>NC_137099.1:50755161-51440161 GCF_949357685.1 Gobio gobio | reverse complement strand
ACAGTTTGAGGTCTTATGTTCCCTCCGTCAGCAAGGGGCGGATCCTAGAAGGTTTGCTGAACAATTCAGTAGAGAAGCGAAGGGTCTAGGACTCAACGACGGGCGCTCAAGGACCTTTTTAATTACGCCCTGGATGAACCGTTCGATTGGGTGGTAATGAGAGGGCTGGATTTTATATCCTTTGAGGTGGCAGTGGAATATTTGGCACGCCAGATGGAGAAGGCTGCCAGAGAGACGGTGACTCTTCCTAAGGTGGCCGAAGCTGCTGCAGCTACCCCAGAGGCGGCTAGAGAAGTTGAGGCAATGGTCTCCACCTCGCCTGGGCCGTGTAGGCGCAGGAAAAGGAAGGCTTCAGAACTGGTCCCAAGTCCGGTGGTCCCAGGTTCGGTGGTCCCAGGTCCGGTGGTCCCAAGTCCAGAGACTATTCCAGAGGTCGCTGCCGCCCCTAATGCACCACCCAGGCGTCTTGCTCTGCTCGCGCCGCCCAGGCGTTTAGCCCTGTCCGTACCGCCCAGGCGCCTTGCTCTGCTGTGGTCAGCCACTGTCCAGCGTCCAGAGATGGCTCCTGCCATTGACCAGCATTCGCAGATGGCTCCAGCCACTGACCAGCGTCTGGAGATGGCTCCTGCCCCTGTCAAGGGTCCGGAGAGGGCTCTGTCCTCTGTCCAGAGGCCAGAGAGGGCTTCGTTCCCCGTCAAAGATCCGGAGAGTGCTCCATTCCCCATCGAGATTCCGGAGAGGACTCCGTCCCTTGCACAGAGCCCAGAGGGGACTCTGTCCCCTGTTTCGAGTCCAGAGAGGACTCGACCTCCCGTTTCAAATCCAGAGAGGTGGCTTCCTGAACTGTGTGCGCCGCCCTGGCCTCCTGAACTGTGTGCGCCGCCCTGGCCTCCTGAACTGTGTGCACCGCCCTGGCCCCCTGAACTGTGTTTTGCGCCCTGGCCTTCCAAACTGTGTGTCCCGCCCTGGTCTGTCCCTCCTGTCCCACCCTGGTCAGTCCCTCCCTGGTCCTTTCTAGAACTTTCCAGCCAGGTTCCACCTATTTTGTCTATTTCCCAATTTTCTCCTGAAGTGTTTATTTTTTCTTCTTGGTGGAGCGTCTGGAGCTGCTCCGTAGGGAGGGGGTAATGTCACATGTCTGTCTTGTCCTGTGTAGGCACATGTGGTGAGTTTGTCATGTTTTGGTATGATGTCATGTCTCTGGTCTCTTGTCTACCGCCCCATCTTGTTATCTGGTTATTGATTAATTATCCCCACCTGTTGTCCCTCATCACCTGCCTATTTGTTACCCTTTATAGTCTCCTTGTGTCTGCAGTCCTATGCTGGATCATTGTTGGATGTCGTCTGCTCCCTGTCGTGTTTCATGTTTACTGCTCCTGGTGTTTTTGGTAGTTCTAGTTTGGTTTTCCCCCTCGTGGGTGTTTTATTTGTGTTTGCATTTCATTTAATAAATCTTTGTTTCTTTCCTGCATTTGAGTCCATCTCCATTTCTCCATACCGATTCCTGACACAAACGAATGAGTTTTGGAGAACTAACTATGCTAGAGCTCCCATTTCTTGGAAAGTGGATTCTGTTAAATAAAATATCTCCCTTCGAAGAGGACTTTGAGCTTTGTAACCTTGCATTACACACACTTAAGTTGAAAAAGTGAAAAAGCATAATAGGATCCCTTTAATGAATAAGACATGTATAGCTCTAAGGAGATATAAGACAGATGTCAAGATTGACATTTAATAATAACTTTTTCTGGTTGTCACACAGATCTATCATTTGCTATCAGAGGACTTGAAAAATACTGGACAAGTGATAGGGACAACTTCTATGGTACATTTTCTTTCTTTTTTTCTTCTTCCATTTCAGAGCCTTGCAGACCCAGTTTTCATTCACTCTTAATTATTTTAAAAAGAATGACCAGGGTTTTCTTCATCATCTTTTGCGTTTCGCAGAGGAAAGAAAAAAAACAGGGTGAGTAAAATATTCTGAATGATTTCTTTAATATTAGATGTCATGACCCACTTCGGTTTGCTGATTACTGAAAGAAAGAAACTCCAAGACGTCCTGTTCAGAGATTTGTCTGTCTATAGATCATGTTCTCCCATTGACTTCTGCCTCAGTATATGGCTCATTTGCCATGGAGGTCAGGGTAAGAGATCATGAAGTGACGAGGCAATGCTCATCTGACACGCCTATCAATGTGATGAGATGTCTTAGAGACTGTGACACTCAAAATCCCACAACTGCACAGATCCTTTTTCTCAGAGTTTCTCTGTTATTACTGTATCGCTAACATAAAATCAAGAAAGAGGCAGACACTGAGATGTAAAATATAAATTAGTATTTTGAAGTATATAAATCTCATGATGCTGAATTATAACTAGATATGCTTGATCTGTTCAAGAAAAAAACATATTTTGAGAAATTTTAAAGAGAGAAAATAGACTTTGAGACACAAGATACAGAAAATAATATTTAATGTATATATGACACCGAAGAAAAGTTTTTGCAACAGTCCCAAACATGATTTCCACTTGTTTCTCAGATGAATGCAAGACAATTTTAAGACAGAGATAGAAAACATGCCTTGTTGTCATACTACATCCCAGTTTTATCAGATAATTCATAAGTTAACAAAAGAAAGTTAGACACCAAGCCTAAGGTGTAAAATATCAATGCATTAATTGCATCTAAACACTTTTACACATAGTAAGCCTTTAGAGACATACACTATATTGCCAAATGTTTTGGGACGCCTGCCTTTACATGCACATGAAATTTAATGACATCCCATTCTTAATCCGTAGGGTTTAATATGGAGATGGCCCTATAACAGCTTCAACTCTTCTGGGAAGGCATTCCACAAGGTTTAGGGAATTTGTTAAACCATTTTTCTACAAGCGCATTTGTGAGGTCAGGCACTGATGTTGGACGAGTAGGCCTGGCTCACAGTCTCCGCTCTAATTCATCCCAAAGGTGTTCTATCGGGATGAGATCAGGGCATGCCAGTCAAGTTCCTCCACACCAAACTCGCTCATCTATGTCTTTATGGAACTTGCTTTGTGCACTGGTGCGCAGTTATGCTGGAACAGGAAGGGGCCATCTCCAAACATTAAGAGTTCCTTTCAATGGAACTAAGGGGCCAAGCCCAACCCCTGAAAAACAACCCTGCACCATAATCCCCCCTCCACCAAACTTTACACTTGGCACAATGCAGTCAGGCAAGTAACGTTCTCCTGGCAAACAATAAACCCAGACTCTTCCATTGGATTGCCAGACAGAGAAGCGTGATTTATCACTCCAGAGAACACATCTCCACTGCACTAGAGTCCAGTGGCGGCGTGCTTTACACCACTGCATCCAAAGCTTTGCATTGCACTTAGTGAAGTAAGGCTTGGATGCAGCTGCTCAGCCATGGAAACCCATTCCATGAAGTTCTCTATGCACTGTTCTTGAACTAATCTGAAGGTCACAAAAAGTTTAGAGGTCTGTAGATATTGACTGCAGAAAGTTGGCGACTTCTGCACACTGTGCACCTTAGCATGCGCTGACCCTGCTCTGTGATTTTACGTGGCCTATCACTTTGTGGCTGAGTTGCTGTTGTTCCCAATTGCTTGCACTTTTTTAACAGTTGACTGCAAAATATTTATAGTGAGGAAATTTCACAAATGGATTTATTGCACAGGTGGCAACCTGTCACGATACCATGCTTGAATTCACTGAGCTCCTGAGAGTGACCCTTTCTTTAACAGATGTTTGTAGAAGCGTCTGCAGGCCTAGGTGCTTGATTTTATACAACTGTGGCCATGGAAGTGATTGGAACACCTGAATTCAATGATTTGGAGGTCAAATTTTGATCCTGTTTCTGAACTCCCCGAATCATCTCGATTGTAGTCTTGACTTTTCTCCAGGGAATGAACATGTCACAATATTCCTCATTTAAATAATTCCCACCCAAGGCATATAAATAAAACAAACTAAAACAAAATAAAAAAAGGGGGGGGGGCAGTGCCGGCGCCACATGACTGTGACGTGTGCCATCAAAGTGTCTCGAGAACGATTCTAGAGCAGCCGACTGGTGCATTCTGCGCAGCTTCTCCAGAGCAGCTGCACAAGTTCTGACAAGCTCCGACTTCACATCTCCATTTGCAGCTCCTCCCCGCCTACATGCGGCAACTCTCGCCGTTCAGTTACATCCAGCTGCAGCCGATGTTGAACACACATATAGTGTTGAAACTTATGGTAAAAGGTGTGACATTTCCCTGACACCCTCATAGCAGTTGACCAATCACAACACACTGATCTAGTCAACCAATCAGAGCACATTGCTCTTTTCAGAAGGAGGGCCCCCAGCACGCAGTTTTGCGTTTAAAAGACGTCTAATATCCGTCCAAACACAGCCCTGACATCCGGGCTAAAACAAGGCAAAATTTGGGCAGTGAGTGAAAATTTTATGGCCGTCTAACCATAGTCCAAGAATAGTCATCTAGAACATGAACACCAAACAAGACCAAACACCTTCACTATAGAAAAAATATTGTTGGTTTAACTTAAAAAAGTAAGTTACCTGGTTGCCAGTTCATTGAAATTAAATATTTGAGTTAATACAACAAGTGAGATTGATTTAATAAATATAAAAAATAAAAAAATGTTTTCTGAATCACATGAATTATCCAAGTTGATGAAAAAATTTAAAGTTGTGATGACCAATCATGAATATTATTTTGTTCTAATCACTGTTGACTTTGCTTACATGATGGAATATCATACATCTCGCGAGTTATTTTGGAAAACACAACATAATCTAATTCAAGGTTATTTTGGCTAGAAGTGGGTTACTCATAGCTATACTATATCAGGTTTATAGTAACTGAGATGGTCAGTGTTCGATATTACCGTGGCCTTTGGGGGAGCCCACTTGTTTTGTTTTTGTTTTGTTTGTTTGTTTGTTTGTTTTTTTTGGGGGGGGGGTCGCATGAACAGTGGTTAAAGTTACTCGTCAGGCTACAGAAGAATACCATAATTCCTCTGTTCAATTAGGTCTAAGACATTGAGCGTCACGCAGACCTATATCAACCCAGCCACAACATAATTAGGACTTACATGCCTTTCCTTAACACAGAATCGACCACAGAGGCCTGGGGTCAGCTGCTGTTCTTCCAGAAATCCTAGAAGTGGATAATCATTGATATTTTTTTCCACGAATCTTTGGGTTAACATGTACTAAACATCAGTGGAATTTGCACCGCAGCGCCACCACACCTTGATGCTCATAACATGTATAGTTATCTTTATTGGTTTAAATCGCCGTCATGCATGAATTAATATTTTTGCAATTTTACACATAATAATCCACAATGATCACATTCACAAAACTTAAATTGCACTTCAAAATAACACATTGTCAATATTTTTTGAGCCCCCCCCCAAAATTTCACAAATCACGTTTTCAATGGAGCCTGTGTCTTGTTAACGGGAGCCGAGCTCCCTCCCCGTAGTTTGCACCCTGGAGATGGTGAAATGACAGCTATTGCTTGCTGGGGCTTCATAGAGACAGGAACTAAACAGAGCGTTACTGACAGACTGGGGAAAAAGGTGCTGCAACAATGTAAGATATGTGAAAAATAATGTGTTTGAACATTGAAGCATAAAAACCTATTCTAGTAGACCTCCAAAAACAAAATCAAGATATCTATCTTGGCACAATGTGGTCTCTTTAAGACTCAGCGCACACATTGTGCTTCAGCAGGAGATTCCAACTTTTTCTATGCTGTCTGCTGCTCAAGTGTGGTTAGAAAATGCTTTCAAACCATCTCCCCTTATTGTGCCTAAAATGACATCTGACTCGATGGCAGCTGGTTGTCCAATACTTTCTCTCCTCTGTCCTTGTCTGTGGCACCAAAGGCATAAAAATGTCAAATGGATGTGAGAAAAAAATCCCCTGTCCCCTATTTATCACTCTTAATCATTTCCTGCAGATTTCTCAAGACCACGATTATTGAATGCATCTATCTTTTTCTCGCTCGACGGCTGGACAGAGACGGATCGCACCGACGCAGAGATTTAAGGACTTCCTCACACCATCAGATAGAAGCTGACAGTCCTTAATTCTTCTAAATGCTAACTGCCCTTTGTCCAGGGTACACAGCAGACAGACATGTGCACACACACACATAAAGTACCAGTGGCACAAACTTGAAAGCGTAATGTCTATTCCTTCTGAATGAACAATGTGTGCATTGTGGAACAGAAGCATTCGGATTGTGAGACACAAAGTCACACGTGCAGAGAGACAGAGTGCGTGGACTGTGAATGAGAACAGGTTGTCTCAGTCAGTGTCGTTCACAGCTTTATTTCAAAAAGGCTTCGTCATGCGTTTAATTTGAATTTGACACATTTATCAAAGGCTTTAGATTTCCAAGGCAGCACTTTTGTAGACAAGTCTTCAACCTTTAACATTTCAATTCAGATCAAACAGAGGGATTCATCATTTTTTTATTCTAGTTCATTCTGTTATAATTTATTCACCCTCATGTCATTCCAAACCTATATGTATATTTATTGTAAATACTTATCTCATGAGATCGGGTTGGCCTGTACTTGGTTAGCGTCAAAAGTTTCCTTACTTGATGTGTGACCTAGAATCTGAAATATTTCTTATGAATTTATTGTGGTAAACTTTCTATGAATTTCCTGGTTTTAATGACAGAAATCCAAGATGGCCCAATTCACTCCCAAATGCACAGACCCAAATGCACAGACACTATAAATATTTCCTGAAGATTAAGAAGAGAGGTAGGTGTTTGCATTTAGTTACGACCTTTAGTAAAAATCCTGTTAAGAGTAGAGTTCATTTTCACTTTACTAAACAACATAGACGAGAAAAGCAAAGATAAGGACCACAGTTCTTTACATAATCACCTTCCTCATGAAATTTTCAGCTGAAGTGAATAATTCATTTACATAGCTATATTCAAAATCACATTCAACAGCATTAGAGTCAGCTCGGATCAGTGGTGGCATCGCCATAAGAGAAGTGAGCTAGAAGAAACTTAATATATAAATCATTTATTCAAAGTGACACGTTTTATACATTCCGTCTCAATTTCACGATAGATAGACAGATAGACAGATGGATGGATGGATGGATGGATGGATGGATGGATGAACAGATAGATAGATAGATAGATAGATAGATAGACGGACGGACGGACAGACAGACAGACAGACAGACAGACAGATAGACAGATAGACAGATAGATAGATAGATAGATAGATAGATAGATAGATAGATAGATAGATAGATAGATAGATAGATAGATAGATAGATAGATAGATAGATAGATAGATAGATAGATAGATAGATAGATAGATAGATAGATAGATAGATAGATGGATGAAGGGATGGTCTGATGGATGGACAGATGGATGGACCGATGAATTAATAGATGGATAGATGGATAGATGGACAGGTAGATGGATGGAGAGACAGATAGAAAGATGAACAGAGATAGATAGATAGATAGATAGATAGATAGATAGATAGATAGATAGATAGATAGATAGATAGATAGATAGATAGATAGATAGATAGATAGATAGATAGATAGATAGATAGATAGATAGATAGATAGATAGATAGATAGATAGATAGATAGATAGATAGATAGATAGATGATGGACGGACGGAGGGACGGACGGATGGATGGATGGATGGATGGACTTTCTGATTTTCTTTAAAAAACTGTTTAGTTTCATGAGATGCAAAATCCTCTTCTTTTTTTCATGAAGAGTAAGAGGGGTTCAGATTGGAGCTTTAAGCCCAATTAAATATGTTTTGTCTTTTCACAATGATCTGCACACTTTAGTAAACACTACAGCAACAGTTCAACAGAATTAATGATATGCTCACGAGTTTCACTGAAACCTTTTATTAAGCTTGTGATTATTACAGTAGATGAAAAGCATTTGTGTGTGAGGGTGGGTGTAGCAGAGCCTATACTATATTGTCGGAAAGCATCATTAAAAACAAAAAAAACTAAACAAAATTGTGACTGCACAGCATGTGCAAGAACTACCTCGTGACTTGATCATATCATGAATTGGTTTGATGTCGAAGTGGTGAGGCACGGTGGTTTGTGCACGTGTCTTGGCAACGTGAATGTGAATCTTGCGTCATTCTGCCGCTCTTTCACTGTTCCTATTAAAAAGGACCAAAAATAAAACAAAAAGTCCTATTGACTTTAGTGATTAAAGAAACATTAGCCAGTAGCGCCAACAGTCATAATTGCAGAGGCCAGCATTTACTGGGCTGCCTGGGCGAAAATGAAACCACATTAAACACAATTATAACTGGCCCCACAGAGGTTGATCACCTAAAACATGGTTTAATTACGGTGTGAATTAAAGTATTAAATCCTTCTTAGCACGAGAATGGACCTTATTAAGATTCAAAAAGTGAGGATCTTATACTTCATGCATATGACCACAACATCTCACAACATCCAAAAACAACTTTCATTAACCCTTTTTTGCCCAAATTTTTCTGAATGTGTTCATGCATATAGTCATGTTAATAGTGTCCTATGTGAACATGTTCTGCATTTATTTTTCCCATGTTTTTGTGTCTTTTTTCTTGAAAATAGTATTTCAATGTGCGGCAACTATAGTTGCCGGTGGGCAAATATGCTGTATGCACCCCTTCAATGTCAAATTTGACTAGGAGGAGAACATTTGGCATCTAACTCAAAATAACTGCTTTCAACAGATCAATATTTATTCATAAACAAATTTAGTATGTATAAAAGTTGAAGAACATTTGATGCAAACACAAAAAAAGCTGCATCTATCTTATAATCTTTTGAATATGAAAACACAACAAACAACAAATACATTTGTCTTAAAGTGGTGGAACGTAGTGCAGAACAAAGTGCAGCCATTAAGTTGCCCAACAGGGCATTGTGTATCAAAAAAATAAATAAATAAAATAAATAAATAGAATGACGAAAAAATTACATATATACATATATATATAACAAAACAAAAAAATAGTCCCATAGTATTCAATGGCTCACTGTAGTAGATGATTTCATATAATAATGTAAATGTAAACTCATTACTTGTATGAATTTCCACATTATAATGGAATCATAAGCTACTAGTCATAAAAATAATTGGGGTCCTTGACCGATTAGAATGAAACGCACCCAAACTGGATGAAGGGTCAATATTTTGGCCCTTACAAGACATAATATCATAAAATACTGTACAGTAGAGATGTTGGTTAAAGGGTAAAGCTATGTTTTAGGAGGGATAGTATGAAAGCAAAAAGCGCTAAACAAGACCAAAAATCTTGATTTATTAACCTATTAACACAGTACACCCCATTTCCCCGTTATATGTACTTACAAGTCATTTGCCCACCAGCAACGATAGTTTCCGCTTGGACTTTTGACTAAGTGTCCAAAAAGCTATAGATCTGTTATAAGAAAATACTTATTAGTAACATGAAAATAACCTTTAGTGCAGGGTTTGTCTTCGCCATGCTTCCTGGAAGTAGGGGTAGGAAGTTGGCAGCCTCATGTGACAGGGAGGAAGTTAATACCTTTTTTTTTTTTTCTTGAAATCCTTTATTTGGTTGTTTGTTTGCATGTCATTGAGATATAAAACATGGATAATATCTAGAAAAATACTTACAAATGGAAAATGACAACTATAGTTGCCGGTGGGCTTAAATGGGTAGAAAGTCTACACTGTCAGCCTGGTTCAAAATGGTTCAGTTTTTTAAAAAGTGAACTTAAATTTACCGAGGTCAGAAGGGGTTGTGAGCTCCTCCCTACGTCGTTATAGATACTCATTAAATATTGATTGTGTTTTTGTTTGCCGAACTGAGGAAGTTATAGCCTAATCATGCCCAAAACAAGCGCTTTGCCTCATCGCATCTCCCAGTTGGATTCACCCTCTGAAATATCACACCCCTTGGCCTGGAATTCATATGCATGGATCATAATTTAGCCAAGATGGCCAAAAGTAATGGATATAATGGTTCCTGATAGAGGTATGTGGGAAGTTTCATTTCAGGTCAGGATAGGCCCACTTGTTTGGAGTCCACTGCAGATTGCAATAAATAGAAATGCATTTATTAATATGAAGGATTTTGATGCGGTTTATGGATTGGCTTAATTAAAATGTTAATTTTATGCTAATGGTCTCTCTACATTTCGGGTCTTGACATTTTCCTGCGGCAATAGATCCATCTCGTAAAAACAAAGTTTTTGCCTTCAAATATGATTTCACCACTGTGTCATAAACAAAACAGATCACCTGCGCTTTGCTCACTAAAAGGTTCAACAAATATTGAACTGAGGTGAACAGATAGTGTTGTGTGAATATATATTAACAGACAGATATTATCAAGTTATTGAGATCCATTAAAAAACAAAGTACAGATGCAAACCTTTTAGCTCATTTTCATGAATAAACCTGAAGTCTAGAAGCTATTTTGGTGCTTAACAACATGAAAAACTGCCAAAATAATTTTTTAATCATTCCTTTTGTCATTTATTTCCCAGAATAATTTTAGTTTATAATTTGGTTTTAACTAAAGAGATACTGTATTAAACATAATACAGTAATAAAAAAGCAATACTGTGTGTATTTAACAAACCAGTGAGTACATTTATATAAAATTATGTGAAAACTATCAAATATATACAAATAATATAAACTCAAAATATTGCAAACGCAATTGAACGTCATACAAGTTGAACTTTGTGTATTTTTGATTTCAGAACATGAGGACGTGATTCAAAGATCTCTACAACCTGTCAAGGTACAACTTTTTGGTGTTAACGAGTAAAGTAATGCATTACAAGCAATGTGCATTATGTAATCAGGTTACTTTTTGATCAAAGGAGTAAAGTAATGCATTAAAAGTAACATGCATTATGTAATCAGTAGGGGTGTAACGGTACACAAAACTGACGGTTCGGTACGTACCTCGGTTTTGAAGTCACGGTTTGGTACGGGTTTGGTAGTTCGGCAGTTTTACAAAATGGCTTTATTTATTTGTATTGATTTACAGAAAAAAAATGTGTCTGTCCTTAAATGAATTAAATTATAACTAAAAGTTAATTGAAGATAATGCTGTAAACTACATAGGGAGCCCTTACTTGCACATTAATATTAAAGGTTAACAACAGAGCCCAAACTATTAGCCTATTTAGTTGCTATTTATTTTTTGGTATAATAATCAACACTCAAATAACATAGTACGCAAACATGTAAACTTCACATTAGACAGTTTTTGCAATAACTTCTAAATTATTAGAAGTTCTAAACATAAATTAAATAATCAAGACATCAGTAACAGGTTATGTAGAATATAATGAATAGGCTATTATAGGTCATATATTTAGTGAAAGAGTTGATTTATCTTGTGAATAAAGTTCTGTGGACACTGAATGACTGCCTGAGAGAAATGTGATGCTAACGTTACATGACATTGTTTGATATAAGGAGTAAAGTAATGCATTTCAAGAAACGTGCATTATGTAATCAAATTACTCTTTTGATGTAAGGAGTAAAGTAATGCATTACAAGTAATGTGCATTACGTAATCAGATTACTTTTTAATGTTACGAGTGAATTAATGAATTACAAGTAACACGCGTTACGTAATCAGATTACTTTTTAATGTTACGAGTGAATTAATGAATTACAAGTAACACGCATTACGTAATCAGATTACTTTTTGATGTAAGGAGTAAAGTAATGCATTTCAATAAAAGTGCATTACGTAATCAGGACACTTTTTGATGTAAGGAGCAAAGTAATGCATTACAAGTAATGTGCATTTCATAATCAGATTACTCTTTAATGTTACGAGTGAATTAATGCATTACAAGGAACATGCATTACGTAATCAGATTACTTTTTGATGTAAGGAGTAAAGTAATGCATTACAAGTAATGTGCATTACGTAATCAGATTACTTTTTAATGTTACGAATGAAATAATGCATTACAAGTAACACGCATTACGTAATCAGATTACTTTTTGAAATTACAAGTAAAGTAGCACATTACGAGTAACAAGCATTACTTAATCAGATTACTTTTTGATGGTACGAGTGAAGTAATGTATTACAAGTAACGTGTATTATGTAATCAGATTACTTTTTGATATTACGAGTAAAGTAGCACATTATGAGTAACAAGCATTATGTAATCAGATTACTTTTTGATGTAAGGAGTAAAGTAATGCATTACAAGTAACGCATTACATAATCAGATTACTGTTTTGATGTAAAAAGTAAAGTAATGCATTACAATAACGCGCATTACGTAATTAGATTACTTTTTAATAGTGGTGTCAACAATAATCGATTCAGCGATGCATCGCAATGCGGGGCATGCACGATTCAGCATCGATGCGGCAAAGTGCCATAATCGATTATGTCACAGTTTATTTTCTGGCCTTGAGTTGGACAATAAAGTTGTGAAGTTTCAATTACTTCCAGGTTCATAACAACAACAATCAAGATGGCTGAGGCGAGGGAGATGACTGCGATAGACGGGTAATTAAAAACGCCCCCGAAGCTTGGAAAGCGGACATCTGGGCACATTTCGGATTCTGACGCCGGCTTCACACCGCACGCGGAGCGGTGGGTATAGCCGGAGCCCGCGCCCCCATTGTGGATTCACACTGGCAGCGTTTGTCTCGCGCAGATATTGCAAATACAGACAAATATTGTACATTGTCACATTTTCCGGTCTTCTACTCCGAGCCCCGTCTGTCTCGTGCTTTGATTTATGATGGGCAGCATATGCTGCAAATGCGACCGTGTTCCCCTCTGTCCCAAACACACATGCATATAACTTGTTGTATATAAGTAGTTCACATGATAAATGTAAGTTAACATTAAAGTGAATATATGCTTCTAGTTTTAATCATTTAAACAGGCTTTTGAAGTTTGGGCAAAAACTTCTGGCAGTGTTGTGTTTTTATTTTTTTTAACAGCTCTGGATGTCATATGGTGATTGTGAAACACACGAGGCACTTCACTACATGATTTCATGGTGAAATTTGTTATTTTCCATGTTAATCTGGTCAGTTTTGATCAAGAACAATCCACTGTGGCTTTAAATCAGCGTGAGCAGCGCGGCAAAAATAGACTCGGCGGCGAAACGATCCCCCCAACATGCTCCTGCGATGCGCTGCCGTGCCGTGCCGCCTCTGCGTGCGATGTGAATGCTCTAATCTGTTAACATGGGCGCCGAAAAAAATATGCGCTGCTTACGCCCTGCTAACGCGCCTGCCACACTAAAATCAAGCACGAGAATTGACGAGTCCCTAGTGTCAACGTTACTGTGTGTGTTGCACTGAATATTTTTTATTGCTGGGTGCCTGGGTGGTGGTTGTTGTTACAATAGTGTGACTGTAATTACATTTACATTTAACATTTAGTCATTTAGCAGACGCTTTTATCCAAAGCGACTTACAAATGAGAGCAATAGAAGCAACTAGAACGGTCAAGGGCTACAGTATGCAAGTGCTGTAACAAGTCTCAGTTAATCTAACACAGTTTTTTTTTTTTTTTTAAATAAATTAGACAGACAGAAAATGAATCGAATGGAATGTTAAGTGCTATTCTTGATTGGTTAGGTGCTGCTGGAAAAGACGTGTCTTTAGCCGTTTTTTGAAAATGGCTACAGACTCGGCGGCTCGAATTGAGATAGGCAGGTCATTCCACCAGGTGGGGGCAGTCCAGGAAAAGGTCCGTGAGAGTGATTTCATGCCTCTTTGGTATGGCACTACAAGGCGTCGTTCACTGGCAGACCGTAAGCTCCTGGAGGGTGTGTAAGTCTGAACAAGCGAGTTTAGGTATATTGGTGCAGAGCCAGTGGTTGCTTTGAAGGCGAGCACCAGTGACTTGAATTTGATGCGAGCAGCTATTGGCAGCCAGTGGAGACTGATGAAGAGAGGCGTGACGTGCGCTCTCTTCGGCTCGTTAAAGACCACCCTTGCCGCTGCATTCTGGATCAGTTGCAAGGGTTTGATAGTGCATGCCGAAAGGCCCGCTAGAAGAGCATTACAATAGTCCAGTCTGGAGAGAACAAGAGCTTGGACCAGGAGTTGTGTGGCCTGCTCTGATAGGAAGGGTCTGATCCTCCTAATATTGTATAACGCAAATCTGCAGGACCGGGATGTTGCAGTAATGTGGTCAGTGAATTTTAGCTGATCATCAATCACAACTCCAAGATTCCTGGCTGTCCTGGACGGAGTTATGGTTGATGATCCTAGCTGAATGGAGAGATTATGATGAAGTGCTGGGTTGGCTGAGACCACAAGCAGTTCTGTCTTTGGAAGGTTGAGTTGCAGGTGATGTTCCTTCATCCAGGCAGAAATGTCTGTTAGGCAGGCAGCGATACGACCACCAACCGTGGGATCATCTGGTTGAAATGAGAAGTAGAGTTGAGTGTCGTCAGCGTAGCAATGATAGGAAAAGCCATGTTTCTGAATGACAGTTCCCAGTGATGACATGTAGATGGAGAAGAGAAGTGGTCCAAGCACTGAGCCCTGGGGAACTCCAGTGGCTAGATGATGTGACTTAGACACTTCACCTCTCCATGACACTCTGAAGGACCTACCTGAGAGGTAAGACTTGAGCCACTGGAGAGCAGTTCCTGAGATGCCCATCTCCATGAGAGTTGACAGGAGTATCTGGTGGTTAACTGTGTCAAAAGCAGCAGACAAATCCAGTAAGATAAGTACTGTGGATTTGGAAGCCGCTCTTGCCTGTCTCAGTGCTTCGGTAACCGAGAGCAGGGCAGTCTCAGTTGAGTGGCCACTTTTGAAGCCAGATTGGTTGATATCCAGGAGGTTGTTCTGTTCAAGAAACGTAGAGAGCTGGTTAAAAACAACTCGCTCGAGTGTCTTTGCAATGAAAGGCAGAAGGGATACCGGTCTGTAGTTTTCTAAAAGTGCTGGGTTCAGAGAGGGTTTCTTAAGCAGTGGGGTTACCCGAGCCTGCTTAAATGCTGTGGGGAAAGTCCCGGTGTGAAGAGAGGTGTTGACAATGTGAGTGAGTGCAGGAGTAACAGAAGAAGAGATGGCCTGAAGGAGGTGAGTGGGGATAGGGTCAAGTGGACAGGTAGTGGGGTGGTTGGAAAGGATGAGTTTGGAGATGTCAGCTTCAGAGAGCAGAGAAAAAGAGGGGAGCGTATGTGTGATGGTTGTTGAGATGTGCGTGTCGGTTTGTGCAGCGGAGAATTGGCTGCTGATGGAGGAGATTTTATTTGTGAAAAATGATGCAAAGTCGCCAGCTGTAAGAGTTGATGAAGGAGGGGGGGGAGGAGGACAAAGGAGTGAAGAGAATGTTCTGAAAAGTGCACGAGAGTCAGAGCAGTTGTTGATTTTGTTGTGGTAGTATGTAGATTTAGCAGTGGAGACATTAGCAGAGAAAGAAGCAAGGAGAGACTGATACAGGGTCAGGTCAGTAGTGTTTTTAGTTTTTCGCCACTTCCTCTCTGCCGCCCGGAGCCCAGAACGATGTTCGCGGAGAACATCAGACAGCCAGGGGGCAGAGGGAGTGGTGCGGGCTGGCCTGGTTGAAACGGGACAGAGGTTGTCCAAGCAAGATGTTAGAGTGGAGCAAAGAGTGTCAGTAGCACTGTTAGTGTCCAGTGCTGAGAACTGAGCAGGTGGAGGGAGTGAGGATGAAACCATAGTGGATAGACGGGAGGGAGAGAGTGAGCGTAGATTACGCCGAAAGGTGATCTGGGGAGGAGTGTGTGTTGTGTCAGGAGTCAGTAGGAGGTTAAGAGTGATGAGAAAGTGATCAGAGGTGTGCAATGGAGTAACTAAAGGGTCGTCGGTGGAGCAGTAGCGCGTGTAGATAAGGTCCAGATGATTACCTGATTTGTGAGTAGCTGCAGTAGATACTCGCTTAAGGTCAAATAATTACGGATTAATATTTGCACAGGAGTTCATGAAGTGCCCTGTCTTAGAGCTTTTTACTGTGTGTAAAAAAAAAAACACTTATGTTCACTGCTGGAAAAAGTTGGCTTAGTTGGTTATAATTGCTCTATATAATTTCAAATGGTTCTAAAGCAGAGAGAAGAGAAACATTTCTCATTCAAAAATGAGAAATGCCATATTCAATACCCTGTACCATTCAATTTTATTTTATTTAATGACATTTATGTCAAAGATACAGGAGAGTGATAATACACACATAGCAGCAAATACAATCTGTTGTTCAATATCTGACTGCTTGTATTGCCTCATGACTGATTAAAAATTTGCCTTGTTGTGTGCAGTAGAATTTTGATGCATCGCAATGCATCGTTGAATCGAATTGAATCGAATCGAATCGAATCGAATCGAATCGTTACCTGGTGAATCGTAATCGAATCGAATTGTGAGGGCAGTGCCAATGCACACCCCTACTTTTTAATGTTAAAAGTTAAGTAATGCATTACAATAACGTCCATTATGTAATCAGATTACTTTTTTAACGTAACGAGTACAATAATGCATTAAAAGTAATGTGCATTATGTAATCAGATTACTTTTTAATGTTACTAGTGAAGTAATGCATTACAAGTAACGTGTGTTACATAATCAGATTACTGTTTTGATGTAATGAGTAAAGTAATGCATTACAAGTAATGTGCATTATGTAATCAGATTACTGTTTTAATTTAACGAGTAAAATAATGCATTACAAGTAACGTGCATTACATAGTCAGATTACTTTTTGATCTAAGGAGTAAAGTAATGCATTACAAGTAATGTGCATTACAAAATCAGATTACTTTTTTAATGTTATGAGTAAAGTAATGCATTACAAGTAATGTGCATTATATAATCAGATTACTTTTTGATATTACAAGTAGCACATTACAAGTAACAAGCATAACATAATCAGATTACTTTTTGATCTAAGGAGTAAAGTAATGCATTACAAGTAACAAGCATAAAGTAATCAGATTACTTTTTGATGTAAGGAGTAAAGTAATGCATTACAAGTAACGTGCATTGCATAATCAGAATACATTTATTTACAGTCAAAAAAGTTACTGCAGATGAAGTATTTTCAAAAACATCGTCATAGTAATAGTATGAATTGTTGCTGAAATATAGCAAGTGATGTATGCTATCCACTGTGTACTTTTTTGTACTTATTACTTTTATACATTGTGTAGTTTTAAAAATCTGATTGTTAATGTTACATCTCAAGATGTTTCATGAAAATACTAAAATGTTATATTTTTAACATTTGTAGCATGTGGACAAACTTGCACTGGTGACTTGTTTTAGCAGCAACATTTTTCCTCTAAAAATCAGTTTATCCTTTGCAGTTTTTAAGTAATTTCTGCTTTTTATGATCATTTGAAAATTGAAATATTAAAGCAAGACATTTTCATATAAAACAATTACTAACGTTGGTAATGTATGCTTGAATCCTGAGACACTATAAAGCCATTTTCCAGGCAATATATGAGTGGAGGGCATGAGATACAAATTTCCATCAATCTTATTATACTCTCTAAAAGCCTCATTCTGCAAACACCACCTCTAAACATATTTAATGCTGGTGATGATGAATACCAGGAATAAATTGGCCGTAATTGCTAATATTTCATAATGGCACACCAAAAGCTCACATCTCTGTACAAATTAATCCAAATGGGTTGTATCATCTCTGTGTAAAAGAGAGAGAAAAGAGCAAGTTACAGAGAGGGAGGGAGAGATCATATTTTCTCAACCAACCAGCACATTTTTATTTCTCTTGATATGCTGTCACAACTCTTGGAATGCTGCTTTGCATTTTTTCCCCTTCATATGTAACTTTCATGATGAGGAAAATTTAAATTAAAATAGTCGCAAGTTTCGGAGGAATGATTGTTTGAAGGCGGTCTTTCATTTCCACTCTGCCCTTCAAATGTGCGTCAAATCCATCATCACTCGAAAGGCAAAGCAGGACGTGCGGCATCATTGACTGAATGCTAAATTATCGGCGGTTTGAAAGCATTTTGTCACGCCATCCCACTTATTTTCCAGCAATTACACGTTTTCAGCGCTGATTCCCAAATGTGCCGTCTGTAGTTTTGTTGTTCAAAAACACTCATTAACCCTCGTTAAAAATCAACTGACTGGCATGTTTTGGAGTATTTTTGAACACACTAGCTAAAGGGGAGGCCAGATAATCACAGTGAAACTCATTTGTATGCCCGAATTTCTATGTTTTGACTGTAACATCTTGAACACGGTGCTCTGAGGATGAAACTGCCACTGCTCCATCCCTTGTGCTCTTTGACAGACAGTGCTGAGGGAACCAAAGGAAAGCATCAGTGGTGTTGAGATCTGTTTTCAGATTTGAAGGGCAGCCTGTAAATATCCAGCATGCGCTATATATCATGAGAATATCAAGCATCTCCAACGGGTGTCAATCACTACATTTCACCATCATTCATGGTCTGTATTTTACTGTGAAATTCCCTGAAGATTTCTACAGCCCTTCACACAGCTCCTGAACGTGTCACCCTAATGGCCTGTTTGGGATTTGGAGACCCCGATGCCACAAAAAGAGCCTTTTAATTTTGAGATTGGTAATTAGACTTTTTACTTTAATCTCATGAGCATCTTTTTCACATTTTCCACTATGATGTCATTGGAAGTTTTTCAGAATTTCAATTTGCATATGACATAACAGTATGTGTTAAAGGGTTAGTTCACTCAAAAATGAAAATTCTGTCATTTATTACTCACCCTCATGTCGTTCCAAACCCATAAGACCTTCATTCATCTTCGGAACAGGAATTAAGATATTTTTGATGAAATCCGAGAACTTTCTGTCCCTCCATTGGGAGCAACACAACATACACAAAGCTCACGGATTTCATCAAAAAGATCTTCATTTGTGTTCCGAAGATGAACAAAGGTTAACGGGTTTGGAACGACATAAAGATAAATGTCCAAATATTTCTAGATATTTTTTAGTGCTGGGCAATTGATTAATCGTGATTAATCGCATCCAAAATAAAAGTTGTGTTGTCATAATATATGTGTGTGTACTGTGTATAATTATTATGTATATATAAACAGTGTTGGGGTAACGCATTACAAGTAACTTGAGTTACGTAATAATATTACTTTTTCCAAGTAACTAGTAAAGTAATGCATTACTTTTCAAATTTACAAAAAAATATCTGAGTTACTTTTTCAAAAAAGTAATGCAAGTTACTTTTTCACATTAATATAAAATCAGTCAAATGCTTTCAGTCAAAAAATTAATGTTAAATAAAACAACTATTTTTTGCATAATCTACCTTTACATGTAATTTACCAATGTCTTGCTGCTGACCTTTGATGATAAATTATTAGATTTTTTGTTTTTATTGGTAAAACTTTTTTCTCCTGCATCCTCTTCTAGCATTATCCAGAGCTGCGCCCTCTACTGTTCATGCGTCAATTTGCATTTTTACCTCAGCCTGGGGCTTGTTATTTAAATTTTGGTATTAAGAGGTCTTTACGGTTGCACAAAAATATAACTTTTTTGTTATAAACAAAAACAAGCCCAGCCCAGATGAGAAAAAGTAACGCAAAAGTAACGTAACACATTACTTTTCTTAAAAAGTAACTAAGTAACTCAATTAGTTACTTTTTAAGGGAGTAACGCAATATTGTAATGCATTACTTTTCAAAGTAACTTTCCCCAACACTGTATATAAATACACACACATGCATGTATATATTTAAGAAAAATATGTTATATTTACATATATAAAATATTTGGTTATTTGGTCATCACTATGCAAGTCGTTATTTAGGGTTTTTTTGCGCACAAAAACTATTCTCGCAGATTTATAAAGTTATTTTAGAACCACTGTAGCGAGATGGACTTTGTAACGACGTCTTTAGTACCTTTTTAGGGTCTTGAGCGTGAACTGTGCCAATGGAGGCCTTTCAGAGCCATCAGATTTCAACTAAAATATCTTCATTTGTGTTCTGAAGATGAACGGAGGTCTTACGGGTGTCGAACGACATGAGGGTAAGTAATTAATGACAGAATTTTCATTTTTGGGTGAACTAACCCTTTAAGGAAAAACTGTTCTGTTTTTGGTAATACAATGTTGTGCAAAAGTACCCTTAGTCTAGCAGTTGTGCTCCAATTTACACAGCATTGGCATCAGAGGAGGCAATTTCTACAGTGATTCACAAATCTTATGACGTGGCATTGTGAAATGACATGCCAAGAAATCCCTGACATCCTACAACTGATGATGCAGCTTGGATAAGCGACAAAATGCCTTAAATGAATAAACAAACCCAGATGCTCCAGAATAAATACTGCCTGCCACATTTCTTTCAGCCAAAGAACAGCCTACAGCTGAGACTGAGAGAATATATATGGTTTGCTAAGTAATTAATCAGTGCATCATATTTATAGCCAAATAGTCACTTTAGCAGACAGAAAATTTATGTGTTTGAACACAGAAAGGCGGAAACATTAAAATTCAGAATCTGCTGCTGTCTAAAAGAGCTTTAGTGACACAATTAATCAATCAACCAATCAGACCAAAATCGTTTTGTTTGGCCGGATTTTAGTGCTTCACCTCCTAGTCTGTCTGTTCATAGCCTGCATCAATCTTTGCCCTATTACCTTGATTAATCCTCATGTTCTGTTGAGATTGACTTTACATCGCAAAGTCCCCAGCACTTTATGTATAACAGGTTTGTGCATTATTCAGAACTGAATAGTGAATACCTTTTGAATTCTCATTTAATGGCACTTCATTTGAATTGAGGGATTTCATTTTTTTATGCACTTTTTAAAGCTAATTGTGACTAAAGCATTTGTCGGTATTGTTTTCAAAACATTTTTTTCAAAGATTTGCATATTCATGACCCCATAATGCTGTTGTATGTTAAAAGAACGGCCAAAGCCCATTAAAAGTTTTCTGTTTTTAGTTGAAAATGGTGTCATGACGTTATGTTAGGTAGTGGTCAAGGACACAAAGGAGAGGATCAAATTCCAGCATAATTCCAATTATCAAAACAACTTGAAAGTGGGGGGTGAATCACATTATGAAATAAACGCTTTTCTCCAAAACACATTGGCACCCTTTTAATAAATAATTGTTGCAACCTCCTTTTTCCAAGATAACAGCTCTGACTCTGAGTCTTCTTCTATAATGCCTGATGAGTTTGGAGAACACCTGAGAAGAGATCAGAGACCATTCCTCCATACAGAATCTCTCCAGATCCTTCAGATTCCCAGATCCATGTTGGTGGTTCACCCCACTCATTTTCTATAGGGTCCAAGTCAGGACACTGGGACGGCCATGGCAGAAGCTTCATTTTGTGCTCAGTGACACATTTTTCTGTTGGTTTATTGTTTGTTTTGGATCGTTGTCCTGATGGAAGATCCAACCACGGCCCATTATAAGATTTCTAGCAGAGGCCGTCAGGTTTAGAGTTTTTATCTGGTATTTGCTAGAACACATGATACGTATCTGAACAAGATGTTTAAGGCCCACAACTTTTAAGATCCAGCAGTATATTTAACCGTGGACATGGGGTACTTTTTATCCCTGTTTGCACCACCAAACCCATCTTTTTAGCTTCATATGACCACAGAACCCCGTCCTGTTTGAAGTTCCAGTCACGTCTGATAACTGAATATGCTGGAGTTTTTGGATAAACAAGGAGAACCCTCCCGAACAACATGTGGTGATGTAGGTGCTGTTTGATAATTTTTTGGGGGGATTTTTGACCCTAATGCCTGGCTCACACTACAGGAGTTTTAGGCCGATTTATGCCCGATTTACCCCCTCCCGAGAATCTGAGAAAAATCTTGTCGAGGACCTCGATCGGTTCCGATGTTCGGCGCAGATTATCTGGTAATATGAGGCGTTCACAGATCGAATCTTGCACCTCCCGATCTGCTCGCAGACACATCGGGGCCGCCCCGATAATATCAAACATGTTTGATATCTAGGATTATAAATCGGGCGTAAAACTATGATTACGTCAGTACTTCCACAATAGCCAATGAGAGACAGGTCTACAAGGAGACGGGAGTGACGGAAGGTTTGAAGGAAGTTTTGAAAATGTCAACCGCGAAAGCAGCTGTACGGGTCCGGTGGACAACGGAGATGGAAGAACGGATGGTGGAGATGTGGCAACAGTATGAGTGTCTATTTAATGTCTCCTCAAAAGAATACCACAACCGGAGCGACAAAGAGAAGAGCAGGGGAGAGATCGCTTCAGATTTGAACGTACGTTACCGGGTGAGTGTAAAAAGTTGCTAGCGCACTAGCTAGCAAATGTAAACATTAGATCTAGGTCAATTATCATCTGCTACATTCAGGTCTAACAAAAGATGAATTGCACAGTTTGTTTGAATAATATTACTAATATTTTAATATATTAATTCAGTTGAATTTAGAGAGGAAACACAGTGTATGTCAGTGTCAGTGTATATTTTCAGTGGAGGAGGTGAAAACAAGAACAACAACATTACGGACACAATACACCAAGCTTCTCAAACCTAAACCAAGTGGGAGTGGGGAGAAAGGGCTCACTCATAAGCTCCTGCCTCCTCAGGGTCCTGCAGAGCCTCAAAACTATTTCAGGTTGTTAGAAGATTTGGATGAATAGTTGCAGATAAAATATGCAGTATGATATACACAAAGTTCATCACACATGCACAAAACTTCATTAAAGGGATAGTTCACCCAAAAAATGAATATTCTGTCATTACTTACTCACCCTCATGTTGTTCCAAACCTGTTTATGACAAAATATTCATTTTTGGGGGAACTATCCCTTTAACACCTGAAATGTATGACTATGGCATTTGAGGTTACTGTAAGAGATGTGTAGTTCAAAGTGAAAGCTTTTGAAAGTTTTATGAATGAATGAATATTTTGAAATGTTGAGTTGGCAGTTTAATACTTTTGTATGTTGAAAATAATTGAATAAAGAACTGAAATGTGATCATGAATACTGTCTTTATTTTAATAATAGCTAATAGACATGCTGTGAGTTTAAATTATAATTTGTTTTGAAATAATTGCAATATTTAAATACCACAAAAATATAAATGATGTAATCTTCTAACTATGTACATTGCTGTGCTACACCTAGCTAACGCTTATATTTATTTTCTTTTGTTTTTATTGCTACAAAGAATAAGTATTAATACAGCAAGTTGCCGCGACACACTATCCATTTTGTTTACATGCGCTTCCCCGTGAGATCGCGTCACGTGACGTGCTAAATCTGGCAAGATAATCTTAATAACATTTTGTAGTGTGTGATGCTTCACGAATTTCAAATCTTGTAGTGTGAGCAAGTTTAAGATTTGAGGGAAGAAAATCTGCAAAGATTCTCCTGAAGTGTGTGCTGCAACCAGATTTTACAATCGGATAGGATTTTAAAACTCCTGTAGTGTGAGCCAGGCTTTAGACTCAACGAATCTCTGCAATTCTCCATCTGTGATCCTTGGAGAGTGTTTGTCCACTCAAACTCTCCTCCTCACCGTACATTAGGACGATATAGACACATCCTCTTTTGTAACACATTTAGTTGATTGGAACTTCTTAATTATTGCCCTGATGGTGGAAATGGGGATTTTCAATGCTTTAGCTATTTTCTTACAGCCACTTTCTATTTTTAGAAGACCTTTTGCTGCACATCAGAACTATATTCCGTGGTTTTACTTATTGTGATGGATGATTAAGGGAATTTGGCCTTTCTGTTTCCTCACATTTATGTTCCTGTGAAACAAGAAGTCGTGGCTGGACAATTTCATGCTCCTAGTCACCCTGGTGTGCTAAAAAATATTAATATTAATGGGAATATACTTTAGAGATATTTTACTCATAAACAATTCTAGGGGTGCTAATAATTGTGGCATACGTGTTTTGGAGAAAAACATTATTTCATGGAGTATTTCATGGGTGGAGTTTCCCACCACTTTCAGTTTTTCACTTCAATAAAAGGTTTGATTTTTTTGAATGGAAGATCAGAAGGATAAACAATGCAGATTTGTTTGATTATATTTAGCAGGAGTGCCAATAATTCTGACCACAACTGTATACACACATGCAAACAAGGAATTGCAGTAAACGAGACACAGGTTAAAATCATAGGTTACTATGGAGACTAACGAGGGCATAATTAGTCACTAAGACAGGAAGACAGAGGAAACATAACCAGAATTAAAACCTAAAATATTATAAGCAGCAGACAATAGTTTGATATACAGTAGATGGTGGCTGGGTTTCCAGATAACATTGCAAATTACACTCACAGATCATTGTATCTTATGTTGTATGATGGATAAACGCCAAGCCAGCAATTTTCCCATGCCAGCACATATTAAGTAGCAAATAAGTGCATCGTTACAGAGCTCTCAGGTTCAAAGTTGCTGAGCTAAGGCCAAAACGTTTGCCAATATCTCCATAGTTTTGTCTCGCCAATATGAAAATACTGTAGCACAAAAACACTTTATTTAATGTGATCATGTGCAATTCTGACCTTTATAAGGGGTTCTGCAGTTGTAGCTGCTGCGTTGTTGAGGTTATATATATGAGGTTATATAATATTAATTGACCACGCTTATCGAATTGGGCATTATATTATAAGGTGCAGTTTGTGCATACCACGTGATTTGCCTTAATTTACAAGACATACATCAGGTTTGTCTTGTAAAACCACATAGTATGCACAAACTGCACCTTTTGAAAAGATTTACACTTTTAAATTTGCAATAATTGTTTCGCAGTAACCAATTATATTAATGTAAATTATTTTCACTAATAATTTAGTCCGAGGTGCTTATTAAAAATTTTTTTTTGCTTTTGGGAAACAGTTGAGATTAAGTGTTATAGTACTTAGAGACTGACGCTGGTTTAAGTTACACGATAATTACAGCATGGCAAATGTAGTATGCAAATTACTTTCATACACACCAATCAGGCATACCATTATGACCACCTTCCTAATATTGTGTTGGTCCCCTTTTTGCTGCCAAAACATTGAGACATGGACTCCACTAGACCCCTGAAGGTGTGGTGTCTGGCACCAAGATGTTAGCAGCAGATCCTTTAAATCCTGTAAGTTGCGATGCGGGGCCTCCATGGATCAGATTTGTTTGTTCAGCACATCCCACAGATACTCGATTGGATTGAGGTCTGGGGAATTTGGAGGCCAAGTCAACACCTCAAACTCGCTGTTGTGCTCCTCAAACCTAGCCTGGCGTGGCCATACTCAATTCTAGTCAGAATTTGAGTCTGGTACCGCTCCATTGAGCTTTGATTATGGGGTGTGTTTCAACCGAGCCAGGAAAGACCTCAATTGGATAGACCCACAACCAATCAGAGCAACGGAGCGACGCGTAACGTTAGTTGTCAAATGTCAACAGAACTCAACTGCACTGTTACCAAGTCCGTGTTTTTCTCCATGTCCGCGGGTTGAAGCGACCCCAATTATGTGATTATATAAACCCAGGAATGCGAATTTTAGCAGGCAACCTTGCCAAAATAACATATTTTGCCAACCAAACGCCATTTTTTTCCGGAGAACACCCCGGAAAGTTATTGTTTTGGGCTATAGTTTTGAGTAGCAATTGTGCGCGACATTGCAAAAACACTTGGAAACCCTGTCTGCACGCACGCTGGATTAAGTAACGTTACAAGAAAAATATGAGTGTAAACGATCTTTGCCAGTAATAAAATTATTTAAGGATACACAGAGTACTTACCAACACGATCATCGTTTCTGAGAGAAATAGTGAAGGTGAATGCATATACGAACAAGTTCTCCGTTTAGGATAAGAACAAATTCAACCCAAGAGCCTTCGATGACGTGGATGATTACGTTACTGTTTATCATCTGTCCATCATCGTCTAAAGCCCGCCCTGACAATTTCATTGGTCCGAACAGTTTCTGTTCGGGCATAATTACTCCTCTATGGAGCGAGTCCAGACCGAATTGCCCGAGCAAAAAATAATTGTGGGCGGGGCTAAATTTGGCTGGCATCCAGGCTACCTCAAACCATTCCTGAACCATTTTTGCTTTGCGCCAGGGCTCACTATCCTGCTGAAGGAGCCACAGCCACCAGGGAATACCGTTTCCATGAAAGGGTGCACATGGTCTGCAACAACACACTGACTACGTTTACATGGACAGCAGTAATCTAATTATTAGCCTTATTCTGAATAAGACAATATTCTGATTAAGGTGTTTACACAAGTTGCTTTTAGAATATTCCATTCATGTCCCCATTTTACATGTTATAGAACATAAACCGATTAATGGCACACGTCATTACGTCTCCATGCCACACCTTCCGACGTTCCCTCCAGAATTTCACGTATAAACATCGGAAGAACACCTTCATTAGGAAGACAAACTCTGAGGTACTGGATGACAGCACAAAGTAAGGACTGGTGCATGGGAGAAAGTTGCTTGAAGCCAAGCCATGCTCTCTTGTTTTCCGTCAAATGGTTGACCACTGCGTGTGCATCTGTGTCCTGTCGCAAAATGCGGCGAAAACTCCTACACAACGTTAATAGTTAGATTAAGGTGTGTACATGTCGATAATGCACTTTGAGAATTTGACTAGGAATCCTCCACATGTCTTAATTCGATTTGTGTTTACTTCGAGTAGTTAAGGTCCTTAGAAATAGCTGTTTGCATGGTAGTTTCTTAATCAGAGTATTGTCTTAATCAGGTTAATATCAGAGTATTATTGTCCATGTAAACGTACTCACTGCAACAACACACTGCCTTCGCCGGCTTGCCTTCTTGACAAAATGTTCACTTGCTGCCTAATATATCCCACCCACTAACAGGTGCCGTGATGAAGAGATAATCAGTGTTATTCACTTCACCTATCATAATGTTATGCCTGATCGGTGTATATAGAACCTGCCCTTGAACGAATGATCCTTGTCCTTCAAATGCAGGTAAATTTGTGACTTGCCTGGAGGTTTTCGCTCTTCCGTGTTGAGCTGTTGGCTTATAAAGGGATTGCTCTGTTTCCTTGATGTCAAGGTATTCTTTGTTGCACTGAGTTGCATAAACTACATTTCTCTGCAGATGTATAGCTCTCTGATATTTTGTGTGAAATAGTCTATGCATTGACATGTTGTATTTTCCTCTGAATTTTCACCTTTTATTTTATACAGGTAAAAAAGTCTAATGTTAGTGATGTAGTATTTCAGAGCACTCTGTCATTCTATCTGAAGAGAATGGCTAATGTAATTAGGAAATTTCAGTTCTTTCATTAGGACTTTAGTTTAATTAATGTTAATCAAATGGGAAACATGAGCCTGTTTTCACAGTAAATTAATATGACATTCAGCAACTGACATGCAAAAAAGATTGTTTGCTGATGAGTGTTTAACATTCTAGCAGAACTATACATTTAAATAATATTGTAAGAAAAGTTATGGCATGAATATAGAAACTATTTTTCCTTGTAGCTAAAAGGTATTCAAAGTAAATGCACAGACAACCTGAATGCTTAAGTATTACGTTCTGTTATGCAATTGGTCATAGAGTACAAACGCCGAAAGTAACATGAAATAAACACTGCTTCTTTAGCATCTTACAACACATGACCAAAGACATTTCTATACAGAAAGCTGTTGCCAAAAACAGAAACACACCTCTTGGCATAAACTATCTGTAATATTGATTGTGTGTTATGTAATAAGTCACCAGTACAGTTCATTATAGTTCTATTGCTGCAGACAGTGATGTTGTGCTGGGACAGAATAAGCCTTTCATAAGGGAAGATGCCTTACATTCCAAATTCCCACAGAGGTCAAATGCCGCAGAACAATACCATGTTCAGTCCAAAGCCTGTTTCCACCCTCCGTCCAAGACTTAATGTACATGAACAGATCTGCAGAGGTCACAAGCTGTAAGTCACATGTTCCTCACTTTGTTTGACTATATCAGCAGTAAGAATCCAGGCTGTTTGGCTATATCTG
Organism: Gobio gobio; assembly: GCF_949357685.1. NCBI lineage: Eukaryota > Metazoa > Chordata > Actinopteri > Cypriniformes > Gobionidae > Gobio > Gobio gobio. The sequence continues at coordinate 51,412,147 of NC_137099.1, read as the reverse complement.
TACTGAATTAAACCTATTGTTATTTCTGATTATTTCACAGTTTTAACTGTGAGATGGTTTCTATATAGAAACGTAAAGGGTTCTATTAGCCTCTTCACATATAGAACCTATTAGGGGTTCCCATAATGGCATCATTTTATGGATTTATTTGAAAATATTTTTGTTTAAATACATTTTTGATTTTGATTAAATGTTATGGATTAACAGCCTTTAAACATACTTTATTAGTAGAAAAACCTGAAATTACCTATAAAACATGAACGCTTTATGCAATTATTTAAGACGTTCTCCTTAAAGGGTTAGTTCACCCAAAAATGAAAATTCTGTCATTAATTACTTACCCTCATGTCGTTCGACACCCATCAGACCTCCGTTCATCTTCGGAACAGAAATTAAGATATTTTAGTTGAAATCTGATGGCTCTGAAAGGCCTCCATTGTCTCAATGGCACCGTTCACTCTCAAGACCCTTAAAAGGTACTAAAGACGTTGTTACAAAGTCCATCTCACTACAGTGGTTCTAAAATAACTTTGTGAATCGGCGACAATAGTTTTTATGCGCAAAAAAACCCTAAATAACGACTTACATAGTGATGACGATTTCAAAACAAAGCATCATGAAGCTTCGAAGCGTTATGAATCACTGAGCCGAATGATGATTCGGATCGCGTGTCAAACCGCCAAACTGCTGAAATTTGGCGATTCAAACCGCTGAATCGACTCAGTGATTCACAACGCTTCGAAGCTTCATTATGCCAATTGACACTGTAATATGTCACCGATGTCCAGATCAAAACATGTGATGCAGACAAATACTCTTATTATCCTTAGTTTTGATCGTATTTGTTAGCCGCGATTTTTGATGACATCATCATGTATTGCGTCACACGGCAAAAAAGCTGAGTATCTCAGCTCTCTATAGACATGTCGATCATGCTTCTAGACCAATCAGAGCCCGAGATCTTCCTTTACAAAGTTGAGGAGGCGGAGCCTTCTTTTCGATTTCCCAGCGGCTATGGAAAATCAATGGAGATGAGTAGGAGTTATTTGATAGTTTGCACAGATTAATCTCAATAACTTTTTTTTTTGGAAGGAGATATCAAGAAAATTCTTTTTTCCCCCTGTTTACTGACAACTAGTGGAATCCACAGAAACTTTCTGAAGGGAAAAAGACCAAACAGATTAAAAATTATAGATTTTCAAATAGCAAATGAATTAAAAAATAAATCAAAATATGACTTTTATCAATGTTTATCATAAAATTGTGAATAAATACAATATAATATATGCAATATTCCACCACTGTGTTCAAATTTAGAGTGTGTTCTCTAAAATGAGACCATTTTTATCAATTTACTCCAATGTACAGTATGTGGGTAGGGCGCTCTTTTAAATTCAGATAAGCCTAATTCTCAAAAAAATTCTAAATATGCTGCAGAGCTGAAGAGAAACTTTGTGGCAAAAAGCATTCTTTAAAATTGAGTCAAGAATCCTAGGGTTCTAAATAGAAACTCATTTGAACCTTTTTTTTCCTAAGACTATCATTCATACATATCATACTTAAGCAGTCCAAATAACCCTAATCTACAAACAAAATGTCATTCTTACACCAAAATAGAAAGACAATTCTGGGTTGTTTCAACCCATGTTTGTGTAAGATATGGACAAACCCTAGCCTAGAAATCTAGACGCGCCCTAGCGGCAGCAAATGTAATTTTCAGCCAGGGTCGTCTAGCAACTCTCCGTAGACTTGCGAGCTTGAAAAATCAAACTCTAGTCAGGCCAATCACATCGTGTATAGAGTCGGTGGGCGGGCTTAACATAATGACGGAAGAGTTGTGACAGTTCCGCGTGAAATCCCTGCTACTTCCCTGCTAACAAGAACGTTACGGCACTGAAGTCATTCTTAAAAAAGGAAGATGTGTTCTGAGTTTTGCCGACCGGATAGACTGAGCCCTGCCAATGGTGAGTTCCCAGACCCAACATCTATAGATGTGGGTCTGGCTTGTCAGTCTAGACAAACCCAACCACTGGTTTAGATTTTTTAATTACATTTCTAGTATTTGACTCAAGCATGGGTTGAAACAACCCAGCATTTTTTAGGAAACAATTTAAAATGTGAAAATTAGTTTATAGACGTTTTAAGAAAGAAAACATTTACCTGTTGAGAGTGTGTTGACAGTCAGTGTGGCTGTATAGCTGAGCTCCAGAAAATCAGAATTGAGGTGGCTTTGACAGTTACATATTTGGAAAACAACAAGATATAATAAATAACTCTAAACTCTAACACAAAGAACCATGGGTTCTTCAGGACAATACGGTTCTAAATAGAACTGTAAAGAACCTTTAAAGAACCATCATTTTTCTTTTAGAGTGTAGTAATTATGTAATTGAATGTATCCTATTATTAGATCCTAAATCATATCATAATCAAAACAGATTTTAATTTTGAGAATTTGGAGTCTCGTTCTCTGCCAGTCCACGTGATTTGATAGATAGTAATGTCGGCTGAAACAAAATCTCATTAATTATTGTGGTTGTCTCACTCTCCATGACTGGTCACGCAAGGCTGCTAGTATGAATATTTTACTCCTCGTGGGAAAGCTTTTAAAGCGCTCACAGAGGATTTACACTTAAATCAGGCAGATCAATTGTTATCGCTCTAGTGTCATACCTGGTTTTCTGAAAACACGGTAGATAGAGAGCGAGCGAGTGAATGAGAGAGAGAGAGAGCGAGAAGACACTGATTTCTGAAAGGGTTTTTGCCAAAAAACATTAGCATGTAATTGTAGATGTCAGCAAAGATATCTGCAATTGTAATGCAACCTGAACTTTTTAATGAAAATATGATGCTGTCTCACAGATTTCTTGCTCGAGTCGTTCATTTTGATGACAGATTGCTAGGTAAGGAAGAATTTCACTTCTATTTAAATCTGTAACATCAGTCAGGACCACTGACGCTAACAGTACTCCTCAAAAGGGGAAAGGGAAAAAGAGCAGGAAGGATTAGCTGCATTAGTTGGGAATGCATATGGCTCACTAGCACTATGGCATTACCCGGGAATTGCATTGTGGGATATGTCCTCTGGGGGATTCGTATGAATGGGTGCTCTGTACAGTGCAAAGGTTCATGCAATATTCAGTATGCAGAGCCGTCTCCAGATATATGTATTCAAAGACAATCAGACTTCTCAGAACTTTGGTGAGGAAAATAGCCTGTCGAGACAATAGAATATTATTCATGCCAACGATGAGCTGCTCGCACAAATCAACTCAACTGCTGTATCTTTATAAGTAATGATATGTTTCAGAAGCGGATACGTAGAAAATGATAGGTGGAATTATATTAGAATGAGCTCCCAGCGGCATTTGCCCTCTATTGCCAAAATAGAAAAGGTTTAGAAAGTTGGGTTCGTCATTTGTAATGACAGGTCTTGAGCTTGACACTCATCTCAAGAAAGTGTGTGATTGCTGTGTCGATTTCAGAGTTTCGCATGTGGACAGTGTCTGGTAGTTATGAAATATACATGTGCCAGACTTGTCAGGTTTGTGCACCATTAGGATTTGAAATGAGAAAGCTTTGCAATGCAAGTACTGAAAAATTGATATTCAAAGTTGAATTAAAATGTATTAAAATGCAAGAAAAGTTAAAATAATCACTAACTACCAAAAGCAAAAGAAGATGTGTCAAGACAAACTTGAATGTTGGCTTGACAGCCATGTTTCAATGTTTTGAAAAGGGACAGATGGACAGACGGACAGAGATAGATAGATAGATAGATAGATAGATAGATAGATAGATAGATAGATAGATAGATAGATAGATAGATAGATAGATAGATAGATAGATAGATAGATAGATAGATAGATAGATAGATAGATAGATAGATAGATAGATAGATAGATAGATAGATAGATAGATAGATAGATAGATAGATAGATAGATAGATAGATAGATAGACAGATGGACGGATTGACGGATGGACGGACGGATGAACAGACATGGATAGATAGATAGATAGATAGATAGATAGATAGATAGATAGATAGATAGATAGATAGATAGATAGATAGATAGATAGATAGATAGATAGATAGATAGATAGATAGATAGATAGATAGATGGATGGATGGATGGATGGATGGATGGATGGATGGATGGATGGATGGATGGATGGATGGATGGATGGATGGATGGATGGATGGATGGATGGATGGATGGATGGATGGATGGATGGATGGATGGATGGATGGATGGATTTTCCCAGAATGCAACTGTGTAAATTCTCTTAGAATTTCAGGTTAATAAATTCCTATTGCTGTCATTCCAATTTGCATTTGTACTCATGAGCAAATCCTTCAATACATCATATTTTCCTAGTAAATTTGTTTGCAACTTGTTCCAGCCAAAAATCGCTTAGCCAGAAAAGGGTCTGACAGTCAACGACCAGTCACAATTTGTTTTATTAAAATGTAACATTAAAGATAATTTTATGAAATGGCACACACTTGAAGTGCCATTGAGAAAAAAAAGTAGCAAGTGCAGATTATTATTATTATAACTTAAAATAAACATACAGTTCAGATAGTGTACGTGCTGCTAAAGTGCCTCAAACAAAACTATGAACATCTTTTATACGTAGATGCCAGTAACTCTGAAGTTTCTTTCTCCCTTAAAAGCTCTCATTGTATCAACCTGGTGTCTTGTAACCTTGGTGTTTCTGCCAGCTCTTGCCTTTTGTGTGGTAATATACATCAGACGGTCAGCAAAGGAACAGTGGGTGATCCGTGGGCGTAATGTCTGAGTCTGAGAGCATTTGTGACCATTGTAGCTGCTTTGATGACTGGAGTCGAGGCTGGGTGTTACATCTTAAAACAGCAAGATGGGTTTGGGGTGTTCCTAAAACCAGTGTCTGAATGTGAGTCATTCATTATTCATGGGGGAAGAATGTTCTCCTAAAGTTGAAGCAGGATAAGATAATGCTAAGTAAATAAATAATGTCGGTTATGGGCATTGGATGTTGAAGCCAAGTGGTCTAATTGTACTTGTTCACATTTATATAATATGTTTTAACTTAATTCAGTATTTTAATCATTGAATATCTGGACCATGGAGATCACAAGATATTTTAATAAGCATAGCGAACAATATAGAGAGTTATGTGTGAACTTGAGTGTGCACAGTTGAGAAATTCGAAAGTGGTTGAATCGTGTGAAGGTTGTACCGGTTGAAATTTTAGCAGGAACATTTCTGGTTAAATCCATTACAGCGAGAGCTTGCTCCCGAAACGATCTTTAGCTTTGAAGTTCTGATCGATGTTTATTAAATGAGTTCTTAACAAATGTGCTATCACATTTCATATGAAAGCATTGAACGCTCATCTACCAAGGAACTGCATGTACAACCAAAGTAAAGGTTTGCTGCTATGCCTGAAATTGGATTCATTTTTGAAAAGGGATTCATCTGGGCCAAAATCTGCAAGAACTTCCATTCGTTACAAGACCAAAATGACTGGCGGCTTATGTTGTTAATCCATTCCGTTTGATTTATTTAATTCAGCCACCATATGTGAGGGTTCTCCCACCTCCAAAATCCCAATTTAAACCCTAGTTGCGATGTCCAATTTGCGAACGAATCAAAAGCGGTCTAAATCTAACTAAATCTGTTTGAGTGGTTCTTAAGTCAACTTGAAAATGAGCCGAGAATTAGTGAGCTGATACTGATAGTATTTGGAGTATGGCAAGCCGTTTTGACTTTTAATCATTCTCAGGATATGAATTCTTGATTTCAATTTTCACTTGTTAAAATGCTTACTTTTTTGATATCAGGAATTAGATTTCTACTATTAACAATGACATTTTTTGATATCAGGAATTACTTTCCACTAGTAAAAATGTTAAATCTTGATATCAACAATGATGTCATCACCTGCAGAAATCGAATTCTTGATATCAAGAATTACATTTCAACTAGTAAAAACAACAATTCTTGATATCTGTATTACATTTCAACTACACTCTAAAAAATGCTGGGTTAAAAATAACCCAAGTTGGGTTGAAAATGGACTAACCCAGCAATTGGGTTGTTTTAACCCAGCAGTTGGGTTAAATGTTTGCTTAAAAAAACCCAATCGCTGGGTTAAAACAACCCAGTTGCTGGGTTAGTCTATTTTCAACCCAACTTGGGTTATTTTTAACCGAGCATTTTTTAGAGTGTAGTAAAAACAACAATTCTTGATATCTGTAATTGCATTTTCACTTGTCAAATGTCATAGGCTGTCATTCAAATTCAATTGTTGATATCGAGAACTAATTTCTTACTAGTTCTATAGTAAAAATCATAATTTTTGATAACAATAATTACTTTGTTACTTGAAAAAATATAAATTCCTTAGCCTGGATGCCAGCCGAACTTAGCCCCGCCCACAACATTTGAGGTCGGGAAGTTCGGTCTGGACTTGATCTGTTGTGGAGCAACTATGCTCGAACCAGAGCTGTTCGGACCAATCAAATTGTCAGGGCGGGGTTTATACGATGATGGACAGATGATCAACAGTAACGTAATCATCCACATCACCAAAGAGCGATTGGGTTAAATTCGTTTTATTCCTAAATGGAGAACTTGTTCGCATTCACCGTTACTCTCAAAAATGATGATCGTGTTGGTAAGTACTCCGTGTGTCCTTAAATTCTTTTTTACAACACCGGCAAAGACCGTTTACACTCTTCGTCTTCTTCTTCTTCTTCTACTTCTTCCAGCGTGCATGCAGTTGAGTTCTGTTGACAACTATGCGTCGCTCCGTTGCTCTGATTGGTTGTAGGTCTATCCAATTGAGTGCAGAGGCATTTCTTTCCAAAAATTGCCATTGTTACTAGTCACATTTTTATTCCTGATATCAAGAATAGCATTTTAACTAGTGAAAATCGAATTCTCGATATCACAAATTGATTGCCATATTTGAATATTGATTGATTGCCATATTACAAATTGATTGTGAAGTTGGCTTGCCATATTTTGAGTGTCCTATTGTTTTAGACTTGATCGTGTGACAACACTTTTTTATCAGCAATGTTGACTACTGTCATAATATATAATTGGATTGGGGAAAAGGAATGAAATTACTTGAGAATGTTGTATGAATGAACATAAAACAATCCAAGAGGGATAGAGTGCAAAGGAAGCACTGTGAATTCAGTGGCAACCACCAAGATTGCAAAAGAGGTGGTGTGAAACTGCAAACATGAGGTACAGACAACATAAGCCACTTGCTCTCTGGTTGTTCTTACAGTACTCAGGGAATCCAGCTAACTGCAGTAGAAAACGAGGATGATAATTGGTAGACTGGGTGGAAAGTACAGTAGCGATCACCATAATCACATGTAGATGGCAGATGAACTCTCCGGTTGGGGTTATGCTAGCAGTCATAAAAAACCCAGCAAGTACCACGATGGGCTGACAGGGCCCAACAGGTAGAAAATGTAGGTTCTGTAAGAGACAGAGAGGCAGGGAACAGGAGGAGACACTGCAGGTGCACTTGCAGTCATCAAGACCACAGGAGGAGAGCGAGTTTGAATGACAGGCACTGATGCAGGCGTCTCAATGGAAAGACCTGAGCGTTTGGAGAAAGAAAATACTGCTGTTCTCGTGGTGGGTAATGGATGTAGTTGAAGGAAGGTAAATGGGAGGGCAAAGGTACTGCAATTATCTGGGTTGCCCAATGATATCCCAACTGAATGTGCGGTGGGCACAGTGCATTTAGTGGGTGTGTTGAACTACAGGACAGGGTTGTGCAAAATTCTGAATTTGTGAATTGGTTTTCTATCATGAGTTGGAATTTGAGCTGAATTGGCCACACCCCACATGATGTTGAATTGGAGTTTAAACACCGTTTCATTCACATTTGAACATTTAGGGAAATGAAGGGCCAGATTTACTAAACAGGGCACACTGATGCAAGTGAAAGAACACAGACGCAGCCGGATCATTTTTTTGGGCAGTAAATAATGGTGCAAACACCAGGAAACTGACAAGCGCAAACCTTGCATGATTCATTTAAAGAGATAGTTCACCCAAAAAATGAAAATGTCATGATTTTCTCACCCTCAAGTCATCCTAGTTCTGTCAGGACCACTATCGTCAAAGATGATTGATTGACTATTAGCATATAGTTTGGATTGGCGGTATGGTTCTGATCTGGGCAAGAACTCCCTGCGCATCCATGCAACCTAGCACGGATAAGAGCAGGGAGAGCAGCAATAACCCCCCTTAGGGTAAACAGAACAGAACCAACATAATGTATGCAGATATCATTAATGTCGATATTAAATGTACAAAATAATTCAGGAGCTTAGTCTGATTCAAGGGGAATTAGAATACCAGATCCTGACGGGACGAGAGGAGGAGCTGGGGGTGGAGGAGGGTAAATGAGCTCTGGAGATACGCTATAGCTGCTGATAATACTGAAGGAGCTTATATAAGTATGCTGTGATAGACGTTGTATTCCTATAGGTAGACGTGATCAGCTGACTGTCAGCTGATGCAACCTTGATTAACGTTATCTGCCAGAACTGACGCTCTTTCAGACGAATACAATTGGAGTTATATTAAAAAAGTCCTGGCTCCTCCAAACTTATAATGGCAGTGACTTGTTGGTTCATTTTTGAATTCCATAAAAGTGCATCTATCCATTATATAACTGCTCCACACGGCTCCGGGGGGTTAATAAAGGCCTTCTGGAAGGAAGTTTTGGTGCGTTTGTGTAAGAAAAATATCCATATTTAAAATTGTATAGACTAAAATAACTAGCTTCCGGCGGTCAGCGGTACGCAGGTCGACTTATGCGAAAGAGTGACCCGTGACGCGATGTACAGGAGCATCGCAAGCTTTGAAGCGGATAGGGCTGGGCAACAAACTCGAGCCCCTCTTCTCTTAACATTTATATTTAAGAATTATATGATGAGCATTGCCAAAGATGATGTTAAATGGACTGAAGCAATCATGTTTTTGTCATAACAAACATTTCATTCTTGATTCTCTCATTGTTGAGTGCTGGAGATGATTTAGGGTCTCGATAATGTTGGGAAATAGTATCTGAGATATCAACAAATCCCCCCCACCCCCCACCCCTCCACCAAATTATAGTTCAGTGGCATAATCTTATTTTTCAGATTGAGTTATTTGGTTTTCCAGCCAAAAAACAGACTCTAATAAGAGATTAATGTGAAAAGGGGGGTAAATTAATTCATCTTGCAGAAGTGACTCGTATTTGGCTGGAAATCAAACATTTCTCATTTTCTCTAAAATAATTCCTGGAGGTTCTGAGGGTGGTGTAGGTTGGCGGAAAGGAAGCAAAGAGGAAGCTGGGTTTGGATCGGCAGGTGTCACGGTAAATTTGTTGAAACAGCAGCGACTCAAGTCCTGCTGGTGAAATCCACGAGTACGGAGCAGCTGGCATCCTGGCTGGCGTCGCTTTTGATATTACAATGAGAACCGTATGGGCTAGATTTGCTGGTGTTACAGGCAGTAACTATATTCATATGGACTGCAGTAATCATATTGGTCTCATTCCAAATATGACACTATTGAGATTAAGCAGTTTACATGCATTTTCTAATTGGCTTTCTAACTGTTCTGTTCGGTATGTTACGGAACCATCATCATCAAAAAATAATAATAATAATAAAGTGAAGTGTTAAAGATGAAGTATGCAATTTCAAAGAGTGGTGGATACAGATCTAAGCTGGTGACCAACATTTTGATAATCATGAACCATCACCATTCTTATACTCATGTTGCTCATTAGCATGGACAATGAATATGTGTTCAATAGAGGTTTCATGGGTCAATGTAAATAATTTTAGATTTAAATTCAACGAGACACGATAGTCTATGCATGACCTGATGTTTTATTATTATACAAAACAAAGTAATATATCCATGATCTAAACACCATCATGTAATGTCTGTTTCATTCATACTAGAAGCCTGAGGACACCCTCGCGCACAAAGAACAAAACTGACTCATAGACTCATTATCATAGTAATACAGTTTTTTTTATTTGCTTTGGTACTATTTTCACTAGTAAGGTGTACATTTTCAAAACTCTTAGTACAAAAATCTAAACTGATCACACTTGTAACACAGCTAGTCATTCTTTCAAAACCTGATGTAATGCTTTCATTCAGTGGCACATATCTTCAGTCCACATAATCATCGTTTCAAACACAAGATTATTGTAATATGTAATGAGAACATTCGGTTTAATCACTGAAACACAACAGTATGATCTTCTGTCAGTTTAGTACTTTTAACAATCAGTTCATCCAACAGCAAACAATGCAAGATACATGTTTCAAATCACCCTTGTTGCTGAATTATCTACAGTAACACAGGCTACAGATGCCACATAAGAAAATACGCTTACATTACCTAATTTATGTTATTTAATCTATAATGTTTGTAATAGTATCTATCTATTCAGTGTGTTATCAAAAGGTGTGATGAAGTTACAACACAGCCATGAGGTTCTGGGCTATAGAACAGAGTTTGCTGCCAATACAGTAAATGCTCTCACTGTACCATATGACTGAATCTACTGTAGTTGAGCTTTATAAGGGTGAGTTACAGTAATGTGTCTCTACCATGGTAATCTGTTTACAGTATCAAATGCATACATACTGTAATGTACAGTAAAATGCTGTATTTGATGCCATCTGTCTCCCTTCTTCTGATGTATTTCTGATCAGTCTGATGTTACATTGTCATTGACTATTTCCTTTCCCTTATACTCTACTCTGCTCTGTTCACTCACTCACACACACACACTCACACACATATGTCTGGTTCACTATCTTTCTGGGTATAAGCAGGCATAATGGTTACAAACTGTATATTCTCTCCCCTTACACTAACCCTACCCATAAACCTATCAATCACACAAAACTTTCTACATTTTTACATTACAGTAAGAAAAAAAAAAAGTCCCTGCAAGGACAAGTAATTAGGATACTGCCATCTTTATAGGGACATCTTGTCCCCATAATGTAGAGTTTACCAGGCCACACACGCGCACGCACTTTGAACATAGTAGTTATAATCTATGATCAATTGCTTATAATGTAAAAATAAATAATTACATATGGTTATCTATATCGGAAATTGCAAACAAAGTAGAAACTATGTATATAGAATCAATATCTAAAAGAAATCTATAGGGGAACCAAATGATTAATTGATTAACCATTAAGATCTGTTGGATTAAATAATAGACAAATGTATTAAACTGAACGAGAAGAGATGCAAATCAAAAGTTTCATAGAAAGAGCTTTATGAAAGGCAGTTACTGTGAATGAAACATTTACATAGATGAAACAGTTATTTTTTGTGGTGAAAAGGATACTTTGTAGTTTTGTGTATTGTACTAACACAATTGAAAATATGCTTAAATGTTTGAAAAAAGTGCACTTTTGATGATCTGTTGTGATATTAGTACCATGAGTTTTGAAAATGCACACCTTGCTTGTGAAAATAGTACCAAAGCGAATAAAAAAAACTGTAACTTATGACGTTCCAGGAAATCCCTTAATATGTGATAGCATACAACTATCGCTGTAGTTTAATAGAAAGGGGAAATGAGTTGCATCTCAATCAGCTCCCTATAGTTCAGTAGTCAGGGCACTGATCAGGGATTCAGCCATTTTAAGGGCTGTCTCAATCGCAGAATCCTTTAAGGGCACTGAAAGGTTTCCTCCCTAAAAAGTCCTGCAATGCAAAGGGAAAACCAGGTTGCATTGGTGCTCACTATAGGGCTGCATTCCACACCACTTTTAGACACATACTCGCAAACTTCCCTAAGCACTTCCCCTTGGGGGAATCCCCACCGCCATTTTGAAGTGTGTTTCACTTCGTGAAGTGGACGAGTGGCTCGATTATGACAGAGGGAGCGAGTCTACTCTAATGTAAAGTTCAAGCAGCTCTATATCCCACAATTCAACTTGATTGTGATGTCACAGCAGATCACGCTTAACTGAAGCTTGACTCACAAACATCATAATAATGATTAATTATAATAATAGTATTTGGAACCCACAACAATTTAAAAACGAAAAGATGCAAAAATGTTTTGTCCCCTTTTTTAAATTCATAGACAACAATAAGTGAGACTTCAATGATATTTTGACCATTTAACTATAGAAACGTCACCGGTCATCTGGTCACTTTAACGTACAGTATATGTAAAAGCAATTTATCATAATCTACTTTAAATAACATTGCAAGTACTTTCATAAAGATATCAGCTCTGCTGTTGTTCATAAATACTGTACCAGTGCTTGACACAGCCTTTATCACATTATACCATATAGTGATAAAAAGCCTCATCAAGTGTTAGAGTGGTAACGTGTTAACACACATTTTTACATTGTATAAAATCCATGATGACTTAATGCACAAGTGTTTGTAGTACACAAAACAATCATAAAGTTGTCATTATGAAAATAAATAAAATATGATCAAATTATTATTATAATATTATAGAACACAAATGATTGTTGAGCATTGTTTTTGATTTCTTAGCCAGTTAAAAAATAAAACCTAGTCAACCTGTTTTTATCAAGTGTAAATAGCAACTAGATTCTATTTACACTGAGTGAAAATAACATTTTCTTAGTGATAGATAGATGATATTTACACAAATTGCTAATAGCTGTAGATGCTATTCACTAAGTGAAATAGCATACTAAGTGAAAATAGTGATATATTCTATTTACACCATATAAAAGTAGCAGTTCTTTGCAATGTGTAAATAGTATTTTGACAGATACATACTATCTGCAATAATAACAAAGTGTAAATGATTATATTTATTAAAATTATTAAATGGATGCTGCCTTAATGGGACAATAAAAGCCCTCCCTACACCTACCCCTAACCCTACCCCTACCCAATAAATGCTTTTATTATTATTAAACATTTCGTTAGGCACTTTATTTCCACTTTTAAAACATTTTCTTAATTTTTATTGAAAGTAAATGCCTTTCCGATGTGATATGTAATGGGAAACGGGATAAGAGCGAGCTCTGCAAAAGGCGGATTCGAACCTGGGTCGATCGCGTCAAAACCAAGATCAAAGCCTTACACTTTACTGACTACACCACTGAAGATATTGAAATGTGGGCACTTTTTAAAATCTTGTTTGGCCCAACCAGGCATTTTTAGGCAGAGCTAGTGCGAATAGCACTTGCCAACAAGGCACTCTCCGGTTTAAAAAAAATATAAAATGCAAATAATTTACTTTGTTATATGTACCAAAATGCAGCAAATGCCATTTTCCCACTATTTACACCAGAGTGCAAATAGCATCTCCCTTATGTGTAGAATTTTGATTTGATCTTTGCCCACTTATTTTATTGACAAGCATGAACTGAATTACAAGTTATTGCCCAAAGCATTTAAATGCCAATCCACTCAGAGGCATGCTTTGCATTCTAACCAAGACTTAAATGCTAACCTAAACCTATAGTGTATCTATAGATACTGCTGTGATTTTTCTTAAATGAATTATTGCAGAGTGTGAGACAGCGCAAGAATCAAGAGCCTGAACTCAGTTTAAATATTACAGGTTGAGATCCAGCTCTGCAACTGATCCTGACCTTCCCCCTGGACCTTACAGAGAAAGAATACCAAATAATGTGAGGAAATAGCTCTATTAAAAAGAACAATCTCGTTGGGACCTGGGAACCAATGGGTTTTTACGGCAGATATAGCTTACCCTAGGGTGTTTGCCTGGTATTTTCTTCCCTTTTCCCCCGTCTTTTTGCTTTGTTCTCAGTTTCTTCTTTGATGGAAAGCCTCTGTGAGTCATGTGTTATAATTATTGCTCTCTCAACTGTTGCTGCTACAAAAGTCATTGGCAGCCTATAGGCTAAAACCACGTCCTTGCTTTGAACACCAATCAAATACGCGAGCTCTGTCGTTCTTCTACTTATGATCTGTGCCTGTTTTGGCATGATATCTGCGCCTGTTCCTGTTATAGTCATCCTCGGCTGTTGCCCTGGGAACACGGATGACAACAGGCTGAATCCTGTGCTTAATTTGACATGAAACCAAACCTTGAAACTTTCCCTCCTAGAATTCTGCCTGGCAGAACAGAAGAACTTGTTCGGATTGATGACACAGCTCATTTTATGTGCACATTTGACAAATACCAGCAGAAGTGTCTGGTTTACCAGAAAGACGTTGCTTTCCTCAGTCAAACCAGTTGACTGCAAGCACAAAAAAGACTTCAGCATCTGTCCGTCCGTCGGATAAGTATAAATCCGAGAGATCTGTTCCAGGAAGTGCTGCTCGCAGCTCACAGAGGAAGGCCTCCAAATATCCCCATTGGTTTTAACAGATGTGTCGGGTAGATCACATTTAAATAGCATTGATTTCTGTGCTGTGCAGGGGGGGATATAAGATGATGGACCATGATGTCTTCTTGAGCACCTATGGAGAGAGAGGGTGAGAGAAAGAGAGAAAGTGATGAGTGTGTTCTCATCTCTGGAGGCCTGTCCATAGCTGTGCTATTAATCCAATACAATATATCTATTTAATACTGTGAGTCTGGGCCTGTCTAGCTGTTAGTCATTTTAATGCTTTTAGAATGACAAGGCGGTGGATTTAACTCATATAGGAATGGCATGGATGCAGACAGAGATAGAGAGTAACATGCACAAACAATTATTGTATGCATATAATATATTATATACTAAACACCTGAAAAAAATGCCTGAACTTTGAGGTCAAAATCGAGGTCATTTGGTCCACATAACATGTTTTTTTTAGAATCCTTGAATCGATCGCATATTTTGAGATGTAACATATATTATGTTTTTAAATTTTGTTCAATGTGATTTGGGGAAATGCAGAATATCTGAACTGCAATAGTTATTTTTGAATTCCCATAACTCTTGGTGTACTCGTTACATCATAATGAGATCTACGCTAATATTAGTCTCTCTGTTTATCCCGAGGTTTACCATAGTCAGCCGGATCCGTATGGCAAGCCGTTTTGACTTTTATTCATTCACAGGATATGAATTCTTGATATCAACTACTTAATTTTCACTAGTTAAAATGCTACTTCTTGATATCAATAATAAAATTTTCGCTAGTTAAAATGCTAATTCTTGATATCAACAATTGAATTTCAACTAGTAAAAATTCTAATTCTTGATATCAGTAATTGTATTTTCACTAGTGAAATGTCACCACAGGCTGCCATTCAAAATCAATTGTTGACATCAGGAATTTAATTCTTGATATCAACAATTCAATTTCTGATATCAACAATTAGCATTTCTGATATCAAGAATTCAATTTCCTGATCAATAAAATTTCAGATATCTAAAATGGCTTTCTTACTAGTAACAATCACATTCATGATATCCGAAATTAGCATTGTCACTATAGTGGCAATTGAATTGTTGATATAAACAAAATTACACTTTTACTAGTAGCAATTCAATTTTTGATATCAACAATTCAATTCCTGATATCAACAATTGAATTTGAATGGCAGCCTATAGTGACAAATTTTACTAGTGAAAATACAATTGTTGATA
Source organism: Gobio gobio (assembly GCF_949357685.1). Lineage (NCBI taxonomy): Eukaryota > Metazoa > Chordata > Actinopteri > Cypriniformes > Gobionidae > Gobio > Gobio gobio. Next base: position 51,396,544 of record NC_137099.1, on the reverse strand, counting down.
TCAAGAATTCAAATCCTGTGAATGAATAAAAGTCAAAACGGCTTGCCATAGTATCCGGGCCGTATCCAGATCTGATGAAGGACCTGCGCCTAGAAACGACCACAACGCAGCCCTGAAGTGTCACGACCAAAGGTTTTTAAGAAAACGTTATCCGCAGAAACGACTAAAACACTGTATTATGCATGCCAGACAAAATTTGCCAATGTCACTTTGTAAAGAAAGACTAGGCGCCCGCACACATGCACATCCAAACGTGCATGGACCAAACACATTGGTGTGTCTCAATCAGTTCCCTATCTCCCGAGCTTGTGAATCAGTATATTGTTTTCATGAATTCGGGCACAGGTAAGGCCAGTACAGGACGCTGGCTCACTACACATTGGGACACTGATGACTCTATTTCCGGTGACGTGACAATGTTCTCATTGTACAACATCACTTCTGGTATTTATGAACAACAGCAGAGCTGATATCTTTATGACATTACTTTTAATGTTATTTAAAGTACATTATGATAAATACTTTGCTTGTTACATATACGTGCAACATTTCAGCCGTAAATAAATTATAACTGTTAGCTAGATTGTGTTCATTACCTGTCTAACGATGTATGTTTATGCTGAAATATAATAAAATAATAATAATAATTTGTTACATTTATATAGCGCTTTGCTGGGTACTCAAAGCGCTTTACATGGACGGAGGGAATCTCTTCAACCACCACCAATGGGCAGCATCCACCTGGATGATGCGACGGCAGCCATATTGCGCCATAACGTCCACCACACACCAGCTTATGGTGGAGAGGAGACTGAGTAATGAAGCCAGTCAGTATATCGGTATATGGGGATTATTAGGAGGCCATGATGGACAGAGGCCAATGGGCAAATTTGACCAGGATGCCAGGGTTACACCCCTACTCTTTTTTTCCCCCCGAAGGACATCCTGCGATTTTTAATGACCACAGAGAGTCAGGACCTCGGTTTAACGTCTCATCCGAAGGATGGTGCTTATTGACAGTATAGTTTCCCCATCCCTATACTGGGGTGTTAGGACCACACAGACCACAGGGTGAGCACCCCCTGCTGGTCTCACTAACACCTCTACCAAAAGAAATTTAGTTTTTCCAGGAGGTCTCCCATCCAGGTACTGACCAGGCTCAGCCCTGCTTAGCTTCAGTGGGAAACCAGTCTTGGGATACAGGGTGATATGGCTGCTGGCAATATGGCATAATGGTTTCTATTTTTAAAAACATAAAGATTGTGTCATTATCAGTCGCTATGTGTAGTGAGTTGGCTCACGTGATTTAAGTTTGCACTTCAGAACTTCTTTTAAGGGAGTGTAACGGAGGCTGTGTGAGTAAACCTCACTCCTCTGATCTCAAGAGACGATCTAGCGACTGACACTAGAGGTTGCAGCCTTTAGCCTCCTTGTTAGAGCGTCCGACTCTCATGCCGGCGGACCCGGGTTCGAGTCTCACTTGGAGCGGGTGGTTCGAACTGGAGGGGTTACATTGGTGCTGTGACCAGGATGGGGGTGAGGTTTAGGGGGGTGAGTGTAACGGAGGCCAGCTAGTAGTTGCTGTGCGAGTAAACCTCACTCCTCTGATCTCAAGAGAGGCTCTAGTGACTGATGCTAGTGGTTGCAGCCTTTAGCCTCCTTGTTAGAGCGTCCGACTCTCATGCTGGCGGACCCGGGTTCGAGTCTCACTTGGAACGGGTGGTTCGAACAGGAGGGGTTACATTGGTGCCGTGACCCGGATGAGGGTGAGGTTTAGGGGGGTGAGTGTCGGAGGCCAGCTAGTTGCTGTGCGAGTAAATCTCAACTGCTTTGTTGCATTAATTTCCTATTATCACTGTAAAGCTGCTTTGAAACAATCCGTATTGTAAAAAGCTCTATATAAATGAAGGTGACGACTTATTTTTGAGGGAAAATAGATTTGTTGCAAAGCATGTTTAAAGTCAACATAAACTAAGTTTAGATAGTATTTTCTTCCCTATTGTGAAAAATGTAGGGCGGGACTTGATTTTGTCCATCGGGAATTGATTGGATGGTTGTGCATTGCTATTGGTGGATATCATGTGAGTGACAGGTTGATCCCGCCCTCACACCAGTAAATGTTTGTGTTTGTGTGCGTGTGTGTGTATGATGAACTTTAAAAAAATCATGTGCATGGATAGATCAGTATTCCATAAAAAAACATGAATTGTCATTTTCGATTTCATGTTGTCTGGCTATCACCAGACCAAGTTCAATTTGAGATTGAACATTGGTCTGGGGAGTCTGCTCTGTATTTTCTACTGCACAAGAGGCGTGATAAACAAGCATAAATTAAATGACTCTGTACGCAATTGAATAGTCCTTTAACCAATCAGACAACAAGAGGCATGATCAACGGGCAACGACCCATCGCTTCTCTATCCGTCATCGTGTTAAACCCGCCAATAGAGCACCAGGTGGATAAGCCAGTCTGTGATTGGTTCCCGCAAAAGTGTAACAGAAGCAGTAGAAATGAATGTAGAGGTTTCCAGACTGAGTTGCAGGGCGAAATCAAATCACCAGCAGATCAGGCTGGGTTTACCCAGTCTAGATTTCATGGTGACTTTAAAGTAAATGCACACTGACTGCTCAAATCACAATCGGAGAATAATTTTTGAAATATGACTGTATAGTAAAACTGGAGCTTCAAATAGTCATTTAAGGGAGAATAATAATCACTATTTTAAAATTGCAAATTGTCACCTTTATAGAGCCCTTGCTGTCATAATATTTACATGACTTTTAATTAAAACAAACTTGTGTTAGCATTCATTTATAAAACTAAAAAAGTATTGTTGTATATTTTTAGACTCAACATTTTCCTTATCAGGGACTCTAGAGAAAAGTAAGAATAGATCAGCATGGGCGCGAGAGATAATCTTACAGCTTCTCTTGGAATTGACATTTGCTACATAAATAAAGATTTTCTTTATAGTGAGCATTCAATTCATTTCTAAGGTGTGAGGGTGAGAAAATGTTGTAATGAGCTCTATTCTGCGTGTGTACCATAACAAAACTTTGTTCATCCTAATTATGGAAGGGAAATGTGTAATGTGGGCTGGTGAATTAATCTGTATAATGACTATTCCTTTTTTTTTTAAAGGCATGTTTAACCATACTAATGGTTTGATGCAACAGGGCAGCTGTAGTTCTCTCTCTAAGCAGAGATACTGAGATTGAGAGTCTCTGTCTGAGCCTGAGGCATTAAAATGTATGTGGCATCTGCAGATCTGGTATGGATTGCATTCAGCATAACCCATTTAATGCATTTTGCAATTGGCGAGGTGTAGAATTGTGTACTGTTCTGGTGTTGTCTTGGTGTTTGTTTGTTTTTTGTAGTCTTTTTTGTTGCCTGTACTGTAATTCGAGGTCTGCATTGGAGTTGGTAATAGTTCATTTGTTAAGTTTGTTGTCTTGAAATTGGAGCACAGCTCTAGACACAAAAACCTGATTGATGCGCATCAGATCCATTTGCAATTCGCTCATCGATCCAAAGGATGCTGTGAAGAATGTGAATTTGTCCCGAGACGTGCGAGAACATCAAATTAATCTTGAAATGAAATTCTTTGGTAAATCCTTGATATCCGTTTCTAATTATGGAGCGTTTAGGGAGTATATATAAACACCACAATTTTATAATATTTCTCGTTTCATTAACCACCCTTTTACAAGTTCGTCATTACACTAAATAAAGATTAGAAGAACCTAGCGTTCGACATCTGTGAAACATTTTAAGTAATTATTTATAACGTTATATCATATTTACATGTCACAAATAAGACGTTTAACAATTCTTTTCCGAGACTGCAAGGAAATTGCTGTCAGAAATTAATTTAAGAAGTCATTCAATTAGCACACTGCTATTAGCAGCCCATGCAGCTAATAACTCCCACATTCTGACAAACGTCATACTTGTCTCTCGGGCTATTAGTATGCGAATTACCCGGGATAAAATTTACTCAAGCTCTGAGTGAAATTCCTTTTCTGTTCGTCTGAAAGTTCCGTCCCCGAGAATCAATGCGACGAACAAAATCACTCAGATTGCGTCCGTGTTATATTTGACTGCAGAATGCATTGTTGGAAAATGTCTGGGTGAATATGAATGTTGTGGCTCTGGAAAGAATCGTGTCTTTATGGTCTTGCTCTCCTCTGTAATCCCCCGAGCTCCTCCCCTCAGTGCGTGGAGAGCTTCATTTGATCAAATCCTTCAAGTTGGAGCGCTTCGCTGAATCGCACTTTTCCACAACATCCTAACTGTGGCTTGCCTCGCCGCGCTGCAACTTGTACGAGGACTTGTTTTCATCAATAACTGACGCTGAAGAGGGGAAAAAGGACACTGTATCCTGTTGTGATCAGCGATGGAGAGGGGGATCAGATATTGCCGGGTTAATGCCAGTGCTTTCTGCACCCTGCTTTTGGTTTTGTTCGCTTGGGTTCCGGTGACCAAAACAGTGATAACTTGCAGGTCATGTCACCTGCTGGATAAGTGGAGCGGTCAGGAATTATTGGTGAGGATGGACAGTGGTGTCGACTCTGGTAAAGTTAGTGGGGAAAATGGAGACGGGTCAGCGGCGCTGTTTAACTCGGCTGGTGCTGAAACTGCTCAGCCCGACTGCGGAGCAACCGACAACGGCGAACACGCTCACTCTGTGCGTAAAAGGAATACAGACAGGCTTCGCTCAGAGAAAACGCCACCCGGTGATAAATGGAAGTCGATGCGCAGTAATGGCAAAGTTTATAATCTCGAACGGGCAGGCTCTCAAGCTTCATCCCCTGGAGATCACCATCAGCGAGTGCGTAGAAGCACCCGGGGACCCGGCTCGCCCCCAGGTGCGCGCTCGCCGCCGGCTTTTGGCAACAGCACCGCGCGAGCTGCGCGCAGAGTCCCCCGCTCTGAGCTGAGGTGGAACAGGGACGAGCGGAGAACGGCCACATCACGACAGGAGGAGCTGAAACTTACCAGCTCTACCTTTGCACTGACAGGGGATTCCGCTCACAACCAAGCCATGGTGCACTGGTCCGGCCAAAACAGCAGCGTAAGTGCAAATAAAAACCACGCAGTTCACACTGTTGAGATATCCCTACATTCTGATCTAAACGAGTGTTTTCGAAAGTGCGTGTGTGTGTGTGTGTGTGTAAAGGCTGTATGAGGGGTTTGGGGCGCAGAGACGAACAGATGTCCATTGTTGATGTCCAAGAGATGTTTCATATGCGTTTCACGCCAGTTTTATTTGTTCAACTTTCGTTGTTTTTGGTTAACCCTGGCAAAATGAAGGACACTTGTGCAACACGTTTCCCACTTATGATTGTTTGTGATGTCGAGATGTTGGCTCACCAGCTCGTGCTTTTGAGTGTTAAGCTGTGTTGCTTTTGTATCCCTAGAAAAAATAAATAAAAACAGATTAAAATACTCCCTACACTTGGCCAGGCTGGTGTGCTTATAAGCTGGGCAGGCTAGAGAACCGACTTGTCCACTGTCTAAGTCAGCTAAACACCAGCTTGGCCAAGCTATGAGACCATCAGCTTATGTTGGCTGGATGTGTGTGTGTAGGTGTTTTTTTTTTTTTTTTCAACTGGCATATTTTTAGGTGATACATGGATCTTGTTTGTTACCTGAAACACTTTAGCAGATATATTGTGAGTGACTGAATGAACTGAATGAAACCCACTTCATACAGATCCATAATGTGCAGTAATCACATTATATACACTTTGCAATCTGGTATATTGATATAACCCATCAAATTATTAACAGATAAGTAAACTAATGTATATTTTACTCGTTGTATAGCCAAATTAAATGGTATTAATAACACCAAATAATAAAAAAATGCAGTAACACGTTTAGGGCTCAATTCTCACTATTAAGTTGCTTATTAGCATGCATATTACTAGGATATTGGCTGTTTATTAGTACTTATAAAGCACATAATAATGCCTTGCATGACCATATTCTACATCCTTTAATCCTACTCAATACCTAAAATTAACAACTACTAACTATTAATAAGCAGTAATTAGGAGCTATAGAGGCAAAATTAGTAGTTAATAGTGAGAATTGAACCCTAAACTAAAGTGTGACCAAAATTGCAAACATGATACAGTTTTTGGTAACACTTTAGTTTAGGGTCCAGTTCTCACTAACTAGTTGCTCATGCATGCATAGTAGTATAGGATATTGGCTGTATACTTATAAAGCACATATAAGTTTAAAGTTTTAAGTTTATTGCCATTTGCACAGGTACGTTTCAGTACAGGTACATTGGAATTCTTATGCGTTTCTCAAAGTCAAGTTCTAGATAAAAAAATGATGTATAAAAACGAATAATATATATATATGCATACACCCACACATAGCCTGCATATATACATATATACGTACACACAAATATCTATATTTACACATACACATACATACACACATACACATACGCATAATGAGGTAGAGCAGAGAGCGACTAGACAATTTTAAAAGGAGTACAAAAAAAAACACAAAACAGGACAGGTGTATGATTAAATAACCTTCCTAGTTTAGATAAATAACATTATAATAAATAATAGTAATATTGTATAGTTATATTAATGCCTTATTCTGCATGACCATATTATACGTCCCTTAATCATACCCAATACCTAAACTTAAACGCTACACAAACTACCTTACCAACTATAAGCAATAATTAGGAGTTTATTGAAGCAAAATGCATTATAGTTGGTTAATAATAAGAATTGGACCTAAACTCAAGTGTGATCCAGTTTTTTAGGCAATTGTGCAGAACAAGGAAATTATAATGCACTTTTAAAAAATTCACTCACACTTTTTCAGATTAATGTAAAATCAGCAAATTTTATTAGGCTTTTTCACAAATTAGTATTTTTGTTTTTCATATTTACATGTCTTGTGAGCAAGCTACTATATGCCGAGCTATCTTGAAATAACTTTTAAAGGGTCTGTTATTAATAATTATTATTAATAATGCACGTACCCTTCAACACTAATTTTTAATCACAAATGTCACTTTTAGATTACTGTATATTGAGTAAACTTTCTTTCTTTCCGTATTGTGATAATGTACTAATGACTATTGTGCACTGAGATAATGAGCATTTTCCACAATTCTCCTGTGCAATATATCACATCAGAGCAACTACATTTCAGATATAATTCCTCATCCCCATTATATTTTCCTTCCCTCGCTTGACAGAGCAGATGTTTTCTTGCCTTCAGGTAAAATCTGAGGGCATTTCCTAATTTAAACACTGTACTCACTAACACGACACATTTGTTAGTGAGATGATAGTCAACCACCGAAAACTTTCAGGACAGATACGGGGAGAAAGTAACCTCAGGGGAATTAACTTCAGTACGTCCCACTAGCAGAACTCAATCATTTTGGCTCAGAGCTGCTGCCATTATCATATTCCTTAATTGAATTTTCCCACTGTTGTGCTGTGTGAATAGCATATTCAGTAGACTCGATATATATGGTCTTTTTGGTTCTCAATAGGTAGGTATACAGGGAAAATTAACAATGGGCAAAGTAAAAACGATGACTTTCATTAAGTATTCAGAGTCATTGCAGAATAAGGAATAATTGAGTAGGCCGGGAGTTTCTTTCCTTAGGTACTGTATGAATAAAGAAACAGCTGTAGTGTATAATGATTTTCATTGTGCAAATGGAAATGAGGATTAATGTTGGCTGGATCTGTGACATGCTTGCTGTATATCACAGATTTTTGAAGAAGAGTTGAAGAATGCTATGGGTTTTGCCAGTGTTGGGGACACATTAAAAGTTATGCGAGTTACGTAATCAGATTAGCTTTTTCAAGTAACTAGTAAAGTAACACATTTTAAAATTACAACAAATTATTACTGAGTAACTGAGTTACTTTTTCAAATAAGTAACACAAGTTACTTTCCCATTTATTGACCGACACCTTGTAGCAACTCATAATGTAAAAATACACATAATGTAATAAGTATTACATTATTATTGTAATAAAATGTTCATAATGTAATAATTTTCTTAAAATTTTCTTGAGGTCATATACAAATGTTACATTATGAGAAAATTATTACATTATAAACTCACCAAAAACATATATTTGCATTTTTGTAATATAGCTTTTAAAACATAAAAATTATTAGTAGTCCCTTACAGTACATTTTTAAAAATCTAAAGCCAGTCTTAAACTACATGTGAAGTGCAATATTTAAATATTCATGCAATTATTTGTATTGTTATTATTATTATTATTATTATTAAAAATAAAGCATGGGTATTCCTTTAGAGTACATTTAAAAAATCTAAATCTAAGTCTTGACCTACCTACAAAATCCACCAGATTACTGAGACTACTACTAGTATTACTACTACTACACTACACTTCTCTTCCTCCTTCTCTTCCTCCTCCTCCTCCTCCTCCTTCTACTACTTCTACTTCTAGTATACATATGGTATACTTACTGTTAAATGACAAACAGTGTTAATTACCAACACTGTTAAATGTAAAAAAAAAAATATATATATTTTTTTTAATGTACTATAAAGGAATAATTTTTAATAATAATAATAACAATTTCATGAATATTTACATCTGTTGCATTTCTCAGGTAGTTTAAAACTGGCTTTAGATTTTTTTTTAAATGTACTGTAAGGGAATACTAATATTTTTTATGTTTAAAAAGCTATTACAATAATGAAAATATGACTTGTTTTTGGTGAGTTTATAATGTAATACAATTCTCATAATGTAAAAATTGTTATTACACTATGAGCTCAAGATTTTATTACTTATTACGTTTTATTACAGTTTTTACATTATGTGCAGTTATTACGTTATTAGCTGCTACACACCTCTCCATGTTGAGAGAAATCGAGAGTAAGTGCAGAGGAGTTGTGTGCGCTGTGTGAATATGATGCTTATTGCATTTCTAGACTACACATAAGCAGACATTTACAGTTGTATTTCAGTGTTCCTCAAAATGAAAAAAAACTTTAAAATGCAAACTCAGAATATATTACGCAAACCTGCAACAATTAAAAATGTTAAAGAACACAGAAATACTTTATATATTTAATCTCACTTTATTAACCAATATCTTTGCTGCTCACCTTCAACTGACTTTAGATAAACATCATTTTTCTGTTTCATTGCTGAAGTAAGATGCGGTGTCCCAATTCGCCTACTTATACTATGCCCTAAAGTACTCTTTTTGTGAAGAGTGTGTAACAGAAGAGTAGGCAAGCTTTGGGACATACTACTTCGTCATCTTTAATGGACAGCTCAGTCACCGTCAATCATCCTGTCACAGTTCAAATCCTCCACATTCAATTTCATTTAATTTCCTAACGTATCAGAGAGAAATGTAGTAGCACGTTGATCTGTCAATCGTGGGTCTTTCATGTGGAGACTCTCCTCGTGTGTTTGCAATTTGAATATAATAATGCATTCAAAAGTCAATGGCCAAACATATCATTACAAAAGTGCACAATGCTGTAGCAGATTAAATATAATGTGGATAACATTGAATAAATATATTTTCGTAAGGTTAGATACTGATAATCACTCTAAACCCTTTATCTAAACCTGTACTTAACCATCTGAGTCGCACATCTGCCATGTTTGTAGTTTTTTTCAACACTTTTTTTATCCGTGTTTGTAGTTCTAATCAAATCCTCGTACAATTTGCAATGGCTTCTGGGCAATATTAGTCGTTAGAGTGTGCACTTCGGATTCTAACCGGAAAAAAGTAGAGCATCCGGGTATCTTTGGAATACTCATTTCAACATACTACGATTTGAGACGCACTAATTCTACTTTCGAATACTATTTAGGATAGATAGTATATGAATTGCCAACCCGATCTCACGGCAATTCGTCCGTATTTTACGAGGTGGCTAATTTGTATGAATTCGTATGAATGACCTAACCCTAACCACGCCCCTAAACCTACCCGTCACTGGGGTTTAGACGAATCGTATGAATTCTCACGAATTAGCCACCTTGTAAAATACGTACGAATTGGTTGTGAGATAGCGTTAGAATTGCCTATGCATATTCTTCTGTGATCCAGAATGGCAGCCCATCTGAAAGGTTTGTTTGAGCTGTGCCCTCTACTGTACAGGTGTGAGTTTGCATTTCCTTCAGCTTGAGGTATTTCACTTTTGGTGTGAAAGAGCCTTTACATTTAGCCTTTATAAAAAAATAGAACTTTGTTATTAAAATACAAACAAGCCTAGCCCAGCCCAGGTGAGAAAAAGTAACACAAAAGTAACATAATGCATCACTTTCCATTAAAAGTAATGCAATTAGTTAGTTTTGTAGGGAGTAATCCAATATTGTAAGGCATTACTTTTAAAAGTAACTTCCCCCAACACTGGCTTTGGGGTGTGGCTGTTTGTGAGTTGGTGAAAGCTAGCATTTGTTATTGTATTCTTGATCTATGAGCATGTAAATGTTTATATGCATTTTCATGTGTAGTGCACAGCTTATACCAGCAATATCTTTAGTATATTTTTATATATTTATAAGGCATGCAAAGGCTGTTTTCTTGAAAGAGACAAAAAAGGGGGAAAAAACATCTGTCCTTTTTTCCAGTCAGAGTCTGGGAAATGCACCATTTCAGGCTATGCACAACTTCATAAGTTCCCTGACGGGAAAAAAAGCCAGATAAACACTATGTGTCACTGCGTTAAAGCCATCTTATACTGGCTTTCAGTCCAGGGCAGTTGGGTGACTATTTGTCCTAGTCCTTGTCAGCAAGTAGAGTATCAAGAGAGAATTTTTTGTAGCCAATTAGTAAGAAGTTATTTGAAAAAGTTTCTGAGAACCCTGTAAAATATGCAATCAGCACCAGTTGTCATATGTGACACAGTCTCACGCTAATGCCGTTAACTCGCTCAAATCTATTTCTGGCCTCCTTTAGTGCACCACTTGTAAGAGGAAAGAGCAGTATATCTGATCTTATAACACTACATTACCAGCTGACTAAAATGCAATTAATTGGATGGTTAAAACATATTATGCAGTCAACACTGTCTCTTTGATTCAAGCCTAAATAGCACAATGGTTTGATGTGGGAAGCATCATGACTAGTTTGGAGTTGTCTTTGCAGGGTGGTTCCTCCATCTAAGTGCTCTTAAGAAACGTAGTCATCTCCCCAATGTCCCAATGGATAACTATTTGCAATTCTTTTTATTTATACAAGGCTTCACAGAATATGTATTGTTCCAATACAGATTTCCAAAGAATAGTGCCTTGCAAACCCGCTTGACTAATACTTTATTTCCAACCTGAGTGATATTGAGGTTGTATTTCTTTTTATTGAGTAATAAACCACATATGTTATTTTATTTGAAAGGCACATAAACTTGTCAACAACAGTAATGCCAGGACTAATGTATTCCACTACTAAAACATCTTGCTATTCAGTGTCCTTTCTTGACCCCTACCTCAAATATTGCACAAACTTATTTGGTTCAGACTGAAAAAAGCTATTTTATATTTTAAAAGTGAGAGCGAAAAAGAACAATGATTAAAACTAAACAAAACAATAAAACAAAAACATCCTGTGCAAGGGTTTGTGGGTGGACAGCTGAAGGGCAACCATTTTTATTTTTCTGATATGAATGGTTGCTCTGCCATGAAGTATTTGGCAAGAAATGCAAATGAAGACAAATAGCACTGAAAATGCCATTGCTAGACAAAAACGAACAGCCACCACAAACATTTTACCCTTCGAGATAATTTCGCCTGTTGAAACAAATAACTCTCCAGTGTAACCGCATTCCAAACATTCAATACCAGGGCATTTTTTAAGCTCTTGAAAAATGAATAGCACCCTACTGGAAATGGCAAACTCATAGCAGTATGGCAGATTGACTTATTGCTAGCATTACAAACCAGTTGTAGTTCAAGCTATAATTCAGTTTGAGTCTACATAAAACCCGAACTGACTGTATTTACTTTCTTTATACATGTTCCTGATCAAAATGTGATGGATTCAATGGTGGATATAATCCAAAGAAAAGGTCTCATTGCCAACGTGAAGCTTTTGTGTTGACTACAACTGTACAATATAAACACACAATCATTTTTTAAAGGGGTCATGACATAATAAATCAAAATCGCCTTGATCTTTTGACACGGAAGAGTTCTTTGTACTAATAAAGCATCCTGCAAATTTCAGAGCTCCTCCTCATTATGAACACAGCATTTATTTGATTAAACGGCTCCAAAAACAGCTTGTTTGGATATTGCAGGATTTGTGACATCACACTGGCAAGTTAATTTGCATATGCTCGCCTCCAGAGCAAGACGTCGACCTTATATCATCGCACCATAAGCCCCACCCACTGGCGTTCAGTCGCTTATGTGGATGCAAGCGTCGCGTCAAAAGCCCCCCCCAAAAAACATTGTCATCACTGATGCTGTCTACACTGGATACAGTATGCGCGCTCACTTTACTCCGCGCTTGAGTGTGCCGACAACAGGACAAACGAAGGAGTAAATAGAAGCGTAAAGGAACAATTCACTTTTACGCGGCCTGTAACAGCTTGTTTTCATCGCTGTACAGTCTTCAGAAGGATACCAGTGTCAGGTTTATTAACTGAGAAAATCGCATTTTTGTCAAAGACTATGTCTGGATCGGATTTAAAACGATGATCAAAACACAGATGGAGTAAATCTAGTCCATCAACACCCCCAAAGCTTCACAGTCCTGTAGCTCGTCCCAGGTCGACATTTTACTCAGTAACATTTTGATTTAAATGATGTTTAATGTTGTAACGTGTGAGCAGGGATGAAGCTGAGTGAGAATCCAAGTGCAGCATTAACGATTTAATACAAAACAACATCAACAGAAAATCCAAGAACAAGGGTATCCAAAAACAGGCAGGAGTGCAAAGTCAATAACACACATACAGGAGCAACGACCAATCACTGGGGTATATATACACAAAGGGAAGCAAGGTTAACAAGATAACAAGGGGGTGTCGTAAATGGGAAACATCTGGGAAAACTAATCAACACGAAAAACTACAAAGGACTACAACACATGGCACAAGACAGGAAATAACAAAAGTGTCCTCAAACTCACAGGGAATTTATGACAAATGTTGATGACCACGTTATTTTACTCTTCTGCTTACAGTATGCTATCGCTTGTTTCTGCTTGTGTTTTGATCAGGAGATTCAGTACTCTTTCAGAAGATGTGTAATAGCGCCCCCCCCCCCCCCTCCCCTACTGTATAACAGTGAAAATACGAAAACCTGAAATTTCTGTCAGTGGCAGGGAAGCATTGTCTCATAAATGACAGAAATTTTAATCAATGGAAATGTTACGTATTCTGTTCGTATTCTCTTCCTTGTGTTGTTCCAAAACCTGTATGATTTTCTTTTGTTCTGAGGAACACAAACAATATTCGGAAAGATACAAGGCTGAGTAAATGAGTAAATCATTTTTATGTTGGAGGGTTTCACTTCTTTTAAAAAATGATTGTGTGTTTATGCTATTGTACAGTTATGATCAACACAAAAAACGGACCTTTTCTTTGGAATTATGTCCACAGATGAATTGTTCACATTATGACCAGGAACATGTATGAAAGCAGTGCTGTCAAATCGATTAATCGCGATTAATCGCATCCAAAATAAAAGAGAGATATTGTCACAATCACCAGTGAGAGTGCCGGTGTAGTCCACCAGAGGGCACTCCACCTCAAACTATTACCATATCACCACAAACTACATTACCCATAATTCTCTCTGCCCGGACTCATCATCCCTGATTACATCCACCTGTGTCTCATTACCCTGTTCACTTCACCCTATATAAGCCTGGTTATCTCAGTCATTTATTGCGAAGTCTTGTTTGTTGTACTGCATTTCTGAGCATTCTCCCTGGTTTCTTGTCTCTTGGTCTTGGATTACTCGCCTATTCCGTCGATTACCCTTTTGCCTGTCTCCTGCCTTGTTTGCCTGTTTGGACTGCTTGCCTTTGTAGTACCGTTTGCCTGTTTTTGACTACAATTTGTGGATTACCCTTTCAAAAAAGATGCGATAGGATTCTCTACCTTCTGTCTCAGAGCAGTTACGTTACAGATATGGTCAATTCTGTTTTCATATTGACTCTAACTGAATTTTGGTTCAGTGCTGAAGCACGGGCATTTACGTGTAGGCCTACGGTGTACTTACCTAAGAAGTACTATATAAGGTAACTGGTAATATAAGGTTACTAAATAGGTTAATGTTAGGTTTAGGGATAGGTTCAGGGTTAGTACCTAGTTATCACCCAGTTATTGTAAATACTATAATAAGAACATAGTATGCACTGGGGAAGAGGACTGAAAAATAAAGTGCTGGATTTTTATTATGAATGTTTAGGTTGATTCTTTTATAGCCATTTTACCTGGTCCATTCCTTCATCTATACTTGAGTTCTGTCTTTATTCACTAATTAATATATGAATAATGGCAGCTTCCTCTGGGATTTATGTAGGGAACAAGCATGGCCGTTTGAATGAGAAATTTTATAAAGCATGAGAGTAATATGAAGATAATGGGATAAAACTAGATGCAGGTGTCTTAATCTTATTGTTTTCTTCATTTCTTACTGACCAATCCTAATCAATTTAGGTCCTGATCTAGCAAGTCTGCAATTTTATTTTCTCCCAAGTGTCACAGTGATGTTTATTGTTCTAAAAGAAAGAGAAAATGGCATATATGCCATATGTAGGCTTAATGTTTGACATTAAGTGCCAATTCAGAACACTGCAACTCATGATTGCATTGCCAAATTTGTTTATGTTGCATGAAGGTAAAAATTAAAGATTAAATCTTTAAATGAAAAAGCTTTTTTTTAAATATAGGTCTATATTTAATTTATATTTAAACTACGTGTAAACATTATATCATGCACTAACTGCAATTTCAACACATCTCTATTACAAAAATGTAGCCATAAATGCTTTTTTTTGGTGAAAACGTATGACTTAAACGAGTCAGTTTAAGTTTAGAATTCATCAGTTCAAAGGAATTGATTTGCTGAAAATTACCAACATAAGGAAATTTTAGGAGTGCTACTCAAAAACACAGACCTTTTTTTAGCTTAAAATGATTTATAATACTTTTCTAATTTACTTTAGTGATTTGGTTATTCAGTGTTTTGAGAGTGTAGTTATGGTAATTAGTCTGTAATCTTTCTTCACTACCTTGATAATTGAAGGATTTAATATTTTCAACTGTTCCTCCATCATAGCAGATAGCCACTTATATAAGTTCATACTGTTCAGGATTTGCTGGTGGCATTTCAACTCAAAGTGTGATGTGAATATGAATGTATTAATAGTAGTATAAAGCACTATTAGTGCAAAGGTCAAAAGTACCCCAGGATGCCGTGTTGTAACGAGTGCAGTGTTCTTTTTAACTGCTCTGTTAGCTGGACAGTGGTCATCTTCAATAATGTTGAAAGGTGTGTTTGAACATCAGGGGCCGTATTCACAAAACATCTTAAGGCTAAAAGTAGCTCCTAACTTGCTGATTTAGGAGAAACTCTTAAAAATAATGGTCAGTCCTAAAATATCTGTCCTAATTTTAGGACAAAATTTTTGCTCTAAGAGTATTTCACAAAGCATTTTAGCACTAAAACTAGCTCCTAAATCCATGAAACCAAATCACTAAACAATCCTACTGGCTGTTGCCGCAATCCGCCCAAAGACACTACACAACATTGAGGCAATGATAATAAATGTTTTTTTTATTTTTTTTTATCAGATTACCTGTGGCAGTTGTTTTCACGAGTTCACACTTACAAATGATCGAATAGAGTAAAAAAAATATAAGCATATTAGCCGCACTGTCTGAGGGGATCGAGAGCTCAGAGCTTGGAATTTAGCCCAAACCCAGAGTTCTGCCCCGCATTGCAGACAGTGGCTCGTTGCCTCGCTGCCTTATCAGACAATGACTTGTAAGGCAGCGTTTGTGCATGAAGGCACCTCACGAAACTAATTTCGGACAGACTTCTTAGGTGTAACAGTTTAATGATCTACAGCAAATTAAAGAGAGCTTTGGTGAGAACTAAACAAATATTGAATTACTATACATTAGTAATTTCTCGCTAGAAAAGATTTCAGAAGTAGAAAATGTTGGTAAAAAACGTACATTTACACACAAACTGACCAGCAAACGCAACTTTCGGACACCATCTTTTTTTTCCAGCTCAACTGTCAAAATGTAAAGCACAGGATTGTAGGATATCAAAGCAGCGAAGGATACAAATATGCTGCCTTCAAAAATCGATCAGATGAAGGTATCTCTGGAGACAGGAAGTGAAGCTAGCATTAGATTCGGACGTGCCTTCATGCCTTCCTGCCTTGAAATGTGTCTTCCGAAGGCAACATTTTGCAGGTTTCGGACGCAGCCCGTGAGTAAGGAACGGGGTGGTGGAGGAATGCAGAAAACGGTTTAGTTAACTAGGTGAGTCGCCTCTCTGCTGTGTATATACCTCCTCTCGCGCGGATTCGATATAGACCATTCGAACGTGCTACTCACAAACAAAATGTTTGCTTGAATTCTGCAATCTCTCGAGACGCAGACATGTAAGAGGCTGACAATTAGATGAACATACACTAGTTAAACTAGTGACACTTGGCCTACTTTTTAAAATCTTTATTTGAATATGGCAACATTTTATTTGAATATACCAACATGAAACCTCGTTCAACAAAATATTTATATAATTACATCACTGACAGAGACCCCCCCCCTACCAGCCAATCACTGTGGTCATAGTTAGTAAGACTGTTGACATCATCCATAGCAACGAGGTCAACCCCACCCTTACTTTTAGCTTAAGACTTCTCTCTATTCCTTAGTAAAAGTTGCTCTCAGCAGCTTTGTGGATAGGTTTTAAGAGAAAACTCTTAACTTTTACTGCCGTTTAGGAGAACTCTTAGTGGTAAGATAAAATGTTTTGTGAATACGGCCCCAGAGCATTAGCTTGATGCTTGCTTTGTATCCAAAAATTCACCAGTGCAGCATATTTTTATAGGCAAAAATCTCAGTGAAAAACTTTATTTTGTGGGTAAAATATGTTATTGATAGGTTTTTCATAATATCACACTGCATTTAACACCTTATTGAAGAGCATTTGCTTTCCGATTTCAAAAACAAGTTATGAAACAGTGGACGTGTCTATTCCCTAAGAAAGTAAGTGTGATTTAATTTCTTGTCCAGCTCCATATGTTGTTCCGCAGTATAGTCAAGCTGCAACATATTTTCAAGATATTAGATTCAATTTCATTTCAAGTGTATTAGCCAGGCAACATATCATGTTATGTAGTCATGATTACACATTGCTATATGATTCATAAAGCCTAAGATGTACACACACACACACACACACACACACACACACACACACACACACACACACACACACACACACACACACACACACACACACACACACACGGTATTCAATATTCACAGTCTTGAATGTGAAACCTGTCTAAATGTGACCCATATGTGGCCTTGCTGTTGTTGTGTTGTGTTGACATCATTTCAGAAAGGCTGGCACTTTTGCATGGGAGTAAGTTCATTTGTATCTTCTAATAAGGATCAGTTATTGTATTTCATGAAAAATAATACATCAAGCCAAATGTAAGTGTTAAAAAGTGATCCTCTCAAAATGTTCATTAACTGAATGAGTGTTAGCGTCACTCTAAGTGGAGAGAGAATGACACAGCGAGAGACAAATGTCAGAATGAAAGAGATAAACAAGAGTGACATATCACTGTGCGGAGAGAACGCACATAAGTCTTTTTTTCTCCCAGCATGCATTTCATTCTTTTTGACAGGGGTGAGTGCTAGCGGTACTTAAGGCTAGTCAGGGGTTTCCATATCCCAGAATGCAGAGGGGAAACACCCATCTCAGCCACTGGCAGCCTGTGTATATCTGTGGCACAAATTGAATTTCAAGCAATCTGTAGCCCTCAGGAACAGAAGTGAAAATGCCAAAGAAAACACTTTTTTTTTCAGTAGACGCGAATCATGCTGAGAGATGAGATGAAAGATTGTGATAATTGTGCGAGTTAGCCGTTGCATGCTGGAAAATGGCGTGGCTAAACGTCACAAATCTACTGAGATTACAACATCTGAATAAAGCCATTATTGCTATTGCCTCGCATACTGCCAGCGATTATTACCTCTCTTCTCCTCTCAAGAGCAAAGCAATTTGGTGATATTGACATCTGTGTTATGATTTACTTCAGACTAAATGGCAGTTAAGGGATTAATCCATGTAAATGTCTGGTAATAAACCAGCTAATATGAAAAAATGTTATATAGAATAATACTTGAGTGTTGAAAGCTTTGACTAGAAATGCGCAAAAGAGTGACACATGGCAATTAACGCCCTTAAAAACTATATTTAATGCTTACTTTATGTGAAATTGAACGGAAGAACATGTTCTGAAGATGATGTAAGTTGCGATATGCCTCTGTTAAACTTGGCACCACAATGTTAGGGTGTTTTAGGTGGTGTTTTAGGTGGTTGTGCAGTTGCTAAGGAGTTCTGAGTGGCTTTTCCATGCAATTTCAGAATGTTCTAGAGGTTGCTTGTTTTTTTTTGGTGGTTGTCAGGTGGTTTTCCTATAGTCAAAAGAGCCCATCTTTTGGCTTGATTCCCTTGTGTTGTGGCTTTTTCGATGTGTTGTGGCCTTTTCGTTGTGTTGGGGCTTTTCCGTTATGTTGTGGCTTGTTTCCGTTGTGGCTTGATTCCGTTGTGTAGTGAACTTATGTATGCTTTTTAAATTTTGTTGTGTTGTGGCTTGATTCCCTTGTGTTGTGGCTTGATTTTGTTGTGTTGTGGCTTGATTTCGTTGTGTTGTGTCTTTTCGTTGTGTTTTGGCTTTTCGTTGTGTTGTGGCTTGTTTCCGTTGTGTTGTGGTGTGATTTCGTTGTATTGTGGCTTGATTTTGTTGTGTTGTGGCTTTTTCGTTGTGTTGTGGCCTTTTCGTTGTGTTTTGGCTTTTCCGTTGTGTTGTGGCTTGTTTCCGTTGTGTTGTGGCGTGATTTCGTTGTATTGTGGCTTGATTTCGTTGTGTTGTGGCTTTTTCGTTGTGTTGTGGCCTTTTCGTTGTGTTTTGGCTTTTCCGTTGTGTTGTGGCTTGTTTCCGTTGTGTTGTGGTGTGATTTTGTTGTGTTGTGGCTTGATTTCATTGTATTGTGGCTTTTTCGTTGTGTTGTGGCCTTTTCGTTGTGTTTTGGCTTTTTTGTTGTGCTGTGGCTTGTTTCCGTTGTGTTGTGGCATGATTTTGTTGTGTTGTGGCTTCATTTCATTGTGTTGTGAACTTATGTATGCTTTTTAAATGTTGTTGTGTTGTGGCTTGATTCCCTTGTGTTGTGTCTTGATTTTGTTGTGTTGTGGCTTGATTTCGTTGTGTTGTGGCTTTTTCGTTGTGTTGTGGCTTTTTTGTTGTGTTGTGGCTTGTTTCCGTTGTGTTGTGGCTTGATTTCATTGTGTTGTTGCTTGGGCTGTTGTGTTGTGGCTTGATTCCCTTGTGTTGTGGCTTGATTTTGTTGTGTTGTAGCTTTTCCGTTGTGTTGTGGCTTGTTTCTGTTGTGTTGTGGCTTTTCCGTTGTGTTGTGGCTTGATTCCATTGTGTTGTGGCTTGATTTCGTTGTGTTGTGGCTTGATTTCGTTGTGTTGTGAACTTATGTATGCTTTTAAAATTTTGTTGTGTTGTGCACTACTGGGGCACATTACGTATCAAATGGGTTACACTTTATTTTGAATGTCCAGTTTAGACATTCTACTAACTATAAGTAACTTCTCAACTACATGCCAACTAGTTCTTATTAAAGTATTAATAGACTGTAGTATACTGTTAGGGTTAGTAGAATAAGTTGGCATGTGCTTGCAAAGTTACTAATAGTTAGTAGAATGTCTGTTGAGGAGCATCAAAATAAAGTGTTAGCAGATAGTCAGTCTACTAATACTCTAATGACTGCTAGTTGACATGTAGTTGCAAAGTTACTTATAGAATGTTGATCGTGGACCATTGAAATAAAGTTTTACCCACAAATGGTATGACAAGATATGCTCAAATAATTCTTAGGGTATAAGAAAGAAAGAAAGATACTGCTAATATACATTTGTGTGTGTGTGTGTGTGTGTAGGTGCTAGGGTGAGACAGGGTGTGAGATACAGTCTAAGGGAATCAACGCGGATCTCTGTGGAGCACAGAAAAGCCAAATCAATCTTACACATGTAATTGACATTCCCTCTAGATGCTATTAAACATGCAGCACCTCAATACTTGCCGCTGTCTCGCTACAACCCAAACCTGCTCACACCCTCCAAACTAGCTGACAACCAAAAACAACTGGGAAATGCTTTAAGACATTGATGCAAAGACCCAAATGGATTGAAAATGCAGCGGCCAGGCCCTATTTTTGAACTAGATTTGGCTTAGTGGACGTTTTTAATCGGCCAGATGTAGAGTGGAGGAGGGATGGAGAATCCCACTGCTTTCAGAAAAGGATGTTTGTTTCAGAGAGCTGATGTAAGTGGCGAAATTAACAAACTGTTGTCCAATTTCAAAGAGACAGCAGAGCCTTGAGCGGTATCTGAAATTGCTGAGACTATGTAAATTCAAACACATTCCAGATAGTCTTGGATAAAGATACCACCAGTGTTGTTTTAGTCCAATTTTTCAAAGGAATGGAAGCTCGTTTCCACAACATAGGAACATCCTTAGTTGTGACATAAATGCCATAAAGTGTTGGGGAAAGTTACTTTTAAAAGTAATGCATTACAATATTGCATTACTCCATAAAAAAGTAACTAATAGTGTTACTTTTTGTGGAAAGTAATGCATTACGTTGCTTTTGCATTACTTGTTTTCACTTGGGCTGAACTTGCTTGTTTGTTTTTTTAATAGCACGCACGCACGCACGCACACACACACAATTTTATTTTATTTTTTTTGCAAATGTAAAGGCCCTTTCACAGCAAAAGTGAAATGAATAAGCCTCAGGCTGAAGGAAATGCAAATGTACACCTGTGCAGTAGGATTGCAGAAGAATAAGATGCAGGTGAAGATAGTTCAACACTCTTAATTCAGTAATAATAATTATAATAATAATAAAAATAAACACAAAATGTGATGTTTAAGTAAAGTAAATTTTGCTTTTAGTATGATTGAATTGTATCATCAAGGGTCAGCAGCAAAGACATCGGTTAATAAAGTGAGATTAAATACATAAAGTATATTTGTGTTATTTAACATATTTAATTATTGCAGGTTTGTGAAAGAGTTAGCTTGTTTTTATTCATTTTGAGGAATACTGGATCTGTTTTTGAGCATGTGAGATTAGTAAAGGCTCACATTTAGTCTAGAACTGCAATAACCGTCATGTTCACGCAGCATCAGTACAACTTGTTCACACAACGCCTCTACACTTACTCATGACATCTCTCAACATGTTGTCAGTCAATAAATGGGAAAACAAAGTAACAGATATTCGGCTGTAAATTTAAAAGTAATGCATTACTTTACTGGTTACTCAAAAAAACGTAATCTGATTATGTAACTCGCGTTACTTGTAATGCATTAAAACCCCCACCACTGATAGTTATGACATATAATGATGACAATCTCATAGAATGATTACAACTATTATAACACAATCTAAATTTATTAGAGGAAAAAGTAATATCTAATTATGAGATAAGTAAATTATTAGATAAAAAGGTACATTTTTCTCAATGTCATAATTTACTTTAATTTTGACTTTTCTTTTTGAAAAATGACGTCAGTTTCGACTTTTTAATATATAAGTATGCATTTTTATCTCATAATTTTAA
The DNA here is from genome assembly GCF_949357685.1 of Gobio gobio. Taxonomy (NCBI): domain Eukaryota; kingdom Metazoa; phylum Chordata; class Actinopteri; order Cypriniformes; family Gobionidae; genus Gobio; species Gobio gobio. Next base: position 51,374,632 of record NC_137099.1, on the reverse strand, counting down.
CTTTCTCTAACAATTTTGATGTTTATCTTATAGTAATTATTTGTCATAATCTAAAGTTTTTCTCATAATTCTCATAATTAATTTTTGGGCCAGATTTACTAACTTTTTTTGTATTTTACAAATGGCGCACAGTAAAAAAAATTGCACTGAAAAGGTGTAGAGGGTTATTTTTTATGGCTGACATTGTTGCTTATTTGCGCTTGTCAATTTACTGCTTTTTGCACCATTATTAAAGCATGTCTTAAACCGGACGCTAATTTGTGCTGCTCTTGTATTAGAGATGTTCCGATACCCTTTTTCCCTTCCCGATCCCGATTCCGATTCCGATACCTGGGCTAGTATCAGCCGATACCGAGTACTGATCCGATACCTGGGTGTGTATATACAGCCCTGTATGAATTACTAGAATTATTTTATGGTGTGCTTCAGACTTATCCCTTAATAAAACATGAACAAATACATACAGTGAACTATTGTATTTATTACAGTATTTTTTATTATCTGACATGCATTTGACAGTAATATTATTTATTTTTCTTGAGCGAAAAAGAACTTCAAATGCAGCCACAAATCTAACACTGCAAACTGAAAAAGGTATTTTAGTTTTACAATATAACTGTATAAAAAACAGTGCAACAAATAAATGTAGAACTATTAAAAATTGTATATTAATTAGAAAATAATCTCTTTACAACCTTCTAGGCATAATTATTATTATTAGTAGAGACGTATTATTATTACATAGAGATATAGAGTAGCTAAATCTACAGCAGGCTACAACAGTAGCCTAATACAATTTCTTCATGTTAAACCGAACTTTTATTTTGACGGGTTGTCGTGAACACCTTTGCGTGTCTGTGTTCATGATATGACATAGTAAATTCTCATGAAGTGACGGTTTATGCGTTCCTGTCCTCATATAGGGACCATAGACTGTAAAAACGCACTTAGAGGTAGAGGTAGAGAAACTGGGGGAGGACAAAAACAGCGAGTGAGTGTCACGCGTGTGTGTGTGCGCGCAGGCGCCCGCCATCCACACAGAGATGAAATTCTGCTAAACAGCGGACAAACTGCTAACGCTTTTTCATTTCTTCTTCGCTGCTCTAAACAGTGGTTGCTTGTGGCGACACAGCACAACTTCCTGTGTTTGCAATGCATTCTGAGCAGCGAAGAAGAACCGTTAGGCAAAGCTAGCGGTCATAATAACTAGGTCTTTAAGAAAATGGTATCGGATCGGTACATGGGTTCAAGTACTCGCCGATACCAATGCCAGAATTTGTTGTGGTATCATGATATTTACTAGTATCCCTTTTTGAAACTTTAAAATGGACAAAAACAGCTGAAACATTCTTCAAAATATCTTCAAATGTGTTCCACGGAAGAAGAAAAAAAGCCATACGAGTTTGAATGTCCTAAGAATGAGTAAATGATGACAGAATCAGTTTTTTTTTTGGTTTGTTTTTTTTATGTAAACTATCCCGCTAGCAGTGATTGTGATATCTCAAGGTTGTGCTATATTATAACCGCAAAGTGACAGCAAACGGCCATTGTTAGGCACAATGCGCAGCTGTGCTACATCCACAATAAAGCATTAATGTCAGGTCAACGGCAGTAAAAAAAACAATAAAGAGAAACAAACTGGAAAACAACATCAAACAATTGCTGTGGAACAATGCAGTTCCCTCTCGTGAAGGTATGGCATATCAAAGGCAGGTGCACATGAATGTATTAAATAAGTCATGTTAAAAAGGCCTTTGAATAGGCCTGCAAACCCATTTTAAAAAAGCAATATGCAAATGGTTTTACTGAGCATTTGATTCGATACTTTCTTTTTTCCTTGACGTTAAATGTGATTTGCGTTCAGAAGCGGCGTAGCGGACCACCTCAAGCGAGCTCTGATAAAAAAAAAGATTGAGGTATGGTGAGTGCCAGTGCTAGGCTAGGCCCATCTGTGTGAGACGTCTTTGAAAAGACACTTTGGAGATAAATGAAGACATCTGGAAGCACCTGCCGCATCTGCTTATGTCCAAACATGTTTTCCTCACTTCCCTCAAGAGCGCTAAAAGACTGCGCTCCTCTTAGCCATAGCTTTGATCAAGTACCTCCACGTGTCACCGTTCTCATGGCCGTTAGGAGACGTTACCTCCTCCACCGGTCATTTACATTCAAAACAAACACATTATCAATTTGAAATGATTCCGCACAGCCTAAGTACACATCAGCAGCCTTTTATACACTTATTCATTAAATTACGGATGCAGTTATACTCAAAATTTGCTTCATAATAGACCTTATTTAGAGCAAAGACATGACAGGTATGAAAGGCTTTGAGGGGATAGACTTACCGTGTTTTCAATGGCTGTAAAAGCTCCTAGATCACTCATCATTTTCCACAGCTCATGATTTTTTTTTGTCTTCTGAAACTTCTTGGAAGGATACTTTCGCAGTGTTTCGTCAGCAGACCAATCCAAAAACACATTAAATAACACACAACTCACTGAAGAGATGTACTGCTGTGAATACGGTCTATTACATTAATAATTAGGGATACCAGTATCGGTATCGGGCCTGATACCAAGCTCATGTATTTGTACTTGTACTCGTAGAAATACCCCCGATACCAAAGACAGATACCTCACGTGACGTAACTGACAGAATTTTCCGTGCACAGCGACACCGGCGGCAGCAGCAGACACAATGTCAGCCTCAGGGGTGTGGAAATACTTCAAAATTTAATGACAACAACCCACACATTGCGAACTGCATGCATTTTATTTGTAATTATTTATTTTTTTGACAATGGTAATTATGCCCTTTGAAGGTTATTGGACACTGAAATTTGTGCTTTAAGTTTGTGATAAGCACATAAAAAAAATACTTTTTTAATTTGAGAAATAATAAAGAAGATGTCCTACCTGTGATGTGCTTGGAAAACTGTCACATCACCCTATTAATAATCTTAATTGTACTCAACATACTGTTACAAGCACGCCAGGCTCCACCTCCTCACTACCACAACGATCCCAATCACCAGAGTACTGCATAGCTGTCAACATTGAACATTGAAAATAAGGGAGATTTCCCGGAATCCATCCACAAAATAAGGGATTTTTTTTTACACGATTCTTACCAGCAAACTTAAAAAAAGAGTCTAAAGAGTTTATAACTACACAATATATTTTGATTTTGGCCATCAGCGTCCTGATCCATCATCGCACATCACACTCATCTACTATACTCTCCTTGAAGTTTACTTCCCGCTACTTTTTCCCTCTTCCTCCTGCCCGCCGCTGCAACTGTCTTCTTCTTCTTCGATAGTAGCCTAAGCCAGTGTTTCCCAACTTTTTTCATTCATTTTATCATACGTTACGCTAGGGGTGTAACGGTACAGATTGCTCACGGTTCGGTTAGTATCACGGTTTTCAGGTACAGAAATTGATCAAATGTAAAATAACATTGCATTTTTGACTGTATAAATTAAAGATTAATTCTATTAAACTTACAAAAGCTATTCAATCAAGAGCAATGAGTGATGTCCTTGTCTTTTGTTGTTTGACATTAAACAGACAGCAGTAAAGGCTACTGCCCCTTTAAGACCTAATGCTCGGATATGCATCGTCTTTTCTCGACTGTATAAAGTTTACTTAAGGCATATACAGACTATGTTTGCTAGAATACTCATCAAGATGGACATGTTGACATACTTTTTGCGTGAGTTTGTCCGTTCAAGAGCAAGACTTGAAAGAGAACTCAATATTTGCTCGCTGAGAGACGTGCGTCTTCTCATTTGCGTCTTCTGGCACTAAACCCGGGTGATGACGGCGAAAATGACTGGTCATATTCGAACATACGGCATGCAATGAACAAAGTTTACAAAGAGAGAATTATTTGAAAAATTTGAACAAAAAAAAAAATATTTAAAGGACTTTTACACGGCACCCCTGCTCTCGTCAGACGGCACCCCGGTTGGGAAAAACTGGCCCAAGCTACTGTCTGTGTACTGCCACCTGCTGGACTGGAGGTCTAGCAACCCCGCTGCAAGAGCGCACTTCACAGACACAGATAGTTGCGTGTTCTGAGTTAACACAATCAGAACGTAAAAATACGGGATATTTTACGGGAAAATACTAAAACGGGAAGACAGCGGGAAAAGAGCTAAAATACGTGAGAAACCCGGAAAAAACGGGAGGGTTGACAGCTATGGAGTAGTGAGCACACACACCTGCACGTCATCACCACAGTAATCACCACCTGCACTTAAGCCGCATGCTCACACTCAGTCACTGTCCGGTATCGTTTGCACATGACCCTACATGCTTGCTTCCTCGGACTCACCTGATAACCTACCTGATCTCCTACGAACCCTGAGTGTCTCCTCGTCTCGTCCTGCCTCCTGGTCCTCGTCTCCTTCGATCCATTGTTCCTGTGTTCAAGATTCCAAGACGTATCGTATTATCAACATATCCAGCATTACCAGAAACTCTCACTCTGACTCTCACCGCACCTGCTCACTTCCTGGTTCAGTAATAAACTCAGCTTTCACTTGCCTTTGTTCTCCGTGTCACCTCTGTTTGTAACACATACTCATTTATTTATTTATTATAGAACGGTTATTCTGATTGGATGAAACTTGATTATTCTGTAGGTTGCAGGCTTTGGAGTAACATGTAATTGTGATTTTTCTGAAAAAAATTAAAGAAAAAATAATATGCAGTTGTTCCCCTGATTTTCCAATTTTACCAAAAATGATGATTATATATCAACAAGACTATACACAACAGCAATAATACTAATAAATAAAATTATGAAACAAAATAATATATAATTTGTAAATAATATTTCACTGTAAAATAAAAAAATCAAGCCTTTAATAATAATAATAGTTATATATATTTTTTTACAGTAAGACAAGAACTTGTAAGATTAATATTTATGAATGTCTTCATTTCTTAATTTTCAAATAGATAACCTAGTAAACATAGAGCTATTATTTTGCTGGAAAACCGAATTGAAGGCTTCTCTTTTGTTGTCCACAGCCGGTTTATAAGTTCTTCCCATTGCAGGTTTGGGAAGATGGTTGGGGCATGTTGCGTTCCCAAATGCACATTAAAAGAGACCCAAAGTGTGAACCGAGCCGTTTAGAGAAAGTGAAAACAGTGAATCATGAGGTGTTCGTGTGTTAAAGGCCACAATGCCATGCTTCGCTCTGAAACACGCAGTGCATTTATTTATTTAATTAAATCGCAGCGTTTGTGATTTGATAATTGCTTATGACGATGACTTGCACAGCCCTAATTCTAATCAGTAATATTAATACATGAATACATTAATTTAAATATTCTCCTCCCATAAATTTTGCATCTTAAAGGAAACTCCTACAAATGCAAATGCAATAAGCTCAGCCGCAAAAATAACTCTGTCCATGCCTTTTCAGCGCTTATTTTTCACTGCGTGTCTTTTAGTAAAGTTTTTAAATTTTTTTAAGCTGTAAGTAAATCAGTCCCTCAGTGTCTTATAAAAGCAATAAGCTACTTGAGTCTATGAGCTACAGTGATTTTACCACAGTTAAATCGTTTTCTGGCAGCCCTCCTTCGTCTTGTGCTAAAGAACACTCTTTACCCGTGATGAAATCACTTTAGCTCACGACCCGTGGCTTATTGCTTTAATATGTGCTAGGCACTTTATATTCTCTAGCTTAGCAGACGATTTAAATGTAACAAGGTTTTTCATTTCATGTCTTCTCTGGCCTTGCAGTGTGTCTTCATGTTGTTGTGAAGGTGTACATGATTTTAAATTACTCCGAGGTGGCGGTAAGTGATGATAGGCATCTGATAATTGTATCCATCGCTCTCCTCCTTCATCTCCCTTTCCATCAGCTTTCATTTCCACTGTCTTAATGTTTTTGCAAATGAAACCAGGGGGCTGGGGAATAAAGATGCCACTGTCCAACCTGTGTTTTTTTTTCTTCCGCCGGTCTGTAATTTATATGTAAAGCAGTGTGGGAAGTGCAGGTGGAGAGATGATGAATTGGTTAAGCGCTAAACCGCAACAGGCCGCAGATCATTAGCGTTCAGGTCGTTCGGATTGGCAAAAGAGATCAGGATTAATTGATTTATCCGCACGCCCCATGGGCCACTTCACTATGGGGAAAAGATGAGGTTGGAAAGCTAAAAGGTTGGGACGCATCCTCCGCTCGCTCGCTCGCGCTCTCGACAAGATAAGCGAAAAGAAAGGTGAGATAAAAGCAAGCGCCAGTCACAGTCCAGTGAGTTGTGTTTGAGTTTTTGCGCTCCGAGCTTTGTGTCGGAGAGACATTGCTGATGAAGATCCATGCTGAAGAAAACAGACGCATACTATTTGCTAAGTCACATGGCGCATAATACCTTTTGTGGAGTGACAGAACACAGTGCATTATTTTATGATAGCCACACACAAATGAGGGGAAAAGAGCAAATAAATATTTTTTGGTAGCTACACTCCTGTGACCGGCTGTGTCACATCCTTCCCTTTTAAGTCTCTTAGCACTGCCAATCAAACAGACTAGAAGACTTGCTCCAATGCATTATTAATCGTTCATCCCATTCATCATTTATTGAACCAGGTGGTCTGCCTGATACTCCAGTAATTTATTTATTTTAAGTTAAATAGGCATCACAGAGCAATCATTTGATAGGTGGAGGAGAGATTGCGGAAGCTATGGAGGTCTGTTGGTGACTTGAAAGTCATCCAGGCTGTAGAAATGAGTGGCGTCAGGATTCACACAGGGAGATGCTGAAATGAAAGGGCAAGAGTCAATTTCTCAGGGTGTTGCTCTTATGTTCAAGCCCACAGATCCTTATTTAATTCTCACCGCTTCAAGGACATGCATTGACGCCTATTGTGTGTGCTTCAAATTTTGATTTCTTTTTAAAGCTTTGGCCAGTTGGACTGAAAGTCCTCAGTTCATGCTAATCCTCGTTTTAGATGACCTGTTTACACCTGGTATTAGGATGCCTTTTGGTCGATCGGATCATAAGAGGACGACGCTAAATACAGGTGTAAACAGGGTCTAAAACGTTTTGAGCTTGTCCACTTTCGACCACTTCCAGAGGTAGTTGAAAACATATTCGACTGGATTGCTTTCATAGTGTAGACGCTCATGTGGTCGAATATGTTCGCACAGCCACAAAAGACCTCCTGCTCTCCGCCTACTGACTTAATGCGTAAACATTATGTGAAGCGCGCTAGCCAGACAGGACTTTGACTTTGCCGGCTGAAGACCCAGGTTTGCTTTGAAGAGGAAAAACATACCAAGCACAATGTTCTCTCACTATTCCTGATGTCTAGCATGTGGACTTGCGGCTATCAGAGCAGAAATCAAAAATGACAAATTAAAATGTAAATTGCGTACGCTTATTTTGTCCATTAGATCAAAAGATCTGAAAAAAACCCCATACATTTACTTGCCCATAGACCCTTTCCTCGAAGAAATCAGGACAGAAGTGGTTGAAAGTGGACAAAGGAGACGGATTAAAACTCCAGGTGTAAACGGGTGTGTGGTTTCCTCATCTACTACCAAAATGCATTTCAATACCAGGTGTAAACAGGGCCATAGAGTTTTAAAAATATCCTTTGGTGTAATGTGATTCTTGTACTTGACTGTAATTTTATAAGCTTGCGCTAAGTTGTCTTTATCTTTTTTCTCTGACCCTGGCTTTAGGCTTATTAGGTTTATTTCTTCCATCGACTCAATAATTGCTAGATAAAAAAAAAGCTAGATATTTGATACTTGAATTAAATGAATGGGCAGCATTCCAACTGGAGTCCATCTGTATATGTCCATCGATTTTCAGTATGGATGTTAAGCTGTTAAAAACTTGGGCACAGAAATATGCAGCACTGACTAAGGACCGTATCCTAGAATAGTATGAAGATTCAGTTCAGAACGGCACCAAATTGCAAAAATCATGACTTTCCAAACATTCTGAAGCTCAGAGGCCATGCATTATTGCCCCTTCTGTCAAAGTTTGATGTCACTCATACACACACACATACACACACACACACACACACACACACACACACACACACACACACACACACACACACACACACACACACACACACACACACACACACACACACACACACACACACACACACACAGGTTTCTTTTGCTATCTAAGTGAGGACATGTCATAGACGTAATGGTTTTTATATTGTACAAACTGTACATTCTATCCCCCTACACTACCCCTACCCCTAAACCTAGCCATCACAGGAAACATTCTGCATTTTTACATTTTTAATAAAACATAGTTTAGTATGTTTTTAAAGCTATTTTAAATATGAGGACATATGAAATGTCCTCATATTTCATGTTTACGTAATAATACCAGTGTAATACCCGTGTCATTATACAAATTTGTGTCCTCATAAATCACAAAAAAAACACACACAGACACACACACACACTTTCCATCGCCCTACTCCTAAACCAACCCATCACACAAAGCTTTCTGCATTTTCACATAAAAAAATAAAATAAAAAAAACATCACTTGGTGTGATTTATAAGCTGTTTTCCTTATGGGGACCAAAAATGTCCCCACAAGGACAAGGGTTTTGGATATTGCCACCTTTGTGGGGACATTTTGTCCTCATAACATAGGGTTTACCTGAACCAGAATATTTTGTAGTATGAATATCTGAAACCAACAAAATGGTGCTTTTGTCAAAGACTACATCCGGATCAGATTCAGAATGAAGATCAAAACATAGATGGAGTAGATCGAGTCCCCAATGCTTGCACAGTCCTATAGCTCGTCCTGGGTCGACATTTCATTCGACAACATTATAGGCAGTTTTGTATTGATATGCTGTTTAATGTTTGATGATCACGTTATTTTACATGAGCGTAAGCAATGCTTTTATCGCTTGTTTCTGCTTCTTCTTTGCTTGTTTTTGGATTCAGTGATTCTGTACTCTTTCAGAAGATATAAAGCGCCCCCCACGTAACTGTGAAAATGTGGACTGTAAAAGTTCATGAAAAAATGTAAACTTTAATAGTAATATATCATGGTATAGTATATCATGTATTTATTGGGCTTTTTTTAGTCTTTGTGAGAATCACCAAAAAATAATACACAATTTTTGGGGTTTTCTAACTAGAAATAGGCTTTTCTAAGCAAGAACATAAATGAGAGAAATATAGATGAATAAGCGAGCAACCGAGTGTATGCTAACCCAGCAACCTAACAAAAATATCATGCTGTCAACTAATGCTGTTAACCCATGCATTAATTATCACCTTACATGTACTGTACAGCCATCAGTGTCCCAAACCTGCATCTGAAAATGACCGCCTGTGCCCTCCACTACACCTTGCTTTGAGGCAAATGGGCAATACTTCCTCTTCCCCTGCTGGTTACCACGCTTCTAACTTCACACCAGTCTGGCTCATGCTCCTTGGACCCCGGCTGGCACATCCACAGGCAATCCAAGCCAGGGCTGGCAGGCAACTGCATCCTGCAAAGCCGTGCCAGTCCAGGTACCACTCTTCTCCGAGGCAGATGGTACTGCAGCAAACGGAAGGGAGGAATACAGGCCCAGATGCAAATGGATGAACAAAGAGCATAGGGAAATATGCAGTGAAACATTTGAATGACAAAATGCGTTGAAAGACAGATAACTCGGAATGAAAACTGGAGCACCGCTGCGATGGCAGCCGCTTCTCAAAAAAAAATGAAACGGAAAAGTGATTTCTTGAATATTGCGATCAATTATTTACTTTGGCACCATTTTAAAGGATTTTTTCACCCTAAATGGAAATATCTGACATTATTTACTCAACATGTTTTATTTTTTCTTTCTGTACAGCCCAGGAGTAAAACTTTTGAAGAAACTAGATGCAGCTTTAGTGACAATATTTTGTACTAATATTATGTACTGGTACTAATATCATGATACATTTTATGGTGATTTTTTTTGGAATTTGACGGTTGTGGTTGTTTTGTGGAAAGATCAGTGTAAAAAAATCCAACAAAAATTCAAGAACTAAGCCTTGAAATCCTTTTGTGTGGCTGATTTAAGGTGATTATTTGTGATTTCTGGAGAGCGTCAGTTATTTCTATCTCTCTCAGATCATACTTTGTCTTATCTTCTCACCATTAGAGTGTTTTATAGGTGCAGTAAACGTGTTTGAGTGTCAGGTCACTTTGAAGACCTTTCCTCATGAGATTACCCACGTGTGAAATACTCTGTTCACCCTCAGTTACATCAGACCCGTCCGTGAACCGTACGACGCAATCAACGGGGCCCATTTCTGCTCGCCAGCCCTGCTGGTGTTAAAGTACATCATCGCAGAGACTGAGCTTGATTGTTATAAATCAGGACATGAACAATCAAACTCTAAAAAGAGAGGAGGAGGAGGAGGAGGAGGAAGCAGGCTGAAAGAGTGGCGCATAGGTAGCCAGTCCAGTCTCTTCAACATAATATACGTATTCCTGCAGGCTGTCTCTGAGGTCAAGGACATTTGGGCTGAACTGGCTGGGCAAGCACATCTATTCACTCAGTGTGTGTTAGAATGCCTGCAACTCTAATAGAGAGAGAGTAGTAGAGCCTTCTTTTCTACACTCTTTGTTGATTCTGGTTGATATGAAAAAACGAAAGGGCAAATTTGACAAATTAGAAAGATTTTTAATGATATCCATTGAACAAAAAGCCAGTGGTGAAAAAGAAAGAACGGCCCACACAGGCTTACAGTGTGATCCGCCAATTTTGTAATGTTTGATAATTTGATATGATTGCTGGCTTTTGTGGTAGAGCACATTTTTATCTCATTTATAATTCTAATAGAGCCGTTTTCCCCTTTTTATGTATCATCAAATCAAATCAAGTCACCTTTATTTTTATAGCACATTATACAATAGAAATTGTTTCAAAGCAGCTTCACAAAAAGAAACAGAATATAACAGAATTATGAAATAATTATTTATCAAATAAGAGATAGCTCTGCCGTAAAGCAGCTGTAGCAAGGTAATAATATCATTATTCAGCTCAATTCAGTTATTAATAATGTTACATTTTAACATTTACAGAACACTTTCAAAACATAAATGTATCCACTCTGGTTCCAATAATGACTATTTGTAATAATATATAATATTTGTAATATTATATAGTTTAAAAAAAATGTGCGTTAATTTTTACCACTTTTAATGACTGTTCACAGCCTTATTATCAGTGGCATAAATGCAATCCAACTATATAGCAAATAGAATACTAAACCAAAAATGTGACATTTTCATTTATTTATTTTTATAAAATACTACTGACAAAACTCATAGGGCCCTATTTTAACGATTGAAGTGCATGGTCTAAAGCACACGGCGCAAGTGCACTTAGGGCATGTCCGAATCCACTTTTGCTAGTTTAACAGGGGGAACAATGGTCTAAAAGGGTTGTACCTAGTCTCTAAATGAGTAATGGTTGTGTTTTGGGCATAACATGCAATTACGTGAAAATGACTGTGTAACTGCGTTGGGCTGAAACTAGCAAAAAAAGCAGAGTGCCTGGCTGAGAAAGCTGAGAAAATCTCATTTTTATCAAAGACTACAACCAGATCAGATTCAGACACCCCTAATGTTTGCACAGTCCTAGCCTTTCCTGGGTCGACATTTTATTCAGTAACATTAGTCAGTTTTGATTTATATGCATCTGCTTACAGTACTACATATGCTATCACTTGTTTCTGCTTGTTCTTTTCCTGTGTTTTGATCAGGAGATTCAGTACTCTTTTAGAAGATGCGCAATAGCACCCCCTACCGTATAACAGTGAAAATACGGAAAGCCGGAAAATTCCGTCTATGGCGGGGAAACAGTTACGAAGAACTGACTCGTTGGAATCATTTGTTTTGGAATCGGACTACACTGGTTATGCTGCATATGTTTGATTTACTAAAGCGTGTAAAGATGACACCATACGCAAAAACAACACAAAATGCTGTATTATTCATGCCAGGCCAGTAGTTAGCGATGTTACTTTGTAAAGAAACACTATGCATCTATAGACTGAACACATAATACGCGTCTGCATGACGTCACCGTTTTCACAAATTCATGTTTTTGTTGTTTACACAGAGACGATAATGTTATAATTTTCAAAAACATGCACTTTAAAACCCGTTCTCAGAAGTTTGTGTTTTCAGGCTGCCAAAATGCCATTGTCGTGTAAATTAACGCTGGAAACGCATAAAAAGTTTTCCGCTTCTAGTTGAAAATGTTGTGTAAGGCCCCTTACACTCATTTTGGAATCTGTCTGTGGCTATGTTGCATGAGTTTGATTCAGTGAAAAGAGCCGACTCATTAGAATTGTTAATTTTGGAATAGGACAACACTGGTTGCACTGGTTAAATTATAAAGCCTGCCCAAAACACAGTCGCGCTAGCTTCGTAAAAGTCTGAAGTAGTCGCTGACAGGAATGTAGGAGATATGGCAAGGTGACACAAGCGTCAAGTTCACTTTCAAGGGAACTCGCGCTGCCTCAATTGACGCTGAGGGAACATCTACACCAACGCCTCCATAGCTAGAAGTGTCTGTCCAGTTTGAAAAGAGAAAAGCAGCACTAAAGGCCATTACATACTCTGCAAGAACAGATAAAAAAGTTATTGCTCCCAAGGCTGCAAGAACAAAATTGCGTCAATTTGTTCTCAGAGCCCTGGTTTGGGAGTTCTCGCAGCTTGTTCTCGACACATCAGCTGAGCAGAACTTTCTTTTTGTGGGTGTCCGAGAACTATTGTGTGATTGGTCAGAAATTTAATGTGGACGGGGTTAATGCGGAGAAACGGAAATGTTCGGCACCTGTTTTTCTCGTGAGGTATGGAATGTCATGGCCAGAACAAACTTTGTTCTTGTTCTTGCCACCTCGAGAAAACGAATACATTTCTTTGTTCTTGTGGAGTATGTACCAAGCTTAAGACAAGAGCACCTGGGACCCTGGTGTTGAGACCAAATCCAAAGAGTATAATCTTACAAATGTGTGCGATGAGGACCACCCTGCCGCAGCACAAACATCTTGAAGAGCAACTCCTGAGATAAGGGCCTTAGAGGCCGCCATACTCCTAGTAGAATGGGAATGGACAGCCATAGGTGAAGGCTGTCCGACCGACTCATAATCAAGTCTCACCCACTTGCTCATTCTTTGCTTAGATGCAGGGGACCCTTTGTCAGGGGGCCCAGAACACACAAACAGCTGTTCCGATTTACGCCACAGGGCAGCTCTGTGGACATAGGCATCTAGCGCCCTAACAGGGCATATCAAATTATTATTTTCCTGGTCTGAGTTTTGGAAAGGAGAAGAAGAAAAAGTAGGAACTTTAGGAACATAACCTGGTCTAGGATGAAGGAAGGTTTTAACCATGCCAGGTGAAAATTCCAGGCACAAGGGTGCAACCGACAGTGCTTGCAGATCTCCTATTATTTTAAGAGATGAGATAGCAAGGAGGAAAAGAGATTTCAAGGTCAAAAACTCAGCCGTAACCTCCTCCAATGGCTCAAAGGGAGCCAAGGAAAGGCCCTGAAGGACAGTAGCCAGATCCCAAGTCGGCACCCTAGGCCTCAGAGTACCACGGAGGAAACAAGATACTAACGGATCTTTACCCAAAGACATACCACCCAAAGGAATATGGTAAGCACCTATAGCCCCCACATAAAAGTGGTGGACGGGGGATAAACCTGCAGTGAACTGCTCCTGCAGGACCTCCAGCACTGTACCGACCGGGCAGTTAACTGGGTCCCACTGACGTTCACTACACCATGAAGTGAAGACTTTCCACTTTTAAGCATACAGTTTCCTTGTGGAGGGAGCTCTGGAGTGTAGAATGGTCTCCACAACCTCAGTTGAGAGACCTGACCTGTATTTCTAGTGGAGGCCAGTCGAGAAGAGACACTAGATCCGGGAACCATACTCGGCTCGGCCGCCGCGGGGCTATCATAATTAGGCGCACCTGGTCCCTTCAAACTATCTCCAGAACTCCCGGGAGCAGAGCGATTGGGGGAAAAGCATACAAATGCAGCCTCGGCTTTGTACCATAGCATCCAACCCCAGGGGAGCAGGATGCGTGAGGGAGAACCAGAGTGGACAGTGAGACGTCTCTCAAGACGCAAACAGATCCACTTGAGCCTAGCTGAACACCCTCCATTTCTGCTCCACCACCTCTGTGCCCGAAACAATTCTCAAACTATGTCAGGGCCAATACCCCCGCCCTCATCCATATCTCCTAATAATTCAGCCTGGTAGGCCTGCAGCAGCGACATGATGTGAAGACATGCTGCAGCCTGACCAGCAGCTGAGTAAGCTTTACCCACTAGCGATGACGTTGTTCTGACTGGCTTAGTGGGTAATGCCTTTAGCCGGCCTTTAGGGAAGATACCGACTCAGGGGAAAGATAGCTCGCTAACGTTTCTTCTACTTTTGGCATGCTCTTTGAAGTTTAATATAGAGGAATAGTTTGATGTTTTTGCACTATAAACTCTATATGATACCGGGTTCTCCCACAATCTCGACACCTCGGTGTCTGTAAAAAAACGGTAGTCTCCGGCGTTGAGTTTGTGACCGTGATGGCAGGAAGCGTTTGTCCAGTGTGCTTTTAGAACGAACGTCCTGTCTATCTGCTGACCAGTCAATGCTCAGCCTATCAACTGCTCTGGTCACAACCTCAACCAGCTCGTGGGCAGGGGTGCACACAAATCCTGAACTGCTGCTTACTCGCCATACTTTATATATATATATATATATATATATTGTATATAGACAGACAACACCAAATAAGACAAGGGCAGTTTCACACAGACCGCTACTGCTAACGCTACAGGCTTTATCATTTCCTGGTTTGTGACGCCACCCGCCTCTGACGTCCCACCACACCATTGGACTGATTTTACATGTGCTTCAAGACATCATCACGCAAAGCGTTCCCTCATCGTCAATCGACGCAGCATGTGTGTTTATTCCCTGTTTGTTTAGTCTCCACTTTCTAACTTCAAACACCAGAGTATTGTGTGTGTGTTTTAAACTGTAATGAACTTGCCCAGGTGTCCATGGAGATACGTTCAATGCAGGGAAAAAACACTTCACATCCGCTGGCACACCTGGCGTTGCTGATCTCCCCCTGCTACTTCATGGAAAGGCACGAATATGAAACTATGAAAAATATTTGCTTAGCATGTCAGCCCCTTGTTGTCGAGTCTACCTCTCTCTTAACTGTCAGGGTTTGACTGAATCAGGTTAGAACAGCAGTGTGGATGTGGTTGACAACACAGCTGTCGGACGGGCATAGTGAGATGCTCAGACGATGTTTCAAAAAGCAACATCTTACATAACCTCAGAAGGGAGTGTGGGAAGGGATGGTGGGGGCTTGTGGGTAAGCCAGACGCTTTGAACAAGTGTTGTGACGCTTGCGAGTATCATTTGAGGGTGCAAAGAAAATGTGCATTATATATAGGATGAGAACAGCCTTTTAGTTTAGATGTTCCAAAGATTTATGCAGTGGATACAGTGTTACGTGGATGTTTGCTAGTTGAAACCGTGCAGATGGTTATAGGATTGTATTGAGACGTGTATTGATAATGTGAAGTGATGAATTGTGGAATCGAAGCCAGCTACTGTGCCTCTGTGCTCAGTTTAAACAAAGATGCCTTTTCATTCTGGTCTGAAACAAAAAAAAGAGTGAAAAAAGGTGTCCCTTGTTCCATTTCGGTGGCAGTCGCAATGTGTTATGTAGAAAACTAGCAGCAGATCTCACATTTCAGTTGGCTGGCAGAGACAAAGCAAAACTTTGGATTAAACTAGACACCATACTTGGACTAGATATTGGTTTAAGTGGTTCAATAAATGCATATTTTTGGGGGATGTGCTGTTAAGCTGTGAGTTCTTACCAGTGTTGGGAGTAACGCGTTACAAAAGTAATGCATTACAGTAACGTATTACTTTTTATTACCTAGCTAATTTATTATCTGTTCGTGGTCAGTCAATAGCCGTGTGTGGTGTCCAAGTTTGTAAATACAGACTAAATGACAGCTTCTGATATATTTGTATAGCAATTTATTTCATTCATCTTCCTGCTGGTGTAACTTTGTATTGTGTGACATAGTCCAGTGAAGGCGTGTTTAGGGCGTGTTTTACAGGAGTGCCGCGAGGCATGATTTTGGCCTCTGTGCTCGCGCTGGCCAGTGGAAAAGTGGCTAATGGGTGAAGATGGCAGAAGAAGACTGTACTTTTGCGAGATGGACGTATGCGCATGACTTCGAGTTTGTCAGAGATAAGATCGTATACATTTTAAAATCTTGCTTACTACTTACAAAGCACTAAATTATTTAGCTCCCCAGTACTTGAGTGAGCTCTTAACGCATTAAAGTCCTTCAAATCTATTGCGTTCTCAAAATTCTGGCCAGTTGATAATACCTAGAATATCAAAATCAACTGCTGGCGGTAGATCCTTTTCCTATTTAGTGCCTACACTTTGGAACAGTCTTAGTTGGAACAGTCCAATCATAGTGCGATGGAGCCATTGCCTCCTCTCACATGACTTTTCCCAATTCATTTCAATTACCCCACACAAAACTCACCACACGCATTAGGGGTTTTATTTTAAGTCAATGGGGAGAGAGGACGCGCGCCTCCCGCTGTAATTTTACCTTCAGGTGTCGCTGTTGGACAGTGTTACTTTATAAAAATGTGTGACTTCTACATGTTTTAATGTCACATTTTGTAATATCTGAAGAATTGTCAAGATAACACTGGTCTACAGCCAAAATGCTTCTGAAATAAATGTAGTCAAACTTTAAAAATTGTTGATTGGCTCTAGTTTTCGAGATATGCTATTGGGTCAGTATTACAACAAATATGACAGTATAAAGCTGTTTTGCTGCATAATAGCAATGGCAATGTTTTGCCATCTATTCCAGTTGTTCATGCAGCCCATATGAAGCAAACGCATGACAACATGAAACAACTTGCTTGGTCTGCAGACTGGATACACAATGTACTGCTGTTTTCTCTGAGAATGGGATAGTCGTGCAAGAGATTCCCATTACATCAAGGAAGATTGGCCTCTCCGACAGTCATTGGAGCCCGGGAGGAAAAGTGATTTTGTTACCACCCTTACACATCAAGATGGGTCTGATGAAGAACTTTGTCAAGGCCATGGACAAGACACAAGCAGCTTTCAAGTACCTCTGTATTACTATTTCACTACTATTACTACTACTATTATTATTATAATTATTATTAATAATAATACAATTAATATTATTATTATACTTTTCCCTACCTTCATAGTGCCATAATGAGACACTCGCAAACGACTGACATCTCTCTGTTTTCAAACAGATTACATTAACACAGAATATTTGTTTTCGATTTGATTTACATTATTTAAAACCTGACATTTCAACATTTCTTTAGACATATGTCTCATATTTGTGAGACAAGTATTCACTAAGCTTGAGTTCCTTTTCTGAAGACTATCTGAATGAACGTCTTTGACAGAGAGGCTGCAAATCACGCAACATTTTTGTTTTCTTTATTTTGCAAAAAGCACAGCGATTATTTTTTTTTTGGACTGTACACAAACAAAATAGAAACTTAACAGATTATAATGATGTATAACACTTGACTGAATGATAAAAAATGACATAGTCATTTGATTCTCTTTGTTACTGATAAGCAAAAAAACAAATCGATCGCGCCGGCGCGCCGGCCGACTCGAGGGGGTTAAAAACCATATGCTATGCAGTGACCTTTAATTTGGAGTAGAAACAGGGGGAGTGACTTTATTGCATCAGAGGTGTGTCACTTTGCTCACAGCTGATTAGTCCAATTTCAGTTTGAGATCTCTTATCCAGAACATAACCTCCCCTGGAGCAGGTTAGCCGTGGAGCGTAAGTTACTGTGGAGATTGGCACAAACTAAGTTTAAACATATCTGGCTAGCCAGCTAAACCGGCTTCGTGGTATAGGCCCCTATATCTGTGTAAACACAAACCGTAGATTATCGGCTACAAAACTGCAGTCATTTCTTTTATTGGCAAGAATAAAACTAAATAAACACGTTTTCAGACACCATGGGAACAGGTCATTAAGCAATCTATTATAAGCCACTCAATTATATGTAGACAGTTATGAACACAAAACAATTGGAAAAACAGAAAATAATGGAACAGATAATGTATGTAACAAATAGCTTTGGCCTAAAGCCCATAAGCCGTATAAAAATACCTTGTCCTTGTCTGACAATGGAAAAAAGGATAAAAGCATTTGTGTAATTGGACTTCTACATCTCGTGATTCAAAATATTGTAGTTACTAAGATGACAGCTTTCCTTGTGAAAACTTGCCCCGACCTCTCCTACATAAAAAGTCTTTACATAAGAGGCTGCGAAAGCAACCAAACGATATGGATTGTTTGTTGCATATTGCCAACTAATTTTTATTGCTTTTGCTTTTATTACTGCAGTGTGCTGTTGATTCTAGGCATGGGATAGACAGCACTTTCTTCTTTTATGTAAATGTGGCTGATAATCTCCCTGAAAGTGAGAAGCAGCTCTCTGTGTGTTTATTGACTGGTGAGCACAAAGCCATCCGCCGGGAGCCCACGGCAGTGTGCAGCAAACCTAACCAAATGCTTCTTGACAAACGGCTCTGAGTTCCTCACCGCCTCAACCTCGTGTTAAACACACTCGACTGGAACTTTCCGTAACTCTGTTCCAGTTTAATGAAGATTTGTTTGAAAATGCTGTGAGTGTTTTCTCATGAGCAAAGCGGAATCATTTCCCCTAGTAAGCCTCTAGTGTTCAATAAGTGTAAGTTTCTTTGAAGTCATCTATTTTTATCTGTGGGGAAGCTTGTGTTTATATGTGCCTGGTATGCAAGTGTTGTCCCCCCACCTGGGACGGTTTAATATTGCTGGTTTGTGCAGTTTTTACTTCTCTTTCTCTATCCTTTCCACACAAGTATTAAATTTGCAGCGCTGCAGCTTTCGCATTAAAGCATCAGAGGAGAAAGGCACATCAAGTGTGGCGTGCTCCTTTAAGGTGCTCTTCCACTGCTCTCCTCTATAGCCGACTGCTGTCATTTAAGACTTCCAGTGCCTGAGCTCTCCGGCTCTGTGGCAGGGCCCTGTAGAAAAAGGTATGATATTGTACCTAATGAGATTTCCGTGTGCTTTCCCGCTGCCCCTGGGCATCTTCTGCTGCTGAGGAGGCTGTTTAGTTCAAATGGAGAGGCCTATTACTGTATTCCACTGTCAGAAAGTCATTTGGGGGAAAAAAAGGTGAGGTACAGAGAGATTGTGGGAGAAAGAGAGGGGAGGTTCTCACCTCCAGCCAATTCCCATCATGTTTGATCCTTGAGACCAGAGTGCTCGAGATTGATCTGAAGCAAATCAAAATTACATGGCTAGAGGATGAAAAAAGAGTCAATCTGCTGTGTATCACGCTCTTTTCTTTCTGCTTTGGACGCATTGAGAGGGATGCACAATATGTTATAGGACTATATCGTATACGGACGTTGGTTATCACTGGATATTAGTGATTTGTTTTATGTTTATCAGTTGGTATCAGTTGATGTTAGATATTTAAAGGATTAGTTCACTCCAAAAAGGCAGGGCGTGCGCCTCGCTACGTGTGCATGATTACTTGCCTTATTTTTACATTTAAATGCCTTTTGTTGTTATTTAAAGTTAATCGTTAAAAACACTAATAATTTACTAAGAGATAAATGACATGTTAACTAAACTGGTAACACTTTACAATGCGGTTTCATTAGTTAACTACTCTAGTTAACATGAAGTAAAAATGAACTGCACTTCTGCAGGATTTATTAGTCTTTGTTAATGCTAATTTCAACATTTACTGATACATTATTAAAATCATATGTTGCATTTGTTAACTACATTTTAACTAGTATTTACGACTGATTTTTTTATTTTATTTTTTATTTAGACAAAATAGAATTTTATTATCAACCATTTATTGTTTATTAGCCATAACATGAAAATAATTATTAATTAAATAGTAATTTAATAATTAGTATATTTAATGATTTTTGTAATGCGTTTTTGTAAAAGTCTCAAAAAAATTTTTTTTTTTTACATTTTTATATATATTTAAATATATATAATAAATACAAATATTAATAAAATAAATAAAACATTGATACAAATATTTATTAATATTATTAATAAAAATTTTAATTAAAATATTTTCTTTATTTTTTTCTTTATTTTTAATTTGATCATTTATTTGATCAAAATGCAAATATTTAAAATGTAAATGTAAAGCTGAATTTTCAGCATCTTCGCTCCATTCTTCAGTGTCACATCCCTCAGAAATCATTCTAATATGATGATTTGCTGCTTCTGATTATTATCAATGTTTACATTTTTTCAGGATTCTTTGCTGAATAGTGTTCTAAAGAACATAATTTATTTGAAATAGAAATCTGTTGCAACATTATACATTTCTTTGCCACTTTTGATCAATTAAATGCGTCCCTGCTGAGCAAAAGAATCAATTTAAATTCCCACCCAAAACTTTTGAACGGTGAAAGTGTTACCAAAAATCGTACAATTATGATGAGTTTTAATATTGTATACAGAAAAAAAAAGTCCATCTTCGCATACATCAGCTTACTTTCAACGCTCCATCTGCCGTGCATATGTTACAGACTCAACAACGAAATGTTTAAGCTGTTGTTGTTGTTTTTTTATTATCAATCAACAACAGCAACGCTAGAAACTTCTGCTGGAATCTATCAGGCTGAAACAAGCTGTTTTTACTTCCTCAGGCTTTTTTTTTTATGCTTGCTGTGATTCACCACATGAACAAGATCATAACTTCCCGAAGCTATCACAGTTGCAAGACCATATGCTTAACGAGACGAGACACCAGTGTGACGTGTTGTTCATACAGGGCAACGCAACATGATTATCCAGGTTCAGGCTTTGAGCAGCCTCTGAAAATCTATCATTCATGTTTAATTCTCTTTATTTATAGCATGCTATAATAAGAACATTGGCAATAACAAGAGATCATAGGGAGGACTGCTCAAGGCATTTACTGGTGTTTGCTAATGAATTTAAGTTACCATGAAAAAAAAGGAATTTTGCAGTATTTATTATGCATAATTCATCCGTGCACATCATTATTTAATTTTTTTAATTCATCCACCCTCGTAATCTTTCATTAAAATAACTTCCCCTCTCTCATGTAAAATCATTTTTTCTCTGATGACGTGTTTACTGGTGTGAGGGCGGGGCAACCTGTCACTCACATGATATCCACCAATGGCAAACCACAACCATCCAATCGAGTCCCCATGGACAAAATCAAGTCCCACCCTTATTTTTTCCGGTCACACTTTAGATAAGGGTCCAATAGTGTCCTCACTATTAATCTGATGCGCACCAAATCTTCCGACATAGTCCTGTCAGTCATCTCTCCTTACAATCTTCACGTGATCTTACGCTCCATAAGCGTTATACATTTTCTGTGCCTTTCCGAATTCGGATTTAGGCTTTGGGTGCATTCCTACTATTAACTTACTATTAGCTATGACTTTTGCCTCAATAAAATTGGGTAGGATTAAGGGATGTAGAATAAGGTCATGCAGAATAAGGCATTAATATGTGCTTTATAAGTACTAATAAACAGCCAATATCCTAGTAATATGCATACTAGTAAGTAACTAGTTAATAGTGAGAATTGGACCCTTTCTTGTTTGAGAAGCCGTTTCACTCAAATATACAGCACAACAGAGAAGAAAAGACAATCGCAACTTCCATTTCATTCTGAGTTTAAGCATTAGTCTTCTGACATCCACAAAGAATTGCAACAATTTAATTCTGTCATAGCAGCTTTCTGGAAACTGCAAACATTCAAAATGTTGTTGACAAGAAACATTCATATGAATGACCACCAGTAACTGTAACCAAGAGGAAAACCTGCTGCAATAGTTTCAGCTTGAACCTTCCACTTAAAGCATGCGGAGGAGTCACTTACATGCTTCTTTTTGGCAAAGAGGCATTTTGGTATTCAAACCTCTTTAAATACCACCATGCAGTCTTGTTAGTTATATATATATATATATATATATATATATACACCGTTCAGGCATAACATTATGACAGGTGAAGTGAATGTGAATAACATTGATTGTCTCTTCATCACAGCACCTGTTAGTGGGTGTGATATATTAGGCAGCAAGTGAACATTTTGTCCTCAAAGTTGATGTGTTAGAAGCAGGAAAAATGGGCAAGCATAAGGACTTGAGCGAGTTTGACAAGGGCCAAATTGTGAGAGCTAGACGACTGGGTCAGAGCATCTCCAAAACTGCAGCTCTTGTGGGGTGTTCCCGGTCTGCAGTGGTCAGTATCTCTCAAAAGGAAGGAACAGTGGAGAACCGGCGACAGGGTCATGAGTGGCCAAGGCTCATTGATGCACGTGGGGAGCGAAGGCTGGCCCGTGTGATCCGATCAAACAGACGAGCTACTGTAGCTTAAATTGCTCAAGAAATTAATGCTGCTTCTGATAGAAAGGTTTCACAATACACAGTGCATCGCAGTTTGTTGCATATGGGGCATAGCCACTGACCAGTCAAGGTGCCTATGCTGACCCCTGTCCACCGCCGAAAGTGCCAACATTGGGCATGTGAGCATCAGGACTGGACCACAGAGCAATGGAAGAAGGTGGCCTGGTCTGATGAATGGGTCCTGTCATCCATGTGGATGTTACTTTGACACTTACCACCTACCCAAGTATTGTTGGAGACCATGTACACCCTTTCATGGAAACGATATTCCCTGGTGGCTGTGTCCTCTTTCAGCAGGATAATGCGCCTGCCACAAAGCAAAAAGGGTTCAGGAATTGTTTGAAATGGTTTGAGAAGCACAACAACAATCCTAATCTAATCGAGCATCTGTGGGATGTGCTGAACAAACAAGTCTAATCCATGGAGGTCCCACCTCACAACTTACAGGACTTAAATGATCTGCTGCTAACATCTTTGTGCCATGATACCACAGCTAACATTCAGGGGTCTAGTGGACTCATTGCCTCGATGGGTCAGGGCTGTTTTGGCAGCAAAAGGGGGACCAACACAATATTAGGATATTTAATAATATTAGTCATAATGTTATGCTTGTGGGATATGACAGGTGGGGGAACCCTCCAATTTTGTGTAAGTGCAACAGGGAAAAATGCCTCACCGTGGGACAACATGAGTATCGTGGTATAGCAATACTTTTTGGGACAAGAGTGTCACTGTGGCACCAAGTATCACAATACTTATTTACTTGATATTTTAATGGTTTTATTTTGGTCCATCTACATCTCCACTGATATGATGACTATACTATGGCCCGGATTAAGAACACGTAGGGCCCTGGGGCTATAGCAAACCCAGGGGCCCCATAGTAGCAGATCTTGGTGCCACAACGTTTTATACCACATAAATAATGAGTATTTTTAAAAAACGAAATCTTAAAAGCACAGAGATACAATGAGTATATACTGTCTGAATATACAATTTTAATATTAAGAAGGCCTATATATAAATATTCCAGGCTGCAACACATTAACAGCATAAATGCATTAACTCCAGATATGAGGTCAAAGCAAACAGGTTTCCAGAAACAGCAACAACGTTTGAGCATGCAACTGCCTTAAGGAGTTTTAAAACCAGTGAGCTCCCAAATTTGAGCTATTTAGGGGGGTTCGGGGGGATCTTTCTTGGTCCCCCAAGAAAAATTAGATTTCTCTGATCTACATGTGCATTTTAAGATGTTTGAAGTCTAAAACATGAATAATAAATAGCTTTCAAAACCCTGTTAGTGGCCAGTAGATTATCTGCCTGCTCTCTTCTCATTTCATCACTCTCTCATTTCTAACACTCCCCTCATTTCCATCACTTTTTCTTTTTCTCTCAGTCTCCTTCTCTTGCCCTGTCTCTTCCCCTCCTAAATCTGAGCTCTGACTGATCCTGACTGAAAATGCTTTTCATTTTCGTCTGTGTCAGTGAAGAAAGTAAATGTAGGGTCAACTGATATTTAGCCTATATTTTAGTAAGCATTTTCTTAGACAAGTTAATTCACTGAAGGCTACGAACGCTAGGTAAATAAGTTTAATAAATTAATTCACAATATGTGTACACACACATTCATTATATTGTGCCTAATCTGATGAAATCGGCTTCGTTAATGTACTTTTTACATTTAAAATGGCGAAATTGGACAACATTTTATTAGTTTGCCTGATTGTTTGTGTCGGTTGTTTAACATTTCTATTCTAAAACAGCTGTCAAATATGAAATGTTTAGTTTAGCTACTAACATCTGGCACCGTTTACTGAAGCGTTGCGCGACTCGCGCAGCAGCTTCTGTGAACATAAACCCCGCCTACTTAAATTTGATTGGTCATCTCAAATATTTTGACATTGACGAAAGGTGATAGACCGCAGGCAGCTCAGATGAGAAGATATCCTTGCAGCACTAAAGTTGTGTTAATAGTCTATTAGTCAATTGTTTCACAACATTTAAAAACACCACGAAAAATATAGTTTATAGTTTACCTCAACACTTACATGAAAGAAAAAAAAAACTTTGGTTTACATGGTTGGAGCTATTCAGTCTGGTTCAGCTAGTTTCGCGACAGAGCCTTTACTGTACACATGATGTTGTGCTTGTATTCAAATGGATTAAGCGACTGCCAGATCTATTTATTTATTAATTTATCTATATATATTGTGATTCTAGTACATGTACATTTCGGATAGACACTTAATAGTATGATAGCAACATATTGACAGCATCTAATGTTCAAATGTGACAAAACTCTCACATATATATGTCCATGTTTTCTGCCTCAGTACGAAAGAAGCATGAAAATGTTGTCCAATGCGGAAACTGCAGCATCTTTTTTTTTTGCGAGGAGCTGAAAGTTATTAAAGATTTCTGAATTTAATAAAAGAAAAAATGATGGTTTTGGTAAGGCAGAGTTTCAGAATATATTAATGCTCGACTTCAGGGAGATGAATGAAAATAGCCCACGATAAATACAGTTAATTTGATTACACACAATGTGGGTCATTAAGGGGCTCTGCAGTTACAGTTTAGCCTGTAGTTTTGTTCCTTCATTACAGTGACGTGCATCAGAGCTGGAGTGACACTATATATGGAGTGTAGATAGAGAAAACTTGGTGCATTCATAAATCATCTGCTTTGAGGTCTAAGCACTTGTAACTGCCATTATGCAGCATGCTATGTGTGACTGGTACGGATATTGGAGCAGATTAAGACCTTGCGTTTGAAGAAGGAAGATGAGGAGCAAGAGAAAGTTGGAAGTGCTGTTTATTTATTGTTCATTTATAAAGTTTTACTTGTTACTTAGATAGCAATGCTTGTGGGAAATAAACTGTAGAGATTAAGGTTACTACTTAAGCGTGAGTAATGTTCTACTTTGGGCAAACCACTCCATGTCATTACCAGGCATACAACTCTTTGCATTGAAGAGAATAGTGCTTTACTTGCTTGTTGATTTATGAGTGTTTATGGATGCTTTGAGGTTCATAGAAAGTTGTATTTGTGAATCATGTAAAGTTGCTGGCAGTTCCTGAGGATTCATGTTGTGCATGTGATGCTCTCTATATTGATAATATTTGGGGGTAAGATAAAAAAGAAAAAAGAAATGAACACTTTTATTTAGCAAGGATGCATTAAATAGGTCAAAAGTGACACTAAAGACATTTATAATGTTACAAAATAATTTCAAATTAAAGTTGTTCTTTCTAATGCTGCGTTCACACCAAACGCGAATTGAGCGTCAAAATCGTGTCTACCACGTCTAGTTTCACGCGCGAACATTTTGAATGCATTCGCGCGTCCGCAGAGAATTGGTTCAAGGCACTCCAGGACAAATATGTCATTAAACACCACACTGCCTCTTTTCATTTTCATTAAAAATATATATTAAGCATTAATAGCCACACAAATGTGGTCCAGGCAACTCCTACATTATCTTCACTGCATGTATGTTTAAATATCCTTAAAGTATAAAGTTATGAAACTTCTCTTTGCCCTCAGGCAAAACGATTTGGCAGACAACAAATTATAGATTCATGAGAGCAAAGCTTGGCCGTTAGATCTACACAAAACGAACCACTACAGGACATCAGAGCCAGCGGCAGACGCCAGAAGGACTGGCCAAGGAAAGGCTGCCTTCGCCGGGGTTATGAGCAGTGATTGCCCGATCTCACAACTCCAAAAACACAAGATTATTTTTTTTAAATAGGCGCTCTCTTTATAAATAAACCACATATTTGAGCTTTAAACAACTACATTCCCACCTGAAAAAGTCTTAAAACTACATTTTGTGACACAATAGTACTATTTTTAATTTATGCAGGGTTTCTCATACACGTCACTTTACCACGTGACAGCAGCAAGCAGGCTCCTGATTGGTTAATGAGGCGCGAATTGACGCCAAAGTTCAAATTTTTCAACTCGGGCGTCAGACGCGAATTCGCTTCAAACGCGTGAATGCACAAAAGCACCATTCGCGTCCAATTTGCGGCATTCGCGCGAACTGGACGCGCGAATGAGGCGGATTCGCGTCCTTCGCGCCGCGCAAAACGCGCCTTCCGCGCCCCGAGACCTCCAGACGCGTGTCAACGCGCCTTTCCATTGACATAACATTGAAATCACTCGCGCCAGACGCTCTATTCGCGTTTGGTGTGAACGCAGCATAAAGGTATCCACACCGTGAAAACAAATTTGTTCAGTTTACTTAATTCAACTGTGCAAACTCATTACCTTGATTCAATTAAGTAAGCATAACTTAATTGCATCAAGATGATCGTACTTAAACCGTTTAAGTTTTTGTCAACTTAATTCTATCTGTCGTCTGTGTTCTTTGCTTTGTTTTACTATTTTTGGCCCTATTTTACCATTTGTCTTTTGTCAGTATAACCCCAATAAAGACAGCAAATACAATTGTAAAGGTCTTATTAATAATAAAAATCAAAATAAATAATACAAAAAAAACCTTGTTACCATTGTTGTGTTTTGCATGCTGAATGTAGAAAACCATTATTTTAAATTCCAATACTATTACTTTTATATTTGTGATCAAATAAATGCAACCTTGGTAACAGAAGAAATAAAAAAAATATAAAATAAAATTGTACCAACCCCAAACTTTTGAACGGTATTGTACATTTCATTGCGTCTCCGAAAAAAACAAAAATGTACATGCACGCTACACTTACGAATGCCTATGAATACAAATGAGATTGTATTCCAACAGTTGAAGAGATTATCATATGAAGCAGCATATTGTATGAGTAAGAGATGTGATAACACTGAAATGTTTGTCATGAATAAATAATGAATACAAGTATACACAAACTCCTTTGTATGGACTGGATTGTGTTTCGGATTAGATGTGGGTCTCGTCTGTTTGTGATCGGCAGATAAAGGCAGATCTTTGTGCTGGTTTCTCTTTGAGTGCTGATGAGGACAAGCGATCAACTTTTGGTTTGATTTCTCCTGTGTGTTTGCGTCACTCCGACTCATTCTTACACCATTTCCCTGCTCTTTGGCCTTGAAACCTGTAATTCTCTTAGTAATTCCAGCTGTGGTTTAGCACTGTGATTGAAGTCTGTCAGATAGTTTAACTCGGCACAACAAACCTGTCAACAGATGCTTGTTTGATATTGTTCTATGACTATTAATAAGCTAGCTAGATTGTGTTCTTGCTCATATTAGAGCTGGACATTTTGATTGATCATCAAAACACATTGTGTGACTTGATTTAATATTGTGATTGGCTGCGGTGGCATATTAATAACATGGATCCTCATGTTTTGCGTACAGATAAGAAATTCCGGCCCGCTTTATATTAGGTGGCCTTAACTACTATGTACGTACATCAAAAAATAAGTACTATGTACTTATTGTGTTCATATTGTATTGTAAAACACCTTTGCTGATATTTAGGTGGGATACGGGTAAAGTTATGGACAGGTGTGTTGGTATGGGTAAGTTTAACGGTATAGGGTTAGGTGTAAGGGAAGTGTCAACAGTGTAATTACAAATGTAACTACAGAAATTAATTACAGATGTAATGACGTGCAGGTAATTTTAAAAATGTAAGTACAATGTAAAAACATGTATGTACACAAAGTGCATTGTATCAAATTATTAATTAAAATGTTAGTACATAGTATTTAAGGCCACCTAATATAAAGAAGGTCTGAAATTCCAATCAAATTTTCACTCAAACTGTTATGTTGATAATTTAATAATGTAAAAAATAAGTCTATTTTTTATTTAATAATATGTTTTCATATTCCCTTAAATAAACAAACAAAAAAACAATATAACAATTTGAGTGGAAAGTTGAATTGGATATTTATTTGAATTTCATAATTCCTTATCCTTGTGCAAAACCTGATGTCTGCTCTCTGGGATAGGGCAAACTATGTACTTTTTTTCAATAAATAAATGTAAAGGATTTCCCTAGTGATCTCAAAGAGCAATTGTTGACTTGTCTAAGTGATTTTTTTCTGTTGTATTTGTCTTTATAGCAGTAAACAAAACTCACTTTTGCATATCTGTTTATATACTGAAATATATTTGGTGGACTTAGTTTGAAATAATTTTCCCTCAGAAATTGCAGGCAGATTTGACAAATAAATACAAAGAAACGGCAAGTTGTCATGGCAGGTTGCAGCAAGGATAAATTGAGGTTGGATCAAAGCGCAGCAGTAACATCTTTAATAAAGAATATATCAAAATAACAAATACACAGGAGCACATCAATCCACTAATGAATCACTGACAACATCTTCAAACTGAGGAACCAAAGAAACGAAGGATAAACAGGAAACAATGAGGACCAAACTAAGGGGCCGTTTACACAACACTGTTTTGGCCGTTCATTTACACGACAAATGCATTTTGGGTGCCTGAAACGCAAACTTTTGAAAATGGATTTCAAAGTGCAAGTTTTGAAAATTATACCGTTATTGTCCCCACGTAAACTACAAAAATGCAAATCTGTGAAAACGGTGACGTCATGTGCATGCATGTTACGTGTTCAGTCTATAGACGCATAGTGTTTCTTTACAAAGTGACTTCGCCAACTACTGGCCTGGCAGCAGAATACAGAGATTTTGGGAACACTTTACAATAAGGTTGTATTAGTTAACGTTAGTTAATGCTTTAGTTAACATGAACTAACCATGAACAACACCTCTGTTCAGCATTAGTTAATCTTTGTTAACATTAGTTAACAAAAAGCTGTTCATGGTTCGTTCATGTTAGTTCACAGTGCATTTACTAAAGTTAACAAGATTTGAATAATGCATTAGTAACAAAGATAAATAAACGCTTTATAAGTGCAGTTAATTATTAGTTCGTGTTAACTAATGTAATTAACTAATGTTAACTGATGAACCTTATTGTAAAGTGTTTGTAACGTCGTTTGTAGATAAGGGAAGAAGGAGACGGGAATCGGCGAACATTCAACAATTTTAATCAAAATAAATGAACACAAAATGAAAGTAAAAGCGACAGCCCCTCACGGTCGACTGCCGCGCACATACATAAACAAACATAAAAAACCCACTGTGGCGGGCAGCGAGGCCGAGGGACCGTGAGGGCGGGACGAGGCGGCGCTCATCAGGGAGGATGAGCGCCAGCTGCGCGCCGCAGCGATCTCGGCCCTTGCGGAGGAGTGAGGGACTATAAAGGAGGAGCGACAACAGTGAGGGACGAGAGAGGACCAGGCCTGGATTTTATGTTGAGTTTTATTTATGTTTTGTTATGTGTTGCTGCAGTCGACCGTGAGGGGCTGCAGCTTTTTATTTTCATTGTGTTTGTTTGTATGTAGGCGGCAGTCGACCGTGAGGGGCTGTCGCCGCCATTTTATTTTGATTAAAAGTTTGTTTAATGTTCGCCGGTTCCCGCCTCCTTCTTCCCGTACAAACAACGTTTACTACAGTGGTGCCGAAGCCCGGGAGGAAGGAGGGACGCGCTGTCGAAGAGCCCTCGCAGCTGAGGGGGATCGCGGTGCCGCGGAGTTCGGGCAGCGCGGAGGAGAGAAGTCCGCGAGCGGCTGCCCGAAGCGGTGGTGCTGGAGCGGATGAAGGTCGGTGGGACGGAGAGCTCGCTGCCGTGCCCCTGGGTCGAGGTGGGGTGGCTGCCGTCCTAGAGGGAGCGCGGAGGAGTCACCGGCGTTCGCCGTGGGCCGGAGCCTGTATCCCTCCGCCGTGTAGGGGAGGGGCAGGGAGCGCGCGGGACTCGCTGCCGGCTGTCCTCGACAGGAGGAGCCACCGCCGGCCGCCAGGGGGCGGAGGAGCGTCGAGCCGTCCACCGGCCGTCCAGTACCACCGCATGGCACCGCGAAGAAGAACCTCTTGGCTGGCTGAGGACCGAGCGGCAGTGTGTCTGGGAACCGGACCAGAATTTTTTTTTTTTTTTTCTTTCTCTTTTTTCTCCTCTCTCCACTCTCTCGTCCCTGTCGCTCCTCAGGTTCCTCGCTCCGTTCTCTCACCTCGCTGTTCTTACCCCCAGGTCCCGAGGCCGCCGTGATCGGCCCCCCCGGGGAGGGGGGGGGGGGAGTAGAGCGCAGACTCGGGAGTACCCCCCGGCCTGCGAAGGGCGTTGGGGGTATGTGGCGGGCAGCGAGGCCGAGGGACCGTGAGGGCGGGACGAGGCGGCGCTCATCAGGGAGGAT
Organism: Gobio gobio; assembly: GCF_949357685.1. Lineage (NCBI taxonomy): Eukaryota > Metazoa > Chordata > Actinopteri > Cypriniformes > Gobionidae > Gobio > Gobio gobio. The sequence goes on along the minus strand of NC_137099.1, from coordinate 51,343,865 downwards.
GAGCGCCAGCTGCGCGCCGCAGCGATCTCGGCCCTTGCGGAGGAGTGAGGGACTATAAAGGAGGAGCGACAACAGTGAGGGACGAGAGAGGACCAGGCCTGGATTTTATGTTGAGTTTTATTTATGTTTTGTTATGTGTTGCTGCAGTCGACCGTGAGGGGCTGCAGCTTTTTATTTTCATTGTGTTTGTTTGTATGTAGGCGGCAGTCGACCGTGAGGGGCTGTCGCCGCCATTTTATTTTGATTAAATGTTTTGACTGTTCGCCGGTTCCCGCCTCCTTCTTCCCGTACAAACAACATTTACTACACCCACAACTTAAAATCCAGGCCTGGTCCTCTCTCGTCCTTCACCGGTGTTGCTCGTCCTTATATGCCTCCGCGCTCCCTCATGAGAGGACTCGAGACCGGTGTGCCTCGCAGGTGACGCTCATTCTCAATCACGCACACCGATCTCGCTCGCTCCTCCCATGTCTCTCGCTCGTCCACCTCGCCACATGCCCCCAAAACCCCTCGTAGGCGGGGAGTACCCCGCGTATGCTCTCCGTATGCTCTCCGCATATAGTATACGTTCATAAAATACTTTCATTTCAAACCCACTAAATCCCAACCTCAGCCCATTCAGAAGTACCGGTAATTAGGTAGAAACCTATACACAGAAGCCTGACAAAAATGCTTATTTCAAAGAAAAACGTCAGACAGACTTTTGCATCTAAAGTGTCTTCATATATATATATATCATACCCTCATTGGAGGCTGAGCCCCCCTAATATTGAAATCCTAGAATCGTCCCTGGTTGTACACAAAGGAAAAACGTTTCCATTTTTAGTACATCATTGTCGTGTAAACATACCCTAAAAGTCAGTGAAAAACTAAACTTAAACAATTGACTACACGTTGAATTAAATGCTTATTTGCAACTTTGTTTTTGTTTCTTTTGTAATGTATGCTAGTTTAACAAGCAAATATCTTATTCAACGCAAGTAATCCCAGAATAGTATGTGATGATATGCAGGATCGCTACCATGCAATTAAACACCAATAAACAGCGAAATCCATTTGAATGTGAATATGAAATGCAGCAGCTTAATTACGAGATTAATGGCTTCTGTCAGTTCGATTGCAGCAAACCTAGAGAAATATCCAGTGATGTAGATATTAGACTGGGGGTGGAGTGAAAATGAGGTGTCCAGAGGTATAGGTTGGTTTTAAACCTGATTAAACCCCCAAGTTCAGCCTTTCATGAAGTGAGAAAGCTGACAGTGTTAGACCTCAGCCTCAGTAATTAGATCTCACTTTTGAAAGAAAGCAGGACACATCAGTTTAAACTACAGACGCGCACACACTTTTTGTGTCTCTGTGTGCACCTCTATGAATTCTGGACTGCAGTTTAAAAGTGCTTTAGCGAGCCCACATGCTGTAAAAAGAACCGGCTTTCTCAAAGAAGTGCATCAGCAGCTTTCTAAATTAAAGTAGCAAAAGTTGTACAAGAAACCCTATTTTACTCATTCACAGGGCCAGACCAGAGCTCTTTCTCTGCTTTACAGTGAAAACTCGCTGTGAAAGTGAAAGTCACTGAAAGTCAAAGGTTTTTTTGTTTGTCCTTTCCCATAAAATATAAGCCTCAGTTTTCCCATTCTTTACTTTGTAAAGCCTGACATATAAACTAGTCAGTATACTATTTTGTGAAATGGAACAGTTTATTGAACCTTTAGACCAAATATTTAAAAAAAAGTTGCATATTGTCGCTGTCGGGCAGAAACCTTGTATCTCCATATTTCGTAATGTGTATAATTGTTTCCCCATAAATCATTACTATTGTTGACCCTTTAAGTCTGTCTGTGGGTTTTGCAAATATTTAACCAATGAGACGTATTAAAAAAGAGCTTGTGACTAAACTTTGTAACTCCACTGGATCTTCAAACTGTCGGTCAAACCTCATAACTTCACCCCGCCTCCATTGTGAAGTGCCAGATGCAGTATGGAGATGTTTGCCATATGTTCTTTACTCAAGAATCACTATAAAAGCCAATGTTTTATGCAGGCCTGTTTAAGGAGTGGAAACGGGTGTCTTAGTCTGGTATTTGTCGTCGAGTCATACCGTCTTCAAAAGTCTGTCTGTAGCACTTAGTCTTTAATAACAAGAGATTTTGGCCAAATGACAGAAAAACACACATAGCTACAGTAAACTTTATATAGCCTGTGAGTTGATGAAAACATAATGCCGAAATGCACTTACTGCCTCAGATGTGGCCAGGGGCGGACTGTGGCAAAAAAAAAGTGGCCCTGGACTTTCTGGCACAAAGCGGCCCATAACAACCGGTCCGCAACACATCTCACCATAAACTCACCAGCTCATTATGCTCATTAAAGCAATTTTAAACACCACTTACTAACATAAAAAATATAGATGCTATTTATACAGAAATTTTATCATTAATATTAATGTTTTTTTTTTTATCTTTTCCATACAGTAAAGTTTAATATCACTAAAGTTCAATACCTACCATAAAATCAGTCCGTTTAGAAGACTTAGTATGTAGTGTAGAATATTTTATGGTGCCTTTCTAGTGGTTATAGTATTTGATTTGTCCTTTCAGGAGTTTGACATCTGTCATTTTATGGAATAGAGCTCCAATTGTTTAAAAATTTGTTTTAAAATTATATTGGTCCTGGAGTTTTTTTTATTATTATTATTTTAATGAAAAATACAGCATATTAGAATGATTTCTGCAGGATCTTGTGACACTGAAGACTGGAGTAATGATGCTGAAAATTCCGCTTTACCATCACAGGAATGAATTACATTTTACAATATATTCACAACAGCTATTAGAAATTGTATTAATATTTCTTAATATTGTGTTTTTACTGTATTTTTAATCAAATAAATTCAGCCTTTACCTTTCAAAAACATTTTAAAAAGTCTTAATTATTTCAACCTGTTGATTGCTAGTGTGTAAAATAATGCATGTGAACTAACTAGCAAATTATAGCCTATATTTATTTTAGTAGGCTATATGACACATTCCTTCACGGGACATAGGCTACTTGAATATGAAAGTTGCCAGTTTTACCATGTTTTAGTGAAATTAATATTTTGAGTTTTATAAATCACTTTAAAATGACTGTGATATTACTGAAGAAAGCCTGGAAACAGACATACAAACATTCACTCTGATATGCTGAAAACCGCTACGTTAATGTTTCTTTGTGCATTGTGTGTCGACTAACGTAAATGGCATTACAATCAGAGAAATTAGAAAAGGTCAGCAGTAGTTTGCATCCCTGGAAATTAATGTCCATTGTTTCAATTTTGTTAATCGTTAAACAGTCGGAAAATATTGCTGTATTGACTCGTCAAGTTCAGCTGTTTATTTTACCTCGGCTCGCATCCAAGTGCAGCGGTGCTCGGTTTCTGTGGACAATAAATCCCGCCTCCTTCAATTTGATTGGCTATCTCAAACATTTTGACATTGACGAGCGCTTTTACACCACTGAGACTAATCAGGCAAAATGTATTAGAGTTTTCCCCTCACGTGGGCCATGCGGGCCAATCGCCTGGGCTGACGGAAGGATAGACTAGGCTACGTAAATGTACTATTATTCATTCATCATATATATTTACGTAGCAACGCGCCGGCCCACATTGATGGTCAGTCCGCCCCTGGATGTGGCCGTTCTAATGATGGACAAAACACGTATGTCCGAAATCCTTATATCATATTTAACAGTGCAAACACAATGTAAAAAAGAGATTAATTGATTATTACTCCATTTAAGCTTGATTTCGGTAAAATTTTAATAATATAATGATACATGCAAGTGTCTGAACAGATATAAAAAGCCACAATATCAACTCTGACAACACAATGTTTAATTATTTTTTTTAAAATACAGTGTTTTTTTTCCCATTTCCTGGAAGCATTTTTGGAGATACAAGGTTTCCGCCTGACAGCTACGGTATGCGTTTTTTGTTTGAGTATCATTTTTGATGCTTTTTTTTTATTACACAGCATGATATAGGAGAATACTTGACAAGAAAGAAACCTGTTTTATTCAGAAGCCCAAACTCAGCAAAAATATGCAACATTGTGCAGTTGCTGATATCTATGGCCAAAAAGTAAGATGAAATGTTTTAACAGTACAGCAGACTACTTGCATACAATGCAAATAAATATTAGCTATCACAGCTGATATTTCTCCTAATAATGTGTCTTATATCCTAATAATGTGTCTTATTAAGATGATATTCAGGGGCCATTTACACTGTTTTCAACTAAAAAAAATTGACGTTCATTTATACAACAACAGCATTTTGGGAGCCTGAAAATGCAAACTTTTGAAAACGGGTTTCAAAATGCAGTTTTTGAAAGCGATAATGTTATTGTCTTAAACAAAAATGCTAATTTGTGAAAACGGTGATATCATGCGCATGTGTATTATGTGTTCAGTCTCTAGGCGCGTAGTTTTTTTTTTTTACCAAGTGACATCGCCAACTACTGGCCTGGCATGAATGATACAGCCTTTTTTAGTCGTTTCCACGGATCTGTGTGAACAGGATTGTTTTGACAGTGTTGTCATCATTGATGTGTAAACATACCTTTAAATTCTTAGTTTTATGATCAATGGTCTGTAGTCATTTATTTGTGGGGGGAAACATATATGCAATGCAATACAATGATGATTGAGATATGTACAAGTAAACACTTAAAAAAGACATTTTATAATTTCACTGCAAAAATACATATGTACCATGACCTGAAGGGGGCCATTTTGACAATTAAAAGGCTTTTTACTTGCTAAAAAGTATAAACTATCAATCAGATGACAGAAGGCAGTAGATTGTGTACAAGTGTTTTGATCATGCTGATAATTTAGAGGCTTTAGAATTATGCGTTTCAAATACGATACAGATGGAAATGGCTAAAATGGAAATTGTCATAACATTTCACGCTCTTGTTTTTTTAGTTTATTTATTCCGTTTTTTATAACTCCTGGAACTTGTATAACTTATATTTCAAGTCCCCTGAAATCATACAAAGTAAAGGTTTTCAATGAAAAACAAAACTTAGAGCTTTTTTGTATCATTTGTTGAAGCTTGAATGCCTCACCCCCCCTTCGGTGCAGTACAATTCAAAAAGAAAGTCACTCGGGTTTGAAACGGCATGAGGGCGAGTACATTTTTTAGGTGAACAAATCCTTTAAAAGCATGGCTAAATTGCCTGTAGCCTTTGCTTTACTTGAAGTAACTTGTTACATTTTAATATATTTTCTATTGCCATTTCTTTCCAGGAAGACACGTTTTTGAAGCATATTAGTGCAGCTAAAATGTCTAACAGTAAAAAGTCACCGTTGGTCTTTCAACATTTGTCAACATTTCATTGATTGCAGAAAAGTGAGAACAAAAATGTAACAACTTCCAGGGCTCAAGCAATAGTTTATCTGCTCTTTGTCTCAACGCTGCCAATGAGCACTTGCTCGTCATTGGTCAATGTCAGAAAATGAGCAACCGGGCAAACAAAACACCCTAAAAGTGGCAATTTTCAAGAAAATCTCGAGTGTAAAAACCTGAACAGAATGGAAAAGGTCTACAAAAACCATTCATATCAGTCTCCCCATGAGCACATTATTCAGTGCAGATGAATATATCATGGAAATCCTTTCTTTGAGCACACCGAATGCCATGCTGTGATGGTATGCCACAGACGTGTCAGAGAGCTCCGATGCTGGTTTTGATGAGATTTCATTCCCTCTATCAAAAGATGAGCAGATTAGGAAGTGAAAAGGACCTGTGGTTCCTGAATAATTATTGGGAATTATACAATGTCATGCGGCAGTCTGGGCTGAAAGGGCTTAGAAGTGGAATGTTTGCCTTGTCTTTTCTGTTAGCGTAGAATTGAATGCCGTCTGATAGAATTTCTATTCAAACAGATTAAGTATCAGTTGAATTGAGGTATTCTGAGCAAGACATGCAATGAATGTACATTTTGCTTATCCGTGTATTGTCCGAAGAATAAATCGGGCTGCCTAAATGCAGAAGGCTAAATTAAACAGGATTTCCTCCATACACCATTATTTGAATATTTCTCTATTTAATAGAAGAAAACAACTGTAGTTATGAGTATAGAGCTCTTCTCTCATTTTCTTTTCTTTTTTTGGTAACTTTAATAATAATTGTAGTAACCACAAGTTCACTGCAAAAGTAAAAAAACATAATTAATCAGTATTTTGTCTTATTTTCCAGTAGAAATCCATGCAGTACCTGTTCAATTTAATTGTGAAGATATCAAGATTATTTTAGTACTGCATTGGCAATTATTTTTGGTGTTTTTGTTAGCGTGAACCTTGCAATATAAACTATTTATTTATAAAACTCACAATAAAACCTTAGGGGAGGAAATGCCATTGTTGCCAAATTAAGTTAAGATCAATTCTGAGGTGGCAATTCTTACTACCTTATGCAATTATGCTTTTGAAATGCTTTAAGGGATTTTGGATGTGTTTACTGTAAAAAACAAGGCAACGGTAGTGATTAAATTAAAACTTGATTAAAATAAATTATTGTCAAAAGTAAGTAGTGCAGTCCCTCCTCTTATTCAGATCATATCAGTGTAAGTAAATGTTCTTGAAACATTTGGGGAAAATGTATAGGGGTCATGAACTGAGAAATCAAATTTTCCTTGAGCTTTTGACGTATCAGTGGTCATCCTACTATAAGAATATCCTGCAAGTTTCAGAACTGAGAACTTCATTGTTACTTCCTGTGACAGCTTTTATTGTAACCAAACCCAGAGAACGACTCGTTGTGGAATTTGACTATGACAGATAGGCGAAAGACCGCCTCTGCTGGAGAAGATCATCATTGTAACTTTGGCCCCGCCCACTGGCGTGTTAGTGAGATGATGAGGAGAGAAGAGAAATACAGGATAACTGGACTAAAAATAACATTACCTTCCAAAGGATCCTAATGTTATTTCTTTTCAACAATGTGAATGTCTCATTTGAACATTATTTATTTGTATTCATTACATTTCACTGGGGATTCTTTGGTAAATCAGTCACAATTTTGCCGCAGACTTTGTAATCCGACTTTTAATATGGACTCGACAGTAATGCGACAACATGTAAGTAACTGTGTTAATTATAATGCCTGACCTGTGACCAGTGATTCATGTACATTCCAACACGATCACATGAGAATGCGTATCAATAGTATGAGTATGGAATGTATACGCCAAAATGAGTTTTGGCGTGCATATGGTACGCAGTTTTCCGCGTGCATGTGATACGCACTTTATGGCGTGTATATGACACGCTCTTGGGTAGGATGGGGGTGGGGGGTTTGTGCGTATAATACGCCATAAAGTGCGTATCATATGCACGTGAAAAACGGCGTACCATATGCACGCCAAAACTCATTTTGGGCTATACATTCCACAACATTGTACACTCGTATTATTTATATGCATTTTCGTGTGGTCGGGCTCGTCCATTAAGATGTTCTTTGTCTATGTGTTAGTAAAACCAGTGACTAAACAGTCAACTTCACATTGTTTCTCTTAGTAGGATGAATCTGTAGGAAATAATATGTTATTTAAACTGTGCTTAAATTATATATATAAAGTGTTCAAAGAACGCTGTTACAATTGCTGGAGCTGTCAATCAAACAGTGCAAGCTTTTTTGTGACTGAGTTCTGGACTCGCAACAAAACTCCCGTAATAATCAATGAATTTCTGAGTTACATTGTGTTTGCACTGAGTTGAAACTGAGTTGCAATGATGAGATCACTGCATTTATGTGCTCAACATGTCTGGAACCGGCCACAGTGCTCATCACTGCAACCTTTCATGCCAAATCTAAATATAAGGCCATAAATCTGAATATAATGCTATAATCAACTCTTTTCACAATTAGTTAACCTTGAGAGCTGTAACAGTAAAAAACTGCTAAAGGTTTTCGAGAGAGTTCCACATGTAATACTTAGCTATGTCATATGCGAAGATGTCAACCAATCACAGCAGTGGGTGTTTACACTGAAGTCTTACAGCAGACACGCCCCTTCAAAACAGAGCGTTCAAATCAGAGGCTAATATCAGGGTAGGAAAAATGCCTTTTATTTCTAAATTATGACCATTTTTGATGTAAAAACTGATGTAAAATAATGATTCATAATCTAGGTCAAAACATTCTTCTCATTCTTCCATCATTTATTTCATGTGATCCTTATCTTTTGTAATATCTAATGTTTTTCTATTTGCAAACCAGTATTGCTAAATACTAGGGAATACTCCAAAATGAAAACTCTGCCATTAAACCTTTTTATGGTTTATTGTTCTAGTGCAAGTAATGACAATATTTTAGCTTTTGGCTAATCTATTCTTTATGTATAAGTGAACAAAACTTTCTTTTTCACTTGTTTTATCGGCCAGGCCATTGGAAACTCAAGGTTTTTGACTGATAGCACCTGGAAGGTCCACATAGTCCCCGTTCTTGCTCTGAACCGACTAAATTAGACCCTAAATAACACCAGCCTTTGCCACTATTCTTAAATCCGTCCATCCAGAGCCCTGGAGAACCAGCACTGAAAGACAGAGCTAAATTTGCCATCTCCAAAACGGTAGACAAGGGTGGGCTCTTAGGAACATACCTCAAATGATTTATGAGCATTTGCTGAAAATTCGTATTCAGTTAGCCAGTCTGAGACCATTCTTTCCTAAGGTTGAAACATGCTGTCATTGAATGCCTTATCTTTCCCTCTGCAGCGCATAGAGAGAGAGCACAGTAACACTTCAGCTGCGTTCCAATGCACTATTCACTCCTTCTTCATACTGAACACAACCTGCAGAAGGTCACTTCACTTAAAGGTCCCGTTTTTCGTGTTTTTTTGAAGCTTTGATTGTGTTTACAGTGTGCAATATAACATGTGTTCATGTTTCGCGTGTAAAAAAACACAGTATTTTTCACACAATTTACTTATCTGTATACTGCTGTTCCCTTTCAAAAGCTACACTCAATGCTGCATAAGCTTATGCAAATGGGAAATGTCTTTGACATAACCAGCTGTGAAAATAGTGTGAAAACACGTCAATGAAATTGACCCGGAGGTATTTATAGCCTCGGCCGGTGACGTCATAGGCGCACCTGCTGCACGAGGCTATAAATAGATGAGCTTCCGCTGGAGCAAACCAGGTCTTTTTGTTTTCAGACCAACTCTGTGTTATGGTGTGTTACAAAGTCTCTGAAAAAAAAAAAAAAAAATTCTCTCTCTCTTTCAAGACTCAACTCGAGATCTTTGTTAGGAGTTAGTTTTCAACATGGCAGTGTGCAGATTTCTCTCTCTTTCTCATCTCTGTTACAAAGAAACATAAGTGGAAAGAGTTCTAGTTAAATCTGATCAGTTGGAAACGAGTCAGCAGAGTAAAACGCTGTATATCCATGTTCTCTTTCAAAAAACAGAACTGGATGCACACGTGTATTGCTGTGTGTGTTTGGGGAAGAGCATGCGGTTGCTGCATTGAGTCAGACGAGTGCGAGCATTGCAAGCCTTTACAGTTAGAATGCTTTATGCTCGTCTGGGCTACTTTCAGTCCGCACCAGTTTTCGGAGCTCTCGAATGGGTTTGTTGACGAGCAAGAGACGGGTCCGTCCCTTTCGCTTGCTCGCTCAACAAATGCATGTTTCCCCGCGTGATCCCGAAGCGCGCTCCAGCGTTTCTTCGGCTCGCGCGGGGAATGATGATGAATCTCTGGGTCCGCGGACCTCGAGCAGCCACCTGCGATCGTTCCTCACATGATGGTGAATCCATACGAGGAATTTATCGAGGTGGTTGTTCGCGCGGTGGCCAGGGCAGTTTGTCTGGTACCGTGAACGAGAGATCCCCGAACGCAGTGAGCTCATGGGTGCGAAATCGCGTGGATATGTGAGAATACCCCAGGTGGGAGACGCTCACGAGCTATCTCTCGCCTGGGTCTGCATTTTCATTAAAGAGACATACCTCCCCATAAAGCCATGTAGAAAATAAACATCGGCTGTCATGGGCAAAGCTTATATATATGAATTATATATTGTATATTATTTTATATGGAATATATATATATATATATATATATATATATATATATATATATATATATATATATATATATATATATATATATATATATATATATATATATATATATATATATATATATATATATATATATATATATATATATATATATATATAATATATTATTTTATATCAATATATATTGTATATGATTTATATAAGAATAATAAATATAAAGGGACAGGCTGGTGCTGCGCTGCACACTATGGCTGTCTTGCAAGCATATCAGGCTGACCTTCTGAAGGATTTGAGTGGTTCATTTGGTGACTCAGTTAACTCTGTAGTGGCCAGATTTAAAGGAGTGGAAGAAACATGAAGTGTTCACTCAGTTTCTTCCTCAATGCACTCAAGGGGAGGGGCTATCAGCCACACAACCTCTCTTCAGTCCTTCAAGATTTAGGGGGGTAATAAGCAGAGTGTGGCGAGTCGCGCTCTCCCTCGTAAAGATTGGAGACCGGCTCGTCATCCTCAACAACCTCCCAGGGCAGACCTCGGGACTGTCATCAATATAAGAAGTCCGGTGGTCTGGTGCCCAGTCTGCCCCCACGGGACAGGGCGTGTCAAACATTTGCTCGCCCCACCCCGTTATCCTCAAAACTACTCCATCCCCGCCGCCTCTGGTGATTCGGGGGGGCAGTGGTTTCCAGTGAAATGTTAGACGTTCAGTGTTTAAATCCTGCTATCATCCAGGACATAGAACGTCTAACATCCCCTCAACAGGAAGTGTTAAAATTGTCACTCTCAGAGTCTCAGGCAGCGTGTTAACTTCTGCCAGGCGTTTCTGCATTGGTGTTAAGCACAGTAAAAATTAGTAAACTAATTTATTTGTCATCCTCCTTGTTTGAACGGCGTGGTCTCCACTTCCGTGAAGGCGGAGTTGGCGTTCGTACTGTCACAAGTGACAGCAGTTACTTCCTGGTCCCCAGTAGGGTGGGGGGGGTGTCTAATCTCAGATCTTCGAGTCTTAAACCGTGAAGCAGTTAAAGTACTCAAGGTCAAGATGTTACAGTGAAGGCGGTCGTGTCGCATATTCAACATTGTGATTGGATTCGGCACGATTGATCCGAAGGACGCATGTATTCGCATATAAAGTCTGCCACAACACAGGAAGTTCCTGAGGTTCGCTCTTGGGGGCAAAAGCTTACCAATTTCGGGTCTTCCATTTGGCTAGCCTTGTAACCGCACATAAACAAAATGTATGGATGTATTACTGGCTCCATTGGGATTCCGGGACATTCAAATTTTGAATTACAAAGGCGATTGCTAAAATTAGCACAATCACATGAGATGGTGCTTCAACACAGTGTGTTGGCTCATCTAGTTTCTCTAGGGTTGAGACTCAACACCAAGAAAAGTGTTCTTTCTCCTGCCCAGAGAACGACTTATCTAGGGTTTGTTCGGTTTTTGGTCACAAGGTGGGCACAATGGTTTCCCGCTTGAATCAAGACCATTCAGTATTCCCTGAGCAAAGTCAGGCTAGACCAAGATCTTACTGATCATCAGCACCAGAGTGTTAGGTCTAATGGCATCAGCATCCACGGGTTTCCCTTTGGGGTTGTTGCACATAAGACCGTTTCAGTTGTGGCTCAAAGCCAGAGGACTTAGGGCCAATCCTCAGGCAAATAAAGTGGCGCGCCATGTGGCTTCGTACACTAACTATGTGGTTCAGACCCCGGTTTTTGCCTTGGGTCCCACTCTAGGCGTACCTTGTCGTCGCAAGTTGCTAACGACGGACGCTTCCCTGACGGGCTGGGGTGCGGCCTTAAGTGGTCGTCCAGCCCAACGGGAATGGGAGGGTCATCAACTCAGTTGGCACATCAACTGCCTCGAGTTGACGGCTGTATTTCTGGCCCTGAAATACTTTCTCCCCCAATTGAGGGGCTGTCATGTCCTAGTGCGGGTGGACAGTACAGCTAAATATCTTGTATATAATCACCAGGGGGGTCTGTGCTCACGCTATCAGAATAGCGAGACAGATTTTTCTCTGGGCTCAGAACAAGTTCCTGTCACTCGAGCAGTGTACATTCAAGGGCAGGAGCAGATTTACTGTCCAGATAGAGTTACAGATGGGGGGGTGGAAACTCCACCCAGAAGTAGTCAAGCAGATCTGGATCAGATTTTACAGAGCTGACCACAGGGAGTGGACCTCTTCGCCTCTTCTCAGACAGCGCAATGTCCCTGCTTCTCTCTGTCACCCAGCCCCGCTGGGTCTGGGTGTGATGGTTCATACATGGCCCAAAATGTGTCTGTATGCCCTCCTTCCAGTCGCTCTGCTCCTGGGAGTTCTAGCCGGGGTTCGCCAACAAGGGTCTTGCTTCTTATCAATAGCGCTGCGTTGGTCGAACAGGGTTTGGTTCTCGGAGATAGTGTCTCTCCTCAACGGCTCGCCTTGGGCGATTCCGGCGAGGAGGGACCTTCTGTCTCAGGCAGAGAGCACGATATTCCATTCCAGGCCCGACCTGTGGAACCTTCATGTTTGGCCCCTGAAGGGCACCAACTGAGGGACACGGGGCTTTCGCCTGCAGTTATTGAGACCATTCTAAGTGCTAGAGCTTCCTCCACTCGGAAGTTTATGCTAATAAATGGGGTGTCTTTGAAAGGTGGTGTACGACACAATGTAGATTCAGTCAACTGCCAGGTAACTTCAGTTCTGGATTTTCTGCAAGAAAAGTTGTCATCAGGCACCTGCCCCTCCACTCTCAGGGTTCATGTGGCCGCTCTTTCGGCTTGCCACGCCTTGGTGGATGGGGTGCCGCTCGGGAGACATCCTCTACTCGCTCGCTTCATTCGTGGGGTAGGCGGTTGAGGCCACCTGTTAGAACCAAGATCCCTTCATGGGACTTAGCTTTAGTCTTCGAGGGTCTGGTTGAGACCCCCTTTGAAACATTAGCTTGCCCCTCCACTCTCAGGGTTCATGTGGCCGCTCTTTTGGCTTGCCACGCCCTGGTGGATGGGGTGCCGCTTGGGAGGCATCTTCTGCCTGCTCACTTTGTTGTGCCAGGCAGTTGTGGCCTCCATTAAGAGCCAAGATCCCTTCATGGGACTTAGTTTTAGCCCTCGCGGGTCTGGTTGAGACCCCCTTTGAACCTCTAGAATCAGCGTATGACGAACTTCTGACTCTAAAGATGGTTTTTCTTATGGCTATAACTTCTCTGAAAAGAATTGGGGACATGCAGGCTCTGTCAATATCGCCATCCTGCTTAGACTTTGCCCCAGGTTTGGTGAAAGTGATTTTGCATCCCCACCCTGACTACCTGCCTAAGGTTCCTTTGTCGACTGTACATCCTGTCACTCTTGAAACCTTCTGCCCTCTGCCGTTCACAACGCCGGATCAGGAGAAACTTCATAGACTGTGTCCAGTCCATGCTCTTCAGGCCTACGTCCACCGCACTAGCCAGTGGCGTAAGTCAGAGCAACTGTTTGTTTGCCATGGGGGCCGTAACAGAGGTTCTGCCACCATCAAACAATGTCACATTGGGTCAGGGATGCTACTGCTCTTGCCTATGAGGTGCGCGGTCAAGCTTCGCCTATAGGATTAAGGGCTCACTCCACCAGGGGAGTCGCCTCTTCTACTGCGTTAGCAAGGGGTGCTCCCTTACAAAGTGTTTGTGATGCGGCAGGTTGGTCCTCTCCGCACACATTCTTAAGACTTTATAGCTTGGATGCTCATGCCACTCTGGGCTCTCATGTCCTTGAGTCGACATCACAGGCTAATGCCTGAGGCTTCTTGCGTTCTTGTGCACACCTACACAACCGTAAGGGGTCCAGGCACCATCAAGCACGGCGGCGTGGGTATTCTCGTTCCCATTTGCATAAGCTTATGCAGCATTGAGTGTAGCTTTTGAAAGGGAACACTTGGGGTTACTTGACTGTAACCCTGTTCCCTGATAAAGCGGAACGAGATGCTGCATTGCTAGGCCGTGCTGATGATGCTTCAGGACTGGTCTTCAAACAAAGAAGATCTGGTTTGCTCCAGCGGAAGCTCATCTATTTATAGCCTCGTGCAGCAGGTGCGCCTATGACGTCACCGGCCGAGGCTATAAATACCTCCGGGTCAATTTCATTGACGTGTTTTCACACTATTTTCACAGCTGGTTATGTCAAAGACATTTCCCATTTGCATAAGCTTATGCAGCATCTCGTTCCGCTTTATCAGGGAACAGGGTTACAGTCAAGTAACCCCAAGTGTTTTCACTGTCCTCAAAACGGCTTGAAAGATTTCCCTGTTCTATGAAGTCCCTCCTTCAGAAATACGTAACGAGTTCTGATTGTGCCAGCGGTTCCCGTGTTGTGATTCGACAGCAGCTTAGAGCACGCAGAGCGCACGTTACCGGAAAGGTCACGCCTCTCACCATAACGGGGATGCATGCGCTCAATGATCTCTAAGTACAGCGTCCCTGGGAAAGCCAAACTAAGGTGACTTGACTCCGGGATGAAAATAACAGCGTCTCGACGACATGGCAACAAACAAACTATACGAACGCAACCGAACGCAACACTTCCTATTCTCCACGCGGGAGCAACAAGACCACGCCCCCTTTTTCGCGGAGGTTAGTCGACATACTGCTCTACTGACGTAATTAAAGCAGGAAATACCAGGATGTAGTCCTAACCAGCCGTTCGCTGTAGGCTTTAAAAGGGAACTTCTGTTAAGTAAAATATCTCGCTTGGCATTGAACTTTGAGCTTTATAATTTTACAGGTATTATAAATGCTCTAACAGCAACATTACACACTAACTAAAGTTTGAAAAATGGGATCACGAAGAACAGGACCTTTAAAGTTTGATTATCAATGTTCATAAAATGCACAAGTCAGATTAGGAGTCTTGACATAACATACTTGTGAAAATACAAAGGACCATACTTTATATGGATATATATATATATTTTTTTTTTCCCCTTTTCTTTTCTTTTCTTTTAAAGAACAAACAGATTGCTTTATAGTATTGCTTGTCAACTCTGTTACTGTCAATTCTGTTACATCCTGTCAACATTGTTACTCTACTTTGGTAACAGAGTTTGATGTTAACAGAATTTTCCATTTTAAACTTTTTAGTCAAAAACTCCACTTGCATAAATGCTAAGAGCACATGCCACTAATGAAATCATGTATAAAATACTTTTAAACAACCCACTGTGTGATAATAAAGTGAAAATTAAAGTGATATCATTCATTTATTCAAATGTTTAAGAATAATAGTCCTATAATTTAATATAATAATATAAATATAATTATTTTTATTTTTATGATTTAATGCAAATATATTATCAAGAAACAGTGGTAATCAAATAAAATGTAACAAACTTTTATACTTTTATTTTATGATGCAAAACAGATTTATTAAATTAAACCATGGATTAAAAAATATATTCTTAAATAATGTTTAAATTATGTATTATTATTATTGTTATTATTATTAGCCTATTATTATTATTATTTTGACAAGTACATTCTATTGTAGGCATAGTAATATATTTCTGTTATAATTTCTTGTAGTTAGACCAAACGTTTATTTTGACTGGTTTTAGTGAAGACCTGTTTCAGAGTGTATTTGACAGTGGTTTATTCAAATAAAATGAACATGCTCAAGACATTAGGGGTTCTCTCAGATCAGCTCTGGAAAGTTAATGTCCAAATAAGGTTTGTGAGACGTTAAAAAACACCTTGACTGACCCTTAAATGGGGCATTATTTGAGGGGACAGGTATTTGTAGTGGTGTCCGAAACCAGTGGACAGAGTGTACTCATTCAATCCCACATTGCACCGCAAAAACGAGTGTACAGCCGATGTTTCCGAATTCACTCACTCCTTGAAGTGAACTGGACTAACGTAGGGAATAGTGAATGAGGGTTTGGGGGCGATTTCGGATTCAGCCCTTGAGCATCAAGCGCATCACAGCCTACTTTAGCCTATAATGCAGTAGATGAAACGGCGCTGGCACTGCTTACTCACAGAGACAGAAGAAGCAGATCATAAATTTATATAGCAGTGTTTTGCGCTTTAATATTCACAGACCATCTCACGATTGGATTTAGCCAGGGATACGCGACGGCGTTTCGCTTTCAGCTGGGTCTGCATCTGGCTTGTTGCGATTTCCCTCCTTTGTATTATAATTTTTTTTTTTTTACTCAGTAACAGATGTGGTTTAAAATGTAGCGAAGTACAATACTTCAAACAAAACATACTTAAGTAAAAGTAAAATTACAGACTTTTAAAACTACTTAAAAAAGTAGAAGTACACAGAAAAACAACTCAATTACAGTAACGTGAGTAAATGTAATTCGCTACTTTCCACCTCTGATACAACCCCAAATCAGAAAAAGTTGGGACAGTATGGAAAATGCAAAAAAAAAAAAAAAAAGTGATTTCTCAATTTACTTTGACTTGTATTTCATTGCAGACAATATGAACACAACATTTTTCATGTTTTGTCTGGTCAACTTCATGTCATTTGTCAATATGCATTCTTTCCTGTCATTTAGACCGGCAACACATTTAAAAAAAAGTTGGGACAGGAGCAATTTAGGGCTAGTAATGAGGTAAAATGGTTAAATAATGATGTGATTTGAAACAGGTGATGTCAACAGGTGATTGTAATTATGATTTGGTACAAAAGCAGCATCCAAGAAAGGTCTAATCCTTTAGGAGCAAAGATGGGCCGAGGATCACCAGTTTGCCAGCAAATACGTGAGAAAATTATTGAAATGTTTAAAAACAATGTTCCTCAAAGAAAGATAGGAAGAGATTTGGATATTTCACATTCAACAGTGCATAACATAATTAAAAGATTCAAGGAATCTGGAGGAATTTCAGTGCGTAAAGGACAAGGGCGCAAGCCTAAGCTGAACCACCGTGATCTCTGATCCCTCAGGCGGCACTGCATCAAGAATCGTCATTCATCTATAAGCGATATCACCACATGGGCTCAGGACTACTTTGGCAAACCTTTGTCAAGTACCACAATACGTAGTTACATCCACAAATGCCAGTTAAAACTGTACTGTGCCAAAAGGAAGCCCTATGTTAACAGTGTCCAGAAGCGCCGTCGACTTCTTTGGGCTCAGAGGCATCTGGGATGGACCATCACACAGTGGAAACGTGTACTGTGGTCAGATGAATCAGTATTTCAGGTATTTTGTGGGAGGAATGGACGCCGTGTGCTCCGGACCAAAGAAGAAAAGGATCATCCAGATTGTTACCAGCAACAAGTCCAAAAGCCAGGGTCTGTCATGGTATGGGGTTGTGTCAGTGCCCTTGGCAAAGGTAACTTGCACTTCTGTGAAGGCAACATTAATGCTGAAAAGTACATAGAGATTTTGGAGCATAATATGCTGCCTTCAAGAAGACATCTTTTCCAGGGACGTCCATGCATATTTCAACAAGACAATGCAAAACCACATTCTGCACACATTACAAAGTCCTGGCTGCGGAGGAAGAGGGTACGGGTACTTGGCTGGCCTGCCTGCAGTCCTGACCTGTCTCCAATAAAGAATGTGTGGCGCATTTTGAAGCGCAAAATGCGACAACGAAGACCCCGTACTGTTGCCCACCTTAAGACTTGTTTGCAGGAAGAATGGGACAAAGTTACACCTGAAACACTTCATCACTTGGTGTCTTCAGTCCCTAAACATCTTTTAAGTGTTGTGAAAAGGAATGGCAACATTACAAAGTGGTAAATGCTTTACTGTCCCAACTTTTTTTGAAATGTGTTGCAGGTTTGAATGACAGGAAAGGATGCATATTTAAAAATGACATGAAGTTGACCAGACAAAACATTAAATATTTTGTGTTCATATTGTCTGCAATGAAATATAAGTCAAAGTAAATTTAGAAATCACTTCTTTTTTTTTTTATTTGCGTTTTCCATACTGTCCCAACTTCTGATTTGGGGTTGTAGATAGATAGCACAGGGAGAGGAGCCTGTCACTACGGTTGCTCTTCTGAGCCATCAGAAAGACATGCAAAGGATGCCTGCTGTTAGAGTGTCTGACTCTCATTCCGGTGGACCCGGGTTCGAGTCCCGCTTGGAGCAGGTGGTTCAAACAGGAGGGGTTACATTTGCCTATTTTGTACTGTATACTTTTTCATATAGCCTAATTGAATATTGTAGTGTAATCTCATCATTCTTTCACAGTCTCAGTTTACAATGACATCAGGGCTTCTGACCGCAACAGTGTTTGTTGCCTAAAACATCCTTGCAGCCAAGAGAAGAAGCCAGAAGAAGATGAGGGAGAAGTTGACATTAAACTCATTAAAGTTTGTATTATCCAGTGTTTAGTGCTCCGATTACGGCAAACAGAGCCATCTGCTTAGGGGACAGGCCTCCCCCCACAGCCCTGTATAATTCACCAAATAAAGTTTGTCTCTCCATCCAGAAATCAAAGGTCCCACAGGGAACGCTTGCAGCTTCTGCCGCTGAGCTGGAAATTGCAAGCAGGTGTACCTCCAGCGAGCCCGTTTGCCTTACTGACGCTGTATGCAGATTAGTGTTTCATCCTCGCATTCATTAATGAGTTTCTCTATTAATCAATTCCACTCGTTCGGATGAGGCCTGCTATGGAATGGAACTGGGCCATTGATGCTCATTAGGAGATAACAGCAATTTTCTCTCTTGATCTTGAGTAGTTTTTCGGGGACACGTTACTTATTAACAATTTTATCTTGTGTCACAATGTGGTGAATTTGATACAACATGATATGACTTCATTCATTCCTAAGTGACAATTGAAATCTGTGCTTCAAACTAAAAGTACACCATACACATCTGGTCCAGTTGACATGTTAAATGCAAATCTGTATGTAAACTCGAGTACAGGTGAAAAGCTGTCTGAATAAATGTTGATATGTAGCAATTTGTTGGTCATCTAATTCAAAAAATTTGAGGGTCTTTCTGGCCACTTGTTTGAATTCTGGAATGGAAATTGATCCAGAGTTCCTGGTTCTGCTATTGCTATGACAGAGACTACTTTGTATCGCTTTTAAAACTGTACATATTTTTCTCTAAAAATGTAGTGCACTTTGTTCACCCATCTTTCACATTTTCTTTGGCCCGTGTGCAGTCTGATTGGACAATACAACCATTGCTTGTCACAAGAATGTCTTTTTTTAAAATAACACATTTATCTTTACAGTATGTGGCAGTGTTCTACATCCAAGAAAGTTCAACACATTTTACAAACACAAAGATGGCATGTAAAAAGCTCAACCCCATCGGACAAGTGGTTGGTTTGTCACATACTAGAAAACTTGCAGGAGCTTATGAAGCAAATTTATTCCTCATGAGGAAAAGGACTCTCATGTGAATTTGTAAGTCTCAAGTGAGGTAGCGGGGCTTACGTTTTGAATATTGCAAATTTAACAGCTAGTTACTAGGCAACCACACAGCATATCTCATGTGTCCCAAAATGACACAAAGTTATATAGACCCTTTATGCATGCAAATTCTGATTAGTTGTCATCATATGGATTCAATCTTATGAAATATATATATAGAGAAAAAATGCAATAGGATATCTTAAACTGGATTGCTTATTAAAGTGGACTTGCAGTCAGAATTATTGGCACCCCTGTTAAATAGGATCAAAGCTGGCTGTAAACGTAAATCTGCATTGTTTATCCTTCTGATATTTCTTTTAAAAAATTGCAAAAAACCTAACCTTTCATTGAAGTAAAAGAACTGAAAGTGGGGGGGGAAATCACGTTATGAAATCTCCAAAACACGTTGGCCACAATTATTAGCACCCCTAGAATTTGTTTATGAGTAAAACAACTCTGAAGTATATTCCCATTAATATTTACATTTTTAGCACACCAAGGTGACTAGGAGCATGACATTTTCCAGCCACGACTTCTTGTTTCACAGGAATATAAATGTGAGGAAACACAAAGGCCGAAATAGAAAGTGGCTGTAAGAAAATAGCGTTGAAAATCCACATTTCCACCATCAGGGAAATAATTACATTTAATTATGCTTTGGTACATTTCTCAGATCACAACTGAAATTCTAAAAACTGCTTGTTCAACCTCCATAGCATCAAGTCATTTGTGCACATCACAAAAGCAATTTCTCATTGTTTTGAACAAATTGCAAATGCTTTGGTACAGTCATGCAATTGATTAGATGCGACTGTCTGCTGTTTCCTACGTTATCAATTGCTTAAGTTATGTTTATCAAAATGTATTATACTGGTTCTCATTGAATAGTTTTACCCCTCAAAACATATAAGCATTCGTTCCTTGCATAAGTCATTAAATGCAAAATGGTTGAACTAGTTGTCATAATTCGTTGAGTATGTTCTGTACATTGCTATTAGACTTGTGTCCTGAATTGATGAATTGCAGAGGAGAATTTTCAATAATGAAGGGAAATGTAAAGGTCTATATCAACCAATGATCAACCAGTTCTCTAAAATAGCTCTCTGAGATCACAAACCTTTGGCAAGCATATACAGACTTCTTATAATGGAAGAACAACAGGGAAACAAACAGGGTCAACAGCTGGGAAGAAGACGAGTAGTACGAATGTGTGGTGGAAGGGTACAGAGGCAAAACAGTGGAAGAGGTAGAGGAGGTCAAGATTGTAGAGATGTTTCTAATGAAATAAGGGCCACTATTGTGGACAATGTTCTCAACCATGACCTTATGGCTACAACCGTGTCCTCAATCATTCAAACGTTTGTAGAGTTATGTAATAAGACAATGATTCATGATTCATGTCAGGACTTGGACATCTTGTTCAGATGCATGGTATCATGGGTTCTAGAACAGATTAAAAAAATCAAAACCTGACCACTTCTCCCAGAAATCTTATAATGGGCCGTGGTCGGATCTTCCATCAGGACAATGATCCAAAATAAAACATCAAAATCAACACAAAGTCTGTCACTGAGCACAAAATGAAGCTTCTGCCATGGTCGTCCCAGTGTCCTGACTTGGACCCTATAGAAAATGAGTGGGCTGAACTGAAGGATCTGGAGAGATTCTGTATTAAGGAATGGTCTCTGATCTCTTCTCAGGTGTTCTCCAAACTCATTATATGAGAACACTCAGAGCTGTTATCTTGAGGAGGCTGCAAATAGTATTTAATAAAAGGGTGCCAATAATTATGACCAATGTGTTTTGGAGAAAAACATTCATTTCACAATGTGATTTTCCCCCAACTTTCAATTCTTTTACTTCAATGACAGTTTAGATGTTTTTTTAATGAAAGATCAATGGGATAAACAATGCAGATTTATTTTTACAGCCATCTTTCATCATGTTCACCAAGGGTGCCAATAATTCTGATCACAACTGAATAATGTCCCTTTTTGTTTTTGTGGTCTACTAAAACTTGAATGTTCAATAAACACATTACTTTTCACATATTTGACATTGTTGCCGCACCTCTCAAGAAATCACCTTTACCATAATGTACAACATTACAACTTCACTTCTCTGTCTTTCACTGCTCTTACAAGAACATCAGTCTCCTCGGCTGTGAACCGCTCCTGGCGTGCGCCTGGTAAATACGCCATAATAATAGCAATCCATAATGGAACTTGCGCACCTGCTTTTAAAGGGAATGTTGGATGACGCTCGGATTGGTTTATTCACGTTACGCCCAAACCACACCTATGAATAATGAAGCTACTTCAGACCAACCCATTTTAGATTTGCGCCGGGCGCAAGAGCCATTTATCCCGCCGGGAAAATAGCAACAGCGCCGAGACCCGCCCACAAAGTTACTTGCGCTTCGCGTTTTGACACTTGCGTTTCAGATCGTTAAAATAGGGCCCTTAGTCTCAAACAAACAAAACTATCATAGCTGTGCAGAGGCTTTTTTTTTTTTTTTTTTTTTTTAAATCCACGGCTTAGGGCAGCAAACAGCATAATTAACCTGCTGCCATATACCACTAATTTCACCACATGTTCTATTCCCTGAAGTTAATTAAGACAGAAAGATAGAAAAAGATAGAAAAAAGAAAACACTGTGGGCTTACTTTTGAGAGGACTTAAAATAGGACTGGTTAGCAAGTCCACCATATTGACAAGTAGATCATTTTAAATTCTGTCATCAGTTATCCACCATTATGTTGTTCCTAACGCAAAGTTATATCTTCTGAAGACTCATATAAATTACTTTTATGGGGCTTTTTTTGGCACTGTTTGAAGCTTGAAAGCCGAAAAAAGAGCACCCTTAGTTTTGGAACAAATAATGAATAAATAATGACAAATAATGAAAATGGGAATTTTCAGACCATAAGCTCTATTCGGATGGCAATTGTTTCTCACGTGGACGTCTGTTAAAATACATTTGCATGGTACCTTAGTAATAAAACTTTTAACCCCTGTAAATAAAATGTCATACGCTTGGAATAATAAGAATACATTGACAATAACAGAAAAACAATGTCCTATTTATTATTTAGTTATTTAAATCTCCTGTTTAATATAGGAAGCTAGAAATGCTATTTGAAATGGTCGATATTTTATCTCAAAATGATGGATGTCATTTAAAACAAAAAAGGAAATTAGCAGAAATAAGTTAATGCAGCCTCTTATTTATATGAGGTAAACATTGAGCTGCTTGGTTTATATTTTTAATGTATATAATATTGCTGCCACAATAACGGTCCATATCAAATGTTTACATGACTTTTTGTTCTTAACAGCTCCCACTCGCTGAGGTGGAGCAGTGATGAAATATTATTATCTTAAATACTTTCCAGCATTTCAGTAATAAGTGTACATTTCAGTGTACATCTTAAAAATGTATGCACATTACAGTGAAGCACAACAGTTATCATATACGTTTCTCCGCATGTGGTAAAAAACGATTTAACCTTCTGATGTGAGATGGTGGTCCAGTGGGTTAAACCAAGGAACTGATATGCAGAAGGTTTGATCCCAGTGGTTACCACTAGTGTGTCCTTGAGCAAGGCACTTTACTCCATGTTGCTCCAGGGGGATTGTCCCTGTAATAAAGGCACTGTAAGTCGCTTTGGATAAAAGCATCTGCCAAATTTGTAAATGTAAATGATGCTCTTCTGTCATTTTTGACTGAAATGTTTCACTTTTTTTTTCCGGAACTTTATCGGAATGGTACGAAACTTGGTAAAGGCTCCTTTATTGTAAATGAATTGGGAGAATTGGGAGACAAATTTCACCTAGTGAAAACTTTTGGTACCGCGGCCAAACAGAATCTTACTGAAAGCTCATTTTTTGAGATATCAAGCTCAAATTTGGAACACAACGTGTTTAGATGTATAGCTTTGGATTGTATGCCGTTTTAAAGGAACACTCCACTTTTTTTTCCAACTCCCCTAGAGTTAAACAGTTTGAGTTTTACCGTTTTCGAATCCATTCAGCCGATCTCTGGATCTGGCGGTAACACGGTAACACAGCTTAGCATAGATCATTTAATCTGATTAGACCATTAGCATCTCGCTCAAAAGTGACCAAAAAGTTTCCATATTTTTCCTATTTATAACTTGACTCTTCTGTAGTCGTGTACTAAGACTGACGGAAAATGAAAAGTTTTTTATGTGATTTTCTAGACCGATATGGCTAGGAACTATACTCTCATTCCTGCATAATAATCAAGGAACTTTATGCCGTACCATGGGTGCAGCGGTGCAATGATATTACACAGCGCCTGAAATAGTCTAACTTCCGTCAACATAACCAACGTGACAACCTGCTTGCACAGAGAGCATGCTGGGGACTATTTTCAGGTGCTGCGTAATATCATTGCACCTCTGCACCCATGGTACGGCACAAAGTTCCTTGATTATTTCGCAGGAATGAGAGTATAGTTCCTAGCCATATCGGTCTAGAAAATCACAACTTTTCATTTTCTGTCGGTCTTAGTACACGGTGTAACTACAGAAGAGTCAAGTTATAAATATGAAAAATATGGAAACTCTTTGGTCATTTTTGAGCGAGATGCTAACGGTCTAATCAGATTCAATGATCTATGCTAAGCTATGCTAAAAGTGCTACCGGCTGAACGGATTCGAAAATGGTAAAACTCAACTGTTTAACTCTAGGGGAGTTGGAAAATGAGCCTATTTTCCAAAAAAGTGGAGTTCCTTTAAAGTAAAAAGTGTTTTTGAAATATTGAACATTTTAAAATAGTATTTTTGTGCATTTTTCATAATAATACGCGTAAAATTACGTAACTTTTTTAAAGTTCCATTTTTTAAAACTTTTTTCACTTCAGCAATAGTGTCTTCTTTAAAAAGAGATTAAACTTAAGTCTGTTCTCTAAATCATTCAAGATTTACGACAGTTTAAGTTGGAAATGTAATTTTTAACTATGCTCAAATGGTGAATAAATGGATTATAAATAGTGTAAATATAATTTAGTACCATAAAAACCCCTAAAAATTATTGAACTAAAATATAATACATTCACTTAATAACAATTTTTTTTCTTTTGACCAACCCACGGAGAGCAACAGAAGGTTTAACAGTGAATTTTGAAGTGATCTCTTCTTGTAAACTCAGAGATGTGGATTCGTACAGCAATTACATTACCACATGACCTTGCTGCTTGTCAAAAAACTGTAGGTAATTCGGCCGGGATTTTTACGTGGGTGGTGGGAGAAAAACACTGACATTCTGGATTCGGACAGCAATAAAATCACAGTCTAGCCCCTGTAAATGTTGAAAATACATTACGTCCCCATGAGAAAATATTAACATCCAATAGGGCTATAGACGACTAGACTTTCCTAAACATTTTAAGCCCCTTATCAAGATGCATTTTTTGGTAAATCTGTATCTATGCCCCTAAAGGGAAAAAGATGTCAATGCTTTTACGTTCCTCCAAGAAAGTTTTGAGCTCTTCGCGAGCGAACGCAAAAAGTTTTGAGACGGAATGCAAAGTTTATAAGGGGAACGCAAAATATTTGCGAGAGAACGCAAAAGCATTTACAAACATATTTTCCTCCATCTCATATTTGTTTCCTTCACCATGTCCCTTAAGGGACTCCTGTAGCATATTTATGTCTGTTAATTACACATTTTTGTTCTCCAGTTTACTCCGTGCTGTTGTCCTTTTCTACTATATTCTTCTTCTCTTTTATAATAACTTCACACAGAGTGAAAAGGCTTTGATGTTGGAGAATAAGAGAAAGACAAAAGAAACTGAATATGTAGAATCATTCAGGAATACTATTAGGATCATTCAGTGACAAAGCCTCTGTGAGACTTACGATAGTTTATATGTTTATATTTGTGGTGTACATTTTGACCTTTGTGCTCCTCAATGAGATGCAGTCATTTCCACTCATTGCGTCACCCTCACCAAGGACTCTTGGATATAACAGAGAAGAACACTTTTCCACATAAAGCTTCCATGCATAATAGCCTCAATGTCATGGGCAGGTTTTAGCTGTGGAAGTCAGTCTTTGTTCAGAACAGTAAGACACGTAGGAGATTTGCATTAAGCTGCTTGTCTAAGATGAGAAATGTGGAGTAGAATTATTCAGCAAGAAGCTTTAGTTGGATGAATTACATTGTCCTGAAGTTAAGATTCGGCATAGAGATCAGATTCCTGTGAATCTTGTTAGTTGTAAGATTTTTTGTTTGTTTCGTTTTTTTGATTGGAATGTCAGGTGTTGTTTTTTTATATTTATTTTGAATGAAAGTTGGCCTCTGTGTTTTCAGAAACCAAATGCATAAAATTCCAGTTGTTATTACTTTTGAAATACTATTGCACTTTTAAAAGTAGAACCGAGTTATGAGGACCAAAGCTGTAAAATAAAGTGCTACCCAAATAATTGAACTGAATTCTGTGTCTTGAGGAACACATTTTTCCAGAAATTAATGTTAGAACAAGTGAAAACAGTTGCTTTTTGTCACTTCCCTTCTTGTTAGCAGGTGTTTACATTGTCATGGTAGTGTAATAGTTTAGAGAAACAGATGCGCTGTTTAGTTTAGATGCATCCAGAATATATCTATCAGAGCAGTTTTATTTGCATTTTGCTTATTTCATATTTCGTATGGTGGCATGTGGTTTGTTACTAATATGTAAGAAATAATGTTCTTATCAGAAAATAATCCACTTAAAGGGTTCTGTGTCATCTGATCATGTGAGTCATCATAGTTAACTAAAACTAAAACCGTAAAAAAAACACTTGAAAAACTTTACCTGAAATGAAATAAATGGTAAATAAAATAAAAAATATAAACAATTCAGCAACATTTCTCATTTTGATGCAATAAGACTTAAACTGAAATAAAAATAAAAACAAACCATATAGACATATTTAAACTCTAGTACTAAATAGGCTAATAAAAAACTAAGAAAAATGACAAAAACACAACAAAATGTGTCTATATATATATATCAGGCATAACATTATGACTAATATTAATATTCCTAATATTGTGTTGGTCCCGTTTTTGCCACCAAAACAGCCCTGAGGCATGGACTCCACTAGACCCCTGAAGGTGTGCGGTGGTATCTGGCACCAAGATGTTAGCAGCAGATCCTTTAAGTCCTGTAAGTTGTGAGGTGGTGCCTCCATGGATCTGACTTGTTTGTTCAGCACATCCCACAGATGCTCGATTGGATCGATATCTGGGAAATTTGGAGACCAATTCAACATTTTAAACTTGTTGTTGTGCTCCTCAAACCATTCCTGAACCATTTTTGCTTTGTGGCAGGTGCATTATCTGCTGAAAGAGCCGCAGCCACCAGGGAATACCGCTTCCATGAAAGGGTGTACATGCTCTGCAACAATGTTTAGGTCGGTGGTAAGTGTTAAAGTAACATCCACATGGATGGCAGGACCCAAGGTTTCCCAGCAGAACATTGCCCAAAGCATCACACTGCCTCCGCCGGCTTGCCTTCTTCCCATAGTGCATCCTGGTGCCATGTGTTCCCCAGGTAAGCGATGCACACGCACCCGGCCATCCACGTGATGTAAAAGAAAACGTGATTCATCAGACCAGGCCACCTTCTTCCATTGGTTCAGTTCTGATGCGCACATGCCCACTGTTGACGCTTTTGGTGGTGGACAGGGGTCAGCATGGGCACCCAGACTGGTCTGCAGCTATGCCCCATTCGCAACATTTGCGATGCACTGTGTATTCTGACACCTTCTGTCAGAACCAGCATTAACTTCTTGAGCAATTTGAGCTACAGTAGCTTGTTTAGCCCATTTTTCCTGCTTCTAACACATCAACTTTGAGGACAAAATGTTCACTTGCTGCCTAATATATCCCACCCACTAACCGGTGCTGTGATGAAGAGACAATCAGTGTTATTCACTTCACCTGTCATGTTAAGCCTGATCGGTGTACACTATATGTTGTGTATATCTGTCATTTTTATTCGTTTATTTTAAATGATGTATTATAGAATGATATGTAGTAGTAAAGTTTTTATTAACTTTTATTTCATTTTTAAAATGCCTGTATGTTTATATATGTTTATAAATAAGGTATTTATGAGCAGTATTTTTTTCCAATTCATCTGCCATTAGCAGAAAGTTAATTTTGAGCCATCAGTACACCCCCTTTGAAATATATACTCGAAATACAATATCAGTACATGTCAACAGCTACAAATATTAGTTCTACAGATATTAAAAACACTACCTCTAGACACAAACTATACATCATTTCCTTCACATGAAGTGAAATTAAACCATCCATATCAAACTGCAGTGAGTGCTGCAGTGGGAAGAGAGATAAGTCTTAGTATGGAGTGAAATGAGGAGCGTGTGAGGTGAGGATGGAGGAGCTTGTTTTGTATTACAGATACAAAGAAAGCTGCGGGGCTCCAAAAGGCCTGCGAGGCGGGGATGTTGGCAGTGATGCATGATCATTCAGAGCTCTCTATGATTGATTCTGTGCATGGGATTGACTAAATTGCTACAATTTGTTTAGATCCTCGGTGGAGGATATCTCAGCATTAATAAAACATTATCAATCATTAGTATGGAGACTGGAGAGATTGTGCGAGACTTAGTGCAAATTAGTCTCTGTCTCAGATGTCTGACATACACTCCCGCTCAGAAACTAGACTTCATCTTGGAGGTTTTAAAGCTTCATTTTTAGATACTTCAAACGCAATGCAGTGGCATAGCATTAACATAAAGAGCATAAATGTACTGCAAAAGAACATTTTCTTAAACAGTACTTTTGTCTTGTTTCCCGCTATTGCTTATATTAAATCAACATAAATGAAAGCCTTTTATTAAACCAAATAAAACAAATAAATCTTGTTTTCCAGTAAAACATCTAAACATCATTTGATAAGACTTGTTGTAGATTTTAGTTAAAAAATAAAAACACTGAAGAAAGTTTTTTTTTGAATGGCCCAATTTGTTTTGTGAGTTTTATGCCTCATCAATCAATCAATCAATCAATCAATCAATCAATC
This sequence comes from Gobio gobio, assembly GCF_949357685.1. Taxonomy (NCBI): domain Eukaryota; kingdom Metazoa; phylum Chordata; class Actinopteri; order Cypriniformes; family Gobionidae; genus Gobio; species Gobio gobio. The sequence continues at coordinate 51,315,372 of NC_137099.1, read as the reverse complement.
AATCAATCAATCAATCAATCAATCAATCAATCAATCAATCAATCAATCAATCAATCAATCGATCAATCGATCAATCGATCAATCGGTCAATCGGTCAATCGGTCAATCAATCAATCAATCAATCAATCAATCAATCAATCAATCGATCAATCGGTCAATCGGTCAATCGGTCAATCAATCGATCAATCGGTCAATCAATCGATCAATCGGTCAATCAATCGATCAATCGGTCAATCAATCGAACAATCGATCAATCGACCAATCAATCAATCAATCGATCGATCGACCAATCAACCAATCGATCAATCAACCAATCATTCAATCAACCAATCATTCAATCAACCAATCATTCATTCAATCAATCAATCAATCAATCAACCAATCAATCAATCAACCAATCAATCAATCAACCAATCAACCAATCAACCAATCAACCAATCAACCAATCAACCAATCAACCAATCAACCAATCAACCAATTAACCAATCGACCAATTGACCAATCAACCAATTGACCAATTGATCAATTGACCAATCATTCAAACAACCAATCATTCAATCAATCAATCAATCAGTCAATCAATCAATCAATCAATCAATCAATCAATCAATCAATCAATCAATCAATCAATCATTAAATCAATCAATCAACCAACCAATCATTCAACCAATCAATCAATCAATGAGAGTTAAGAGAATAAAAAACGATATATTCTCTAACAAGTCTTAGTTGTTTTATTTATTTGTGAAATAATAATATAATAATAATGCAGGTAATACTATTTTAATAATTTTTTGTCAAATAAACACATCTTTTTTAAGGATGTTTGAATATTTTAGCTGAAAATCAAGATAATACTGAAAATACTGATTAAGACAATTAAATTAAATTAAAATGGAAAGGTTTTATGCTTCTTCTTTTTTTACTGTAACTCATTTAAAATATACCAAAGTAATGAAAATTTAATTTGAATCTGTGAATAATGGGAATTACCATAAAACTTAAGTAAAAGACAATAAAAAAAAGAGATTTTACCTGAAAAAAAACATGATTCATTAAAAATAAAAAAAGAAAGAAAGAAAATTTACATGAAAATGATGTTACAATGCAAATATTTTGTTTTATACAGTTTTGCTTCTTATGTAAATTTATGTTTTTAGGGATGTTTGCATATTTTTCTGGAAAACATTAAAAAATGTATTTCATTCATCATAAACTTTCCATTGCCAGAGATTGTTTTGTCGTTCAAGTTTCCAGCACATCTTACAGTGAGCAGTTATAACTTCCTTTGTGGTCATGAGGTAAATACATCTGCAAACACAAGGTTCGTTGTTAAGAATTTACAATAAACAAACAAAATCCAGGTTAGCGTTAACAACGCGTGTCTGGAGCGCAAGTTTTAATGCATTCAGTGAGACTGACGCCTTTGTCATCTCCAGATGTGACAGCCGAAAGAGAGTGAAGCATAAAAACATATAAATAACCAAAGATTCCGACTGAATTAGAATGATGTGCGAGGATGAAGAGAGAAAGACTTGAAAAGACAGAGAAATAACATGTTGGCAGGCTCCCTCCCATCTGTAAATCGCTCATGTTAGATATAGAGAAATGCATCCTGGAAGAAAGTGAAGACAGAAAATAATTAGTCTCTACAGAGGCAGAAGACAGTTTTGTTTTGTTTTTTCACAGAAAGGGACTCTGTTCTTTCTGATTTGTGAGCAACAGGGGTGAAACCGTGTTGATTTACACCTGGATTGTCTATTTGCAGAGATGAAAGGATCAGTACTCAAGTAAAGACAGCAGACAGTATGGAGGACAGGAAGTCCAAACATTGGTCATTTAACATATACTGTGCATTAGAAACAGTAAAATTCCTTATCTGGGTGAAGCAGAATGTATTTGATTCAAGTTCTGCTATACTATATTTTCATTCATAGTAGTTTTATATGACAAATTGGATCATAAACAGTCCAGTAGGTCCAGATACAGGTTATAGCTCACAAAAAAAAATTATTATATAAATTAAATTATAATTATATATATATATATATATATATATACACACACACACACACACATACAGTATATATGAATATATTAGGCACGTTGATTTTCTGATCATATTTTTTTTCCCAGGCATATTTTACCAATTCCAAACCACATTATTCCTAATAACTACTATAAATTGTGTATTTAATCATTTATAAGTGATATATAATTGTTCATGAAGGATGGAAATGAAAACACCTTATAGGCAGGTATGCAGAATTATTAGGCACATTTTCTTTTACAGATAAAATGAGCCAAAAAGGAGATTTAACTCAGACTGAAAAGTCAAAAATTATACTAATGCAATACTAGACATTGCAGTTAAGGCATTGGACCATTGGACAGTGAAATGCTCATTGGGTCAGTAGGGTCAGAGAAAAACAGGGGGAGAAGAAAAGACACATGTTAACGGCAAAATAATTAAGAATTAAGGTGAAGAATTAGGTGTGAAACCATCAGGAACCCTTTAGTTTCCAGCGCCACCATTTTCCAGAACTGCAACCCACCTGGAGTCTCCAGAAGTGCACGGCGTCAGGATCTCAGAGACTTAAGTTAGGTAAAGAATCCTAAAAAAATGACCCCCACTTAATAAGAATCACAAGCTGAAGTGTTGTAAAATACATGCAGGCTGTTTTTTTTATAGGCTTTATAGACAGAATCTGGCAGTAAGTTTTGGGAGTAAATAGTCCATCTCTGTAAAAGGGACTTCAGGATAGGAGATGGACTAAAAATGAACTCCCAAAACGTACTGCCAGATTCTGGAAGATGAATTCTTCAAACAGTGGTACAAGAGGATGTGGTGCTGGTCCTTCAAGAGTCACTCTCAACCTATCTGTCTATTCTTCACCTTAATTCTTCATTCTTTTGCAGTTAACAGGTGTCTTTTCTTCGCCAGCTGTTTTTGTCTGACCCTGCTGATCCAATGAGCATTTCACGGTCCAATGGTCACGCCTTAACTGCAATGTCTAGTATTGCATTGGTATTGCATCCTTCTCATGGGCATTTAATGATTTTTGACTTTTCAGTCTGAGTTAAATCTCTTTTTTGGCTCATTTTATCCGTAAAAGAAAACGTGCCTAATAATTCTGCACACCTGAATATGAGGTGTTTTTTTTTCCATTCTTCATGAACAATTATATATCACTTATACATGATTAAATACAAAATGAATTGTAGTTTTTTAGATTAATGTGGTTTGGAATTGGTAAAATGTGCCTGGAAAAAAAATGTGATCAGAAAATGAGTGTGCTTAATAATTCTGCACACAGTGTAACATATTAAAAATGATTTGGTAGTGTCTACGACCCTATAGGACAAGGGGCTTGGTAGCTATTTGTTTTAACTTTATGCTGATTTAAATAAAAAATTTATATAATTTGTATTATAATACACTGTAAACCTGAATAAGTTGGCAAAACTCAACTAAATTGAGGCAATCATTATGTTTAAGTAAAAGTAAGTCAAGTTTAAGTAAGTAAAACTTGCATATTTTTATTTTGTAGTCATATATTTTAGTTGCTCTTAACTTCAAATATTTGAGTAAGCTAATTCATACATTCAAATTAAAATGATCAACTTAAATATTTTTAGAAGTGGAAACTTGGTTTGCTTAAACTAGCTAATTCAATAAATGCTACCTTGCTAACTGGTAACACAATGCTTTGATTGGATTAGCATATTTTGACACCCTATTTCTCTGTGTGCATAGCAATTGCAGAACGAGTACAGCAATATAGAACATAAATGTAAATCTGTCCAAGTGTGCCACACAAGTCCTGAAAAGTGAAACCAAAACATTTCGACTCGGGACCATGATATCGCGGCTCCACTTCAAGCTCACTAGTGCGCAGACTCAGACAAGTTGCTACCGCACAGACTCGAGACCCAAGATGTCAGCGCCATATTTAAAGGGTTAGTTCACCCAAAAATGAAAATTCTGTTCTAATTACTTACCCTCATGTCGTTCGACGCCCGTCAGACCTCCATTCATCTTCGGAACAGAAATTAAGATATTTTAGTATGACGATTTCAAAACACGGCCTCATGAAGCTTCGAAGCGTTATGAATCAGTGATCCGAATGATGATTCGGATCGCGTGTCAAACCGCCAAACTGCTGAAATTTGGCGATTCAAACCGCTGATTCGACTCACTGATTCATAACGCTTCGAAGCTTCATGAGGCCGTGTTTTGAAATCGTCATCACTATGTAAGTCATTATTTAGGGTTTTTTTGCGCACAAAAACTATTGTCGCCGATTCATAAAGTTATTTTAGAACCACTGTAGTGAGATGGACTTTGTAACGACGTCTTTAGTAACTTTTAAGGGTCTTGAGAGTGTAAAGTGCCATTGAGCCAATGGAGGCCTTTCAAAGCCATCAGATTTCAACTAAAATATCTTAATTTCTGATGGGTCTGACGGGTCTGACGGGTGTCGAACGACATGAGGGTAAGTAATTAATGACAGAATTTTCATTTTTGGGTGAACTAACCCTTTAAACACTGGGAGCTTCACTTGCTTCAATAGATGAGAGTGAAGCTGCATCGTCCATCTTAATTTACAATCTATGATCTGTTCTCAAACTAAGCTCATGCTCCACTTGTCACCATGATGGTAACCCCCCAAAAAACCAACATAACAGAAACTCTTCTATCATAGCAAAACATTAAACAAAATCCCACTTAAAGGGATAGTTCACCCCAAAATGAAAATCCTGTCATCATTTACTCACCCTCAAGTTGTTCCAAACCTGTATGAGTTTCTTTGTTCTGCTGAACACAAAAGAAGATATTTAGAAGAATGTTTGTAACAAAGCAGATAGAGCAACCATTGACTACCAGAGTATTTTTTCCCAAATATGGTAGTCAATGGTTGCTCTATCTGCTTTCTTACAAACATTCTTCTAAATATCTTCTTTTGTGTTCAGCAGAACAAATAAACTCATACAGGTTTGGAACAACTTGAGGGTGAGTAAATGATGACCAGAATTTTCATTTTTGGGTGAACTATCCCTTTAACATTAATATTACACAAAAAAATTATAGTAGTTTTAGCATTTACTCTCCCTTTCGAGTGTCATGGCAAAGCATGCGGGGAAATCGAAATCCCAGCCCAGTTTCAGTTAAATTTAAGTTTGCCTAAATGAAAAGAAACAAGTTCATAAAACTCAAAACAATGAACAATTCAGATTACTTAAAATGTTTCAGTTTTGTGAACTCAAATGAAAAAGAAAGTTCTTAATACTTATAAAAGTTGATTTGATTGAACTATTTTGTTTCAGGGCCATAACCACCATAGACATTGAGGGGGACAAGTCACCCCCAATAATTAGAAATGGCCAAACGTTCTCTTCACAAACAGACAAGTGCGTCAATCTATCACTTAATGCCGTTGCGGAGAGAGACTTATATTCTTTCCGGTGAAATCACAAAACAAAATGCACACAAACGTGTCCCTGCTCTTAATATACAATTATTGATGAACATGTTTGATTTTAATGAAGACATTTTTTTTTAAAAACACTCGGATCCGGAACCTTTGACACAGTTTACAAAAATTCTATCACCAGACCACTAGGGAGCTCAAATGTCAATATTTATTCACTAATGTGAAGAAACTCGGGACTAATAATATAGTTGACGCAAATATTGTTTGCAAATAGTCCCAACAGGATTATTTCCTAACTAGAATTAGACCTAGAATTGTGTTCACTGTTCTGTTTCTTTATGCTTTATAAAAATAAAATAAAAATGACATGTTAAAGACATGGTTACGGCCTTGATTTGTTTAATTTGAGTTGGCTCTACTCAAACCAATTCATTATTTTGAGTGTTAGGGTTTACAGTGTACAGTAAAACGTATTAAAGCAGCATCAGCATTGTGAATAACAGAAATTACAAAAAAACTCAAGAGAAAAATATCTAAAAATTTGGAGTGAAATGTGTTGAATTTACATAATGAAAATAAGGCCACAATCAAAAATTTATATAAATAAGCTTCTCTTTTTATGCAAAAAAAAAATCAAATACATTCTGATTCACCCAGATAAGGAATTTTACTGTTTGTAATGCCCACCCCAGACACTTTTCTGTATAAATAAGTAAATGAAAAGGAAGGCTGAAATAATGAATGTTTATTGATTTTGGCGTATAATTTACTACAAATGAAAAACTACTAGAGTAGCAGTATGTTAATGCTACTATGAATAAGTAAACAGCAAAGCTAAATCAAATAACTTCTGTGGCTATAAAAAAGTACATGGCGGAGACTCAGTTTAGCAGCACAAGACCATCCCATATGCACGGCGTCTCGCTGTCTCTCAGGCAAGAGCCTGTAGCACATGTACGAGGTGGCAGAAAATGACTTTGATCTTGACGCTGATAGCGAAGGGGGCTCAGCGTGCTTTTTTCAACCCCCTTTGGCCTCTAACCATCCTCCCATGCATATGTACCTGACACAGACTGTCCCAGACTGGTACTTCGACATCAGTCTCTGAATCTCTATCCTTGTCTTGTCTCGCGAGCTGATGCAAGCCACCCTACAGAGCAAAGGCTGAGGAACGCGTTCCCTCGCCTCAACGCATTTTCGTCTTATTTTAGAAGTGCCCCGTTAAGGATTCAGGAATGCGAAACACAAAGACCGAGGGCTGATGGGACATGTCTCCTCTTTGAGAGAACACAAAGCAGCAAATTGAAAGGAGGGCGTCGGGGTCTGAGGCCGAGGGTCTGCCATTTGAGACCTTATGTAAAAATGACATAAGCGAATTTAACACGTCTATCAGGCTAAAAAGCTCACCCTCACAAGGTCGTTCAAAGATATTTTTCGTTTATTTGAAGAGATTTCAGCGTGTTTTGAGATAACAACATGCTTTTAGCAGGGTTCAGTGAACTCAAACCCTGTCAAAGTGTGCCTGCTGGGTTATCGAAAACAAACACCTTTTAAAAAGAGCAAAAGCCTGTATTAAAATGAGAAATGAAAGTAAAAGTAGTTTATTTACTTTTGTTTGAGGAGTTGGTGTTGTGTTTTTTCCGGTCTTATTGAAAGAACAAGTCGTTTTAAGATCCCACAAACAGTCTATCCTTTGGTTTTATTCCAAAGAAAATGAAAAGATTTGATTTGACACAGAGAGGGAGTGATAATCTTCTGTTGCATTTTCATTGTAGTAGGAGGCTGAACTTTAAGTTCCAGACACAGCGTTTAAAAATATCTTCTTCTTCTTCTTCTTCTTTTTTTCATAAATGAGCCCACTGTAAAATGTAGTTCACTCTAAATGTTTTTTTTTTCATGATTTACTCACACTCATATTCAACTTCAAAATAGAATGCCTTTTTAACTGAGAAAACTGTTTGTCAAGATAAACGGTCAATGCTAGTGGACAGACAGACAGAGAGACAGACATAGAGACAGACAGACAGAGAAATAGATAGACAGAGTGACAGGCAGATAGAAAGACAGACAGATAATCAGACAGACAGATAGACAGACAGAGAGACAGACATAGAGACAGACAGACAGAGAAATAGATAGACAGAGTGACAGGCAGATAGAAAGACAGACAGATAATCAGACAGACAGATAGACAGACAGATAGAAAGACAGACAAATATACAGATAGACAGACAGATAGAAAGACAGACAGATAGAAAGAGAGACAGGCAGAGAGACAGGCAGATAGACAGACAGAGAGACAGACAGACAGACAGACAGTGAGACAGACAGACAGAGAGAGAGAGACAGACAGACAGACAGACAGACGGATAGATAGATAGATAGATAGATAGATAGATAGATAGATAGATAGATAGATAGATAGATAGATAGATAGATAGATAGATAGATGATAGATAGATAGATAGATAGATAGATAGATAGATAGATAGATAGATAGATAGATAGATAGATAGATAGATAGATAGATAGATAGATAGATAGATAGATAGATAGATAGATAGATAGATAGATAGATAGATAGATAGATAGATAGATAGATAGATAGATAGATAGATAGATAGAGAAACAGGCAGACAGACAGTGAGACAGAAAGACAGACAGACAGACAGACAGACAGACAGACAGAGAAACATGCAGACAGACAGTGAGACAGACAGACAGACAGGCAGATAGACAGAGGGACAGACAGACAGATAGACAGATAGGCAGATAGACAGACAGACAGATAGACAGAGAGACAGACAGACAGACAGATAGACAGACAGACAGATAGACAGAGAGACAGACAGATATAAAGACAGACAGATATACAGACAGACAGAGAGACAGACAGTTAGACAGAGAGACAGGCAGATAGATTCTTTCTGACGTGAGGAATGGGCTATTTCAGGCATTATGCTAAGGTAACTCCACAGGTATACAACCTTTGGTCCATCTCACAGATGTCTCTCCTCTCATTTCCTCTTGAACCCCCCAGAAACAGCTGGTGGCCGGAGGGCACTCCTAACAGAAGTATCAAACAGATCTGAAATCGGTTCATAAACTTGTTCATACGTTCAGGTCAGGGATTGCACACTAGAAGCCGTTCTTAGAGCGGCGAACAAAGCTCAGAACTGGACAAGCTCCAAAGTGTGCGTTCATGTGGAGACCAGACTGCTCGCATTTCATCCCACCAACCAGGCTCTATTTCTGGGGTCTGGTTTGACAGCTCCCCTTAACTAAGTGATTCAACTCCCAGGTTCTTCAGTGCAGGTGTCAAGGTGGGAATGAGCAGGAGAGAGAGAGAGAGAGAAAAGAGGGAAAGAATAGAGGCATAGAGGAATTCTTGTCTTTTGTTGCCACAGACACATGGCCGACTGGTCGGGATTTCCCTTGGGATGCCAGCACAAACAGAGCTTTGAGGAAGTAAAGAGCTCCAGTAATTCTTCCACAGCTCCAGAGCAACCATCTCAGCTTCCTCTGTGAACCTTTGATATGGAACATTAATCTAGCGTTTGGCTGCACTGTAATCATTTGAGCTTTCGTCCTGAGTATGATTTCAAGTGTTCTTTTGTATATTTGCTTGGCATCTGTGCAGGATCACGTTTAGTCATTGAAGTGGCCAGCATTTGGATCAACAGCGTGGTAATGCACTTTCGGAACAAGTTATTGCCTTTACTTATTGAAATAAAGCCTTGACTTTTTTAGAGGTGCATTGAAATTCATAGTCTAAATTTAAAGTCACCATGAAATCAAAATGGACAATATTTTTTTTAATGGAATATTGCATTATGTATTATAAAAAATATTTACATGCACATAGGGTTTTTTATCATGTTTTTTTTCCCAAGTTATGTCAAATGAAAGGAAAAAGCTTGTTTTCAAGCAAATAATCTAATAATTAATCAAACGAAATATTAATGATTTGCTTTTGGAATGGAACAAGTTTCCTCATTGATGCACATGCAAGAGATTTAGACTTAATTATAGTTTACAGACAAAATGCTTATTTTGTGGAAAACATATGCGGGAGATTTAAATAAAAGTGGCATATTTGTCACATTCAAATTTTTAACAACAAGAAAACAGCTTGAAGAAATGGTGCACCACTTATGTGTGACAAACAACATTAACTGCAACACATTATAATTTACACCAATTAGGGTGATTACTCTAACTGATATAACTTAATTAAAAATGTAGTAATAAACAGTACTTTAACTCAAGACTTTTGTGAGCTAAAAAAAGAGATGTAAATTACCATGCCGTCAAATTGTGTCAAATAGTGTCGAATTGGTGCACCTTTCTTTACTTTACTTTTCTTTTCTTTGTTACAACATTTGAATATGATCTTAAACTCTTTGATAAGTAGTCAAATTGATGAAACAGTGAACCCTAGTAATGACCAGAATAGCCACGTTTCGCAAAACTCTGAAACATTTATGAATCTCTTTCAAATCGATACTTTGGAGTGCATATCAAAGCAATTAAAAAAAAAAACGAGGCTTTATTACATCATACTGCTTTTTAAAATGTTTCTAAATTTGAAATTTTTTGATAGGCCTACTAGAGAATATTGATTCTAAAGTCAAGTCAAATAAAATGTATTATAGTTCTTATTACAAGACACATTGTCTTAGCTTTACAGAAAATCATGATGTTAATGTTTATAATATTTTAATGCATTCATGCCATAGTCGCATTTAACATATTAGAGGTGGGCGATAATATAGTTTACATTTTGCAACAATATAAGCAATCAAGCTTATATTAAAGTGAATTCAAGAATCAGTAAAGAATATATTTAGTATAGCTCCAGCTCCAGGTAATTTGCTTGTGTTTATTTCCTATTGTCTTTTATAATGGCTATTCCCAGCAAACACTGCAACGTTGAAAAAAGTTTTTTTCACGTTGTGAAAAGGTCGTGATAACGTTTTTATCCTACGTATTTAATACGACAGATGTCGGGTTTTTTTCACGTTATAAAAACGTTTTTTCACAACGTTGCAGAAATGTATTTATAACGTTTTTATCACGTTACCACGTCTCCTTTCAACGTTGCAGAAACGTATTTATCACGTCCAAACTGTTCACTTCACACATGTGATCAAAATGTTTTTACTGTTATCTTTGAAAAATGACTTTAATATAAAACAATATTATAACTACAGTAAGAGAAATAGATTAAGTGGTATTTATAGATCTCTTTATAATTCGTCATAGGCTAGTCACAGGTTATGATATTTCTGTACATCTGAATATTCAGCTCATTACTAACACTTTTTACGTTTCACCTTACCTGTAGGGCTGACCTCTGGTTGTTGCCCATTTTATAAAACTACATTAACATATGTAGTACTAATAATTTATACTATACACAAATGTAGTCACTCATTGTATTTATTCACACAATATAAGAAATATGATTAGGTCGTTCACAAAAAAGAAAAATCTGTCATTTACTCATCCCTGCGTAAATCCAATGTAAACCTGTATGACTTTCTTTCCACTGTTGAACAAATGGAGGTGTTAATGTCAACCTTAGTCAGGAGATAAGCATAATGTTCCTTATTCACCATTCACTTTTTTTGAACCAAAGAAAGTGAAAGGTGAATAAGGTCAGAAACATTAACTTTAAGGTCTAACAAAGTCATACAAGTTTGGAACAACAACAAAAGTGTTAAATGATAACACCTTTGTCATTGTTTGTAGAGATAATGTATAATTAAATTCCAGTACTTTCAAGGACCTTGAGATTTTTTTCAAAGACTACAATTAGCGCCCTCATTAATAATAACAGAAAATTCTTAACAGATAAATAAACCTACGCCAATAAAACAAAATGGTACAAATAAAGTACAGCAAATTTAAATAAGAACATTAACAAATAGAAAAATCCAAGAAAAGTCAGTGCACAGATGTTATAACAGAAAAAAACTCATCTGTAAAATGTACATTTTCTCTAACAAATTATTTTATTGCAATTATTATAATAATTAAAATACAATTTATAACTTATTAATTAATATACATTACATATGTAAAGTTTATAATGGCTATTATTTTTCAATAAATAATATTTTACAATATTGGCATACTTGATTTTGAGAAACAGTCTGTGTTTTAGTTGTTTTTCAGTGCTTTCGTAGCAGGTTACATTGTTATGCCAGTAGGTGGCAGCAAGGGGCTGTCTTAATGAGTGAGTTAGTAAGTAAACCATTCATTCAATGCCGATTCATTCTGTTATAGTGCTGAATTCTGTGACCCTAGTTATAAGGTTAGGATTAGGGATGGGTTTAGTTGTAACAGTCAACTAGGGTCACATAATTTGGTAGGTCAGATTTCGGCACAACACCAGAAATCGGACGCTTCATTTGATTGAGATCATTGCATTTACTAACGTTGACGCCCGTCATGTAAAATCCCCTTAACCACTGAAAGAATACTATGACAAAGATATAGATATACAGCAAATGTGGGGGGAAGTATGTTTCACAACGGTGCACTAAATAGATGTATTATAGCAAGCAAAGTTTAGTCATGTTCTTGAGTAATATCTGCATGCACCTAATTCTGCAGAGAACATATAATATGACAGCAGACAGCAATCCATATGAGAGAGAAATCTGGTGTGGAAGGTGGATCTGGAACCGACTTCTGTCCAGGTTGTCCAACATCTCTTGTTTATCTGTCTTCACAAACTGCCCTGAAATACAATTCAAATATCAACAAGGATTGTTATAAACATAACGTGAGGTTCTTACATTCAAAATGCTCATTTGGCCTCTGTGTTAAAGTGTGCAGAGAATTCTGCCGGACTGAAATTTAGTCTTTTAGTCATTCATACTCTTCTTATACTAATGGTAACAAATTTATAACACAACAATAAATAACTCTCAAAACTAAATCTCTTTAATACTGCAAATACCACGTAGAGTCATATGATTTCCGTGATGCAAAAACATGCATGAAACCACAGAATCCAGTCACAATTTACTGTATAAAGCGGAACGCCACAGAATTTGGCAATTTTTGAATTAATAAATTAAAAGTAGGGCGGTACAATGAATCAGATACCGATACAGACTAGTGTTTCGACTACTACGCAAACTAAAGCGTGTGTGACGCTTGCAATGATTTCAGTGTCTGCTGTCTCTCTATACATTAACTTTATCTGCAGAGCTGCTCTCAGAGTCACTTCATGAACATTTTACCATTTAATTTACAAGAACTATCAACATTTGTTGTATCATACACGACAATTCAGATGGTTCATACCTTAGAGATGTTCTCTGCACATCCATCACAATCTAGAAACATAAACAATTTGTCACAGAGCCAACAATATGTGGTATACAATGTCAGGTTTATTAGAAATAAATAAACTAGAGCACGTAGTTAAAATGCTGAAAAAAGTAAGAATATACAGGATATACAATATATAATATCTTTAGATATCAGAATTTATGTTTTGGGGTTTTACAGATGCAGATATTTAACATAACAACGGAACAGTTGTATGTATTATATGTGTAATTTTAGGGACTAAACTTACCTGAAATCAGTGAAAACAACAGTGACAGGACGCAGGCGGAGTCTTGCTGTTTCACTGTGTCGCCCCGTTTCCATGGTAACTCCCACCGCTCCAGTTTAAAAGCGACTCGAATGTTCAACACACACGCCCATTAAACACGTCATATGTCAATTACACAGCGTTTCAAGAATTAAAACATCACATAGGCTTACTGATGGAGTAGAAAATGTCCCGAAAGTTGATAACGTTGTTTAATTGGATAGTGCAGGCCTACATCATCACAGCCTAGGTTTGTGCGTATATATTTATAGTTACATTATTTATACGCATTTTCGTGTGATCGGGCTCATTTTTACACTCTATGAGCTGTTTGATCCACGCGCCAGGCTCGTGATGAGCCATGAAACAACAATAATCGATTGGATTATTCTAATATAGCTTGCTATCAGTTAAATGAGCAGAGACCACTGAAAGTAAGCATTCACATATTAGGCTACCTTTAAGTCCTTTTGATATCGAATGCTCAGCTGCATAAATCAGTCTCACTCAGTCACTGAATCGCCTCAATGGTAAAATGTTACTGATATTTTTACACAAACAGAATGTAGCCTATCATTGGAGGTTTGGCATATGGATGTATTTTGGTACTGTCATGACGTTTTTTAAACGTCCTATTCCAACGTGCAGATTACGTTATTTTAACACCAGAATAAAACTTCTAACAAAAGTTGTAGTTTGGTAGTATTTACGTTTTTTTGACTACTTAAAGAAAACGTACCAGGTTGGTATTTTTACAACGTTTTTGAAACGTTTTATTTTGGTTACATTATTTTTCTATTTAAAAAAACGTTTTTAAAACGTCTTTAAAACGTTGTACTGCAACATTACCTAATTGCAACCAAAATACAACGTTGTGAAACGTTGTAAAAACTTTTGTGTTTGCTGGGTTGTTGTTCATTTAAATAATGTGGTTCAATACATATAATTTTATATGCATAATATGCCGTATTTGGTAGTGAGAAAGGGTCCATTAGTGATTGTGATATGGACTTCAGTGAAATATACATTATTACACCATTAGATGGCAGCAAAGACTTTAGGAGTGACTGGTTGTAAACAAGGAAGTTGTTTTAGCGCTGTCTTGCAAAATCCCCTTAACTTTTAAAAGGACAAAGACAAAGATATCACTTTTTTTCAGCGGATATTCAAACAGATTTTTTAATGGATATAATATTAGGCTACGGACATCGACCTGAAGAATGAATGCTATATCAGATGCAGGTAATGCACTCGTTTAGTCGATCGTTTTAGAATTAATAACGGAGGCTTGGGCTCAACTGTCAACTTGAGATTTGAATCCGTGGCGGAAGGAAGTAGTTCTGCACAAAAGAGTTTTTTTTTTATTCATTCTGTTGTTGTTTCTTATTTATTTACTTGCTTGTGCCGTCAAACTGTTATAAATCATATATATACGCAATATCAGACTTGTAGACATTAGGGATGGGCGATATCTTATCGTTTGCGATATACCGGTAAAAATTCTCCCCACGATAAGAATTTGACTTCCCGCGATAATAACGATAACGCCTAGTTGATAGCGCGACCCATCCGCACCGTGCCAACGCTGGCCGTCTCTTGATGCTTAAAGCGGTTACTTTATGGTGGCTGCGTTCGTCAATTTGTATAGCTGAACGGGGGATGGAGAGAGAATTTTCTTGTGGTGCCCCCGCACCACTCGGTGCCCTAAGCGCCGCGCAATGGGAGCGGCGGCACTGAATCCGCATCTCACGTGCAGAGCGAAGACAACTATGGCGGAAGAGTTCATAACTAAACGAGGGGCTACCTGAGGGCAATCTGAACCTGTACATACAGATGTATTTTCACTCGCTGAGCACTTGGACTGAGCGCTTAAGAGATTCGCGCTGTCTCAATCGATCGGTAAAGCATACTATTTCAGTTCATCTCAATGAATGCGCAGTGCATTTGACGCACATTAAACACTAGTGTGAGGCGCGCGACTGAGAGCGCTCAGTGTTTCACACACACTCAAAGAGAGAGCGAGAGAGTCTTATACCACACAGAATTGACGTGCTACATGTAAACAATATCCTTTGTTGTATTTTCCTGTAAAATAATAGCGTTTATTTGGAATTATTCAGCCTTTCGTGAACAGGAAGAAACGAATGCACAAACGGGAATCTCATTGGCTGGTTTTGATTTCAGCAAATCGGTTAGAATGAGAGCTGACAACGTGATTAATATTCATGAACTCAGAAGCTCAATATTCCTTAGTGCAGTTTATTTTTAATAGAAGAAGAATTCGTGGTATTATTATCTTATCAACTCAAATTACTGAAGTTCTATCATTAAATCATTATTTTCAACTTTTTTGTAATCTGAAGACATTTTTGGGATAATTACTTTTGCGGTTTCTGCTATTTTTACCACTTTTTGCACCATGTATGAATAAATACAGAATCGGTTTACATGTAAAACTTGTCATTGATTTTAATTATTATTGTTTGTATGGTCTGATGTTTTTCAGCACAGTTGCACTATTTAAACATTACCTGCACCTTTACAGAAGACAATTATATCTGCAACTTTTCCATTTCTGAAAAGGCTGGTGTGAAATTTGACATAAAAAAAAATTAATGAATTATTTATATATATATATATATATATATATATATATATATATATATATATATATATATATATATATATATATATATATATTTTTATTTTTATTTTTTTTTTTTTATGTATTATAGGAGCCTATTTGATGACATGTACGTTTTACTTTAGATCATTGTTTGTTTTTCTGAAACTCGCAAGAATGCATGCAGCTTTCACTTGTATCCAAAAACATGGGGAATGATACTACATTTATCGTCATTGATATCGTTATCGCAATAAATACTAGAAAATATCGGGATACATTTTTAAGTCCATATCGCCCATCCCTAGTAGACATGCATTATGGCTGTATCAGCACGCTGTGATTACCTACGGCCGAATCACAGCCGTGCTGATATACAGCCATATCGCACTGCTACTCGTGTGATATTGCTCATATACACTATATTTTACAATATAGCTAGATTATATAATATATTTTTTATACAACAGTTCTTTCTAGTTCTTGAATCTGATTAGTTTACTGATTGGTTTTTCTTCCAGCCATGCGATATTCCCCCAGTATCAGCACTGGTACCGTTTCACAGTTTGTATCACTCCACTTGCGACGACTGTTAGCAAATCCACCATATATATATTTTTTAATACAAATACTACTGTTGTTGTGTCACAGTTTAGTTTTTAGACTTATTTAGGCGAGACTGTGATTATTAAGACCTCAAATATGTGACTCGTATGTAAACATAGTGCCTGTTTTGGTACGCTTTCACAGATGTGAGCTCCAGACCATCAGCGGCCGTACAGCACTCATGTGCCCGCAGAGAAAAGCTGTCTGATATATGTACACACACAGTATATAACATGATTTGAGATGGATTTGTTTTATTTGATTGTTTTTAAGCTGAAAATGTAAAGTTTATATCTGAATCACTGCATAGCTATAATCACCTGCTTTCAGCAAATTCACATCCTTTTTGTCCTTTACCTGTTCAGTTGTTTCTTATGGAAAATACGATCATTTTTTCAGAAAGGGCATAGTCTTGAATACCGTTATAAATACATTAACTGTGATAGACAGAAATGAGAAAATAAGGCTGGCAGACACACCCCAGGAACATCCATTAGAAGCGATAATCTCCATAAAAGGCTCTTTCTTCCCGCTAGACGATATACTCAGAGCACAGTGTGCACTTTGAGTGTGGAGTGTGACATTGGCATCTAAAGAGGCGTCCCAAGCCCCCTGAGGGGACAACTCCCAATTTGCATAAGTAACATCTTGATTTGCTGTAACACAAAATTGGGCTTCTGTTATGTTCAATTAACCCACCAGTTCAGGTTGTAATTAAAAGAGTCTCCTACCGCGCAATAAAATAGGGAGTGAGAAGAAAAATTGATCAGAAGGAAAAAAAAAAATGAGGGAGAGTTGAAATATAAACTGCCGTCTCATCATGTTTTCATCAGTTCTGACCTTGGCAATCATGGCTCCTGGGTTCAGGATATCTTTGGAGAGGTGCCACCATATCCATAAGTTGAAAGTTAATAGGGGGAGCATCAGCTGTTCTGTTCCTCTGATGTTGCCCTTGCCAGCTGCTGTACGTGAGTCACAAAGCTTCTGTCTTACAGCACGCAATCTTTACAAGACCACTTGCTTTAAAGGGATTATTTTATGAGAGGAATTATGCAACAATTATGGTAACTAGAGGGCTTCTTTATTTTGATGTTTTTGCTCACGGGCTTGAAACTCGCTAATGGTCACAAGTGTGAGCTTTTTGGTGATTATGCTGCTTTTCGAGTTTGCATTTTGTCTTTCACTTTTCAGAAGCAAAAAGCGCACAGAACGCGCTATGCAGAAATAATTCAAATAGCATGCAAATTAATTGTTTGTTCCAGAGTTTAAATTATCTGTTTACCAACTACGTAACAGGCTGGGCAAGCTATTCCAAAGCTCATACATTGACAACACTACATGAAAATTAGCTAGGCTAGCTAGCTAGGATTCATTTACAAATCAAATGGCACTTGAGACTCTAAACAGGTTAAAGAAAATGTGGCACACATGCTTGATTGTGGAAATGTTGTCAGGGGAAATGTAATTTTTAAGTGACAACCCATACAGAAAAAAAAAAAAAAAAAAAAAGATATATATATAATGATACAAACACATTTTAAAAATTTATTTTTATTTATTTTATTTTATTTTAAGTGATAACCCAAACCAACAAAAAACAAAATTAATGATACAAAAATATTTTACAAATTTAATTTAGTTTCGTTTATTTTTGTTTTTATTTTTATTTTATTATTTACACATTTTTTTGTACTGCTGTTTTTTGTACTACTGTTGTGCTTCAGCCTTGTTTCCTTGAGAAATGTCTAAAGTATCTAGGAAAAGCTAAAGATAACTTGTTTTGTCAACAAAACAAGCCAGATAATTAATATTGCTTGGCCTCAGTGGGCTTCCGAATGTTTGGAATGAGCCCTTATTTCTTCAGTTCCATTGGGTGTCACTGTGAACTTCAGTTCTCTGTCCTTTCCTAGCATGCAAATTAGTCAGCTTCAGTTCCATACTGAAAATCAATGGACATGCAGAGCTGACTGCTCAATCATTTAGCTCTGATTTAAAAAAAAAAAAAAATTCTAGCTTTATTCCACACTTTTTTTTTGAGTGTGCTTCCTCAATGTTTTGTTTACTTCTTGTTGTCTGCACAGGAGCAACACCATAAGTATGTGACCACACATAAGTTATGTCTATAAGCTTGATTTTGTTCGTTGGGCTCTTTTATTTAGGACGGTAATTCAAACCGGTGTATACCTTTACACTTCCCTTTTAGCTAACCTTAGCTCATTGGAAAAACGTGCCTTTACTTACCTTTCTGAAAACAGCAAAAACATACTTTATATACAATTAACTGCAGTTTCCAGTTGAAATGATCACTAGTGGCAGTAAAACACCAACCACTTTATTTCCTTTTCACACAAATTATGATTACAAGGGCAGATTATCGATTAATAAAGACTTATATTTGCTTGGTTCCTTGCACAATACTACGTAAAAACCTCAAAAGGCTTGTACCATAGAACTAGGGCTGTCACTAACGATTATTTTAGGAATCGAGTAATCAAGCAATATCGTGCAATATATATATTTTTTGTGGTATTAAAATAGACCTATAAGAGAACAATAGCCTTGAAAATGGTTTAATTGGTTCAAAAAAAGTATCAAATGCAATTAATCTTATGGTTATATTGAACGACACTGTTAAAATACATAATGTAATATGCATAATATAAACAATTATCTTCTGTACATCACGAATCATCACAAATGACGGTCTAATAATGCTAGTATTCTGTCGCGTGAGAATAGCCTAATCAAAGGTAGCCAATCTTGTCATAGTATATTTTGGAGAACAAAATTACCATCCAATCACAATTCGTTATATATTAACTAGCAGTTCACGAGTTTACACATACATGAAATCAAATATAGTCATTTTTGCATATTTGCCATGCTGTCCGGGGAAGGACTCCCCCTCCTTAACTGGGATAGAAACAGCCAAGAGTGAGGCGATGGGGTGGTGGAGGGATGCTGTGAAACTTGTCAGGGGAAGGGCTCCCCCTCCTTAACTGGGATAGAAACAGCCACGAGTGAGGCGATGGGGTGGTGGAGGGATGCTGTGAAACTTGTCGCAGGACAGAGGTGAGAGACGGCTATATATACTGGCTTCCTCTTGCACTGATTCGTTGATTACCTGCTCCTTCCGAACTTTGTTAAATAAAACTTCATTTAGTGAAGGGATACTAGACTAGAGAACGCAGAGGAGATCAAGTTAGACGCTAAGATATCTAAGAAGCGTGTGTACATTTAAAGAGGATCGTCAAAAAAAGAGTTTATCAAGTTATTATGTACAGTAAGTTGTGAAAAAAGGAACTCAGAGTATCGCGGTGAATGATGCACACCAGAAGGTCTCTCTCATCCTGAATTCAGTTCTTCTCTACGCTCATCATTATGTATTTCACGTAAATACAGTCGATTGTGGATTAAGTGAACATAAAAACTCAGTGAAAACCGAATATGTGTCAGTATATTAGAAGTATTCGGTCTTAAAGTGACAGCAGCCGAAAATATCTGCCTGTGTCATTAAGGGTGCACTATGTAAATTTTTTTTTTTTTACAATTAGAGGTTGACCGATAGTGGATTTTACCGATACCGATAACTAGGTTGGACCGCACTTGCCGATAACCGATTAATCGACCAATGGACCCTGGAAAAAAAAAACATAAGTAAAACAGAGCTGAACTTTATAACAAGAAATAAAAAACAGTACTGATTCATGAAAATGTGCTAAATTAAAATAAATATGAATATTAAAATAAGAAGTTCTAACAGAACAAATTATTCAGAAAATAATTTAAACATTAAAATATTACAGGTCAAATATGTTTCTTTACCTATAACCTAGAAACATGCGTGTACATTTCATAGGTAACACTATGCAAGTCCCTATGCAACAAGGAGAGTGTTAGCTACACTCTCATTTTTCTGAGAGTGTAGGTTTTTCCTATGAGTCTGGTTTGCTTTTAGCGGATGTGAAGATCTAAATATGCATTTACACAGAAACTATGCTTATTAGTACTACAGTAAATGTGTGTGCAGGCATCATCCCTAATTTTTTTGGCAATGTTTAATTCATGAACATTAATATGTATATTTGAAAGTAAGTACATATAATTAACTGGCTGCTCTTTTAATACAGATTAATAAAATGCCAGGTGCACGAGATGAGCGCTCTCCCAAAGAGTAGTGTTTTCCTTGCCTTGCGTTTTAAACAAAGCACTTAAAGGACAAACTGTCTAAATTCCTTGATCTAGCAAGAAACATTTGCAATGTCTAGATGCATTTGGTAATTGTCGAGCAAAAGTCTAAGTTTCACTGATGCAATGTTTTATTCATCACAGAACCATGTGTGGCTTAGAATATATTTAGCAATTCAGCTCCTGAGAGAGAGAGAGAGAGAGAGAGAGAGAGAGAGAGAGAGGCTCTTATTAAAAGCGCCATTAGAAGGCTGCTACCTGCAGCTCTGGCCTTTTGCTCTGCTCATAACCAGCTTCCTCTCCTCAGACCAAGACTGATATTAGAGAGTCAACAAAAAGGCCAACTCTGGCATAACCTCTACAATAACTGCCAGCCTAATTTACATATGCGTTTTAAAACAAGCCTAGTCAGCCTTGTTTGTGGCTTGTGCTTTTTGTTGCTGGCACAGAGGTGAACACCTCCAATTTCACCACTTATGTATGTATACAACACAACACATTAAATCTTTATTAAATGCCACAGCCCTGTTGAGTCGCTGCTTTTTATGCGTCCCCTGTGTAAATTGGAAGTCAGTTTTAGTTAGATCATAAAATCACAACATTTCGCTGACTCACAGTACTGAACAAAACGGCTTTTCTTAATTTGAGAATATTAGTTATGTTTCTCCATAATATTATAGTTGTTTGCAGATGTTAAAATAAAGGGCCCTATTTTAACGATCTTAGCGCATGGTCAGAAGCGCATGCCGCAGAAAAAACGGCCAGCGCGCCAGGCACATGGTCCAAAGGGATTGTATCTCGTAATGAGTCATGGGTGTGTTTTGGGTGTAACGTGCCATAAACCAATAAGAGTCTCATCTCCTATTCCCTTTAAAAGCCAGTTGCGCTTGCACCATGGCGGATTCACTATTTACATGGCGGAATTTGCGAGCGGAAAAACTGAACGCTTCTCCAGAGAGGAATCCTTTTATTTTTAATATTTAAAAATGTTTGTGTGCTGCTGCGCATCCCTTTGTGTGTAATAAGCAGAGTCAATAGCACCCGCCTATAGGCACATATTACTAACACGCCCTTTAAATAACACACAAAATACTGCGCTATTGACTTTAGTCCAGGTTTTTGTTGGTCAATGACACAGTTGTTTTCAGTTGCCTGAAAATAGCAACGTGCCAACAATGCGTCTGAACACACCTTGTTTTCAGACCAGCACGCCAATGGGCGAACAGATGGGCGCGAGTGCATTTGCTATTTCAACATGACATCATGACTTTGCGTAAACATACACGCCACTTTCTAAAGCCAAATGGCGTGTTATCTGTACGCATTTTGAAGTATCCGCGTGTATGTCTACGCCGTGTGATTCCGCCCGATGTGTACACCAAAACGAACCATCATCTCCGCTGGTATGTCTACGCCATGTGATTCCGCGTGTATGTCTACGCCGTGTGATTCAGCGTGAATGTCTACGCCGAAACGAACCATTATGTGTGTGTGTGTGTGTGTGTGTGTGTGTGTCCACAATGTACATGGATTTATAAACAAACCAAATTATGTTTTTTTGAAAATGTAAAAATGCAGAATGTTTCTTGTGATGGGTAGGTTTAGGCAGTGTGTGTGTGTGTGATAGGTAGGTTTAGGGGTAGGGGCAGTGTAGGGGGATAGAATGAAACAGCGTTGATGAACACGCTAAAAACCGATTATGCGTCTTGATAGCACGCCAAAATGGCATACGAATTGGCGTGTCATACATACGCCATTTCATGAGATCAGTCTGGCTATTTAAACAAATGTGGCACTGGATGTGAAAATGCTAACTGCGTCGAGCTGAAACTAGCAAAAAACACTTGCATCGCACATCGCAATTATATTATATGAAAAATATATTATATTATATTATTAATGCAAAATGAAAAGTATGTATAACAGCATGTTGGAACTTTTTTGTTGCAGAAAGCAAGCAAGTAAAATAAATGGCTCATAAATATTTAACTACTCACATATACAAATATATAAACACACTATCATTATTTTCAGTTGTATGATATTTGCATTTAGTGTAAACAGCTTCGGGTTCAGCCACTGCTTAAACATACATTACTTTTCCCTTTTTTTTTGTTTAATAATAAATGAAGAATGCCGCCCGCTCCCCCGGGTATGGGTACATATCAAATCACTGCCTCTCTAGTGAAGGATTTGAGATCTGTGCATGTTCTTGTGGTGCCATCAGGCAAAGAACATTGACATGATGTCATTTTCCGTCTCCGGAGTGATTTGTCACGTGGCATTTACAGCTCAATTGATTGGTAGATTTCAAATGTCATACATCCAATGGTTGCTTCATTTAATTTTTGTTTATATATTGCATGCCATCCAAGCAGCTGCCATTGACATCAATGCTAACAGATGTCTCCCTCTTGCTAGACATTCTTTTTTTCTTTTCTTTTCAAGATAGATGTATAGTTTTGTGTGGTGCTAATCAGACTTCACCCCCCCCGTCTGTCTGCCTGTCTCCCTGAGTTTCACAGTCTCTCTCTTTCCGTTTCTCTGTTTGTCTCCACCTTTCCCTCCATTCTATTTGTGCTGATTTCAGCGTAAAGTAGCAGCATTAAAGTGCTCTGTCTCCATTGGTAAGCCTCTGGCAAGCTTCCTGGCCTATTCTCCCTGACACAGACCCCTTAAAAAGGCTCCTTTTATAGAGAGGCTGGGGAGATGCAGACAGGACTGTGTGTGTGTTTTTGTACAAGAAAGAGAGAGTGAGAGAAATGCAGAAACAAGGAATTAGAGATGCGGATAGATGAATATGTGAGATGGCGTTCATCAAATAGCACATCAAATGAATTAGTATTACAGCTCGTTAATCAAGGGTTTTAGTCCAAATGTCTGTTTCTGTGCATGACGTCACTTCTTGTAGCCCTGTATATTAATCATAAAAAAATGGACAAACGGTTCTTTATAGTGATAAAACGATTCTTTAGATTATTAAAATGTTATTCAAACTATGAAAAATGGTTATTTTAAGAAATGTTCATTAAAAGGATCTTTGGAGAAACAAAAATGGTTATATGGCATATGGAAAACCCCTTTTCAGGGTTGTTTTTGAGTGTGGAAAGACTGTTTATAGAAATGTTAAATCAGATACGATAAGATCAATCTTCCCTGTGGTTTTTAATGTTGTTTATGTGTCTATGTGGTGTTTTTAATATGCTTTAAGACAAACCGTGCAAATTCATAAGTCAACACCATTACTGAGTATTTTCTCCTTAAAACTGCAGTGAACCAAAGAAATCGCTGGTGTTTCTGACGTCACAAACGGTACCTTGTAACCAATCACGTCAACGTGTGGGCGGGCTTTAGCATATCATTAACTATGAACACTCTGAAGCAGGAGAGTCTCAAGAGAAGCCATACCGGTATATTTTTCTTTTGATATGAAAAATCTTGTACATTTAGCAATACAGCGGGTGATTTATGTATATGATGTATATTATGTTATGATGAACTATATGCCTTTCTCCACTGACGTTCTGAGTTGTTCAAAGCGTTTGTAAGGATAGAAGGCAGCTGTCTGACTCTAAGATGGCGAACGGAAGCATGGTTTGTGTAACATTAAACTCGGTGAACAAGAATCTGCACACTGCTGTTGTTGCTCCCAAAGGTTTATTAAAAAGACAACGTTTTGACCCAAAGGGTCTTCGTCAGGCAAACAACAAGCACAAAAAGGTATAATTTGTATCAGTGTGAACCATCACACCTGACCTCATTAGTGAACCAATTACCCAATCATCCAATGTAGCGTCAACAAGAGAAAAGATTTCACAATTAAGCATAAATCAACAGAAAAATAAATATAATAACAAACCCAAATAACCAATATAATATGAACAAAATAGGATGAGATCTAAAAAACAAATAAAAATATATATATATTTCTCATTCTAACAAATTAAACAAAATATATCAAAAGACATATAAAATAATATCAACAGATAAATGGCAAAAAAAAAAAAAATATATATATATATATATATATTATTAAAGCATAAATCAACAGAAAATACACAATGTAATATTAGAAAGTGTACCATTAGCAACACATTATTAGCTGTTTGTTAATGTGTTAAATGCAAAGGCTAATCATTTTAATTACCGTTATGTGTCCGTCTTTGTAAAGAGAGGTACATTTGTGCAGGGTTTTCTACAGTAATTTGAGTAAAAGTTGAGCGAGTGGGTCTCTGAACTGGTGTGAGTGAGTGGAGGCGGGGATAATTTCCATATTCATGTATCCACAAATACTAAGTGAAATAAGGGCGTAGAGTTACATTCAAGCTATTTCAAGGCATGAAGATTTTTCTTTTTCACAGGATTTATTATTTAATTTAATTTTGGTGATCAAAGTTTTAAGGGATTCAATTATTGACTACAGAAGGACTTTGAAGGTGCACTGTGTACATTTTAGCGGCATCTATCAAGAGACAGGGGAGTGGCCCACACTTTTTAGCCAATTAGAAATGCTCTCTGTCTGTCAGTCAATCCCCTATGTGGGTTAAAGGTGCAGTGTGTGAATTTTAGCACCCATCCCTTTCAAAGCACATAGAGAAGCTACGGTGGCCGACACAGGACAAAGATGTCGTCGTCTGAGACAGCAGAGAGTAGCTAGCGCTCTTTAGAGAAGTTTGTCCGTTTAGGGCTACTGTAGAAAGATGGCGGCGCAAAATGGCGACTTCACCATAAAGGGACCCGCGGTGTAGGGCTGCACGATTAATCGAAAAAAAAATCACGATCTCGATTCAAACATATATGTGATCTCCTTTCTTAATGTTGGCGATTCACTTCCGTGTATTTCCCTCAGATCATGCTGCGTTCACGCGTTATTGGTCACACCAGAGCTTGTCACACTCACACAATAACAAAACACTTACTGACTGTGACTTACTCACTGTCTTAGTACATTAAGCCACGTTAAGCGTTTTCTTATAACATTTTTAAAAAAATATTTTATTTATAGTTTTCATTTTTTACAAAAACAAAAAGAAACAATGAAATAAGACAACAAAAACCCTCTCTCCACAAGGCAAGATATTAAATAATCATAAAAATAGAAATAAACAGTAATAAGCATAGATTTACATCTAGTCTGTCTACATTTGTTGTTTCTACATTTTAATTTAATTGTAACTAATTACTTTTATTTAAAATTTTGATTCATTTTTTTAAAGTATAAGAAAAAATTAGAATCGTGTAAGAGAATCGTGATCTCAATTCCCATGGAGAAAAATCGTGACTCACATTTTAGCAAGAATCGTCCAGCCCTACCGCGGTGTATGTAAATAGAAACAGCTCATTCTAAGGTGATAAATACATAACGGTACATTATGTAAGGTCTTTTTAAACCACAGAAAACATAGTTATGTATATTATATTGCATTTTTGTCAATAGATCCTCATAAATATTATACACCGCACCTTTAAATATCATGAGGAAAACCTTAAAAAAGTATCTTTGTCATGACGCCACAAGGTAGTAGATGTAGTTTGCGCTCTTTTGCTGCAGTGCATTGCGAACCATTCTGATTGGCTGTGTTTTTTTGTGATTGTGTCATGTCATGCCCTATTTTCATGTTCATTGTGGACAGACAAATTGCTGGGATTACCTTGTTAGAACATGGTGTTATATGTTTGTACTATTTGTACTAGGTGTACTATTTTTAGTTCTGTTTACCTCTTGATTATATGTTGTCATCTTTTTAGAGTTATTTTAATAATACTATTTTAAGTCCCCCTAGTGTGCCCTAGTCCCTTGGTTGAGAACCACTGGTCTATTTTCAGACTGATTTGTGATTGTGGTCTTTACAACCTGATCTCACAGAATTCCGTGAAATGAACACGGGTCCCTTAACTCACAATCCGTGACAGTTTCACGGAATCGCCGAAAATTCCGTGATGGGTCCATGGAAGTGATTCCAATGCAAGTCAATGACAGTAAAAAGCAGACATGATTTTATGAATATTTATAGGCTACTTTCATATTTTGGAGCAACTAACTCCACTCCTACCCTAAACCTACCCACTCTCAACAATATAAAAACACATAACAGGCAAATACAAGTACAGTCACAGGTTTTTATTGCAAAAACTGACCAAAAACAGTATAAAAGTATTAACTCATGTTGCATTCCAAGTCTTTTGAAGTCACACGATGTCTTCATGTAAAGAACAGAGTTGATCTTAATGTTTTAATTGCTAAAATGATGATCCCGCCGCTCCGTGAACACACTCATTCATATCTGATTCAAATAATACACACGACTCTTCAGCGTGACGCATTCTGTCACGAGACACACGAGAGCCAATGGCATTTTACAATCGAAGCCGACGTAATGACGCTATTGGTCACGAGACATACGACAGCGGCAAATTTGAAATGTATTTTTGATCTTTGGCGAATGGACTCGACGCTGCTGATCGCTTTTCATTTCACGGAATTCTGTGAGATCAGGTTGGGTCTTTAACTGCATTCATCGTCATGTAGACACTCAAAAGATGGTTGCATTGTACACTGATTCTTGTGCAGCTGACAGAAATCAAGATGTGTGCTGAGTTGTGTAGATAAAGATTATTGGAGTACATTTGACAAGAAAATACCTACTATTTTCAGTCTCAGAATTTCATGTTTAATTCAAATGCCATTTCTTTGTAATTATTTATGACTGAAATTCAGTGATTTTTATAGTAGATCCTCCAATTTTGTTCAGTGTTTGTCCTTCTGGAAATCAGTGATGTGCGGGTTGATCCAAAATGAGCGGGTGCCTGCGGTCACCCGCGGTTACCCGCGGTAACGAGTCATCCAAAATAATTTTTAATGATATTCGGGTCGCGGTCGGTCGGGTCATCCTTATTTTCCTTTTGAATGTTGAGCGTTATTAACTTTTTAATAAATACTGACGCGGGACAAAATGCCCGCTTTCCCAACAGCAATGCCATTGTGCCATTTTAATAGGCTACTTTTAAACGCATATAGCTCAGAAAAGTCAGTTTTATGTATTTTCTGAGAGGGGGCGGGATTTTTGTTGTCAGGGGAGAGACGCACACATCGATTAGACTGGATAAACACTTGCAGCATCTTAATTGTTAAGAAAATGAAACAAAATAAATGAATAAATCAATCCATTAGGAGCGCAAACTGTTCTTTTTCTGAATGCTGTATGATTCAAGAGATTCAAGATTCAAGAGTTTTATTTGTCACATACACAGTTATATACACAATATACAACTGGCAGTGAAATGTAAACAGGTCCGCTCCATGGACAGTGCAAATAACAGTTACAAGAAATTAAATAGAAATAGAATAAAATTAGAATAAAAAGTATTAACATAAGTAGAATTATAAATAAATCAAGTAAAAGATAAAAATAGGAAATAAGATAAAAATAAAAATATTAAAAAAAATATGTGGATATGATAAGTGAGATAAACTGTAGACTTAAAAATAAGTGGTTAACATAAAATATATAATATGTATATATAAAGAAGTATAATGTGCAAGGTTTATTACAGGTTGTTACGCAGTAACAATAGGGACGTAAAGTGCAGTGCAATTGCAGTATGTGGATGTTAATGTTGAAAGACCGTATGTTTATGCGTGTGCGGGGGTGAAGTGAGTCACGTGACTGAGTTCAGGAGTCTGATGGCCTGGGGGAAGAAACTCCTCCTGAGTCTTTCAGTCTTTGCCATCAGGCTACGGAAGCGCTTACCAGATGGCAGCAGGGTGAAGTGAGAGTTTGCAGGGTGATTAATGTCTCTGATGATTTTAGTAGCTCTACCTCTGCAGCGTTTGGTGAAGATGTCCTGCAGAGACGGGAGAGCTGAGCCTGAGATGCGCTCGGATAAGCGCACCACTCTTTGCAGGGCTTTGCAGTCGTGACTGGTGCTGTTCCCGTACCACGCTGTGATGCACTGAGTCAGGACACTTTCTATCGCCCCTCGATAGAAAGTTTTCAGGATGGCTGGTGAAACCCTGAATTTCCTCAGCTGGCGCAGGTGGTACAGTCTTTGCCTGGCTTTTTTCACCTGTGTCTGGATGTGTGTAGTCCAGGTCAGATCCTCGGAGATGTTCACACCCAGGTATTTGAAGCTGCTCACTCTCTCTACCGGTGTCCCGCTGATCATGAGAGGGGAGTATGACCGATGCTGTCTCTTCCTGAAGTCCACAATCAGTTCTTTGGTCTTGTTAACATTCAGAGAGAGACAGTTGTCCTGGCACCATGATGTCAGTTGCTCCACTTCGTCCAAGTATGCCGTCTCATTGTTGTTGGAGATGAGACCCAGGACAACAGTATCATCAGCAAACTTGATGATCGAGGTGGAGCTGTGTGTGGACAAACAGTCATGGGTGTAGAGAGAGTAGAGCAGGGGACTCAGCACACAGCCCTGTGGAGCTCCAACACTCAGGGTGATGGAGGTGGAGGTGAACTGGCCTACTCTCACCGCCTGGGGTCTGCCAGTGAGGAAATCTTCAATCCAGAGGCAGAGAGAAGAATTCAGGCCTAGATCCAGGAGTTTGTGTGTTAGCTTAATGGGAACTATGGTGTTAAAGGCTGAGCTATAGTCAATAAATAGCAGCCTGACATAGTTCCCACTTTTGCTGTCGATGTGAGTGAGGCAGGAGTGAAGGACGTGAGAAATGGCATCTTCAGTCGATCTATTGGGACGATAGGCAAACTGAAGAGGGTCCAAAGTGTCAGGAATGGAGGAGCAAATGTTGTTTTTAATGAGTCTCTCAAAGACCTTCATGACTAAAGATGTGAGAGCCACTGGACGATAGTCATTTAGGCAAGAGGGTTTACTGATCTTAGGTACAGGGATGATGGAGGATCGTTTGAAGGAGGTGGGGACAACAGATGTAGCAAGGGACTCGTTGAATATGGATGTAAAGAGCCCTGCGAGCTGATCAGCACAGGACCGCAGAACACGACCTGAAATACCATCCGGCCCAGCAGCTTTCCTGACATCCACACGTTTGAGTGCCCTCCGAACCTCGTCCTCCGAGACAGAGATCACGTGACCGTTGCTGCTCTGAGGGACTCTCTCCGGTCACTCGCCGGAGTCGCGCTGCCGCGATTACCATCAAAGCGAGCGTAGAAAGAGTTTAACTCGTTCACCAGTAACGGATCAGCTCTCACCTCTGCAGAGGATTTAGTTCCAAAAGCACAGATGGTTCTCAGTCCCTGCCACATCCGCCGGGAGTCGTTGAGTTGGAAATGAGATTCCACTCGGTCTTTATAGCGGAGTTTTGCGGCTTTAACGGCGCGCCGGAGGGCGTAACATGAAGCTTTGTACTCCCTCATATCCCCCGTTAGGAGACCGGCATTGTACGCGATAGTGCGCGTGTTAACTGCAGTGCGGATTGAACGGTCCACCCACGGTTTCTGATTAGGGAAGGACGTTATAGTTAATGTTTGTGTGGCTTGCTCTGTCAGTGTGTTAATAAAGCAGAGCGCCACTTCTGTGAACTCGCTGACATCTTCAGAACTCGCGCGGAACATGTCCCAGTCGACGTCATCAAGAGCTGCCTGTAGCGTGATCTCTGAATGGGATGACCAGCGTTTGACTTCCCTCCTCACCGGGGGCTCTTGAACGAGCCTTTGTTTATATTCCGGTGTGAGGAAAATGGCGGCATGGTCCGATTTGCCAAAAGCTGGCTGTGAACGAGCTTTGTAGGCGTTCTTAAACGGAGAGTAGCAATGATCCAGTGTGTTTGCTCCTCGTGTGGGACAGGAGACATGCTGGTGAAAGTTTGGCAATACTTTCTTTAGGTTTGCTTTGTTAAAATCACCCGCGACGATGAAAGCAGCGTCGGGGTGTTTGTTTATGAAGCCGCTGGTCACATCATGGAGGGCAGATAAAGCCAGCCCCGTGTCTGCTTGTGGTGGAATATAAACGGCAGTGGTGATGACCGAGGAAAACTCCCTCGGTAGGTAGAAAGGCCGGCACATGAGAGTTAAATGTTCCAAGTGAGGCGAGCAGGATCGCGAAAGAATGGAGATGTTCCTAGGATCGCACCATTTCTTGTTTATCATGAAACACACTCCACCGCCTTTAGATTTCCCGGCCTCGGCTGTTCTGTCCATCCGAAAAACAGAGAAGTTCTCGGACGGCGTCACGGCTGTATCCGGGACCGCTGGCGTGAGCCATGTTTCGGACAGACAATAGATGTTGCAGTCTCTCATGTCCCGTTGAAAACTTATCCTGGCTCTAAGATCGTCCATCTTATTCTCCAAGGATTGGACATTTGCGAGCAAAATGCTCGGGAGAGGAGGACTGAATGCTCTTTTTCTCAGTCTGTTGCGGATCCCAGCGCGTTTCCCGCGGTGTTTTTTGAATCTTCGCCGTCGACTCGAGTGGCCATTGTTCAACTCGGCGTCCCGGCGAATCTCAGATGGAAGATTGGAGAAAGTGTCCTGAAACAGGTCAGTGTAGCGGTAACCAATTTCCAGAAGTGTTTTGCTGTCGTAACAGATCAAAGCAGATGATCCGTTGGAAAAAATAGAGAGTAAAAGAGAGTAGAATAATAAATAAAAGCAAAGTCTTAGCGGAGCGACCTGAACGGCGACCGAGCACGGCGGCGCCATCTTTGAGCTATAGGCCTAGTCTAGTGTTATGTAATAAACATGTAATTTAGTTGAAGCTTCTATTCAAAAGCAACTACATCACTCAGCTGGCATAAGAAAGTGAAACTAGCTCTTAAGGGCTTTCTCGCAGTTGACCTGCTGATGACCTTCAAGCCGGGTCGAAACATAAACATCGCGTTCATCAATATGCATCTAGACAGCTGAAATGGAAAATGATGGGCCGCCTCAAGAACTGCCTGCTCTCGCCGCTGCACCTCTGAGCGCACCACGTCAGGGCCTGAAACATTTTCTCAATGGCCCAATGAGCTACGATGAGCATTTATTACTTTAAAAAAATGCGGGTCAGGAAGCGGGTCGGGTACAGTATTTTCTTCTTTTTTTTTTGCGGTCCGAGTTGCGGGCGGGTTAGTTGAAAACGTCGGTCGGGTGCGGGTTGTTTATACATTGACCCGCGCATCACTGCTGGAAATGTAGTTGCAAACTGATTTGCGTGCTGTTTTATGTTGTATTGATGTGATTACTATGACAGTACATTACAATTACACAGTCTAAAGCTATCTTTATTATAGAACAGTGGTGATTTATTTTTAGACAGCTGTTATGAGGCCGCTTTCAATTAGCATACAACACCAACCGGCATTCTAAAAAGTAAAAGTGCGCACATGTGGCGGTCTCAATAATTACTTGTTAGGCTTTGGGCTAGTTTATTTAAATTAGTGTTATTAGTGGCTATATGAGAAGCTCGGATTTGGATTATGAGTCATTATGAGTGTTTTCACTGAGCATGACTTTAGGTAAAGATTCCGATTTTGATTTTAAACCTGTACGACCTGTCCGAGTTTAGTTCTCTCTGCCATTCACACACTTACTTGCATTACACGTTATACTGCATCTTGAACTATGCACTTCTTTAAGGACATACTGTATTATTCTGAATGTTTACCGGTATGTGTATGCAACATATTCCCATCCATGCTAAACAGTTTTCCCACTTTAAACCTGTCATAGGCCTCAGGTGTTGTGCTGATGTGTTTAAAGTCCCCCCTTTTTGAAATCTATCTTCTTCGTTGTTATGGTTTCAGGGGCTTGACTTAATTTTTCACTGACAGTGCATTCATTTTAGGGCCTGCATAACTACCTCTGCGGCTTCTCCTGAGATGTACATGTGCACTAGGCCATCTGTTTATACATAAATACTTTTATTGCATCACATTAA
Organism: Gobio gobio; assembly: GCF_949357685.1. Classification (NCBI taxonomy): domain Eukaryota; kingdom Metazoa; phylum Chordata; class Actinopteri; order Cypriniformes; family Gobionidae; genus Gobio; species Gobio gobio. The sequence goes on along the minus strand of NC_137099.1, from coordinate 51,283,061 downwards.
ACACTATTTATTCAACCTTGACCATCTCAACTTGTTCCTGTTGCCACGGGCATGGGCATTATAGCTATTGATGTACTCTTCCTTTGACTATTTTTCTTCTTCTACTTTCCTTGTTAATGTTCTGTAGAATGAACGCGAAACCTTTTCAAAAGTGCATCTCTACTGTTCTGAGAAGTTTTATAGCTTTCTTCTCAGGGTCATATTTCAGGGTTTGGAATATAAATGTTTTGCAATGCAACGTCTTCCAGAATGTTCAATTGTGCCCGTCAGTTTAGGAATTCAAAGACAAGCCGCTGAAAGCCAGATGTGAACATAAATGAGATGACGATTCAAGCTGAACGACAATTATGAGTGGAGAGTCCCAGCTGGTGATTTGGATGAGAATCTTCATTTTTAAGACAAAAGATTGTCAAAGAATCATGAACATGGTGGATTTGTGCAGGAATCCACATTGTTTGGATACGTAAAAGATGCTGTAAAGCATGTTTTGTTTTATTATAGAATAGAATGCATATAAAGTCCCTGCTAACTGACAGACATTGCTGAAATAGAGAGATCACTCCTGTCGCTCTGACAGCCCTAGACTCTAAAAATAGTCAAGAAAGAGTCAGTGATCTGCACTTGTTTAGCTAATCAGAAAACATCGGAAGCAGAAATACTCTTTGCCTGTGAATCATTTCGAACATTTGGGTTTGCTGAGATCCAAAGATGTCTGTAATACATGGAAGGAAGTTATCCATTAGCATTCCCAAACAGTATTGGGAAAAGTTACTTTCAAAAGTAATGCATTACAATATTGCGTTACTCCCTATAAAAGTAACTAATTGTGGTACTTAGTTACTTTTTGTAACTTAGTTACATTACTTTTGTGTTACTTTTTCTCTCCTGGCTGGGCTTGTTTGTTTGTTTTAATAACACAAAAAACGTCTATATTTGGCAAATACCCAATAAATCTCAGGCTGAAGGAAATGCACTCCTTTACTGTAGAGGGCGCTGCTCAAACAAACCATTCAGCTGTGCTGCTATTCTAGTTTGCAGAAGAAAAGTATTTTTTGATTATTAGTATGGATGAATTGGATCCTCGAAGGTCAACAAACAAAGACATTGCTTAATAAAGTGAGATTAAATACATAAAGTATATTTGTGTAATTTAACATAATATTTGCGCATAATATAACGCATCTCACTCTTTTTATTCATTTCGAGGAATACTGAATCTGTTTTTGTGTTAGTCCTCTGCTTTTTGAAGTGCATGCAAAATGGATTCACAGTGCAGAGAAAAGCGTCTTCTCATGGGCATAAATTTCATCTAACAATGTGTGTGTGTGTGTAGTTGGGGGGGGGGGGTGATTGAGGATGGATTTTAAATGTAAAATGTAAAATAAAATGTAAACAAAACATTTATCAAATAATAGAGCTGTTTTTCTTTTCTCTGTCATTTTATCTGGCCAACAACACAAGCGACAATTGTTTAAATATGAGTTAGGTTCCTAGTTTCACCATGCGGTCATATTATACTTATTAAATTATTTTGCGTACTCCTCTTCTGGGACAGAGGATGTCTCTTACTTAGATAACTGCAGCAAACCCATCTGCCACTTAAAATCATATTGCGCAAAACCCAACAAAACGGTATATACAATATTAACCTAATAAGTTCACACATCGGCTTATCACCATGTTAGTTGTAGTGGGTGACTTACTATCCAAAAAGCTACAGTATTAAACAAGCTGCCAAACAAGCTAGGTAACGCTATAATCGCTGACATAGCGGACTCATTGAAAATACATTGCTTATCGTCATTGTTTTGTCATGACTAATTTATTAATGCCTCAGCATCATCTGTATTAAAGAGAAAATAATCACTTCGTCGGATGTTTATAGTGAATAAAATTCTCACCCACCAGACTTGTGTGTGTACTAGGTGAGGTAAAGGGGGAAAGCAGTGGACCAAACCACTGAGGCAAGGGAGGGGGGACTCAAAATGTTTCTAAACTTAAATTTAAAATTTAAATTTTATTTTAAGCATATATCATTATATTATTTACAATACACAGTGTGGTTTTTAATTATATGTTTAGGAGGAGGGGGACAACCCTAAGATGGGGTAGGCCCTGTCCTCTACCCCGCTATATTTTTGATCTTTGAAACTTTGCAGATCTTTTACATTCGCAAACGCCTATATTACACACTGCATGAAAGGTAATATTCGAAAAAGCACAATATAGGGGCACTTTAAGTACACTTAGAATGTTGCCGTTGGTTGAACAAAGGTGTTGGGAACGTTCCTATGATGCCAATAAATACTATCTCTGTAGGCAGCTCACTAGGTTTTGCAACACACTGAGAATCGCAGTCTTTGCACTCTGTCAAATACTTGTTGGATCTGGGCGATGGAAGTAAAACGGATGAGAGTTGGACAGATGAGATATGAATGACATCTGCACAGTAATATAGAGCAGGGAGCTGAAAATCGCATCTAAATGGAATGCTAAGCCTGCTAGCAGCAAGATCTGCTGAGTTCTGACCTTGTGTTTTACCGTGGTCATTGAGAAATAATGAGATACCTGCTATGCGCCGGTCACATCTGAGTCTTAGCGAAATGGCACCTAATACAGCTCCATCAGAGGAATTTCACAGAGCGGAAGAAATTTGCCATCGCGGCAGAGAAGCGAATGGAATAAAAAAGGGCGAAAGAGCTGCGTTTTGAGTCTGCCTGTACATCTTTATCATAGATTGTGTGTTTTAAATGGGTTCACGGGATAGTCAAGCATGTTTTCTAATATGCAGAGCACAATCTTGTGGTCAGACTATTCATTATCTCAATCCTTGTGAAAAATGGCCGGGTCACTAATAGGGCAGTGCAATATAATCACAGTGCTAGGTCAGGTTGTTCGAGAACAGTGATTTTGAATTGCTAACTTATATAACAGCAGCTATCATATCTGCCAGGCTGCATTTGAATGGATGCTCGCTCTGATTTAGTGAGCCCTGATGCTCAAGGATACATTATCTATATTGATTACATCAATGTAGATGGCAGTCACTCAAAAGAAGCATTATCTTGATAAAAACGTGCGAGAAAAAAAAAACCCTCTTAAAGTCCAGAGCTCTGGCACACACCCATAATCGTCCAGCCGCACAGACCGACACAAAAAGCGAACATAAATGGGACTTTAAGTGCATGTCAACAAATTATGCCACAAAACTCTGCTTTCTGAATGCTGAGATGGCAATGCTTCCGTTTATTTACCATTCCAGTGCACGACGTCATGGTCGGGTCAATCCGCAAATAATTAAGCAGAGCGGATCTTTTACTGCTAATGAATTCACAACATTAAAAAGGTACAGAATTCAAAATGACTGTTAAAGAACTGTTCATGATAGAATCCCTTCTATTTATGTCTTTTTATATGTCTGTGATTTGGACAAGCGATAATTGGTCCCTGTTTTACGTTTTTCCTGCATACTGAAAAATCTGCTCATTAGTTCTGTCCTCTGGAGATTAATTTATGGAATAATGTGCTGAAATTTTATATGAGGTCACAAGGTTAATATTGGGAAATACATACTAAAGGTATCTGATCTAAATGGTGCAGTTCTTGTAAGTTGGTGCAGTTCTAATATGGATCGGTAAACTGTTCCAAAATGTAGGTGCAGCTATGGCAAAAGCTCGATCACCCCTAGATTTTAACTGACTTTGGAACGGTAAACAAACTCTGGTTGGCAGACTTAAGAGTTCTCAATGGATGGTGTTCACATAACAAGTCAGAAAGCTAAGATGAAGAGAGGCCATTTAAACATTTAAAAACAAGCAGAAGCACTTTAAAATCAATTCTAAAGTAGACTGGGAGCCAATGTAAAGACATTAACACAGTAATATGTTTGTGTTTGCGATCACCGGTTAAGAGTCTTGCAGCCACATTTTGGACCATTTGTAATCTAGATAATAAGAATTGTTTATTCCCAGATACAGGGAGTTACAATAGTCAATTCTAGAAGAAATAAAAGCGTGAATCACAGTTTCAAAGTGCTTAAAAGAAATAATAGTCTTCACTTTAGCCAGCGCTCTAGTTGTTAAAAATTTGATTTGACAACTAAAATAATTTGCTTATCAAATTTAAGTGCACTATCAAAGAAGATGCCCAAGTTTGATTTAACTGAGGAAAATAAAACACCAGAGTCAATGTCAAATGTTTGAGACTTGAAAGACTTGAATGTAAGGACATCCAGGCTTTGACATCTGAAAGATAGGCACAGAGGGAGTCAATTTTTGTGCTTCAGGGTCAAATAAAGTTGTGTATCATCTGCATAGAAATGATAGTATAAGCAATGCTTTTTCAAAAATAGAGCCTAAAGGAAACATATATAGAGGAAAATATAAAGGGGCCAGAATAGAGCCTTGGGGGACCACACAAGTCAGGGGGACCACTCCCGAATGGCACCCTATATTGATTGAAAAGCTTCTATTTTTAAGGTATGACTGAAACCAACTTGGTGTAGTTCCTCTGATGCCCAAAACTTGCTCTAGCCAACAAAGTAGGACCTCGTGGTCAACTGTATCGTATGCAGTATTTAAATCTATTTATATTATATTGCCAAAAGTATAGGTAATTCAGGTGTTCCAATCACTTCCATGGCCACAGGTGTATAAAATCAAGCACCTAGGCCTGTAGACTGCCTCTACAAACATTTGTGAAAGAATGGGTCGCTCTCAGGAGCTCAGTGAATTCAAGTGTGGTACCGTGATAGTTTGCCACCCGTGCTATAAATCCATTCATGAAATTTCCTCACTACTAAATATTCCACGGTCAACTGTTAGAGGTGTTATAACAAAGTGGAAGCAATTGGGAACAACAGTAACACAGCCACAAAGTGGTAGGAGATGTAAGATCACATAGCGGGGTCAGCACATGCTGAGGTGCACAGTGCGCAGAAGTCGCTAACTTTCTGCAGAGTCAATAGCTACAGACCTACAGATTAGCCCAAGAACAGTGCATAGAGAGCTTCATGGAATGGGTTTGCATGGTCGATCAGCTGCATCCAAGCCTTACTTCACCAAGTGCAATGCAAAGCATCACTGGACTCTAGTGCAGTGGAGACATGTTCTCTGGAGTGATAAATCACTTGTTATATGATGCAAAGACATCCACACATGTTTGAATTGTGGCATAAGCGTCAAATTGTTTTTTTACTTGTGCATATAAATGTGTATTTCAGCTGAGGTAACCATACTAAAAACTTACTTCTGTAACATCTCACAGACATTTTTGCGGTTCTCTTCCATGCCTCAATTTCCCCTGAAATGACCCTCACATCCGCACTCTCTTTCATAATCACACTCCCTCCAGCATCCACTTGATGAGAGCACAGAATTGCTGATTCCCACCATCTATATAGTGCGGCCCTGCATGACACCACTAGATGACCAAGCATCAATGTTCAGCCAGAACACTCAGGATTTCTGTGCTATTTTCATGTCGCATGCGGTCTGGCATGACAGGAAATGGAAGGGAAGGGATCTTTAAAGCAATGAGAGGATCTTGTCTGATGTATGCTTCCCTCGGATTTTGACTCTATTTCTGAACATCAATACTAAACGCAGCATCGCCTGCCACCTGACTCAGATGGGAATGACTGGAGAAGGAGAGCAGATGAAGAGGCACACGCACTCACACAGCCTCACAAGATGGTGCAGCTGTGTTGTACATGTGCTGAACAAGACAGTCGCAGCGGCAGAACTTGTATGATGTCTCCAGGCTCATGGATATTGCAGACAGACAGAGAAGAGAAGAGGAAGGATCTAATAGCTCAGGAGAAGAGCTCATCTGTGTTCAAATATATCTTCATTTTAAAGGGATAGTTCAACCAAAACTGAACATTCTGTCATCCCATACTCATCCTCAAGTTGTTCCAAACCTGTATTGGTTTCTTTCTTCTTTTGAACACTATAATATATTTTAAAGAATGTTGGTAACCAGACAGTTGATGGTAGCCATTGACTTCTAAAGTATTTGAAGTTAGTGAGTTTATTTAAAGGGGCTATATGTAAGAATTGTCATGTATTAATCACTTTTTTATTGCCAATGTGTGAACAGCTTGTAACAAAAAAAAAAAAAAAAGAGACCTAGGTTGCCTATGAAAGCCTGTAGACTGATTTTTAATATGTGAAGGACGTTTATTTGAGAAAATCAAAAGTGTGTGATGGTACCCATGCTCCTGAGATCCTCTCTTCTGTTCTGACACATGAAACAAATGCTTATACAGTGTTCAGGATAATGCCGAAAGAGCCATTCTGTATTGTAATGTCAATGTTTCATTCAAAGAAAAGGGTTTCATTCAAACTATAGTCTCAAATATCCAGACCTATTGTTTAGTGTTTTGGTTTTGTTTCATGTTCTTATTTTGTCATGTTCACTGCCATGTTTTCTGGTTTGTCATGTGATTCCATTGTGCCCTCATGTGATCATGTCATGTGCTTCCCTAGTCGATAGGTGTGTTCGACATCGGCTGCGGCTGGATGTAACTAATTGGTGAGAGTAGGGGAGGACACTTTCTGCTTCCCGCAGTGACGCTCGCGCTGTGTTTGCATACTTTACCACAGCTGAAGTTAAATAATATTTGGCAATACGTTTCAGAGACATTATTGTCATGTAATACTTTATGCACTGCTTAATACAGCATGTGTTTGTAGAATAAGGTTTAACATATAAGCCTACACTATCAAAGTGAGGTCTACGATTTTTATCAGTTTTATTTTGATAAACACGAAAATATAACCTCGCGACTACATGAAACGAAGTTTTACTGTTATAAAAAACTGATTTGTGCGCATTAGTGGAACCGAAGGATTTAGAATAAACACGAAACACCGGCCAATCGGTGAATCCGGCCAATCGTGGGACAGCTGTGTCGTCATCAGAGTCTGGTGCAGCCGCTCTGGAGAAACTGCACCGGCTGTATTAGCCGACTGCTCTCGAATCGCTCTTGCGGTACTTGGATGTCATACGTCACTGTCACGTGTAGTGATGCACCGAAATGAAAATTCTGGGCCGAAACCGTCTCGGTTACGTATGTAACCCTCGTTCCCTGAGGAGGGAACGGAGACGTATGTAGTGACTAACGAATGGGGGTTTCGCTTAGAAGCCAATTATCTCAGAGAATTCAACAGCGCCCAATGGCAGTGCCAATGCCATGGGCATCTGGAATTTGCATGCGTAACTCCGCCCCACCTCGTGGGTATATAAGGAAGTACGCTGGCAACATCGCATTATGTTACTGCTGCAGGAGCCAAGACTGAACTCCGCGTTCCAGGCAGCACAGCTGATGTGGCAAAGGAAACGTACGTCTCCGTTCCCTCCTCAGGGAACGAGGGTTACATACGTAACCGAGACGTTCCCTTTCGTTCAGTCACTACGACGTACGTTAGTGACTAACGAATGGGGGTTCCAATACAACAACGCCACTCAGCTGTCATCCAGTGCCCTACGTAAGTGTGAGTACCCTGTCGTAAGACTAGTACGGACGAAGGACTCCCACTTATCACAGGATTACCAAGGTACACTGGGAAGCATATCCCAGTGAGGGAATGCCAAGATGCCTACCCGTAGGGAGGGCTTAAGAACACACATATGACCCGCTAAGGGCTGCATATGGAAGATCTCTAGGGTACCAGCCGAAGGTGGATTTTTAACCCTAGGGGCGGCAGGGGCTTGCCAAGGGAAAGACACCTGCTCGCTGAGGAGGCTTACGGTGGAAATACTCGTGTGGGGGTCGCCGGAGGGGAACCATGCACACGGAGCACCTGGCCGGACATGAGGGTCTGGGCTCGAAAGGGCAGACTGAACTGATGTCGGCGTAAGCAGTGCTGGAGGAGCTCAGGGCTCTCGGGGAGCTCACCTGAGGGAAAATATCGCACGTATCCAGTCCTTGGAGTGGAATGGCGAGCAAGCGAAGACACCTGAGCCTGGCCCATTACCGGCCACCCGTAGGGGCGAGTACATAGTTGGACACTGGCTCCACTCGGAGATTGTAGAATCTGGCGAATGTGTTGGGTGTCGCCCAGCCTGCAGCTCTGCAAATGTCTGTTAGCGAGGCGCCATGCGCTAGAGCCCAAGAGGAGGCCACATTCCGGGTGGAGTGTGCCCTCACACCAAGGGGACATGGTCGACCTTGCTGTTGGTAAGCCAAAACAATGGTGTCCACTATCCAGTGAGACAACCTCTGCTTTGAGAGAGCACTTCCCTTCCGCTCTCCACCATAACAGACAAAGAGCTGGTCTGAGGTCCTGAAACATTGCGTACTGTCTACATAGGCGCGGAGAGCGCGTACTGGACAGAGCAATGCCAAGGCTGGGTCTGCCTCCTCCAAAGGCAGCGCTTGCAGGTTCACCACCTGATCTCGGAACGGAGTGGTGGGAACCTTGGGCACATATCCGGGCCGGGGTCTCAGGATCACGTGAGAGTTAGCCGGCCCGAACTCAAGGCACGCTTCGTCAACCGAAAATGCTTGCAGGTCCCCGACCCTCTTAAGCGAGGCCAATGCGGTCTGCAGAGCCGTCTTCATAGACAAGAACTTAATCTCAGCCGACCGCAAAGGCTCAAAGGGAGGCCTCTGCAGAGCACTTAAGACTACTGAGAGGTCCCAAGAGGGAACGAGAGGAGAGCGAGGAGGATTCAGTCTCCTCGCCCCCCTCAGGAACCTGATGATCAGGTCGTGCTGACTTACCTTTTTGTCTCCCAGGAGATCGTGGTAGGCAGATATTGCGGCCACATACACTTTAAGGGTGGAAGGAGACAGCCTACGCTACACCCCCTCCTGGAGAAACGATAGCACGGACCCGATCGGGCATTTCCAGGGGTCTTCTTGGCGGGAAGAAAACCATGTGACGAAGAGGTTCCACTTCAATGCATAGAGACGTCGCGTAGACTCAGCTCTAGTGGAAGTGATGGTAGCGACCACCGCAGGTGGAAGACTACTCAAACCTGCCGCGTCCCATCCAGAAGCCACACGTGGAGCTTCCAGAACGCTGGACGCGGGTGCCAAAAGGTGCCCCGTCTCTGAGTGAGGAGGTCCGGTCTCAGAGGAATAGGCCAGGGAGGGGCTGTCGCAAGGAGTAGAAGTTCTGGGAACCAGGCCTGGCCGTGCCAATACGGGGCGACCAACATGACCTGCTCCTTGTCCTCCCTGATCTTGCACAGTACCCGTGCAAGGAGGCTCACTGGGGGAAACGCATACTTGCGTAGCCCTGGCGGCCAGCTGTGCGCCAGTGCATCCGTGCCAAGGGTGCCCTTGGTCAGGGAATAATACAGGGAGCAATGGGAAGAGTCCTGGGAGGCAAACAGATCTACCTGTGCGTCGCCGAACCGTTCCCATATCAGCTGGAATGTCTGGGGGTGGAGTCTCCACTCTCCGGGGAGAGGCTGAATCCCTGAGAGCTCGTCGGCTGCACGGTTCAGGTCTCCCGGGATGTGGACAGCACGAAGGGACCTCAGGCGCTTCTGACTCCACAAAACGAGATGGCGGGCGAGTTGAGACATACGGCGGGAGCGTAGACCGCCCTGGTGGTTGATGTACGCTACTACGGCCGTGTTGTCTGTCCTGACTAGTACATGTTGACCCCTCAGCAACGCTCGGAAGTGGTGCAGGGCGAACCATACTGCCAGTCCTATCCAGGAGCCCGCGGCTGCTTGTCCATTGCACATGGCACCCCAGCCCGTGGATGATGCATCTGTTGATACAACAACATGCCTGGAAACTCGTTCTAAGGACACTCCGGTCCGTAAAAAGCTGAGGTTCGACCACGGGGTGAGAGTCTGTAAGCAGGCCCGAGTCACTTGTACCCGGAGCGTGCCAGACCGCCATGCCCATCTCGGGACTCGATCGCGTAGCCAGTGCTGAAGCGGTCTCATATGAAGCAATCCGAGCGGCGTCACCGCGGCTGCAGATGCCATATGCCCCAGGAGCCTTTGAAATAGTTTCAGTGGAACCGCACTCTTGCCCTCGATTTGACGAAGGGAAGTCAGCAGAGACTGCGCGCGCTCGCTCGAAAGCTGCGCGCACATGGCGACCGAGTCGATATCCATACCGAGAAAAGAGATCCTCTGCGCGGGGCAAAGTTTGCTCTTCTCCCTGTTGACCCGAAGGCCCAGACGGGCTAGGTGATGGAGCACCAAATCTCTGTGTCCGCAAACCTGCTCTCGAGAGTGACCCAGTATGAGCCAGTCGTCGAGGTAGTTCAGAATGGGAACCCCGTGCTGCCGAAGGGGCGCAAGGGCTGCCTCGGCAATCTTCGTAAAGACGCGAGGGGACAGAGATAGCCCGAATGGTAGAACTGCGTACTGATATGCCCGCCCCTTGAAAGCAAACCGTAGGAACGGTCTGTGTCGAGGTAGAATGGAGACATGGAAGTAGGCGTCCTTCAGGTCGATCGCTGCAAACCAATCGTCTGGACGAACGCATTCGAAAAGGCGTTTCGCTGTCAACATCTTGAACGGAAACCGGAGAAGGAAGCAGGGAGGAACCTGCGCGAACTGAATCGCGTAGCCGCGCGACCCAGCGGGACAGCCCTGGAAGCTGAAGCCAGACTCCCAGAAACTGCGCCAGCGGGGTCAGACGTACCCGGTGTGGGCTTGCAGCGATGAGTGGTGGGTCCCGTGGGTGGCGCGCACCGTCATCACCGGACTCTGTGGGCTCAGGGATGGGAGTGTTAATTCTTTCTTTGACCAAATTAGGGTGCTGCTGACCCGTGGGTCAGCAGCTGAACAAAGGATTCTCCCCCGGCCCTCCACCGGGGGAAGGAGTGGTCCTGCTACCATCTCCTGGAAAGAATACTCCATCCCTGAGCCATCCGTCTCAGGAACGCCGCTTGGCCTGGCGTTTAGCGGGGCGCGGGGCGGGCTGAGCGGATTGTGACGCCTTCCTTCGGCGACCTCTGCCACCGGGCCCGGGTGAAGGCTGCTGCTTGGGCCGGGCGGGGTGGGCGGGAGCCTTAGGAGGGCGTCCTCGGCGTGGAGCAGACTGAGGCGACTGTGCCGGCGGCTGGGTGGAGGCAGCAGCTGGCCGCCGGGGCAGTACATGTTTTATAGCCTCAGTCTGCTTCTGGGCGATTGAGAACTGTTGGGCAAAGTCCTCAACCGCCCCGCCGAAGAGGCCGGCCTGGGATATGGGGGCATCGAGGAACCGGGTCCGCTCGGTGTCCCGCATATCGGCCAGGTTCAGCCATAAGTGACGCTCCTGGACCACGTTTGTGGACATCACTTGACCCAGGGAGCGTGCGGTCACCTTCGTCGCCCGGAGAGCGAGGTCGGTGGCGGCACGCAGCTCATTTAAGAGCCCCGGATCAACTCCACCCTCGTGCATGTCCTTGAGGATCCTCGCCTGGTAGACCTGAAGGATCGCCATGGCATGCAAAGAAGCGGCAGCCTGCCCCGCGGCTCTGTGCGATTTCGCCACCAAGGTTGATGTGAATCGACAGGCTTTGGAGGGGTGCTTAGGATCACCGCGCCAGGTTGAAGCGCTCTGAGGACACAGTTGCATCACAACAGAACGTTCAACTGGGGGGACCCCAGTGTACCCATTGGCCGCCGCCCCATCGAGGACGGAGAAGGCGGAGGAAGTCGCCGAACGGTCACGGGAAGACAACGGGGACTTCCAGGACCGTGCGAGTTCCTCATGAAGCACGGGAAAGAAAGGTATTGGGGGCGGGGACTGACAGTTGTCAGCGCGCGCTCCCAAAAACCAATCATCGAGCCTGGAGCGTTCGGGACAGGGCGGAGGGTTCCACTCTATCCCTAAGCTCGCGGCTGCCCGAGACAACATGGCTGTCAGCTCTGGGTCCGACTCGGGCAATGCTGGAGCGCCCAAAGGCGGCAGCACAGCCGAGTCATCATCCTCAGAGGACTCGAGCCCACCTTGTGATGCGGTGACCGACATCGCATCTTCCTCCGGAGCGCCAAACGAGATGCGCGGGGGGGGCAGGAGCCGGCCCCGCGATCTGCGTCTGGACACTCGCGGGTTGCAGTGTGCAAGACGGGGGTGTGGCCCGAGGCATGAGCGTCGGGGCTTTGTTCCACACCGTAACCGTCGGGTCACCCTGACCACCAGCCGAAGTACTGGGCCTCTGGGACTCAGTAGATCGGGGTGTGGTAGAGGGGACTCTCACTTCATTACGAAGGTCATGGAGTCTTGACCGCAACACCGCAATGGTCATGTTCCCGCAGTGGGAACATGACTCATCCACAAACGCTGCCTGGGCATGCTGAAAGCCCAAACATACCAGACAGTGTTTGTGCCCATCAGAAGAAGATAACAACCGGCCACACCCAGAAGTACACGGACGAGACATCCTGAAAAGGACGCGTCACGTGTAAGCTCTTTTGTGAGAGGAAGCTTCGCAGAGAACGCCAAAGCGCCCAGGGACCACACACCAGCTGTCTAGCGGACCACTGCGCAGATCAGCAGGCAGGCAGTATGATGATCACTGGAACGCGCCGTAACACCAACGTCTCTGGAAAGCTGCTCGTCTCGAAGGCTTGTCGAAGACTCAGAACAGGCTTGAAGGAGTGAAGAGATACTCTTGGCTCCAAAGCAGAAACATAATGCGATGTTGCCAGCGTACTTCCTTATATACCCACGAGGTGGGGCGGAGTTACGCATGCAAATTCCGCATGCCCATGGCATTGGCACTGCCATTGGGCGCTGTTGAATTCTCTGAGATAATTGGCTTCTAAGTGAAACCCCCATTCGTTAGTCACTAACGTACGTCGTAGTGACTGAACGAAAGGGAACAAAATTTTTGGATGCACTTGGCCGAAAACCGGAACTGAAGCCAAAAATGTATATATATATAAATTGCTTGAATTTAATGGATCTGAAATGAAAAAATCAGGAACCAATAGAATAATCTAACTTTTATTAAGTTACCTAACAAAACCTAAAACATTTTTAACAATAAACATAAATAATAATACCAAATAGGCCTAATATTATTCTTCAAGTTTTATGTTCCATAAAATTACAGTTGTGCAAAAAAAGATCTACAATTATCTGAATAACTTCACACAAAATCACAGAATGGTTCTCATTAAGAACATGAGACGCTGCACGAAATCGTCTCTCACTGTCTGTCACTGTTCTCTGGGAAAAATGGCATTTGGGGGGTAAAATATGTGTTTTTTTGGCAGAGTTGCCTGCTAAAATTCGCATTCCTGGGTCTAAATATCACATAATTGGGGTTGCTTCAACCCGCGGACAAGAAAAAACATCCCACGGGAAAACCGCGGACTTGGCAACACTGCTTGGGGCAGACAAATACCTGCGTGCAATCCTTACAAGCAATGGAAAGCGGCCTTCGTTTGCGCGCCAATAGTCAAGGGGATTGTCGCTTCTGGCTATGGGTAGTTCAGCTCGATACGTCACTATTTGTTCTCATACCGCTGACATGCTTAATCTTTAATAGGCAGACACGTCGCGTGATAACAGCTCGACCGTGAGTGAAACCTAAGCGCTTGCGCACGGATGGGAGGGGCGGGTGACATTCATTTTCGGTTTACGTTTTTGCCTTTTTTTTTTGTTTCGGCCCGATACCGATAATGCCATTTTCGGCCGAAATTTCGGTGCACCCCTAGTCACGTGGCATCGGTGTCTCAAGTCGAACAAGCCTTCTTGTGTCATGTTGTCATCATAGACCGTAAAAAAAAAATATGGACGACGTGACTTCATTGACTTTCGCTGACCAGAGTTGAAGCTTTCGTAGGCCCGCACACGGCGCTGACATCTTGGGACAGAGTCTGCGCAGTAATGATCTCGGGACCGGAGTTGCGCAGTAGAGAGCAGGAAGTAGAGGCGCGATTATCAAAAGGCCGCCCACACTCTCACAGATGCAGAACAATTAATTATGTTGGTGTGAAATAAACAGTTATAGAAATGTAGAAATTAAAGCTAAAGCTTCAATCTCCTCCCAAAAATCCAGAAAAAAGTCTGTTAGTGCCTTAGTGACAACTTCACTCAGAGAAGCCGTCAATCTCAGCTGTCAATCATGACGTCACACCCCCCGTTTTTATAGTATTAAATAACTAACTAAAACTAAACTTATTTAAAAAACGAACACTTGAAATTAAATAATTGTGATTAAAAACTGCCTAAAATGACAGAAACCATCTTTAGGAAAGTGTGTCTCGCGTCCATTCTAATACATGGAGAGGTGGGGGTTATGAGCTATACTGGGACCAACCACCGGGGGGCGATTGTGGTGCGGAGGCTTCAGTTTCTGAGAGGAGTGGTGCAGGCTTGGTTGTCATTGGTTGATTTAGTCATGTGAGTTACCAGTTCAGATCTGTCATTGGTTCATTGTCTTGATTGTTCCCAGGTGTGTCTTGGTTAGTAATTAGTCTTTGTGTATTTAGCACTCATGTTTGCCTTGTTCCCTTGTCGAGTATTGTTTCCTGCAAACCACTGTTGGTGAGTTCTTTGTTTAGTCAAGTCTGTTCAAGTCAAGTCTTTGTTTGTGTTTTGTAAATAAACTGCACTTGGGTTCATAAAGCTTGCATCCAGTGGATCAATACATTACAGAAATAAGAACATGAAACATGAACATAAAACAACCAAAACACTAGACACTACACCCTATAAATTATAATCAAACTATCATTACAGTGTAATTTTAATTACCTCATCTGTTGATATGATGCCAGTGAATATTGCAGATCTGGTGCTAACATATCCACATCGCTACGATCAGATGCTTTCCTAACGACCGCTTTCTTACATCTGTCATTTTTGTTGTGTTTGTGTTATTAATAGGAAAGCGCACATATTTTCATATTCATCTAAAGTCACTCTCAGCCGCGTGGACAGCGTCTCAATGTTGGTTAACAACAGTTTATCGCTGCAAAGGTATTTCCACTTATTTTTGTAAGCAATGAACGAAAAATAACTTTGCTGTGAGTAATCACATTCAGTCTCTTGTACGTTATGTGCACAAGAAAGAAGTTGCTGGCTGCAGTTCACTTAACGGTCATCGCTAATAACAAGGGTTTCTGAATTCTACATGTAGCCACTTTAAACTTCACCTGTAAGGCAACAGTCTGAAAGTAATGAATGCATCCACAGACTGCTTACTGTTTGAATGAATAAAAGCAATACATTCAATAACTAAATGAATGCATAGAAAATATTTTGGTAAAAGAATCATGCCGGTATCGGTTAATGACAGCTGAAGACGTAAGTGTTACGGAACAATGAACACTTCAGACGTTCTGCTCCTTCGTGTTTCCTTCTCCATGAAGTCTCTGGCAGGTTTTAATCAGGTCCAGCTTAGCTCACAATTTATTTTTCTCCAAGCCAAGTCAATATATTAGCATATGATTAATTACTCTCTGTAAATACGCAGACAGTGAACTTGATGAGGTTTGCTAATTCCAAATGCTGATAAGGCTAAACAGAAGAGATGAATTGCATTGTGGGTAAAGCTGTCAAGTATTTGCTTTTTTCAGTAATAACCTCATCTTCAGGATATCCAAATGTCATTATGATACACTGGCTTAATCCAGCTGTAACTGTGTGTGTATACAGTTTATTACATTTTTGAAAGCTTTCTTTTTGTTTGCATTACTTGGACAGGAAAAATATTTATTTATTAGTTTATTTTGTAAAAATGAGCCTGTAACTACAAACTCAAGACAAATATGCACCGTATACTGTTTTGGTATCTCTATAAACTGTAGCCTAAGTTTTACATGTTGCATTTTTGGGATGAAGGAAAAAAAAAAAAAGAGGAGCTAAACTAGCGTTTTTCTTTCTTTCTTTTTTTTCTGTATACAATGGTGGCCAAAATAATTAGAACACCTGACAGATCTGAAAATATTGACCATTTTTGCCTCCAAAACACAATTTCATTTCACAATGTTCATGAAACATGCAGATGATTGCTCTGACCAAATTTAAGATGAAGTGAGTCATACTGTTGTTATCTACTTTTAACTTTAATATTTGGTATGTCCACCTTTTTCAGCAATTACAGCGGCACTTGCATAGTGTCAAATATATTTCATCTGAGAATTTCAACACTAATGTTATCCCATGCCTTCTACAACTGAAGCTAAAGGCTTTCATTCGAATGTACAATAGATCTGTCCAGTTTTGTGTTCAATTTGTCCCAAATGTGCTCGATGGGGTTGAGGTCCGCACTTTGAGGGGGCCAGTCCATCATTTTCAATCTTCCAGCAGATTCCTTCCTTCGCAAGAAGTTCCGGCAATAGTTAGAAGAATGTTTCAGGTCATTGTCTTCTTGGAAAATAAATCCAGGCCCAATAAGACGACTCCCCAGATGCCAAATGTTCTAATAATTTTGGCCACCACTCTATAAACACTTTTACTTTACATTGCTTTACCCTAGACAGGCGCCTCTTCATGAAGAAAAGAAAAAAGCTGTCCATCCTTATTTTCAACCTTATTTTCTCATTCCATAGTAGCCATATATTTGTAACAGTCTGCGCATTACAAAGCAGCAGCTTTTGTGTGAGGAAGTTTGCTGTGCCTCTTTCCTCATCAGTAGCTTTGAGCCGAAACATAGTTCTGCCTATCCGTCAACATGTCCTCCCTTTCTACATATCTTCCCTTCTCACTCTTCTTCCTCTGTCTATCTCTCCGCATCAGTGCTCCATTCCCCACCCCTGCGCTCCGCTACAGAGCCTCCCGCCCTTAATCCTCTTTCCGAAGCCACCCAGCCATGCAGCCTCGCTTTCAGTTCTTAAGTGACAATATTCTGTAAACATGCAGGTAGGAACACCGAGGTTTACGATGCACCTCAGGTTGTAAGATTCCGCTGGTTACTGTAACACGAGTAGCCTTTGGTGCTCGAGAGATGAATAACTCCCCTTCCTCCTGCATGGTGAGGCTCTGTTAATTTATGCATTAAGTTGGACAGGATCCAGTTCAGAAATTTTCAGTGGCTCTTAGACATCAGGAGAGGCTCAAATCATTTTCCTGAGAGTAATTGGAGGGTGCGAGGAAGGCCATTAATGCGGCGGGGCCAGAGAAACAGAGAGCCAGTGATCAATCAAGCGCATACAAGCTGTGGGGTCCATACACAACACCACTCATTTTCATCTAAAGCTTTTTAATAGATGTTTGTGCTACGGATGAAACGATTACTGGTTTGACGATAAACCACAATAAAATTCCCAACGAATGTCCAAAGCAAACGCAATGCGATAAGATTCCAGCGCCATGCAATTTGTCTGTTCACACCAGATGTGACGTGACTTTGGATGAATCTGAAATCGCCCCCTAAACCAGGGTTTTTCCTACATTGAAAATTTTTTGGCGGCCGCCAAAACAAATTTTTGCCCCGCCAAAGCCTTATTTGATCAGTTATTGTGATTTATGAGTGATGTAGATCTACCGCGCTTGTGATCGGCGCATGTTAACTGATGACAGAGAGAACGAGCGGAGAGCCCTATCCCGCGCGCACGCTCTCGGTCTTCAAAATAAGCACCGTTTTAGCATTCTAATATTTCACATATCACGTTAATCAAAAGGTCGGAAGACCGAATCCATGTTGCACGTGGTGGATTCGGACATTTTTTCCCTTGAACTACCGCTGGATGTGAATTGCGCTCAAAAAACGCTAACTCTTCACCGACCAGCTGACATAAACCATACTTTCAATAAACGGGAAACAAATCCTATCCAGTTATTAAGTGTTTTCTGTGTGTTGACAAATCTTTCGCGATGTTCTAACAGACGGGATTCACACACAACGCGTCTGCTAGTGTCCGATTCGCGACCTAATGACTCCTTTGAATCGAATCATTTTAACGACTGGTTAGAACAACTGAACTGTCCAACACTGAACTCACGAATCAGTTTAATCATTTACTCAGAACATCTGAAATGAGAACACAAGTGTGCTCACCCAATTTAGCAAGAGTGGATAGTAAGAATTAGTTTGAATTATCCACAGTCTTTCAGCTTATTTCTGTTGACAATGTGTAGTAAATAAATAGCCTAAAATCATTTAGTTTAGAATGGAGTGAGGTGAAACCAGAACAAAGTTGTTATTAGCTAGCTGATAATTTTATGAAATTGTATATGGCAGAAAATTAGGCTATTTGTTATTTTTTTAATACTATTTTTTAATATTGATATGGTTATATACCAAAACAATTATTTGTAAATAGTGTAAAAATGAGGAACAAAAGAAACAAAAATCAAGGTATCGAAATAAGATAAGCAAAAATTACAAACTGTTTCTTTGAATTTATTTTAAATGTATTGTCAGTATTGCGCTTGCAGATCACGTGGGTAGGGTACTTTTTACTGTGTATGTGTGGATGACCATGTCGGTCAGCCACCACCGAAGACCATTTTTGACCCAGGAAAAACCCTGTAAACCCTCATTCACTATTCCAACCTGATCTCACGGCAATTCGTACATATTTTACGAGGTGGCAAATTTTCGCTAAATCGTACGTATTTGACGAGTGGCCAAATTCGTATGAATTCGTACAAATTACCTACCTCAAACCCCGCCCCTAAACCTACCCGTCACTGGGGTTTAGACAAAACGTACAAATTCGTACGAATTTGCCACCTTGTAAAATACGCACAAATTGCCGTTAGATAGCGTTGACTATTCCCTACGTTACCCCACTAATAAAGTTCACTTGAAGGAGCGAATGTAAACGAGTGAGTGAATTCGGACAGTCATTGAGCGTGGGATAGAATGAGTGCACTCAATAACGTTCACTATGGTTTCGGACACGACTACAACTGGCTGTCCCCTCGAATAATGGCCTATTTGAGGATATAGGGGGCAATTTTGGATTCAGCCTATGAGACTCGACAAAATCAGTCAAAATTACAGCAAATCAGAAGAGTGTGTGGGTGGAGCTCACTCTTCAAGCGCACTGCACTCGCAATGAAATGGATAAGTACATAATCAAATTCAGGAATATTACACTAATTTAAAGGGATAGTTCAGCCAAAAATGAAAATTTGACATTTATTACGACTGGCAAACTGCAACGGTTGGAGCTAAAAATATTAATTTGTGCTCTACTGAAGAAACAAAGTCACCTACATTTTGGATGCCCTGGACATCAAATTTTCATTTTTGGGTGAACTATCCCTTTAACATTATTAAAAAGACATACTGAGTGACTGAGGCAATCTTTATCATAGAATACACTTGTTTATTTCCAACTGAGTTGTTACACACTTGTTCCCTTTCATTTGTTTTTAAGATCTGAGGTGAATGATCTATATTGTTACTTTTAGTATATATATACAAGTCACTCAAACTATATTCAAACACACTGTAAATTATTTTAACATTATATAAAGGACATAACCAGTTCCTGAGATTATCATTTCATACTTTGTGTTGTTGTTGCACTGTAAAAAAAAAAAAAAAGTTTAATCTTAAAAAAGTAAGCGTTCGTGTTGCCTTAACATTTAAAATTTAGTCAACTTGAAATTTAAAGTTGTACTAAGTGACTAAAAAACTTTTTTTTTTACTAAACAAAATTTTAAACCAGCATGAACACTTACTTTTAAGTTGAAACAACAAATTTAGGGCCTTATCATACACCCTGAGCAATGTGACGCCAGGCAAGTGTTTTTTGCTAGTTTCAGCTCGACGCAGTAATCATTTTCACATCCAGCATCACGTTATTTAAATAGCAAATGCAATCACGCCCATCTGTACGCCCATGGGCGTGCTGATCTGAAAACGAGGTGTTCAGGCGCGTTGCTATTTTGAGGCAACTGAAAACGACTGCGCCATTGACAAAAAAAACCTGGTCTAATGTCAATAGCGCAAAATTATTTTTGGTGTAATTTAAAGGGCGCGTTAGTAATATACGCCTATAGGCGGGTGTACAAAGTGCATAAACTCTGCTTATTACACACACAGGGCACACAAACATTTTTAAATATTAAAAATAAAATGATTCCTTTCCGGAGAAGTGTTCAGTCTTTCCGCTCGCAAATTCCGTCATGTAAATAGCGAATCCACCATGGTGCAAACGCCAAAACACACCCTTTACTTATTAAGAGACTACACCGTAAAAAAAATCCCCGTAAAATTTACAGTAAAAAAACGGCAGCTGTGGTTGCCAGAACTTTACCGTA
Organism: Gobio gobio; assembly: GCF_949357685.1. Taxonomy (NCBI): domain Eukaryota; kingdom Metazoa; phylum Chordata; class Actinopteri; order Cypriniformes; family Gobionidae; genus Gobio; species Gobio gobio. The sequence goes on along the minus strand of NC_137099.1, from coordinate 51,262,924 downwards.
AAAAATACGACAGTAACGTTTTAGGTTTTTAGGTACAGCACCATATAATTTAAAGGTTTATAATGTAATAATTACGGTTAAAAAATTTTTTATTTTACAGTTCAAAACCGTATAATTTAAAGGTTTATAATGTAATAATTACGGTTAAAACATGTTAAAAAAATTTACGGTAAAAAAAATATATTTCATTAACTTAAATAATGTTAAATTACCAACCTATTGAAATACTAATATCAGTTATGTACCTTTGATATATATGGACAACCACCAATCACAGTGGTGATAAGAATCACGTGATGAATCAAAGCTCATCACAAGCAGCTTTTAAGAGGACAATACTAATTTAAAGAAGGTGCTCAGTGTCATTCACACAAACACTAAACACCATCATGGTAAAACACATGAAATTTAAAAAATGCAATAAACATTAATTTAACAACATCATACAACCCTTTTGGACCGCCAACCAATTTTTCCATCATAGGAAAAGTGGATTCGGACATATAAATGTATGATGAGTTTTCGCTGTCTATGTTCTTCAAGAATCTTTGGAATGACATGAGGGTTGTGAATAATGACAGTATTTCCTTTTTTGGGTGTATTATCTCTTTAAATCAGTAGCTTGTGTAATGCTGGGTTTACAGTACTTTAAACAGGATTTCCTCATGCACTTTTGAAACAAGAGTGTATGAAATCAATTTCCAGCAAAGGGATCAACAAACGAAACCAAGTTTCTCCTCTATTGATTCAGCATTCATCTTTTGACAAGTTATAAATCTATCTGCATCCACGGAGATCTCTACATATATCTAGTTAAGGTTATTTAAGGTTAATTTATCAATATCCAGCATAGAAGATTTATATGCAGTGCGGCAGGGCTAAATATTGATCAGGTTACAACACGTCCCATATTATCTGCTGGGCAATGCTGTCTTGATTGATTCTAAGGACTAAGATCAGTAAGCCTGCGCTCACATTCCCAAACATCCTCCTTTCAGTCTGGAGAAGGGGAAATATTTTATTCCAACATGGCACTGATCACGGACGGCTGTGATGTTATCATGGACAGACAGAGGAGTCTCTTCTGTCAATGTTTGAGCTTGACAAAGTGTCTCGCAGACGAGACACGCTTCTGATTTATAATTCCTTGTCACTAGGGTTTTGTAGAAGATAATGCAGACCTAATATTAAACATCCTGCTTTTTTAATTTCCAAAAACACTGCAATTCATCAATCATATTTCCTATGAGCAAAAAAATAAAGAAAATTACACATGATGGCCAAGTATGGCAACGCATACTCAGAATTTGTCCTCTGCAGTTAACCCAACCAAGTTAGTACACACTCATTATAGTACATTATGAGTAGTCAGTCATTTCCTGTCGGTATTGAGACTGAGAGTCAACCCCCAACCTTTGGGTTATTAGTCTGACTTCAACCTTCAGGCCAATTTTGTCTCAGATGTTTCTCTTTAAATTAATTAGTTCAAAACAGTTGCATAACTTTGTTTTAAAAAGTGGGTAGGACAGGAATGGGGGGTGGGGGGTTTTAATACAATGATATGTACAATAACAATTGCAGAAAAAATAACCTTACAATGTCCAGAAATCAATTTCAATAGTACACAAGTTTAATTTATCGACACATATGTCATGTGATGGTATACGACGGTATATCGATTTCGATTTCAGTATCAACTCATAGCCTACATTTTAAAATTTCAAAGAAAGTTTTATTTTTTTTAGAAATCTTGTGTTTGATCATATCTAAATATTTATTAAAATGCAAAACTGCAATAGTTTTTGAGAAAATAGATTAGATACATGTATATCGATTAAAGAGCCATAAAAGCACCAGTGGGAAATGGCATTACAAATGGAAATTATTTTTCGAGCCACAAAATGACTCTAATTTGCCCCTTTGAATAAGAATTCTCTAATTTAACCTTAATTACTATACTAATTGTAATATAAATAATACAAATATTAGAAGAAAAATATTTTAAGTGGTCATTAATGGACCATAATTATTGCACAAATAGTATTTAGTACCAAAATATCTCAAAATATTCAATAAATATTATTGAACTAAAATATAGAACATTTATTCAATTGAAAAATAGTTAAGGTGTATGGTCACATTTGACCATCAATGAGTATGAGTGTGACCAATTAGTAAGGAATACCTGAGGGCTAAATACAATAAAAAACATTAACATTAATGTTAACATTGTTGCATCTCCATCACTCTCCATAATAAAACAGATCCTGTATGGTTGACGTAATAATCAATGCACACTATGCTGTACTGTTTACCAAAACTGGCTGCAAACACCTGTAAAGTGGAGCTGTTGTGTATCAAGCCATTCAAATGAATTGACACCGCGCTAGAAGTATTGAGAGCTCCGTGAAGCACGTGAAAAACTCAGTTTTTCAACACTCTGGCTTAAACTGTTATGCCATATTAGCGCCAAAGCGCTATTTATTGTTTGAATTTCGCATTAAAACTTAAAAAAATGTAAAAGCTTAGACTTTGTTTAATATCAAAAGCAGGTTTGGCAATTTGGCGTGAGATTGAATTGGGCAGCGTGAGAGCGTGAGACAGAGCCTGAAAGCGTGAGTATCATGCCAAATGCGTGAGAGTTGGCAACCTTGGACTGGAGGTAAATGGCTCCCGCTAGCCTACTGCTCAATAAGTGACAAAATAACACCAACATTTTCCTATTTACATGTTGTGATGTGTATAGTTACATTGTGTATTAAGACCGACAGAAAATGAAAAGTTGCGATTTTCTAGACTGATATGCCTTGGAACTATTCTCTCATTCCAGCGTAGTAATCAAGGAACTTTGTGCCGTACCATGGGTGCAGAGGCGCAATGATATTACACAGCACCTGAAATTTTATGTTGATGGAAGTTAGCCTATTTTCAGTCAAGCTTTTTGATCTCTCTCTTTTTTTATAATTAAACAACCTACACTTGTGTTCTCAAGTTCAACTTGAATGGATACATTAGATATTTTACATTGTTTTGATTGTGATGCAAAGTAAAATGAAATCCTAGTTTCAAGATGAATATTTACTCCACAATACTGATCAATAAAATAGAAAAGGCATCAAGTTGGCTGTCCAGTTTAATCAGCCAAAAGATATTAATATTGACTGCTCACATGCAGCACTACAGCTACTGTACTGTTGTCAGCATATAATTCAGTCACCATAAGCAAACATCATTTTCATCCTATCAAGTAAGTGTAACAGAACTAATAATCTTTCCATTTCACTGCACTAGCATCTTCCGTAACAACATAAGCTTATTTGTTTTTGTAGCCATGCTTGTATGTCTGTGTATGTCAATCAATATGACTTTCTCTGTACAGGAAGAAAATGGCTTTGGAAACCCGCCTTCAAAGAGAACGCACCCACCAGTCATATAGTTGTCGTACTATATGCACTGCATTCTGTATACTGATTTCTATCACTCACTTTTCACACCAGACTGCATTTGTAAATTGCAGTCTAGATAACATGTGGGGTGGAAATGGTCCATTCCATTATAGACAATGAACATAGAAGGTCAACGCCATAACTGTGTGTGTCTCAAGGGCCCGGGTGGGCTATGAGGAGCAAAGCCATCGAAACCGTAATCGTTTCTAATCAGACAGAAGTGATGAGAACAAGCTTTGATTAGGGTACGCAAAGAACAAGGGGTGTTTTGAAAGAATAAAACGCATGGTATGGAAACCTCAGAGACTAAATCAACTCGATAGAAGCAGAGCAAACCATCTTCCTGAAAGGAAACAAAAAATAAAGTGCAGTGTGTTAGAATTTAAACCCAGGATTTTGAGTTATTTTGTGTTAACTTTGATGAAATTGAGGGCCATTTTTTTGTGCAAATATAAGTTTTTGTTTGTTCAGCCTGTCATAAACATCACTGTATAGCTTTATTCTTGTTCAAATGTTCAAATCATAAAAACTGTGTCAGTTATCCAAATACTCAAAAAAAGCAACACAGTTTGTATCTTTGGATCCTGTTTCTATCATGTTTGAGAACATTCAGGACAAATGATCACTCAGAAATGAAATCATAAGTCATATTTTTCACTTTACCATTTTAGGCTACACGACTACAAATGTTGTTGTCAACAAGGATAACAAGGATATATAACAAGGATTAACAAGGATATATATATATATATATATATATATATATGGAGGCTTGTTTCCGCCACAGAATAAAAAGTAATAAAAGGTAATTGTGACTTTTTATATCACAGTTCTGACTTTATTACGCACAACTGCAACTTTATATCACGCAATTCTACTTATAAGTTTGCGAGTTAAACAGTCAGAATTGCAAGTTATAAAGTCAGAATTGCGAGATACAATTCTGACTTTATAACTCACAATTTTGACTTTATAACTCGCAATTCTGACTTTATAACTCACAATTCTCACTTTTTGAGTTTTTGAATTGTGAGTTATAAAGTGAGAATTGTGAGTTATAAAGTGAGAATTGTGAGTTATAAAGTGAGAATGGTGAGTTATAAAGTCAGAATTGTGAGATATAAAGTCAGAATTGCGAGATATAAAGTCAGAATTGTGAGTTATTAAGTGAGAATTGTGAGATATAAAGTCAGAATTGCGAGATATAAAGTCAGAATTGCGAGATATAAAGTCAGAATTGTGAGTTATAAAGTGAGAATTGTGAGTTATAAAGTCAGAATTGTGAGTTATAAAGTCAGAATTGTGAGTTATAAAGTCAGAATTGTGAGTTATAAAGTGAGAATTGTGTGAGAATTGTGAGTTATAAAGTGAGAATTGTGAGTTATAAAGTCAGAATTGTGAGTTATAAAGTGAGAATTGTGAGATATAAAGTCAGAATTGTGAGTTATAAAGTGAGAATTGTGAGTTATAAAGTCAGAATTGTGAGTTATAAAGTCAGAATTGTGAGATATAAAGTCAGAATTGCGAGATATAAAGTGAGAATTGTGAGTTATAAAGTCAGAATTGCGAGATATAAAGTCAGAATTGTGAGATATAAAGTCAGAATTGTGAGTTATAAAGTGAGAATTGTGAGTTATAAAGTGAGAATTGTGAGATATAAAGTCAGAATTGCGAGATATAAAGTGAGAATTGTGAGTTATAAAGTGAGAATTGTGAGTTATAAAGTGAGAATTGTGAGTTATAAAGGGAGAATTGCGAGATATAAAGTCAGAATTGTGAGATATAAAGTCAGAATTGTGAGTTATAAAGTGAGAATTGTGAGTTATAAAGTCAGAATTGTGAGATATAAAGTCAGAATTGTGAGTTATAAAGTGAGAATTGTGAGATATAAAGTGAGAATTGTGAGTTATAAAGGGAGAATTGTGAGATATAAAGTCAGAATTGTGAGATATAAAATCAGAATTGTGAGTTATAAAGTCAGAATTGTGAGTTATAAAGTCAGAATTGTTAGCCTGGATGCCAGCCGAATTTAGCCCCGCCCACAAAATGTTTTGCTCGGGCAATTCGGTCTGGACTCGCTCCATAGAGGAGGAATTATGCCCGAACAGAAACTGTTCGGACCAATGAAATTGTCAGGGCGGGCTTTAGACGATGATGGACAGATGATAAACAGTAACGTCATCATCCACGTCATCGAAGGCTCTTGGGTTGAATTTGCTCTTATCCTAAACGGAGAACTTGTTCGTATATGCAGTCACCTTCACTATTTCTCTCAGAAACGATGATCGTGTTGGTAAGTACTCTGCCAGTAATAAAATAATTTAAGGATACACAAAGATCGTTTACACTCATCTTTTTCTTGTAACGTTACTTAATCCAGCGTGCGTCCAGACAGGGTTTCCAAGTGTTTTTGCAATGTCGCGCACAATTGCTACTCAAAACAATAACTTTCCGGGGGGTTCTCCGGAAAAAAATGGCGTTTGGTTGGCAAAATATGTTATTTTGGCAAGGTTGCCTGCTAAAATTCGCATTCCTGGGTTTATATAATCACATAATTGGGGTCGCTTCAACCCGCGGACATGGAGAAAAACACGGACTTGGTAACAGTGCAGTTGAGTTCCGTTGACATTTGACAACTAACGTTACGCGTCGCTCCGTTGCCCTGATTGGTTGTGGGTCTATCCAATTGAGGTCTTTCCTGGCTCGGTTGAAACACGCCCCATAATCAAAACTCAATGGAGCGGTACCAGACTCATATTCTGACTAGAATTGAGTATGGCCACGCCAGGCTACAGAATTGTGAGATATAAAGTCAGAATTGCGAGATATAAAGTCAGAATTGTGAATTATAAAATCAGAATTGTGAGTTATAAAGTCAGAATTGTGAGATATAAAGTCAGAATTGCACAATTCTGACTTAATATCTCGCAATTCTTACTTTATAACTCACAATTCACAATTTTAATTACACTTAATTACTTAATTACCTTTTTTGAAATCTCGCCTGAGACAAGGCAGTCTGCTCAACAGTCCATAGTTGTCATTGTCTGCTTCTCCTTTTCATGATGGGCCATACATTTTCAAAAAGAGACAGTTCTGGACTGCAGGCAGGCAGTCAAGCACATCCACTCTATAGTGTAGAGTGTCTACAAAAGCACTCTGTTGTAGCACATGCTGAATGAGCCCTGGCATTGTCTTGCTTCCTAGGAAAGATGTCATCTTCATGGCAGGATATGTCCCTGTACAATCCCAATATATGCCTCCGCGTCAGTGGTACAAATGTCACCCATGCCGTGACAGATGTTTGCTTTTGCACCTGTCGCTGATGAAAGTCCGGATGGTCTTTTTTGTCTTTGGGACTGAGAACTCAATGTCTGTTTTTCCCCAAAACAATCTGAAATGTGGACTCATCTGACCGCAGCAGACATTTCCACTGTTTCGGATCTGAGATAAGCTCTGAATCTCCAGCATCTCTGCATTGAACAGATGTATAGCTTTCTCCTTGCGTGACAAAGATTCAAGTGGAAATACTTTATGCAGCGGCAGACTGTGTTAAGTGACAAAGAACTCCCGAGCACATGTGCCTATATGTAACAGAGTAGCATAGCGGTTTCTCATGCAATGCTGTCTAAAGGCTCAAAGGTCAGTCACATTCAACTAGGGATGAAACGATTACCGGTTTCACGATAAACCACGATAAAATTTAGTGACGGTTAGTAATATCGTATAAAATTTTATTATCATTAAAACCGCGTGTGATTATCACGGTTGTGAAAACTCGCGGTAAATCTTGTCCAGTCAGCGTCAGTCTGGCGCACCGCTGTTTTCTGAATGAGGAGAAATGGCAGAAAGCAGTGACAGCACTCGGGGGATTGTTCTGCCTTCTAAAAGGACCAAATCTGAGGCGTGGTCATATTTTGGCTTTTAAAAAAGTCCTGAGGGAAACTTAATCTAAGATGGTCACCCTGTCTGCAAACATGCCAGAAGAAAGTCGCTGTAATTGGGAAAACACTTCAAAACTACGAACGCAAGGCAAGTGGACTTTGACCTCAATACCAAACCTACGTCTGGGAAATAATAACGTGAAGCGAACGAACAAATTCAGACAAGACTACATTTAAGGGATAATAATCAGGGTTTGACATTAACAACCGCCATTTGCGAGTGTAACGTTATTTCGGCTGCACACTAGCCACTCTGGCTGTTGAACTTATAATAGTCTTCTCAAAAGCCATCTGTTATAATCGCGTTGCGCATTATAAGCACTTACACGTGTTTCTATTGAGTTTATGAATGCAATATCTCATAATCAGAGGCGTTCAGATTAGCGGAGTTTTGTTCAGAGTGCGCGCCGCTCTCACACGCTGAAATCTGCACTCAAAGCAGAGATAAACGTGTGCTGTACGCAGGAGATTCATTCATCATACAGTGGTTGACTGTTTTTGTTCTATTTCAGCAGCGAAAATGGTTTAAAAAAACACAGCAGAACCACAGCGCATCTGATATGACTGGCATAACGCAGGCGAATTTAGGGACCGTCTGTAAAGTTACATACAACATTGGTAACGTTATACACGTTTCAAACTTCAATAGCATTTGAAGAGAATGACAGTCATAAAAAGACTGTAAAGTGTTCATCTAGGTCTCAGGTATGATGCACACATTTTGATATTTAATAAAATAAACTGTCAAATCATATGGAAATATGGATATGCATTATTTCACTAGGATACTGTTTGGGCTCTAACACAAAATATGCTAGATTTAAATGTGTCTGATAGAACACTGATGAGAATATTGCTTGGGAATATATTTACAGTGATAATATTAGAGATTATATTTACGACAAATTATTATTATTTATGTGTTATGCGTTGCTATTGATGACGGCCATTAAGGAAGGAAATCCCACAGAATCTAGCTTAAAAAAGTGCTTAGAGCTGCTTTAGTTATTTGTTGTTTGTTGAATTTCAAATATAAAACTTGTTGAAATGTTTTAAGTGTGTGCATCTGTTCTTTTTGAACACTTTCATTTCGTTTGAACAAAACCGTGATAATATTGATAACCGTGATAATTTGGGTCACTATAATCGTGATGTTAAATTTCCATACCGTTTCATCCCTACATTCAACAGAGTTGTCTTGCCTTGGCCTACTGAGATTTCTCTGGATTCCCTGAATCTTTTCACGATATTATGTATGGTAGATGGCGAAAGACCTAAATTCTTTACAATCTTGCTTTGAGAAATGCAATTTTTGAATTGTTTGAATATTCTCACATGATATTTGGCACAATGTGATGAGCCATGACCCATCTTTGCTAGCCAAGACTGAGATGATCCGTTTACACTCAAGCATGATATACTCACCTATTACCAATTCATCTACTCATGGTGGACTGTTTCAAAGGAGTCTAACTTTCTATAAGCTTTCTATATATTCTATAAGCTTTTCACTTTTATTTTGCCTCTGTCCCAACTTTTTCGGAGTGTGTAGCAGCCAAGACGTGTTTATATTTACAAAATACAATTACGTTGTTCAGTGAAAACATTTGGAAATCTTTTCTCTGTATATGTGTCAGTTAAATAAAGTTGAAAGATAATTAACAAATCACAGATTCTCGATTGAATTGCATTTTACAAAATGCCCCAACTTTTCTGGATTCGGGGTTGTATATACAGTATGTGAAGGAGAAGGCGCTTTTTTCATTTGACATAGCATTCATTTGGTCTAAAACACAATGTTCATATTGAAGGGATAGTTCAAGCCATCCCAGGTGTATAGGAAATTCTTCTTTCAGACGAATGCAATCAGAGTTATATAAAAAAATGTCCTGGCTCTTCCGAGCTTTATAATGGGAGTGAATGGTACCATTATTTAAGCCCAAAAAAGTGCATCACTCCAAAAAAACGTCCAACGTCGCATCAGTTACACTTTTTCTGTAAGTTGAATACGGAAGGCATTCTGGTGGAAGCTAGATATTTTACTTTTTTTTAACGTGTTAAATATGGATATTTGTCTTACACAAACCCATCGATTCGCTTCAGAAGGCCTTTATTAACCCCCCGGAGCCATGTGGATTACTTTTATAATGGATGGATGCACTTTTTTGGGCTTCAAATTTTGGGCTCCCATTCACTGCCATTATAAAGCTTGGATTAGCCAGGGCTGGATTTCCCAAAACCTTCTTAACACTACATCGTTCTTAAGTTATACCTTAAGATGTATCTATGTGTGTAGAAAATCGCTTCCTGCCCTCCATCTGCATTTCGCGCCTCAGCAGTGACGTCACATGCAAACAACCTATTCAAAATAAATGTTGCCTGCCATGGCAGCAAATTCAGCAGCTTTTAGATCTTGTTGGTCCGACTGGCAGCTCTCCTTTTCTTTCTTTTTTTCTCTGCTATAGTAGTTGTTGATTATGTTTCGCATGTTGCGCTTTTATTGAGTAGGTCATCCAATAACAGAAAGTGATTTACACCAATAATGTGATGCCGGCAATCAACTCTGGTTGTGGAGTAAATTAATACAAATGGCAAAATATATTATGATAATATAAATGGCATAGGCATAATGCCAGCACTCAAAAAAAAAAAAAGGTTTTATATGGCACCAAAAATGGTTCTTGGCTCGTAATCATAGGGGAACCTTTTTTAGTGCTATATAGCACCAATTTTGGTGCTTCAGTGGTTCTTCAGAGGTGCTATGTAGCACCTTAGTCAAAGAACCGGTGAAGAACCTCTGAAGAACCAAAATTGGTGCTATATAGCACTAAAAAAGGTTCCCCTATGATTACGAGCCAAGAACCATTTTTGGTGCAATATAGAACCTTTTTTTTTAGAGTGGGGTTGATGCATGATACGCTTGAGCATGAGGGTTTGCGGGTTCGCACCATCATTTCAAAAGTATTTAAAATATCCATGGTTAGATGGATAGATGGATAGATAATTTGGATTATGTTTATAAGAGTCCTGATAAAGGCAATTTCAACTATTTCTGAAGTGCTTCTATTAAAAGAACACCGCTTTCTCATAACACAGTTAAACAGCCCCTGCATAGAGTGATTAATCGATTTTTGAGCCATTGATAAACCAAATCAGCAACACCACCACGGACAGCACCTGCTAACGTCGCACTTAAGAAGGCATACCTTAAGCAACCTCCTAAGGTATAGTCCAGGGAACACGCCTAGAAATGGGATAACTTTAGTTAAGTTATACCTTTAGAGTCTTCGTAGCACGCTAAGAGATAACGTTATTGGGAAATGCAGCCCAGGACATTTTTTCCGATTGTATTCGTGTGAAAGAAGAATGTAATACACACCTAGGATTGCTTGAGGGTGAGTAAATCATGGGGTAAATTTCGTTTTTGGGTGAACTATCCCTTTAATGCAGTTTCTTTGGTCAATGCATACAAAATGCTGCAAAATGTGTTTTCGTACATACTTACAACTTGATTTACACCTTTAGAAATCTAATTCTGTTTTCATACATTTATTTACTTTTCCAGATCCTCAGCTCTTAGGTTGCGGGCAATGAAACCAAGGGTGTGAAAAAAAGTGCAAGTCCTTGAAATACTTCCATCTGTGTTATTCAGACTTCTGTGAAATTTGTGTTTCACATTTTCTTGACAAGTCGTCAGTTGGAATTTATAATCATTACAACTCAAGAAATTCTAAATGATTCTGAGGTTTTTGATTATTATTATTTTTTTTAAATCATTCTAGCCATTCCGACCAAATTCTGTTCTTCATAATAGAGGCATCACTAAAGCCAAGCGCACACCACAACACTGAAACTCATCAGTCTTGCATGTTTTAAGTCTGTAGGAAAAACAAAAAAAATCTAAACTACTCTTTCTTTTGTCTGTTTGTTTGCTCTATTTTCCTCTGAATTGTTTGTTGACATGTCAGGGTGTTTGAGAATGAATTTCAGAATCGCATCCATAGTCAGAAAAGCAAAAAGGGAGCAAGCCGAGAGAAAGAGGGAGGGGGGGGGGGGTAGTCTTGTAACTGATGCACCTAGTTTGTGATTATTTATATAAAGTTTTCCCCAACACGACACCAAACAAGAAACTGTGAGTTTTAAAATGTGCAGCAAGCTTGTGCGGTGTGATCTTGTTTATTCGGCTTGTTAGTAACAACATTTGCAGTCGTGCAGCCTAAAAATGATGCACTTTATTTAAGTAGGGCAACGTCAGAAGTTTAGATTCGGTAGCAGATAGTGTGGAAGTACCTTTGCGCAAGTGGCATCGTGTCTGGCATTATCGGCCGAGAGAGAGAGTGGACACGCATTCCATTTCAATATTGTGTCAAGTGTTATCTCGCCCTTATGGCAACTTGCTAAACAATGATTTATCACTCGAATAAGCACAGTTTTCACTCACATCATTCATTTTGGCCCCTGGCCTGTCAAACACAAGGGTGTTCACATTCGCTGTACACATGCTGAGATGTACACACACAAACACATGCAGACATTTCGGTCTGCTTTTTCTTCTTCTTCTCTCTTATGCAAACTCGCGCACAGTGAGAAACAATACATTTTTTGCACTTTCATAATGACTATCATCATCTAAGATCCCTGCTGTGAAAATATGCTGCTTATCAAGCTACCTATATTAAAGCAATCTAACCACGGGAGCTGTATTACACTCTACTGATTTAAATATTACTTTTGATTATAAGTGATCGTATTTTAATCAAGAACTCACATTGGAATACAAATACATAGAGTGCCATAAAGTCTGGGATCCATGTGTGTTTGTTTGTTTGTAAACCTGGAAATAAATCGAACGTTTTAGGACTTAGCATTTAAAACAGAAAAGTTTTGATGTGAAGGTCGGATTTCTTGAACACTGCAAACATGATTTTCTTACTTGGTATTTCGGTCTCGTTTTCCATTACAAATACCTGAACATTCTTAAGTCGAGATTTACTTGAGAAGCAAGTTTTGTATGCTGCAAAAATGATATTTTTCCTATTTTAAGCCTAAACCCACATCATTTGGATATATTTTTCAGGATACACTCTATGTCCTATGAGTAAATTTAAGAATTTTAAAGGTGACTCAACACTCACGCGGGTTGCCAGATTAAGGACACACAACAGGAACGAGCGCAATTGACAATGGAAGGCGAGGAGCATGCGTTCACATTAGACGCGAATGAAGCGCTAAGCACAAGTGATTTACATGTTAAGTCAATGCAAAGACGCGAATAGACATTCTGTGGCGCAATTCACACGAATGAGGTTAACCAATCAGGAGCTTGCTCTACTAGTGATGTGATTACAGGCGGAGGCAGAGATCCGATGTTGCTGTATGTGGATACCCGGAGCTGTACGATACATTTTCGTATTATTATAGGCAAGGCAAGGCAAGTTTATTTGTATAGCACATTTCATACATAGTGGCAATTCAAAGTGCTTTACACAGAAATGGAATTAAAATATTCGTAAGTGAATAAAATAAAAACCGATATATAGTATAACCCCTATCTGGAGTGGAAGAAAATGGAGAGTCAGGTTTACTTTAAAAAATATTTGTCAGGTAACTGTGCATTTAAACATTACCCTTTCAGAAAAATCTTCCTGGACTGGCTCACCAGGGCTATCTCTACCTTCTATGGGATCAATCAATCAATCCTACCACCACAGGAAATCATACAAAGACAACTTACCTGTGATGGAGGATGACTTCTCAGTCCCTTGTTTCTTGGGAATATCCCGGACAAGCCTCTGGCTGTTGAAATTTAACATCACAGGGGTCTCTTTATCAAATTTTTGTCAAATATTAATTGTCAAAACGGAATATTCCCATCAACACTATGTTTGACCGTCAGAGCGGATCTACACGGTCCTTCCTCTCACCACCAAGGCTATACAGATCTAAATGGATCGTCCTCGCACCAGAGGGATTTCAATTTATTATAGAAACAGGAATAAAAATGATCTTGCTTGGAAGAATGTGAGTTAGGAGGTCGGAATATCTGGTCGTAAGTTGTAAAAAACGCTCTTTACTCAATTGAGCTATATATATATCCATAGCAAGTAAAGCGCAGCTACCCTCTCAACAAAATCCATGTCAGCCATTTTGCATCGAGACTGGAGCAGAAGCAGAAGCCCCTCCCATGACGAGAATTTGCATCTGTTGTGAAGTGAATTTCACGCGCGAATTAAGCGAGTAAATTCAACATGTTCAAGGGTCCCGACTACGTGCCAATAGCGCGATTTACTCACACAAATTGCGTCTGGTGGTTTGATTTATCCGCATTTTAATATTTTTAATATGCCTCTGGTCATAGAGCTGTTTAGATGTTTGCCGACGCTTTTTAGGTCGAACTTATTTGTTGGCTTTTCAATGGCTTCCATTGCTGTGCTTCCTGCCAACTGGCAACCCTGGGTGTCAAAATACTATTGGGTAAATTGGCAGCAAACATTCTGACACGGAACGCACATTTCAGTGAGGAATAATTGTTGACGGGCCGTTGAATTATTAGCTGGTACCACGTGAGGTGGTAATGCCGTTACACCTTGATTGTGCATTATTTTTCAGTAATTCAGAATCAATTATTCCGCTTATACTATGGTCAACACATTTCAAAACATTGTTCAGATGATGTTTTTCAAGACATTTGTCAAGTTTTTGTCCTTAAAATGCTCTGTGTGCAGGACTAATTTCTTACGCATCTAATCCCAAGCCTCCGTTGCTAATTCCAAAATGTAATTTTAGAGCTAGTAATGGAGGCTTGAGCCAATGATAGCAGTCGAATGCAGTTATTGAGAGAGAGAGAGAGAGAGAGAGAGAGAGAGAGAGAGAGAGAGAGATGAAGCGTGTGTGATTTACCTGTGTCTGTGCGTCTCAGTGTTCGACAGCAGCATCTCTAATACCAAAACTGTAAGTACATCTGCTCCAAGAACAGCGTCATTATTACCTCGCTAGTGAGAGATGTTTTGTAGCTTTTAAGTTGTTAAATTGGTTTACTGATAAAATTGTTAGAGCAGCGCTGACAACACGCTTCTGTGCAAGTGTGTGTCCATACTGTATGTATGTATGTTTTCAGCGGGAGAAAGAGAGTATGTGCTTTCCATACATAATAAAATATAGTTTTGTGGCAAAAAAAACATAATTTAAAGTGTTTGTATGCAAAAACCTCTAAGTCCACCTGTTTGGACAAAAATACATGGTAAACAGTTGCAAAATCACTAAAGATGTAACTGGAAACATTGCAAATGATGAAAGTAGAATTCAAAATGTAACAATGAAGAAACTGATCCACACAGTAGTGGGAGCTGCGATACAAAGTGACTGCCACATCTGTTTCTGTCAGCGTTTTAGAGAAGCACAAGGAACACTGTTGTGTTTGCTTGCCACTCGCAAAATCCAGTAATTGCAACTGTAACGATGGAAGCTTGGCAAATGAAAGACGGCTCTTTCGCACAGTATCATTCATCTTGAAATCATATGATTCGATTCATGGTTTCTGCTGACAAAGGGAAGTGGCGTTTAGAGATTTCGGCCAACAAACTGGGGTATTTCTGAATGGGCTGACGCTGGGATTTAGCGGATTTGAAATAAAAGTATTTGATAAACGTAAACTATGTGCAGAGAGCATTTGCTCAATATCTCATTTTTGACGGCGGTGGCGTTCAGCGGCTTTTGCATCTGAACTCTTCATTTGTCGTTTTTATCCTATTGTTTATTATTTTTCTTTACTTGGTCAGTGTCGTTGTGGGTTTTGGTTATTTTGCTGTTGTCGGCTGTAAAGACCTTTGAAATAACTGAAATCATTTGGCGAAGTGATATGGAACTGTCAAAACCTGCCTGGAACTACTTTAGCCGTGCGTTTCCCTGGAAATAATTGCACACCTTACATTCGTCAACCAACCAGAATCAAGCGCTCAAGAGCCCCGAAGTATGTTTTTCATAGAAACAATTATGTGAAATTAGCATGCTTCCATGAATTCTCTGCAAACATATTATGGTATTTTTATGCTTTAGCACAGTCAACAACAAAAAAACTAAATTACAAACCGATCCTTTTTTCAGTTTTTAACCTTCTTGGAAAATTGATAATTGTTTATAGAAAAAAGATTTCTACATTCACAAAAAGATTATAATGTGTGATGTTTTTGAACAAGGTGAAAGACAGACACTGCTAGAGAAACAGGGAGGAGGACAAGTGGAAAAACTAGTGGTTTTCTGGACTTTCTCAAGAAGCATCGGTCTGTGTCAAGTGTCTCTCTCTCTCTCTCTTGTCAATCCGTGTAAAGAGCGTCAGCATGTTCCAGCATGTCATCCGTAAGAAGAGGTAGTGCTTTGCGCTCAAAATTGCTCATCAAGGCCCTTGTTTAAAACTATTCTCATGTCTGAGTGGGATATTGATTTATGCATAGAGTCCTGCATCAGAACGCAGGGTGAAGTGCACAGGGAAAATCAGTATGCCGCGAAGACCCGAGAGAAGCTGACTGCACATTTGGGAATGAACATTTTATGCTCACGGTTAGGATTTGTCTTCGGGAACAAGTCCCAGATTTATACATAATGTTCCCCATAATGTCACTAAAATTGTGCCATTTGTTATTTAATGATGGAGCTGCACTTAAAGCAACATGTAGGGTGTTTGTTAAAACATTTATTATGGGGAAGAAAAAAAATATATTTTGGGAAACTATTGGAAGACGTAAATGGAAGTGTAACAAGGTAATAATGCTCTTGGGAAACAAGGCGCAAAGGTAAAGTAACACTGATGTACTATTCATTTTCAGCTTCTATCAGGAAATTAGGAGCTGTTTAGAGTTTAATAAAAGATAAAAGACTTTTTCTTTCTGGGAGATTTGACATTTTAGTCAAACAAGTGAAAAGGCAAAAACACAGTTGAAAGCAAACATAAAACACACTATTGGAAGAAAAAACAACAACTTAAAAACCATAAGGGAAAATAGAAATAAATAGTTAGAAACAAAATGTTGTTTTCCGCTCCAGTAAAAGTATCTCGACATTCTTTAAACAAGATAAATTTAAGTACACAGAAAATATACAACCCCAAATCAGAAAAAGTTGGGACAGTATGGAAAATGCAAAAAAAAAAAAAAAAGTTATTTCTAAATTTACTTTGACTTGTATTTCATTGCAGACACTATGAACACAAAATATGTCATGTTTTGTCTGGTCAACTTCATGTCATTTGTAAATATGCATCCTTTCCTGACCTGCAACACATTTCAAAAAAAGTTGGGACAGTAAAGCATTTACCACTTTGTAATGTTGCCATTCCTTTTCACAACACTTAAAAGACGTTTAGGGACTGAAGACACCAAGTGATGAAGTGTTTCAGGTGTAATTTTGTCCCATTCTTCCTGCAAACAAGTCTTAAGGTGGGCAACAGTACGGGGTCTTCGTTGTCGCATTTTGCGCTTCAAAATGCGCCACACATTCTCTATTGGAGACAGGTCAGGACTGCAGGCAGGCCAGGGATTTGGGGTTGAAGTATAACTTATTTTCAGAGAACACTCTACAGGCCTTTTCACACCGGACGCGTAACGAAAAAGCGAAGCGGAAAAAGCGAATATTTTGTGTGCGAATAGTTCGCGTCAAAACCATTCACATCAGCCGTGACGCGAGTTTTAGACGTTTCAGAGCTCCAACGTGAGAAATGCGATACCTGGCAAAGGTTAATGTTGATTGAATGGCTAGTGACATCAACTGGACATTTCGTGACCTTTGTTTTCTTTTTTGTGATTGGCTTAAGCCTTTTCTATTGCTGAGAGTGTTAAAAAAATCGACATTGTGCTGATGCGAAAAAACATTCGCGTTCGGTGTGGAAGCTCTCATTACACAACAGCTGATCAAAAAATAAAACCATCCAGCAAATTATTTGCGCGTCAAAATCGCGTCCAGTGTGAAAGGACCTTACCGTTTAAAAGTTTGGGGTCGGTAAGATTATTTAATATTTTTGAAAGAAGTCTCTTCTGCTCACCAAGGCTACATTTATTTGATCAAAAATACAGTAAAAACTGTAATATTGTTAAATATTAATTCCTATTAAAATAACAGTTTTGTATTAAAATATATTTTAAAATGTTATTGATTCCTGTGATGCAAAGCTGAATTTTCAGCATCATTACTCCACTGTCACATGATCCAACAGAAATCATTCTATGCTCAAGAAACACTTCTGATTATTACCAATGTTGAATACAGTTGTGCTGCTTCATATTTTAATGGAAACCGTAATACATTTGATGAATAGAAAGTCCAAAACAACAGCATTTATTTGAAATGACAGCATTTATTGCTGAATAAAAGCATACATTTCTTTCAAGAAAAACAAAACAAAAAAACATTCTGATCCAAAAAAAATGTAACGGTAGTGTATATCTATTATTATCTTTCTTGCCTTGTTACTGATGTTTATGCTTTTAGATTTTTTTTTTTACTTTTTTCTTGTTCATAGGATGTTTTACTGGAGAATAAAGCTGCTAAATACAAAATCAAGGATTATTGAAGTGCATTTTACTAGGAAATACTAATATTTCAGCCTTTCCACTTCAAAAATTCATGTTTAATACAATCGCTGAAGCCAAAATCGACTACTTCCCTACTATATAGTAGGCCAAAAACAGTACGCCAACAGAGTAGGTCTGAATACATAGTATTCGGAAAACAGTAGGCGAAAAGGATGATCATCTACTTCCGGTGAGATTCTGAAGTGCGCATACGATGGACATATTGTATCAATTTGGCCATTTCTAATTATTGGGGGGATATGTTATGGCTCTGCCATGAGGCAATGGGAGAGGATTTATGAATGGAGGTGAAGGGACGCAACTGGCGCTGGTAGTTCACATGATAACGACAACATGGCGGCTAATACGTCCGGATTGCATTCATACTACACTCTTCGGTCGCGAATTTCAAATTCAAATGTAGTACCTACTCACATAGTATGCGATTTTGAAAGCAGCTAATGTTTCTTTTCATTTCTTTGTGAAATTTACCAGCAATTTCTGAATGAAAATTATTTTTACACCATTTTTTTTTTTAAATGGAGAACTCGTATATTTTGTTCAGCAAGCCCTTTATGAGATACTGACATCTCTCTTTGGCATCCCAAGGTGCCAGCCCTGGAAAAGGCATTCAGATTTTGCTGGACATAATTAATCTGGTACGATGGCGCGCTTCATAATTCATCGAAACTTGTGAGTCACACTGCCATACACAGAGGCATTAGCTAATGATTTGGCCAGCCCTGTATTTTCATCTTGGGTTGCGGTTTTGGGCCGAGGGCCGGGTTTCAGAGCGGTTATGTTGATGTTAGCTCAGGCCACGAGGGCCTTCAGGTTTAAAATGAGAGCTGCATTTAGCACAGCTCTTTGATTGTGTTTATATGCACAACAATATTCAGATTAATGAAGATTTGATTATGTATGCGTTGTGTAATTGTGCTAATTGGATTAAGCTAATATTCCGGTTTCTAAATACTAGGGGTGACACAAATATGAATTTAGTAAGATGCTATTTAATTTTTAGGGGGGATAAATCAGCCCTGAGAGATAGAAAATAGATGAGAAAATAACATTCTCAGACACCTTTGCTAACATATTTATTTATTCTCATGCACCACCACTAATTACTTTCAGTTTTATGTCCAAAAAAAAAAAAAAATGACAAGGGTGTCTTGTTAACAATGGATTGTTTACATTTTACAAAACTTACATTTACATTACCTCGCTGATGTTTGTTGTCATTTGCATATGCTGTCATCTGTTTACTATATGCAAATAAAGACACACTCGCTGTCTCACAATCTGACAACTGTCTCCTTAAAAGCTCTAAGACAGATGACACTCTTTTTCACTTTGAAATACAGAACATGGGGGGGAAAAAAACTGTGAAAGCAACAAGCCTGTACTGGGAGCTTAATTTAGTATGAGAGATGTTTTTATTTTTATTTATCTGTTTATGATATATTCACAGGTTTTATGTTGAGGAAGTCGATGCCTGTTTCCTTTTTGAATCTTCATAAAGAAGCAACCCTGTGTTTTTATCTCCTCTCAGCTTGTGAATTATCTGTAGACTGTACGTTTAAGATGCTGTCGTTCTAAAGTAAGATGGAGCACACTTGACAAGTTGTGTGGGAAGATTAAATCTTCTCTCTATACAGTTTTTGACATGGAATTTCAGGGAGGGGGGAGAGAGAAATCTGATTTATGGTACTAAGTACTTGTATGGCAAAAAAAGAAAGAAAGCAGACCTAAGGACTAAACACACAGCAGATTATTTTTTATATAACTGTCATGCCACAAGCATTTTATAACAACTTGTAAAACATGTATAAGCCATGCCACCAAGGGATTTACTTATACAGTGGTATACGTTTTTAAATGCACACTTAATATGCATAAACTACTGTTCAAAAAACTGGAATCTGTACGATTTTTTAAAATGTTTTTGATAGAAGTCTCTTATGCTCAACAAGGCTTGGCATCAGCAAAACAATAAAAACTGTAACATTATGAAATATTATTACAATGATAGGCCTTTAACTCATTTGGTAGGGATCACATCCTTATCCACATAGCACATCTGATTGGATGCAGTTGCATCAGCGGCCAATGAGCTCAACATTCAAACACATACCGGTTGTGTTGCTGTTAGCAGTCTGCAGCGCGCTTTCAGAAACCCTCCACCCTCCCCAGCTCCACCTGTATAGATCTGCTACAGGGGTTAATTCATGTATGTTATATGTGCAGCAGCATATTTTACATGCTCACAGCAATGTCTGTGAATGTATTGGCCATAGACTGTTAAAAAGATGGATGATGCACCTTCACTTTATCGTAAATACTAGTTTCTTAGATAAAAAATTTAACATGAACACCCTCTCAAGTCAAAATTTGAATGCGATGAGCACCCCCCCACACACACACACACACCTCAGATAAAAAAATAAAAATAATAATAAACAGCCAATTGCTGCCAATTGTTTACGTCAAAGTTTATCTTGTCGATACTCCAGTGAATATTTATAACACTGTGTATGCTGCGTAAAAATATAGGTGAATATGTCAAGTCAAGTCAAGTCAATTGTGTAGATTGTTTCAAAGCAGCTTTACAGTGTTAAACAGGAAAATAATGCAGCATAATTTTATTCAGCTGTATAGCCATTCTGGAAAAAACGCTGATGTCATCAGTTCATTTCAATTATCATACAGTGACAGTGTGGGCTTTAGATCAATAATTTAGTTTAAATGGTTAATTTAGTTTATTATTTAGATTTATTTCGATGTTTAGTTGAAAAATGTAGTGTCCCCAACTGAGCACGCCAAGCCAGAGGCAACAGTGGCAAGGAAACCAAAACCCCATTAGGTGACCTAATGGAGAAAATTAAACCTTGGGAGAAACCAGGCTCAGTCGGGGTGCCAGTTCTCCTCTGGCCAATTAACAAACAGCGTATTATTATTATTATTATTCTGGCAGCTTTACAGCTCAGAGGTCATAATAGATCAGAATATTCGAGGGACCGGGGGCAACATGCTGGAGACGGGTTTATTGAGGATGATGTTGATTAAATAATTATTAAAGTGCAATATTCGAATGATCGGAGGCAACACACCGGAGACGGGTTTATTGAGGATGACATATCGATTTAAGTATTATTTAATTGTAATATTCGAACAATCTGAGTCAACACGCCGGAGACGGGTTTATTGAGATGCCGTGTCGATGAGGCAGTTGCAGGGGGAGTCTAGTCACGGTCTCTGCAGACACTTCGGGGTCCTGTGTTGGTCTTCTCTGGGCGCAGGTCCACCATCTGAACTGGAAACGGCCCGGATCCAGCTGACTGCAGTAAACCTCGGGATAAAACAGAGAGACTATCATTAGCGTAGATGCCATTCTTCTGATGATGTAACGAGTACATCAGGTGATATGGGAAGTGTTCCCGGTTCCGGCTGACCTAGTTAATGCAGCCTAACAATCATTTCATTGAAAAAGTGTTTTATGTGTATGCCACAGTAAAGAGATGTGTTTTTAGTCTAGATTTAAACTGACAGAGTGTGTCTGCTTCTTTTTTGGAGCTAAATAGGAAAAGGATCGACCGCCTGCAGTTGATTTGGATATTCTCGGTATTATCAACTGGCCAGAATTTTGAGACCGCAGTAGACGTGATGGAGTATAATATGTTAAGAGCTCGCTCAAGTATTGGGCAGCTAAACCATTTAGTGCTTTGTAAGTAATAAGTAAGATTTTAAAATGTATGCGATGTTTAATAGGCAGCCAGTGCAGTGTTGACAGAACTGGGCTAATATGGTCATACTTCCTGGTTCTAGTAAGAACTCGAGCTGCTGCGTTTTGGACCAGCTGGAGTTTATTTATTAAGCGAGCAGGGCAACCACCCAGTAGAGCATTACAATAATCTAACCTTGAGGTCATGAACGCATTAACTAACTGTTCAGCATTTTGCATTGAGAGCATGTGCCGTAATTTAGATATATTTTTAAGATGGTAGAAAGCAGTTTTACAGATGCTAGAAACGTGGCTTTCAAACGAAAGATTGGTATCAAAGAGCACACCCAGGTTCCTCACTGACGACGAGGACTTGACAGAACAGCCATCAAGTGTTAGACAGTATTCTAGGTTACTACTTGTGGAGCTTTTTTGTCCAATAATTAAAAATTATTTTTTTTCTGAATTGAGTTGCAGGAAATTACCGGTCATCCAATGTTTTATATCAGCTATGCATTCTGTTAATCTTGTGAATTGGTAAGTTTCTTCAGGGCGTGAAGAAATATAGAGCTGAGTATCGTCAGCATAACAATGAAAACTAACGCCATGCTTCCTAATGATATCTCCCAGTGGTAGCATGTACAGGGTGAAGAGTAGCGGTCCTAGCACTGAGCCTTGCGGTACTCCATACTGAACTTGCGATCGGTGTGACATCTCTTCATTTACTGCTACAAACTGATAACGGTCAGATAGGTATGATTTAAACCTTGATAATGCAATTCCACTAATACCTACATAATTTTCGAGTCTATTCAAAAGAATGTTGTGATCAAATGCAGCGCTAAGATCGAGTAACACTAATAGAGAGATACAGCCACGATCGGATGATAAGAGTAAATCATTTGTAACTCTGATGAGAGCAGTCTCAGTGCTATGATACGGTCTAAATCCTGACTGGAAATCCTCACAGATACCATTTCTTTCTAAAAAGGAACATAATTGTGAAGACACTGCCTTTTCAAGTATTTTTGACAGAAAGGGTAGATTTGAGATTGGTCTATAATTGACTAAATCTGTAGGATCAAGTTGCGGTTTTTTAATAAGTGGTTTAATAATAGCCAACTTAAAAGATTTTGGTACATATCCTAATGACAAAGATGAATTAATGATATTAAGAAGAGGATCTATGACCTCTGGTAGCATCTCTTTTAATAGCCTAGTCGGTATAGGGTCGAGCATACATGTTGTTGATTTTGATGATTTAACGAGTTTAGCCAATTCTTCTTCTCCTATAGCAGTGAATGAGTATAATTTTTCCTCAGTGACACTACAATGCTCTGTCTGATGTGATGCTGTAGTAGACGGCTGCATGGTTAAAATTTTTTTCCTAATATTATCAATCTTACATGTGAAGAAGTTCATAAAGTCATTACTGCTGTGCTGTTTACAATCATCAGAAGTTGAAGCTTTATTTTTGGTTAATTTAGCCACTGTATCGAATAAATACCTTGGGTTGTGTTTGTTTTCTTCCAAGAGAGTTGAGAAATAAGCAGATCTAGCAGTTTTTACGGCCTTTCTGTATGTGATCATGTGCTCTTTCCACGAATTACGAAATACCTCCAATTTTGTTTTCTTCAGGCTGCGCTACATTTTTCTGGCTGCTGTTTTAAGGGCCCGGGTGTGCTCATTGTACCACGGCGTTGGACTATTTTCTTTAATCTTCTTTAAGCGCAGAGGAGCAACTGTGTCTAAAGTACTGGAAAAGAGAGAGTCAGTAGTTTCTGTTGCAACATAGAGTTCTTCTATACTATCTGGGATGCTGAGCAGATGATACTGATGAGGGAGATTATTTAAAAAGCAATCTTTAGTAGCGGCAGTGATTGTCCTGCCATTTTTGAAGCGAGGGGGCGGCTTTGCAACCTTAGCTAAATTAAGTATACATGATACTAAGTAATGATCTGAGATGTCATCGCTCTGCTGCAGAATTTCAACGGTATCAACATTTATTCCATTTGACAATATTAGGTCTAAAGTATGATTATGGCGATGAGTGGCTCCTGACACGTGTTGCCTAACTCCAATAGAGTTTAGTGTGTCTTTAAATGCTAATCCCAATACGTCTTTTCCGTTGTCTACATGGATATTAAAATCACCAACAATTAGTACTTTATCTATGGCCAGCACTAACTCTGATAGAAAATCAGCAAATTCTTTGATAAAGTCTGTATTATGCCCTGGTGGCCTGTATACAGTAGCTAACACAAATGTTGAACGGGTTTTATCATGTACACTACATAGCGTTACATAAAGCACCAAAACTTCGAAGGAATTATATTTGAAACTAGACTTCTGAGTAATACTGAAGATATTATTATAAATTACAGCAACCCCTCCCCCTTTACCTTTCAGACGCGGCTCATGTTTATAAAAATAATCTTGGGGGGTGGACTCATTTAAGGTAATGTAGTCGTCAGGTTTTAGCCAGGTTTCTGTCAAACAGAGCACATCTAGATTATTATCTGTAATAATATCATTAACAATAAGCGCTTTTGGGGAAAGGGATCTAATATTCAGCAACCCAAGCTTTATCAATTGTTCATCTGTATTATATCTTTTGTTTATTTGTTGGACGTCAATACAATTTTTACTGTTGAATGGTTTTGATGTTTTTTTGTATTTACTAATTCGGGGAATAGACACAGTCTCTATATGATAATATCTAGGTGAAAGAGTATCTATGTGCTGGGATTTATCTGACTCCGGTAACGTGAGACAGCTAGCAGACGGTCGGTTTAGCCAGTTTGTCTGCTTCCTGACCTGGGCCCTAGTGAGTCAAGGTTTAGCTCTAAGACTATGTGCCAAATTACTAGAGAGAAGAGCGGCACCACCCCAAGAGGGATGGATGCCATCCTTCTTCAACAGGTCAGGTCTGCCCCAAAAACTTTTCCAATTGTCTATGAACCCTATGTTATTTTGCAGACACCACTTAGACAACCAGCCATTGAGTGATGATAGTCTGCTAACTATCTCATCACTCCTTTTTACAGGGAGCGGTCCAGAACAAAAAACAGCCTCTGACATCGTACTAGCGAGTTCACACACCTCTTTAATGTTAATTTTGGTGATCTCCGACTGGCGAAGTCGAACATCATTAGTACCGACGTGAATTATAATCTTAGAGAATTTATGATTAGCTTTAGCCAGCACTTTTAAATTTGCTTTGATGTCAGGTGCTCTGGCTCCCGGTAAACAAGTGACTATGGTGGCTGGTGTCTCTATCTTCACGTTCCGTGTAATAGAATCGCCAATGACTAAGGCACTTTCAACAGGATACTCAGTGGGTGCTTCACTGAGAGGGGAGAACCTGTTTGATGTTCTAACCGGAACGGAAAAGCGGTTCTTTGGTCTGCGACTATGCTGCCTCACTGTTACCCAGTTTCCCTGCTGCGAGGGCCCTGCAGCCGGAACCGAAGAATGTACAGAGTTCACTAAGCTATTCGCATCCAAATCAGTGTCTAAAACTGTTACATCCTCACTACTCTCAGATAAAGTATGGATGCGTGTTTCTAATTCTGAAATCTTCTCCGTCAGCCTAACTATCTCCTTACATTTATCACATGTGAAGCCCTGTTCGCCAGCGGAGAAGCCTATACTGAACATGCGACATGCGGTGCAAGTGATAATGACAGGAGAAGACATGACTTACCGTGTTTGTTGATTAATCCAATTTACCACTTACCACAATCGTTTGCTGGACACAATTTACTAATCCAAGTTATGAACTCAGAAAAAGGGAGATCCGGGTGCAGAGATAACAAGCTAACAGGCTAGCGAAATGCTAACGTGTGATGGTGATTTAGATTAAAAGCTAGCGATGTCAAATTTAACGTGATAGGCAATTTTTAAACAATGTATTGTGATGAGTAAGTTATATTTAGCAGTAGAAGAAAGAGGAAATATCAAAATAAAGATTCAAACGTAAGCAAGGCTCTACAGAGCTACAGACTTGAGCTACAGAGCAACAGACACAGCAGGCAGACAGGAGCAATCGATCAGGCAGGAGCAATCGATCAGGCAGGAGAATATGCAAATTCACTCTTTGACAGTAGGTGGCGCTTGTGGAACAGCATAATTATAGACGAAGCAGTGCACTGCTTATAAACACTATGTTTATAGGCATTATACAGAGGTATGAAAATAAAATGCCATCAAAACATTCCTGGCCAAAATGGGAGTTTACAGGTAGGCTACCGCTCCATGATATAAACTCCATAAATTAAAATATCATCCAACAGCAGTAGATCAAAACAATTACTTGTGGCATAAATGTGGGCTATTTGCTGATTGCAAAATGCTCTAAAAAGTGCGAGAACTTAGAATGCGCAACAGCACTGTGTTTTTACGTTTAATTAAATCATAGCCTTTAAAGTTTAATTATTACATTTCAGCAATATTGCGATTCCTTTTTTTCTGTTAGCAGATTTCAAAACCTCCTGAGATCAAAATTTAGCCTAAAGCAGCACTGATGGATTGGATCTAAAACCTTCAGATAACACGCAGGTTATAGCCATGTGCAAGTTAGCCCACTGAATCCACGTTCAGCGCAGAGCGGCTCTTTTGATCTGTATGAAATTACAGAAAGTTGCACAGCAGTCCTGAAAATTCACGAGTGTATGAGTTTGTTTTCCCCAATTTTGTTGTGACTGCTGCAAATACCCATATATACAAACATTATTTTTTTTTATTATATAATTTTCGTGCAGCCAGTAGGCCCCTCCCCAGTGTAGGCCCCTACTTATTTTTCAGGGTTCTTTGATGAATAGAAAGTTATGAGTGGCTCAGGACAGTATAAATAATACATACAATCCATCAACCCTAATATATATATTTTAAAAAAAACAGTTTCTCAATAACTAATCAAGAAGGCCAGGACTGTAATAGGACAATTTTGTTTCTTTAAAAAAACAGTGGTAGTGGAATCCATCAATTTTATAAATCTTACCCACAATGCATTGCCTTTAAGCATCTGTAACCAACGGCTCTTTCCAACACAATGTTTACACAATCGCTGCTGGGGATTGATTCTACCTGCTGCCATCAGACAATGCAACATCTCCTCCTTTTCCCATCACGCTGTTCCGCCAGGAGATTCCCCAGCCAACAACATTACACACAAACAGCTCTTTCTCACTTTTGCACTTATGAGTAGAAACGCATACTGCACTCATACTGTATATATACGTTATACTTGAACTTGACAAGCTGGTCAACTGGTCTTGCTCTGTTGGTCTACACCAGGGGTGGGCAATTCATTTTCCCAAGGGGCCACATGAGAATCTGGGGCGGTTGTAGAGGGCCGGACCAATTGAATTCAGTAAATAACTACTTAGAAGTTCATGCCTTGTTAAAAACTCTACATTCTGAAGATATTCTTTTAATGTTAGCTAACATATTTAAGGGCTAACGGCAAAGCTTTCATGAAAGCTGTCCTACATGATCGTGAACCCATTTGAGTGACGGAGCATACAGTTTCTGTAAAAAATAAATAAAAGCAGTGCGGTTGTATTGCATGCACCTAATTACACCTATTTGCGTTTGACATTTAATTGACCAATTACAGGGCTCAACACTGAGGATTTTTTCTATTGGCTCAGGTTTTGATGTTTTAAACATAAAATGTTGAGTATTGATATTTGAAGTTATTTCAAATGAAAAGATACTTTAAATGTGAAATTAAAACCGGCAGTAGGTGGCAGCATGTCACTGTTAATGATTGAGATTCAACCGATTCATTCAAACGGCTGATTCATTCAAGAACGAAGCATTTGACTGCGTTAATATGTGGGTCATTGAGATTGCCGTCACTGTCGCGGGTTGCTCAAAGAAGCAAAACAGTGCTGTGATCTTTGTTTGGAACTACTTTCGTTGGCGAAATAGAGCAAAAACGGGCAATATGGTGTCTATAAAGTAAGTATCTTAATATTATCTTCTTGTTTATTGAACTGTTGTATAAAATGTATATCATTTGTAATTATACTGATATTTGGATAAAAACGGCACTATTCGTGTGATATTGGCTAACTATATTAAATTATACAAATATAAAAAAGCATATTGGCATTTTTGCCCCTTATCTTGAATTTTGGGGTATTCTAAATGCATTTTAATAGACTAAATCATGCAGTGAAAGCATGCACTCAAATAAATATGCATGGGCATTAGTCTAACATGCTAGAATACATGGCAGAGCGTGTGCGTGCTCTATAGGTGTGTTTCTGTTTGGCTTTTGTAAAGTGAGGGACATACTCGATAATGTCAGACAGTAGCCCAGTATATCACACACCTACAATGCAGCACTGGTCCAATCGGGCAGTTTCGTCCCGAGCGTCGTTCACGCTGGCCAGGGGCCATACTGTCCTTATTGTCGAACCCTGAATTACCTCACGCGGGCCGGTCAAGGATAGCCAGAGGGCCGGATGTGGCCCGCGGGCCGTACAATGCCCAGGCCTGGTCTACACTATATGTGTGTGTTGTACCCAGCGCCGCGGCTCCCACCACACACTGTGCGTAGGGCACCTAGTGCAAAAAGCTGCTATCGCGGGCACCAATACGGCCAGCAACGGTACCTTTGCATTAGTAAAATACCTCAATCGGTCTCAATGTAGTCAGCTTGTCTTGCAGTCTGTTGGTTGTTGAGTTCAGTATTCTCTGTGTGTTCACTTAGTGGCCTCCAGAGCCACAGGAGATTGTGAGTGCTGTTTATTTGTGCCTCTGTGTGTGTGAGGATTGTTGTGAAACTTCAGTCCTTGGTTTTCTAAGCCAAGGACAAGCGCAAGAAAGTGAAAGCAAGAGGTGCGAGCTGGCAGCTATGAGTAGTGCAGATAATAAACTCAGATGACTGATATAGCATCAGTGTTACTTTTCCCTTGTGTCATTCCAAAGCTGTATAACTTACTTTCTTCTGCAGGTCACAAAAGACGACATTGGACCCCGTTGACTTGCATTGTATGGACAACAAAAGAAAAACTGAGAATATTTTCATTTGTGTTTCACAGAGAAATCAAATCATACAGATTTGGAATGATGTGATGATGAGTAAATGATGACAGATTTTATAATTTTTAGGTGAACTATCCATTTAAGGCAAAAAACGCCAATTGCCGCTTTCACACAGCAATCCCAGTAAATTACCGTCAAATTACCAGAATGAATTTACCGGTAAATAAACGAATATGCCGTTCACCCAAGCAACGGCGTTCAGGATTTTTACCGTTAACAGACAATTCACACGTCAGCACCAAAATACTGGTAATTTCTATGATGTCAGTCATCGGAAAGGATCTTTAAACGCCACGCCGTTGTCTTCATTCGCCCGCATGAGAAGAAGTGCTTTAGTGTCACTCTCTGTTCAATTTGACAGCACACTTTTTGACGTCTGAGTGACAGGCATGAGGGGATGATCAAACAGAATGCGCTTTTGCTCTTAAAAACATGAGATGCGCATAATAGTATCCAACTGCAGAGCCGCAGCGCTGTTGAATGGAAAAGAAGGCAGGGTTGTTGAAAACTGCGACTGTCAAAGATGTCTATCTAGTGCACATTTTCATAGAAAAGCTATTAAAAAGCAGAGAAGCTTACTGTAAACAGCGTAATCACGTCATCTCCATAAGGTAATGTTGGATACTTCATGCACTCAACTGTCGCAGCTTTACTTATTGTAAGAGCTCATCACTGGACTGCTATTTTCCTCCTGGTCAGCAGGTGGTGCCTCTCACCAGGCTCCTGCTGAACACTACCACTATTATCCCTGATGTGTGACACCTGTGTTTTGCTCTATTTAAGTGGGTTTGTGCCATACGTTGTTGTTCAGTTTTGAGCCTATGTTACCTTTTGCCTGCTGCAAGCTAAGTGTGTATTGGTTCATGTTTTTGGACCCTTGTGTCTGTTTTGCTTTTCTATGTTTCTTTGTTTTGTTGTTCTTTTCTTCAGTAAAGATTGTCTTTTGTTGAAGATGTATGACTCCTTGCGTTTTGCCACCTCTGCTCTTTGATTCATTATTTGGGGAGTTAGCTCAATCAGTAAACTCAGTGACTTTGAACACTAGAGTCCTGAGTTTGATCCCCAGTTAGAACAATCCCGTTACACTTATAGCCAAAAGGGAATGGCTAGCAGAATCTGCAGCTGGATGACAAAATAACATTTTAAAGGAACACGCTGACTTTTTGGGACTTTAGCTTATTCATCGTATCCCCCAGAGTTAGATAATTCCATACCATTCTCATCTCCGTGCGTGCCATAACTCTTTCTGACGCACCCACTGCTTGCCTAGCTTAGCACAAAGACTGGAGGTAAATGGCTCCAGCTAGCCTACTGCTCAATAAGTGACAAAATAACACCAACATTTTCCTATTTTCATGTTGTGATGTGTATAGTTACATAGTGTACTAAGACCGACGGAAAATGAAAAGTTGCGATTTTCTAGACTGATATGGCTAGGAACTATACTCTCATTTCTGTGTAATGATCAAGGAACTTTGAGCCGTACCATGAGTGCAGCGGCGCAATGATATTATGCAGTGCCTGATAATAGTCCCCAGCGCTCTCTGTGCAAGCAGATTGTCACGTTGTGTAGCGGACCCTGTCCGAATGATGGCCAGACTTTACTGATGTTTCATGGAGTTTATTGAAACCGTTTGATCTCCAAAATATCACTGTAAGAGCTGAACAAATAAAGCAAAGAAGTGCGCATTAACACCTCGTACACAAACTCTCTCTCTTCATAGCATTATCATTAACATACAGCGAAATACACAAAAATACTCATTACAGATGACAGTAAACAAGCACATACACACCTTATGCCTTTTTGGGGGGTGCTTAACAAACTGCAAACTTTAAATCTGCCTAACCACTCCGTTGAACCACTCTCACTATCTTTCCGTAGACTACAACATCCGTCAAAATAAAAGTCCCTACTTATTAAGACAGATAATGCAGACCTTAAACCTATTTAACCCCACAGAAATGTCAAAAATGTACACAAAAAACGAATTATAAGATAAATCACAATGAAGTCTGTTACATGTTGGTTATGTTGACCGAAGTTAGCCTATTCTCGGCACTGTGTAATATCATTGTGCCGCTGCACTCATGGTACGGCAGTAAAATTCCTTGATCATTACACAGGAATGAGAGAATAGTTCCTAGTCATATCGGTCTAGAAAATCACAACTTTTAATTTTCCGTCGGTCTTAATACACAATGTAACTATACACATCACAACATGTAAATAGGAAAATGTCGGCGTTATTTTGTCACTTATTGAGCAGTAGGCTAGCTGGAGCCATTTACCTCCAGTCTTTGTGCTAAGCTAGGCTAGCAGTGGGTGTGTCAGACAGAGTTATGGCATGCACGGAGATGAGAATAGTATGTATGGACTTATCTAACTCTGGGGGATACAGGGAATAAGATAAAGTCCCAAAAAGTTGGCGTGTTCCTTTAAACTAGATGGTTCAGTACATGGTGCGTAGTATAAGTGCATAAAGTATGTCATTTAGGAGCACGCTGACTTTTTGGGACTTTAGCTTATTCACTTAATCCCCCAGAGTTATAAGTCCATACATACCATTCTCATCTCCGTGCGTGCCATAACTCTGCCTGACGCACACACCGCTATAGCCTAGCTTAGCACAAAGACTGAAGGTAAAAGGCTCCAGCTAGCCTACTGCTCAATAAGTGACAAAATAACGCCAACATTTTCCTATTTACATGTTGTGATGTGTATATTCACAACGTGTACAAATAACAAGGTCACATGAGACACAGCCATCTTCTAACCGTATACATACTGGGAACTATATTCTCAGAAGGCGAAGCACTGCTCTACTTCTGCGGAGTGATTTGCTCGCAGCAGTTGATTTAGGCTAGTGGTGGGTGCGTCACACAGAGTTATGGCATGCACAGAGATGATAATGGTATGTATGGACTTATCTAACTCTGGGGGATACGGTGCATAAGATAAAGTCCCAAAAAGTCGGCGTGTTCCTTTAAGACACAACTAGGAACAATGGAACTAACAGAACATTCATAATAAGAGTCTTATAACCGAACTAACTGAACCAGACGTGACTGTTTTCTCAAACGCAATCCCAGAGTATCCTCAAGGTCCTGGATCAGTGTAATGCAGTTGTATTGACACATAATCTGTGAGCATCTGGCCTCAGACCTCTGGACCCACAGCTGCTCTTTCTCAGGGGCAATTTCTCAAAGTGTGTTCTTGTCTACTTGTGCTTTTGTGGACTTGTAAAACTTCATCAGTTGCTGCCCAAGTACTGTTCCAATTCAAAGTTCACATCTAGTACAGTTCAAATCCCCGGCTGTGTCCTTGATCCGCCCCATTTATCGAGGATGCATCGAGAGGTGACTTTTGCGGACTTGACACAGCCAGGTATCCCAGAATGCATCTTTCACCAAGCACTCACTAACCCAGCCGAGTCCTTCTGGCTTTTGATCTAATGGGTGATCTTTGGTCTCATGAATCTATAATTTTTTCCCTGGCAAATCGTTTTGGCTGAAGGCAAAGTGAAGTTTCATAACTTTATATATTTAGGCTATTTAACTTTACCGTTGTAGCCTATTAGAGCGCTGACTTTGTATGTTAGACAGAATTGTTTGCTTTATTTCTTGTATAGCTTCTTATACCTTTTACTTTGATTTCTGTAATGGCTGTTATTGATCAAGAGACAGGGTTGTGTTTTATGTCATTTCATTTTATTACAGTTAAGATAATCTGCACACATATTGCCTGAACCACATAGTATATGTTTAATATTTTTAAATTGTAAACAAAAATAGTTTATATTTTTTGTTATAAATATACATGCAGTGAAGATAACCAATCACACATTGCCTGGACCACATTTGTGTGGCTATTGATATGTTTAAGATTTTTCAAAAAAATTTAAACGAAAAGAGGGTGGTGTTTTATAACATATTTCCTTTTATTATTGCCTAAAATATGCATACAGAGATAACCGGAGTAGCCAGAGCGAGCTAAGTGACGCTATCATGAACGCTGCTGTTCCATTTGAGGAATTACCAGACCGGATTTTTTAATATGAGACGTCACCACAAATCAAACTTTGATGCCTTTTTCCTACTATAAGATGACCAGTCTCACATCCCAGTGGTTTAATATTGTAAACTAAAACTAGAACTTTTAAAATGGTTTTCGTAATTGAAATAAAGCTGCAATAAAATCTAAATATTTGATGAAAAAAAGCTTAATCATAAATTATAAATGTTGCTTTTGCTGCTAGCTAAAATAAATAAGTCTGAAATTAATCCAAATAAAACTGAAAAATGCTAAACATATTAAAAGTTTTAAAGTTACTCTAATAATTGATTAATTACTTGCTAATTACATCTTCATCAGTGTAAAGATTACTGTAGCAATTACTCTCTCTAAAAAGTATTGCATTACTTATTACTCATTACTAATTACTTTCTAAATCCCATATCAACCTCAACCAATTGATGAACACAAGGATAGAAAAAAATAAGAGTAATCCTGTACTTCATACTTTTTCAAGGAAAAGTAATTAAATTACAGTAATTAATTACTTATTAATGCATTACACCCAACTTTATAAAACGTAATTAAAAGAAAACTGAAAATGTGCTAAAAGCCCACCGGCAACTATTTTTGCCGCAGTGTATAGCTGTCATTTTCCTTTTGCAAGTATTTTTCTAGATGTTATCCATGTTTTATGTCTCAATGACATGCAAGCAAACAACCAAATAAAGGATCTCAAGAGAACTTCCTTCCCCTACATAATCATGAAGGTCTCTAGAATCATCCAAACAAAACAAATCTTATAACAGATCTATAGTTTTTTTGTATACTTAGTCAAAAGTCCAAGCGACAACTGTAGTTGCTGGTGGGCAAATGATTTGTAAGTAGATATATCACGGGGAAATGGGGTATACTGTGTTAATAGGTTAATAAATCAAGATTTTTGGTTTTTTTTAGCGCTTTTTGCTTTAATAATATCCCACCTAAAACATAACTTAACCCTTTATCTGACATCTGTACTGTACAGTAGACCTTAATTCGATCATATCATATTTTATGATATTATGTCTTGTAAGGGCCAGAATATTGAGGACCCTTCATCCAGATTGGGTGAGTTTCATTCTAATTGGTCAAGGACCCCAATTATTTTTATGACTAGTAGCTTATGATTCTATTATAATGTGGAAATTCAGACAAGTAATGAGTTTACATTTACATTATTATGTGAAATCATCTACTACAGTGAGCCATTTAATACTATGGGACTATATTGTTATTTGTTTTTTTTGTTATAAAGATGTAATTTTTTCGTTATTCTGTTTATTTATTTTCATTTAATTTTTTGATTCACAATGCCCTGTTGGGCAACTTAATGGCTGCACTTTGTTCTGCACTACGTTCCACCACTTTAAGACAAATGTATTTGTTGTTTGTCATATTCAAAAGATTATAAGATAGATGCAGCTTTTTGGAGTTTACATCGAATGTTCTTCGACTTTTATACATAATAAATTTGTTTATGAATAAAGATTGATCTGTTTATTTTGAGTTAGATGCCAAATGTTCTCCTCCTGTTCAAATTTGACATTGAAGGGGTGCAAACAGCATATTTGCCCATCGCACATTCAAATACGATTTTCAAGAAAAGAACAAAAAAACCTGGGAAAAATAAATGCAGAACATGTTCACATAGGACACTATTAACATGACTATATGCATGGAAACATTCAGAAAAAATTGTGCTCAAATGGGTTAAATAAATAATAAATACTCCAATAGTACAGAAATAATACTAAAATAACAGTCACACACTGAGAGATAGAGATTCATCTATTTATTTACAGACTTGTGTATCTGAACTAATTATACCACATTAATTAACTTGGCACCCATAAAGTTAAAATACTTAATATAAACAGCATTGCTTTTCAGATGATACAGTGCACTTCTTTACAGACTGATTGGCAACATATGCGTGGCATCACATCAACATGACTTTCACAAAATAACATATACTCACCCAGAAATCCATAAGTATATAAAGTGTGAATCTAATTGACTGGCACTGAATGGCATTGCTAGGATTAATTGGCAAGCTGGGTAATACGACATATGCACACTGCGGTAGGAGTTCTTCTGACAGTAGCTGGCAGTAGCAAGGCCACCTACAACACTCCCCATATGTAAGAGACAGAAGGGCTCGCCGTCCTTCAGCTAATGTTTACCGCGCTGCAGTAAAAGACGCTGTCCAGAGATGAGTAATTGACCTCACACACCGACAAAAACATAAAGGCAGTCAATACACTGCTGAAAATGATGCGTTGTGCATTTGAAATCTGCGAAACAATGGCGATGTTTTGTCTGCTATTTTGAAGTTTCTGTAAAAAACACACTTTTTCAAACTCATCCTAGCCCGTCGGATAAAAACTTACCAAAATAATTGTGATTTTGTCAAATTGTTTTGCAAATATAAGCCAAAAAGCTTTTTATTTGATAAGTGTCAACAAATATGGTTTCCGATGGCCAAAAAAATGTAACCGATTATTTATCTCATGAATCGCTCATCATAATGAAATGTAAGTGCAATAATATTGGAAGGGAACTAGATTTAGTCAGCCACAGAACTGGCATTTTTTGTTGTTGTTTTTTTGCATATTGATGTGTTTATTAGTTAATTGTATTAACTTATATTTTTCTATTGTACTATTGGTATCTTTATTAAAATTCGCAATGTTGTTGCAGATGAAATATTACACAGATCACATTAAAAAAAAAATTCACCTAGTTAGATATTTTCAGAACATCTCTACTTAAAGTCATCATGCAATGAAAAGTGTAAATTCTTGTTTTTTTATGCAATATTGCAGTATTTATTATAATGTATCTGTGCACATCATTTTTGTGTCCTCGTAATCTTTAATCAAAATAACTTCCCCTCCCTCTTGCAGCTCATCTCTTTTCTTTGTGACGTGTTTACTGGGATGAAATTGACCAATAGCAAACCATATGGCACCGCCTCCACCGTCGTTTTGATTTTTATAGTAATAAAATAATCAAGTTCAGTTAGAGAACAGACACTACAATTCAAAACTGAAGTGTCTGCTTCATAAAGCCTTGTGAGCCGAACGAGAATCACAGCACAAACTAGCGGCAGGAGTCAGATTACATTTATCACGGGAGCAAGGACCTGATTGACAAGATGATCGCGGAACATTTGGTTTCAAAGGAAATGTTAAAGCGTCTATTTAAGTGAGTTTGTCATTGTACTGTTTTGTTGTTGTGTTTTTCATCAAGAATAATGGGCTAATGAACCCACCATTCAAGCAATTTTAATTCTAAACCGAAAGTAAAATGGAGCACGGCCTCACTGTCATTCATTCACGGCCGCACCGTCATTCACGGTGCGTGTCCACTGGCCCAATTTTCAGTGCATGCCTATGGAAGCTTAACTTCCATAGGAATTCATTGAAAAAACTTGCTTTTGTATTTATTGCAAAAACTGACCAAAACAGTATAAAAGTATTAACTCATGTTGCATTCCAAGTCTTCTGAAGTCATAGATTATCTTCATGTAAAGAACAGAGTTGATATTAATGTTTTAATCACTCGATGATCCCGCCGCTCCGTGAATGCACACACTCAGTCAGTCATATCTCATTCAATGATACACACGACTCTTTAGCATGACGCGATCGGTCACGAGACACACGAGAGCCAATGACATTTTAAAATCACAGCTGACGTAATGATGCAAACATACGAGAACCAATGCAATTTCACAATCGAAGCTGATGTAATTTTCCCTCAGGCGGTAATTTTTGAATGTGTGCATGATCTTCGGCGGATGGAGACGCTGACCGCTTTTGGGGATTTTCTTCACACAAATCAATCGTTTGGCCTCGGAACACTTGGAATATTTGTACTTTTTGAATAAATTGTGCATGCAGTCGTATCTGCCTGTTATATCCTGTGTTTTATATCATATAACACACAAATGGGTAGGTTTAGGGGTGGGTTTGGGTTACGTGTTCAAATGTGTCTAAATAGTGTAAATAAAAAATTTAATTATTGTAAATAAAATTATGCTGGCTGATTAAATTGAGAATCACACTCCAAAATGTCATAATGGCAAAATCATATCCCAATATATAATTTCTTCATGACGGTAACATTCCCATGCCCAACGCGTCTGTGTATGACGCCAAAGGTTTCTCATTGAAATCAAATGGAGTACCCTTCGCATCAGAAAATGACACTAAAGATGTACCCTGTGCGTTAAAAAGTGACACCAAAGGGTCCTGACCAAGCGTCAATATGTGATGAGTTAGGTGTGAGAAAATGTTGTTTTTTACCTCACAAAATGCTTGATTAAAATATATATATTTTTTAAAAGAGATTTATTTTTTGCCTTTAATGAGATAGACGATAAAGATGATAGGAGAGGCGAGGATCCAAATGCGAATCCGTTTAATGACCAAACAACAAAAACAGAAAAAAACAGAACTGAGAACCTCGAGGGAAATCCAAAAGATACAGAAAGAGCCCAAAACAATGACCGACCACATCACAAAACACCTGTGGAAACAATCAAGGAACAAATCAAGGTGAAAACAAGCGGCAACCTCCCGCAGTTTATCTTGAAGCCAGTAAAGTGACTTAAACTGCAATTCATTGACTGGCCACTAGGGACATGCTCCAGAAGGGAGCAGAATCTCATTGAGCCCCATGTTAAAATGCCCAACTTTACAGCAGAAAAAAAACATGTTTACAGTCTGGTACAAATTGTGGTTTTGGTCTATATGGCTAATTTTGCCCCTCATGCCTCATTTGCCTTGTCATGAGGGGGGTGAATTTTTTTATAACTCATTTGTTTACATTATATAAAGCCTTAAAATTCTGCATAATTAAGGGCGTGGCCACTTTGAGTGACAGGTGGATTGCCATTTATCTGCTGTCTGT
This sequence comes from Gobio gobio, assembly GCF_949357685.1. Classification (NCBI taxonomy): domain Eukaryota; kingdom Metazoa; phylum Chordata; class Actinopteri; order Cypriniformes; family Gobionidae; genus Gobio; species Gobio gobio. The sequence goes on along the minus strand of NC_137099.1, from coordinate 51,225,218 downwards.
TAGTCATCGCGTCACTTCAGCTCCGCCCACGTCCCACCTTTTTGCCCATTTTCTGTCATCCGGGAGTGACGCGCTGCCAAGATGGCAACGGCCAAATCGACCCTACTTTGCGCTTCAAAACTGCTCTTCAGAATCATATGGGTGACGTCACGGACACTACGTCCATATTTTTTGAGGGGACAGCCATTTGTAGTGGTGTCTGAAACCATAGTGGCATTATTGATTGCTCTCATTCATTCCCATGATAACGTGTGTACAACCGATGTATGCTCAATGGCTAGAGAATACCCATAATGCACTATGACGGTTGCGCTGAATGAATTTGCGCGTCTGAATCAGCCATCCATTCATCCATCCATTTTCTAAACCGCTGGTCCAATGTGGCTACAGCGTAATATCATTCGGGTATAAATTCCTTTTTGAATAATTATTAAATAGTTTAATCAAGGGTTTGGGTTACGTGTTCAAATGTGTCTAAATAGTGTAAATAAAAAATAAAATTATTGTAAATAAAATTATGCTGGCTGATTAAATTGAGAATCACACTCCAAAATGTCATAATGGCAAAATCATATCCCAATATATAATTTCTTCATGACGGTAACATTCCCATGCCCAACCCGTCTGTGTATGATGCCAAAGGTTTCTCATTGAAATCAAATGGAGTACCCTTCGCATCAGAAAATGACACTAAAGGTGTACCCTGTGCGTTAAAAAGTGATCCATTCTCTCATCCATTCCCATGATAACGTGTGTACAACCGATGTATGCTCAATGGCTAGAGAATACCCATAATGCACTATGACGGTCGCACTGAATGAACTTGCGCGTCTGAATCAGCCATCCATTCATCCATCCATTTTCTAAACCGCTGGTCCAATGTGGCTACAGCGTAATATCATTCGGGTATAAATTCCTTTTTGAATAATTATTAAATAGTTTAATCAAGGCTAGTTTCCATCACAGAGTTCAAGATAAATCTTTTCATTACTGCTGGAGATGGCAGTATGCCAATTTATTTTGCCAATTATTACACATCAAGCACAGACTATGCAAAAGAAGCAACTCTGCCCTCAGTGTCTGAATTTACTCACTCGCTTTCATTCACTCCTTTAAGTGGACTATATTAGTGGAGTAAACAAATGTCCAAAGACAAACACAGAGATCATGACAGATGGATATAGAACTGATGGTAGGGAACTGATAGGAGGCGAAGTGGGAGAGAGAGGGGAACAGGATCGGGATCAAAGGTCCCTAAGCAGAGACTCGAACTCGGGTCGCCCAAAGACCAACACGTTGTAAACTACGCCTTTTAATGTTGTGTGTGCTTTTATTGGTCAAGTCTACCAAGACACTTGGAGTGCTTGATCTACAGTGCGCAGCCTGCGGACTGGAGACATGGACTGCTGAGAGTCAATTCAAAGGATTTTTACAGCAAGCCAATTCACACAGGACTACTTTCACCTGTGGGTATTTTTCCAGGGCATTTTATAGTAGTTAAAAGACAGTGTAATTCTTCTCTGTAAAAAGTCTTGGGGGGAAAAAAATCACTGACATGGCCAATTCGGACAGGATTAAAATCACAGATGTAAAACTGATCCCGTCTGAATAGGGCTGTAGATTGTTTTTACAGTATAGTTAATAGCCTTTCTTCCCTCCAAACATTCCTCAGTTGTAGCCACGGGCTGTGACTGTTATAAATTGGGTGTATAGAGACAGTACTTCGAGTTTTGTGGAGGAAAATAAACTAGAACAAATTCGACTTGGACAATTTAGTCCTGGCAATGCTAAGCTATGGCCGCATGTCACTATTTGTTAAGATAGTGAATTTTATGTGGATGGCCTTATAGGTTTTACGCCCCTCTCCCACACGTGAAATTGTTGCCGAATTGCTTTCGCTGTCCGAGACTGGGATTATTTGGTTTGACAACACCTGTGTGAGTGCACCATATTATTTTTTCAGTGGGAATGATCTTCTCCTCTCTAATACAAGAGAATGTCCCAATACCATCCAATCAAAAACACTACCCACAAGCCATTTGGAGAGTTCAGCCTGTGAGATATGTATAACTGGTTTTTGCTTCACTGCTGTACAAAGCAAACATGCTTGATACTGAATGCAGTGGATTTATTTGACCATTATACAAAGCATTTTTGTATGAGCTATCCTTTGAAAAGTTCAACATGACTTCTCTAACATGAATGCAATAGGGTTCAATGTATATTTATATATTGATTTATTTTTTGTTAAATCAATATATAAAAAAAAAAAAGCTTTGTTTCATCTGTAAAACAATTTATAATTCAGCGTACATAACTAAAATTGAAGAAAATACTTGATCTAATAAGGTGCTCAGAACAGCACTGTAGTGAAGTGTCTAATAAGCCTAATCAGAATGCACAGAGAATCAAACCAGAGCCTTTGTAAATGAGGAAAGTTTAATCAGAATAAGCTTAACATGTAAACAGCTTATATTCATTACGCACAGAAACATGCTTCAGCAGTATTAAAGTCATTTTTTCAGCTTTAATGGCTGTGTTGTATTATATTAGGGGTGCAGAATTAACAAGCGGAACCATCTTATCTAATGTATTCATTTCCTTGCTTATTTTACTGAATTACAAGTCTTACGTTTGTTAAAAAATATATATATTGTTTAATATCAGAAAATATTCTGATATTCTGAAAGGAAATGTATGATTCTATTCTAATGACATACATACTTTATCCTACAATGTTTGTGAGGTTAAAGCTTAATTTAATGTAATTGCATATATATATATATTTTTTTTTGTCACTACTAAATTACAGATCACTTACAAAATCACACCTGTTTCTGTGACGGACACTAATAAGTGCCGGGGGAGTGGCCCACACTTTTTAGCAAATCAGAAAGGCTCTTTATCTGTCAGTCATTCCCCTATGTGGGTTAAAGGCCAATTTATACTTCTGCGTCGAGGGCACGCAGAAGGTACGGCGTACCATGCGCATAGACGCGTTGGATACGCCGTACCCTGACGCCGTACCCTGACGCGCACCTCTCCAAAAATGTAACAACGCGTCAATTCTACGCGGACCGCAAGCGCTGTGATTGGTCTGCCAGAACCCCTCCCTCAGGTCAATAAATAAATAAAAAATCTGCGATAGGAGTGTGTGTATGTCCAGAAATGGGATGATAGTTCCTTACGTCTGCTATAACACAATATTTTGTAGTCCAGCGATTCTTTATGCTAGTAAATAAATACATAGATCCGCTGAGTATAATTTATTTATTTTCTCATTAAAACCAAAGATGTTAATCAGTAATTGTATATCAAGAACAGGGACACATTAGGGTACATTTCGTGAATGAAGTCTCCGCAACAGCAATCGATTGCTCGAGCCACCGCTACTGAAAACAGCGGCCACGAGCACTCTGCATGATTTCACAAACACATTCCAGCGCCAGATCGCCTTATTTAACTTTACTAATCAACTAGAGATGCTTAATTTGTATTAGATACAACAACTCAAGCTGCAAGAAAATCCGCTCTCTCACTGCTGCTGATATTCCGACATGAATGTACACATTCAACACAACAAGCTGCTTCTTCTTCGGCTGTTGTCTTGATTACACCAACATGCCAGAGGACACTGCCTATTAGCGTCTGCATGTGTAATTGCACATTGACGCGGACAACAGCGCAGAAGTATAAATGCTCACAACGCCGTCGGCTACGCGCGTAGCCTACGGCGTACACTCGACGCAGAAGTATAAATTGGCCTTTAGGGTAGCCTGACAAGCCAGACCCACATCAAGATGTTGGGTCTGGGAACTCACCATTGGCAGGGCTCAATCCGAGGGGCGGGATAAAATTTTTAAAAATTCTTTCAAATTCCCTCTGCACGCAATAGGATAGCGCTACAACCAACCAGAGCAACGAAGAAGGTGAAGCGGAGCTAGTTGATAGATTAAACTTTTGCCGTTTCCGGTCTGCAAAACTCAGAACACATCTTCCTTTTTTAAGAATTTCAGTGCCGTTCTTTGTTCTTTTCTCAAAGAAAAGCTTCGTTTTCCAGAGTCGCGGCTAATGCCGTTTCGAAAGACCGCTGTTCGCCAGCTTCTTTGTTTACAAGTAGCACGCGGAACCGCCGCAACTCTGCCGTCATTATGTTAAGATGTGATTGGCCTGACCAGAGTTTGGTTTTTCCAGTGCGCAAGCCAACGGAGAGTTGCTAGACGCCCTGGCTGCAAGTTATATTTGCTACCGCTAGGGTGCGTCTAGATTTCGAGGCCAGGTTACATGTGCAGTGTGTGAATTTTAGCGGCATCTAGTGGTGAGGTTGTGAATTGCAATTGCCCATCGCTTACCCCTCCCTTTCGAAGCACGCAGAGAAGCTATGGGGGCCGACACAGGACAAAAATGTAGTCGTCGGAGAGAGCAGAGAGTGACTAGCGCTCTCTGTAGAGAAGTTTGTCCATTTAGGGCTACTGTAGTAACATGATGGCGCAAAATGCCGAATTCACTGTAAGAAGACCGGTGTATGTAGATAGAAATGGCTCATTCTAAGGTAATAAAAACATAACGGTACATTATGTAAGGTCTTTATACACCACTGAAAACATAGTTATGCATATTATATTGCATTTCTGTCAATAGATCATCATAAATACTACACACTGTACCTTTAAAGGTTTATTTGAGATATTTTACCCATTTTACATTCTAACAATGGTACAACTTTGCCAGATGATGAGTTTTGTGAGGAAGGGTATTGGTAGGGAGCTGAAAACATGTCTTTATGACTAGGCTAGTGATTTTTAAGTTGAATTGCATACAGTGACTGCAAAATATAGACTGGCATATCGTTTTGATATTTGGGATAGGAACATTGGGCTACTTTTGTTTGGCCTATAGGCTTTTGTTATGCAGACCTGGCAATCCTGTGTGTGATTTTAATTTTAGGACCAAAGCAAACACCAATATAGTCCGGCTATACAGTATCTGTGAAAGTACTGTAGGTGACGGTAATGATCCAAAGAATGAATGGCCATCAATGAGAAGAAGAAGATAAAGAATAAGTGCATTTTACAGCACTTTTTTTTTAAACAGTGCCACTGAATTTCAGAGTCACTGGATATGCATCTTTTTTTCTTTTTGAACTCTCCATTTTAAATTGCCCTGGAGTTTGAGATCATTGTCCAAGTAAGATGATCCAGCAGACTGAAGCAGGTTCCCTTGCAGTGTTTTCCTGTATATTGCACTATCCATTGTTCCTTTTTTTCCCCCTTTCAACAACATGCGCACTCTGTTGATGAGAAAAGCACACAGCATGATGCTATCGCCAGCATAATTCACTGAAAGAATAGGGTTCTTTTGCACCATTCATACAGTATGAAATGTCTCGTTTCCATCTAATCACAAAACCTTTTTATACATTGAAACTGGGTCACTATTAAAACTATTAAAAAGAGTATTTGGACCTTTTGGATACCTAAGTCACAATTCAAAATTATGGAAGTTTTTCTATCGTTTTCCTAATTGTTTTTGAAAAGGATTTTAACCAACTGGATCCAAATAAAATTTTAGTGGCTATATGAAGTCATTTGGCCTTCAAGTGGAGTTGGAAACGTATACGAGTTTCAAGCACACAAATGACCAAGAGAAGTCATTTTACAAGCGGGAAATGCAGAATTTCAGATAATGTCCAAGTTGGAATGTCGTTTTGGAACATGATGGCTAACAAATCTGCCGTGAATGGTAATAAATGATTATTATTTTAATTTTCTATGCTGTATTTCAATCATTTAAAGGTGCTACGTATGAAAAAGAGCTTATAGATGTAAACGTAATCGCTCGTCTTTCACATTTTATGCAGAATAAATGTTTTTGTTAGATACTAAGCATATCACTTTACAATAAGGTTTTATGTAATGCAAAATATATGTGGGATAGTTCACCCAAAAATGACAATTTTGTCACCATTTATCACCACTCATGTTGTTCCAAATCTGTATGAGTTTCTTTCTTCTGTTGAACTATGTTGGTTGACGGTAGCCATTGACTTTCATAGTATTTTTTTCTGTCCGTCTTCATATTATACAGATCTGTTCTCGTGGTTGAGCAGTGCACTGGTGCTTTGCTCTCAGTTCCTGAAATGTATGTAAATGTCAGGGCAGCTTTTCAAATACTACAAGAGATTTCAGCAGTTCAGGCTGCTCCCCATATTGCTGAACGAATTGACTATAGCATTAAAGGTGCTGTCTGGTTGACTAAAGCCTGTTTTACATGGAGACCTGAAGTATTCTTTGAGCTAAAGAAGAATATCATTATTCCTAGAGTACCCTTTTGTTTGAATAGCTCTTCACAGTTTTATCCTTTCCTCTATTTGTCACATGTAGAAGGCTGTTATGGCTGATTTCGTTGTTTTCTTCCTGAAATGATTTGGGTGACTGTCCTTATAAACTAATGACATTTTTTATTTTAAGATAAGATATCTTGATTCAGAATGTACTCTACCATATCATTGAAGGGCTTTTCAAAAGGTTAATATGTATTTTTTTCCCACGCTTGTTATTGTAACCAAGTTCTGAGAGAATCGATGAACTCTTCCCCAATAATGATCAGCGCTCCTTCAAAAGGCTTTGAGGTTTATATAGGTATGAATTCTCTCTTGGAACATAAATAGATTGTAAGTTTATGAGTCTACTTTTTTTGCTCTAGGCATGAATTTCCTCTCTCTCCTTCCCGTCTCTAATTTTCCTGGAGGAATTTGACTGACCTAGTTAGCACAGTCTCGTGCACCTTAAGAATCTTATAAAGGATATTTACAGCGCTGTATTTAGATTCAGCATGATATGATTAAGTAATGAGGAGATGAATTATTAGGGTGTCAAGGAGGAAGCCTGATGCATCATTTAATGGTGGTTTATGCTGAGATGAAGAGCAGCAAGATGTGAGGATTTGTGAATTTTGAGGTTGTTATAGGTTGATTTATTGAGCAGTTTATATAATGGGTGATTCAATAATGACTCTGATTCAGATTTGATGTGGACTTTTCTGCTAAGAGTTGATTTAATGATGGTGTTTCTTCTATGCATGAAAAATAGAATCCAAAATCCATTTTTTTAATTTGTTTTCACTGGCAAGTGATCAGTCCAACACAGATACACTGATATATACTGAATAACACTGATTGTCTCTTCATCACGGCGCCTGTTAGTGGGTGGGATATATTAGGCAGCAAGTGAACATTTTGTCCTCAAAGTTGATGTGTTAGAAGCAGGAAAAATGGGCAAGCGTAAGGATTTGAGCGAGTTTGACAAAGGCCAAATTGTGATGGCTAGCATCTCCAAAACTGCAGTTCTTGTGGGGTGTTCCCGGTCTGCAGTGGTCAGTATCTATCAAAAGTTTCCAAGGAAGGAACAGTGGTGAACCGGTGACAGGGTCATGGGCGGCCAAGGCTCATTGATGCACGTGGGGAGCGAAGGCTGGCCCGTGTGATCCGATCAAACAAACGAGCTAATGTAGTTCAATTTGCTCAAGAAGTTAATGCTGGTTCTGATAGAAATGTGTTAGAATACATAGTGCATCGCAGTTTGTTGCGTATGGGGCTGCATAGCCGCAGACCAGTCAGGCTGCCCATCCATGCTGACCCCTGTCCACCACCGAAAGTGCCAACAGTGGCACGTGAGCATCAGAACTGGACCACGGAGCAATGGAAGAAGGTGGCCTGGTCTGATGAATCACGTTTTCTTTTACATCAGGTGGATGGCCGGGTGCATGTGCGTCACTTACCAGGATGCACTATGGGAAGAAGGCAAGTGTGATAGGGAGTGTGATATGTGTATATGCCGGTGTTTGAAATGTTTTTGACATACTTGTGACATCCATCTAAAACGACTTTAAATAGCGCTTTGCTATTTTTGTGCTATTTTTTCATGCAGATTTTATGATCTACAGTCATATTAACTGAATAATTTGCCACACTGTAGGACTTGTAAAACAACATTTTATGAAATGCTAACCAGTCACAGGATCTAAGTAGTTAGTAGGTTTTCTTTCTTCTTTTGTGTGTGTGTGTGCATCAATCCGCTACTCATGTATTCATTTTTAGCAGGTGTTGTCAGCCTTTTCAGGTTGGGGATTCTCATTCTGGGTACATTTTCGAATTTGATAATGAGCTTTTTAAGTAAATTTATGCAGTATAAGTTTTGAAACCTTCTATTAAAAAAATAATGCATTTAAAAGTGTTACTAAATTGCATTGCACCATCTTAAAAGATATACAGTAAACATGCTTTCAGAAGGCTAAAGGGGTTTACAGTTTTGCAGTTTAATTTAACAAGCCTTATGCTTAATGTTGTAAAAGTCCAGCATCTCAGAAAAATAAATGAATGCAGATATTTCTATGAATACCAACTTTGCATTTGATACACGACAACAAAACAATATAAACTGCCTAAAAAGACTTCAATTTGCTCTAGATGAGGATGCCATCATGACATTTTATAGATGCTATTTTCATGACAATAGCAGCATTTACTTATTGGCATAGCCAATATGCTATGTGAAAATAGTGATAAATTCTATTTACACGTATTTGTAATAAGTGCTAATATTTGTTAGATGCTATTTATACTTATAAATAGTGGCAGATACTATTTACTATATTCACACCTCCGTATTGTTGTATATTAACATGATGCAATAATAACAGAGTGTAAATTGTTATATTTATTACAATTATTAAATGGATGACACCTTATTGGGACAAAATGCCCTCTCCACACCTAACCCTATACCCACTCGTTAGGCACTTTATTTTCACTTTTCAAATATTTTCTTGATTTTTATTGAAAATAAATGCCTTTCCGATCTGATATGTGATGGGGAAAAGGGAGAAGAGTGAGTTTGGCAAAAGGCGGATTAGAATTTGGGTCGATCATGTATAAGTATACTCCTTACAGCCTATGCCACTGCAGACTTTCAATAGTAAGCGACTTTTTTAATCTTGTGTGGCCCAACCAGACATTGGTGGGCGGAGTTAGGGTAAATATCCTTTGCCAACAAGACTATTTATACATTGTGTAAATAGACACTCCGTTTTTTTATTTTTATCATATGAATAATTTCTGATTAATTAAGTGTATATAAATATTTAAATCATGACAACTCATGAAATAGATTAAGGGCCAGATTTACTAACAGCTTGCGCCAGAGCAAAACTCTCTTTTGGCGCTAAAAAACTACTGTGAGGATTTACTAAAGACACGCAGTGATAAATTCACGCTGAAAAGGCGTGGACAGAGTTATTTTTGCGGCTGACCTTATTGCATATGCATTTGTAGGAGTTTCCCTTTCGGACACAAAATTTATGGGAGGAGTTGCTGCTGCATAAATAGACATAAATCCCATAGCATATCAGGTGGAGCTGGGGAGGTGGAGGGGTTCAAAGGAACTCTGATTATCTGATTAACTCTGATTATAGTTCCTTTAGATTATAGTATAGCACTTTACAGTTTGCTTACACTGAACACTGAACCAGACTATTTAAATGTTGAGCAAGCAATCTCATTGGCTCTCATTAGCAGAGGCCATTCAGCTTGTGCTATGCGGTAATGATGTGATTGCTTGCAGATTGCATGTAAAGTCCTGTCAGTCTGCGCTGAACTAGATATTTAACATTTTACAACTTCTTTTTCTCTTGTACAGGTGATCCTCATGCTGACCAAACTGTACGACTTCAATCTGGGCAGTGTCACGGAAAGCTCTTTATGGAGGTAAGAATATGAATGATTATTCAGGGCTTCAATCTTTATGTGCACATGCTTCAAGGGAAATATATTACAATCATGTTACGTAATATACCTTTGTGACAGTTTGTTCTCAACTTGTGAAAGATATAAAAAAGCAGATAAAACCCATGTCCCTACGGTAGCTCCTCAAACATCAGAAAGAACAAATACAGTTCGGTTTAAAGGTTCTCGTAGTTTCTCTGCAATTGCATGTGTTTAAAAAGTGACAGTAGAAACACATCCATTGTTGTGACTTTTAAATCAACTCTGTATTAATATTCTGTTGAAGCTACATTAGCTGATTAATGGTGTCTCTATCGTTGATTGTCTTTATACCCTTGTAAGATGCGCAGAACACAGCTCATTGATCTGATTGGACATAACGTACATGCATTAGAATAACATGAATGGATCTGACGTTGAAGATCTTAAAGGGATTGTTCACGCAAAAATGTTGTTCCGTTCTCATTTTTGAGCTATATCTTTAACGTCCTCTAATCTAAAGCTCTGCAATTATCAAACAAATGGTGAAACTGGCTTCAGATCATCAGATCTGGCAGCTTCTACCAGCAGCAGATTGGAGTGGAGATGCTCAGCAGACTGTGTGGCCCTTTAGCTTGGAAAGATGGAGCTTCCATCGGAAATGCAGTGGCCAAACACCCTGTATTATAGCAGGACAGGAAAAGATCCAGCTGAGCTCATAAACAAAGATCTCTCAGAGAGAAATCTGATATGTTCAGCAATCTCTTCCTCTCAGACAATGCTTCGTTGTTGACCCAGCATTTCAGTAATGAAGTTAGTGACCCCGCATAAAATATGCTGGTAACCAGAGGGTGATTAATCAAACGGCAGTATGCAGTGTAGTTACCTATCCAATCATATTACACGAACGGGAAATGATAATTGGATTTCTAGATGTCTAGATGTCTATCCTTTGTGCGAGTCTGTGTGTGAGTGTTCTGCAGTGATGACTGTCCTTTGTGTGTGTGTAAGTACTCTCAAGTTAATCGTGTAAGAGGTATAATGAAAAAAAAGGGTTATTTTTCAAATACACTGATAAAAATGTAATGTAATTTCTTCATGAAAAAGTTAGTTCAGGCAAGAATTTTAAAAAACTAAAGCCCCGTTTCCACCAAAATTACCCAGAACAATTTGTCCCAGGAACTTTTTTCCAAGGAACTCTTTTCCCCCCAGACCTGCTGCTGTCTGCGTTTCCATCGCTGTCTAAAGTACTGTGAAGATTAGTCCGGTGGCGCAGGACTGCGCACAACTTTCCAGAGCCCACCGGATTTCGTCCTCCGCAAATAAACTTAACTTCGTCATCGGCCCATCGGTCGTATTTCTTTGACTCCATTGTTGATTTGAATAGCAAACAACTCTTACTGCGCGCATCGCAGCAGACGTTTAGGTTGAAATATAATGCTGCGTGACTCAACCAATCAGCATGTTCAGAGCCCAAAAGTCTTACCCCCAAAAGTTTCTGAACATTAAAAGTACTACCTCGCAAGCAGGGCCATTTTGAGGGGGAAATCTTTACCCGGAACTTAATTTAGACCCCGGTTTCTGTGGTTGAAACACAGCGAGTACCACCCCAAAGTCCCTAGTTCCTGAGGAAAGTTCCCACAGTGGAAACGCGGCTTAAGTAGGGGAAAGCGGGGCACAACCTAACACTTTTTGACTTTCTCAGTTTTCACATTACTTGCACTAATGTCTGTTACATTTATGTGGTTTTGTTTCATTAATACAGTGTATACTTTTTTTCTTGATTTACCTCAAAAGAATGGAAGTCAAATGTGACAACATGCCCCATAGGTTGGGTACATTGTAACATGTGAGGGGCACATTGTAACATGACCAAATTACAGTTTAAAATGTTACACCGCTATACAGCATAGTTAAAAAAATTATAATAATTAAGCATTTCTGAATATTGACTCTCAGTCTTTATTCACCTTTTTCTCATGGTTTCTCAATAGAATTCATACAATTATAGCATAGTTCTAATGCTGCGTTCACACCAAACGCGAATTGAGCGTCTGGCGCGAGTGATTTCAATGTTAAGTCAATGGAAAGGCGCGTTGACGCGCGTCTGGAGGTCTCGCGGCGCGGAAGGCGCGTTTCGCGCGAAGGACGCGAATCCGCCTCATTCGCGCGTCCAGTTCGCGAGAATTGGACGCGAATTGAGCGTCTTGCGCGATACGCGCGTTACACGCGAATGGTGCTTTTGAGCATTCACGCGTTTGAAGCGAATTCGCGTCTAACGCCCGAGTTGAAAAATTTGAACTTTGGCGTCAATTCGTGCCGCGTTAACCAATCAGGAGCCTGCTTGCTGCTGTCACGTGGTAAAGTGACGTGAATGAGAAACCCTGCATAAATTAAAAATAGTACTATTGTGTCACAAAATGTAGTTTTAAGACTTTTTCAGGTGGGAATGTAGTTGTTTAAAGCTCAAATCTGTGGTTTATTTATAAAGAGAGTGCCTATTTAAAAAAAATAATCTTGTGTTTTTGGAGTTGTGAGATCCAGGCGATCACCGGGCAATCACTGCTCATAACCCCAGCGAAGGCAGCCTTTCCTCGGCTAGTCCTTCTGGCGTCTGCCGCTGGCTCTGATGTCCTGTAGTGGTTCGTTTTGTGTAGATCTAACGGCCGAGCTTTGCTCTCATGAATCTATAATTTGTTGTCTGCCAAATCGTTTTGACTGAGGGCAAAGAGAAGTTTCATAACTTTATATTTTAAGGATATTTAAACATACATGCAGTGAAGATAATGTAGGAGTTGCCTGGACCACATTTGTCTGGCTATTAATGCTTAATATATATTTTTAATGAAAATGAAAAGAGGCAGAGTGGTGTTTTATGACATATTTCTCCTGGAGTGCCTTGAACGCACGTCAATTTCGCTTCCAGCACTCGATTTCTACGCGCGTCCAATTCTCTGCTGACGCGCGAATGCATTCAAAATGTTCGCGCGTGAAACTAGACGCGGTAGACGCGATTTTGACGCTCAATTCGCGTTTGGTGTGAACGCAGCATAATAGGGGCTCATTGTAGCGCATGTGACTACATGCCCCACCTGCGCAACCCAGCTTGGGTCTTTTGCTGTTAGATCAGCATTAAAGAACTATCTCAACTGTTAAATAACAGATATAAGATTAACATAATATCTGATGTCTTATTTTAAATAAATGCAAAAAACAGAGATGAAAAATTTACTTAAGTAAGAAATGTACATTTGCTATGGTTAAATAAATATTCAGTGATATTTTAATTTTGACGCAATTGTTTTTCTCTAAATAATGTTAATATGACAAGTTTCGTCATCCTGGCATGTGTGGAAAGTGCTAAACCATGACCGCAATAGGTTGTGCCCCGCTCTCCCCTAATTTCTATATTGGAACTCAATTCAAGGTTGTAGAAATTAAAGCATAAATATCAGCATTATAATTTTTTTTTATATTGTTTTTAAACATTTCAATAATTTTCTCACGTATTTGTTGGCAAACTGGCGATCCTCGGCCCATCTTTGCTCCTAAAGGATTAGACCTTTCTTGGATGCTGCTTTTGTACCAAATCATAATTACAATCACCTGTTGACATCACCTGTTTCAAATCACATCATTATTTAACCATTTTACCTCATTACTAGCCCTAAAAAATTTAATATAATATAATAATATAATATAATTTAATATAATATAATTTAATATATTAATTATATTATATTATATTATATTATATTATATTATATTATATTATATTATATTATATTATATATTATATTATATATTATATTATATTATATTATATTATATTATATTATATTAATACAATATGTGTGCAATTGATTAAAGGTCTATAATGCAATCATTAAAAATAGACTTTGTTTAGTAGTAAACTCCATAATGATAATGCTGCATGATTTCATTTTTTTTTTAAATTGCACAACCTTTAAATATCCGGATGAGTGTGATGTGCATTCTGCCTCATAGGAGATATCATACAGTATCCATGTATAAGTACAGTACTGTACAGTGCAGTGTAAGTGTAAGAATGTCTCATGCGAGTTATCATATAAGTGTACAGTATCCGTGTATAAGTACAGTACTGTACAGTGCAGTGTAAGAGTAAGAGTGTCTCATGCGAGTTATCAGTTCTAATAGATGGTAATATAATAACCAAGGCCATATTACAGGGTAGGTGCATTGGTGTTCCCTCAAGATATTTGCATATTTCAAGACAATTATTTCCCCTTCACCCGGGTAGATAAATTCAGGAGTGCTTTAATGAATGTAGTCAAATGCCTTCCGTGGCAGATAATTAAACTTTCATGGGAAGGTATAAAATACAGAGACACTTCCTGTATAGTAGTTACTGTAAGCATTTCTTAGAGTAGTATAGTATAAAGTGTATAGAGGAACACTGTAAGCACATGGTTGGCAAAGTTAGTGCTGTTTCTGGAACCAGGAGAGTATTTGTGCAATCATTAAATATTATTATAAAAGTACCAGCCTCTAGTACCCTTAAACATTTACAAAGCCAAAATGGACACACACAAAAAAAATGTATTTGTACTTAATTTGTGTTGTTAGCTTTGAAAAGAGCTGCATTGTGATAGCTCTCATTGAGGTGCTGGTTATTAAATATATTTTGAGACTGAAAGAAGGTTTGATTTATGGAAATATTTCGCCTTGTGCACTTGCGCTTCAGTAGTTTTCAGTCTCTGCGAGTGATTGGAAAAAGGAAATAACAAGATTATTAACCTAATTTTTTTAATTGAAAAAGTAATTCTTCTGAAAAATTACATTGTAAAAGGGGTTTTATCAGAAAAACGAAAAATGTGCTTTGTGTGGTAGCGTCTGATTGTTTTGGTGAAAAAGTCAAAATATATTATGAAAATTTAACGCAATTAACACCCGTTTTTCTGTCAAACCATGCTAGCGTTAAATCATATGATCACGCTCTTATTCATGCAAATGCTTTTAAACCATTCAAGCGCAACAAGACAAAAGAGAACACGCTGTCTGTGAATGTCCTGTCTATGTGACACACACAACGCTCAGTAAGACGCAATCCACTACCGAGTTCTTTATCGTGGAGAAAGAACAAAGGTAACAAAGAAAATTGTAGCTTTAATAAGGATTAATCTATATTTAATGTATTATTAATGTTTATCAAAATAGTTTGATAACTTTGTAGAAACTCATAATGTAATAACTGCACATAATGTAATAAGTATTACATTATTATTGTAATAAAATGTCCATAATGTAATAATTTTCTCAAAATTTAATAAAATCTTGAGCTCATAATGTAATAACAAATTTTACATGATGAGAAAACTATTTCATTATCAACTGACAGAAAAACATGTAATATTTTTATTATTATAATAGCTTTTAAAACATAAAAAACATTAGAATTCCCTTACAGTACATTTTTAAAACTCTAAATCCAGTCTATACCTACAAAATTCACAAGATTACTGATACTGTTAATATTATTATTCCCCCTCCTCCTCCTCCTCCTACTACTACTACTACTACTTCTACTACTACTAATACTACTATTTATACTATCTCTACTTCTTGTATACATATGGTATACTTACTGTTAAATAACAAACAATCAGTGTTAAATACCAACCCCCTCGTTAACCCCCTCGAGTCGGCGGTCGCGCCGGCGCGGTCGGCTTGCTTTTTTTCGTATCAGTGCCCAAGAGACTCAAATAACTGTCATTTTTTATCATTCAGGCAAGTGTTATACACCATTATAATCTGTTAAGTTTCTATTTTTTTGAGTACAGTCACAATAAAAGCTAAATGTTTTGCTTTTTGCAAAATAAAGAAAACAAACATGATGCGCGATCTGCAGCCTCTCTCTCAAAGACGTTCATTCAGATAGTCTTCAGAAAAGGAACTCTAGTTAATATTTAATAATATTTAACTTTAAATATATTAATATTTCTTAGTTAATATTTGTCTCACAAACATGAGACATATGTCTAAAGAAACGTTGAAATGTCAGGTTTTAAACAATGTAAACCAAATTGAAAACAAATATTCTGTGTTTATGTAATCTGTTTGAAAAGAGATAGATGTCAGCCACCCGCGAGCCTCTTCATTATCCGCTAATGCGACCATGTAAAAAACAAAACAAAACGAAAACATCTTTTGACCCGAAAAATATTTAAAAAAATAAATAAATGAAAAACTGACTTTCTTTTTTGATTCATGGATTTTATGTAATCATTTTATGTAATAAAAAGTTAACAAATCCTTCCCTCGTGGGTCACCCTTAGGAATTAATGGAATGTAAGGAATGCACATAGAAAATCCTATACAATGCTCAAAATTCAAACTAAAAATGCTAACTATACCAAAAAAAGATTCTATAATGTCTACTACATGCTGAATGCATACTGAAAAGTTAAACTCGAGATCTGACTTTAGGACCCAGCGGAACAGCTCATATGCTCCGGATGCTATAAGGTCATCCATGGCAAGAGTCATGAAATATCATGCTATATTATTATTTTATTTTTTTTACACAAGAGGTAGGCAGAGACACCCAAATTGATCCAATGTGAGATATTTTGAGCTGATTTGAGTTGAATATTGCATGTATTGGAGAGTTGTTTTGAATTTAATTTGAAAGTATGTGAAGAATGTGCTTAAGTTATATTATGTATTGATCAAATGATAATTTAAAGGTACATAAAATAAAATAATAAACAAATCTTCCACAAAAATTGCATTAAAAATAGTAAAGATATTATTGAAATTAAATGATATAAGCTTTCTGGTAAAAAAAAATTAGTCCCGTACAACTAAATTACAACTGCCATGCTTTTAATGTATTAATTAAAATATCAGAGCAATGAGAGCGAAACTCTAAACGGTCCAAGGTCAAACTTCGGTGGGGGGGAAAAAAGGCTTTTGTGCGGTTCCACAGCTTCAGGCTAGAATTTTGAAGCGGCAGCAGGCAAAAGTACAAGCTTGTTATAAAAAGATGACGTTCCAAGTGTTTCTTAAGATTTAAGAATGGCACTGGAGTTCCCTCGTCTTATCAAACTGCAAGTCAAATGAGGTTTGTGAAACTTTAACATCAAAACATGATTTTTTATATTTCCGGTGTACGCTTGATTGCACGCTTTTAAAGCAGTAGCAGGTATTTTGATTCTCTGATGTTATGTGTCTTTGCGTCATTTCTGTGTGAGTTGGCAAGACTTTGCTCTTCTAAAATAGATTTGAAATGGCAGTTCTACCCGGGAAAAAAAAACATGTTTAAAAAAATGTCAGGTCTCAACCAAACACAAGTTTCACATTAGCACACAGATGAACGTATGAATATTTTATAAAACTCACCACATCTACACCACAGCCTATTTTCAAATGCTGTCAATATTCAACATTTCATATTACAGGAAATGTAAACAACGGGTTGTTGGATATCTTTCCTTCTCTCTCTTTCTGTATCTCCTTGTGTGTATGCATGTGTGTAGATACCGTTAGGCTAGTGAATGGAAAGTGCTTTATATTTCAATAACAGCTTAATGAGGCGGCCGGATGTCTCTGGGCTTCTGGAAAAAAAAAAAGACACAAATGCCTCAGTTCACTAACTCGTGACTGACAGTCCTAAAACACTTAGAATAGCATATCCGTGATGCTTCAATCAAAACTGCTTTTTTGAAGAATCCTCTGAATATCTACAAAAAACCACTATGGAATTTGTCATATTAGTTTAATTTGCTATTTTATTCCCACTGATTGTCTCTTCATCACGGCAACTGTTAGTGGCTGGGATATTTTATGCAGCTAGTGAACATTTTGTCCTCAAAGTTGATGTGTTAGAAGCAGGAAAAATGGGCAAGCGTAGGATTTGAGCGAGTTTGATAAGGGACAAATTGGGATGGCTAGATGACTGGGTGAGAGCATCTCCAAAACTGCAACTCTTGTGGGGTGTTGCCGGTCTGCAGTGGTCAGTATCTATCAAAAGTGAAACGGTGACAGGGTCATGGGCGGGTTCATTGATGCACGTGGGGAGCGAAGGCTGGCCCCGTGTGGTCCGATCAAACAGACGAGCTACTGTAGCTCAAATTGCTCAAGAAGTTTAAGCTGGTTCTGATTGAAATGTGTCAGAGTACACAGTGTATCGCAGTTTGTTGCGTACGGGGCTGCATGGCCGCAGACCAGTCAGGATGTCAATGCTGACCTCTATCCACCACCAAAAGTGTCAACAGCGGGCACATGAGCATCATAACTGGACCACGGAGCAATAGAAGAAGGTAGCCAGGTTTGATAAATCAAGTATTCTTTTACATCATGTGGATGGCCGGGTGCATGTGCGTCGCTTACCTGGGGAACATATGGCACCAGGATGCACTTTGGGAAGAAGGCAAGCCGGAGGAGGCAGTCTGATGCTTTGGGCAATGTTTCACTGGGAAACCTTGGGTCCTGCCATCCATGTGGATGTTAATTTGACATGTACCACCTACCTAAGCATTGTTGCAGACCATGTACACCCTTTCACGGAAACGGTATTCCCTGGTGGCTGTGGCCTCTTTCAGCAGGATAATGCACCTGCCACAAAGGAAAAATGGTTCAGGAATGGTTTGAGGAGCAAAACAACGAGTTTGAGGTGTTGACTTGGCCTCCTAATTCCCCAGATCTCAATCCAATCGAGCATCTGTGGGATGTGCTGAGCAAACAAGTCCGATCCATGGAGGCCTCAACTCACAACTTACAGGACTTAAAGGTCCCATGGCATGAAATTTTCATTTTATGAGGTATTTCAACATTAATATGAGTTCCCCTAGCCTGAATATTGTCCCCAAGTGGATAGAAATGTTGATCGGTGTAAAACCGAGTTCTGGCTGTCTCTCTCTGCCTTTGAGAAAATGACAGGCCAGACGAGCCAATCCTGAAGTCTCCTGCTTTGACGTCCAAGCAGGAACGGTTTCCTCCCTTTCCTCCGCCCAGAGAATCTGGCACGCCCATGCAAACGCTATATTTGTCCTGGAGAGATCATTGCTTGTGAACGAGTGAATGCTGGCAGTTTCTCAGTGTTTGGATGTACAAATGAAAACAGAAGTCTTTCTTCAGTTCCTTCTGATCTGTGATCATTGATTTCTGATGTGTAGCTAATTATTTATTATTCGTGCAATTATTTATTATACCCGACAGAAAGGTGTTTTCGTGTTTTCTATCTTGTGAGTCAGTGTTTTTGTACGTCCTCGTCGCGTCTATCTGTTCTAAAATGTGCATACAGTCGGGAGTTTCTGCTTAACATCGGCAGAGCCACATCTTTAGAGATAAACTTCACACACGCCGAAACTCGGCCTTCAACATCCCCGACCCCCAGCTTCAACATCCCCGACCCCCAGTACTGCATCTGGCCCACAGCGGAGGCACCAAACGCGGCGTGAGATTAAGCAGAAGGGGGGTAAGCGTGAGGGTATCTGGCTAGGCTAGCCAGCTTTCCCCACAATAAACTGGATTACATTCGATTACTGCTGTTGTGTCTTTGTTTGCGCTGTGTAACGTTACTCAATGCGCGTCACTGACGCTATTCATATGATTGGAACATATCTAGAAATAATGCTATACTCAACACTTACTAACTCGTTCATCTCGCTGTAATGGTACTTTGCATGTGTTACAAAGTTACATTTACATTTACATTTACATTTATGCATTTAGCAGACGCTTTTATCCAAAGCGACTTACAACTTGGGGGAACAATAAGCGATTGGTCGTGAAGAGTCGAGTGAGCGCAACAAGTGCCTGAAATACTTGGTCCGTGTACATTTCTCAGTGTAGCACAGGTTAGAGTAGGGAGGGAAAGAGGAGGAAAAGAGGAAAGGAAAGTTTTTTTTTTTTTTTTTTAGGAGGTTAAGTGCTCACGGAAGAGATGAGTTTTTAGTTGACTTTTGAATGTTGTCAATGAATCCGCATTTCGGATGGCGGTGGGCAGATCGTTCCACCAGCTGGGAACGTTGAATGAAAATGTTCTGGAGAGGGATTTTTTGCCTCTCTGTGATGGTACCACAAGCCTTCGCTCCTTAGCTGAACGAAGGCTTCTGGTGGGGGTGTGGCGACGTAGAATCGAGTCAAAGTATGCAGGAGCTGAGCGCGTGGTGGCTCTGTAGGCAAGCGTCAGCGACTTAAACTTGATGCGAGCAGCGAGTGGTAGCCAGTGCAGAGAGATGAAGAGTGGTGTGACGTGGGTCCTTTTGGGCTCGTTGAAGACCAGACGTGCCGCTGCATTCTGGATCATTCGAAGTGTTTGGATCGCACAAGAGGGGAGTCCAGCCAGAAGCGCATTGCAGTAGTCAAGTCTAGAAATAACCAGGGCCTGGACAAGAAGCTGTGTTGCGTGTTCTGTTAGGAACGGTCTGATCTTCCTGATGTTGTAGAGCGCAAACCTGCAAGAGCGAGCTGTCTTAGCAATGTGATCTCTGAAGGACAACTGGTCATCAAATGTAACTCCAAGATTTCTGACTGATTTTGAAGGGGAGATCAGGGATGCACCTAACTGGATGGTGAAGTCATGTTGCATAGTGGGACTGACGGGAAAGATGAGGAACTCAGTCTTTGCCAGGTTGAGCTGTAGGTGATTTTTACTCATCCATGCCAGACAGTTGGTAGAATATTGATGTTGGTAGAATAATGATGAAGACGGACTCTGGTGTGACTGGTGTTTATTCAGAACTCTCAGATACAAACACAATAAACTCGTGCTGACTGACAGCGCTCTCATAACTCAGTAGTTACTATAAATAACTTTGTTAGCAATCGCTCCGTCTCCGTGATGTCCGGTTCGCGAACGAATCATTCTTTTGAATCGGTTCTTTTTAGTGAACCGAACCAGTTCACCAAATCGGACTGAATCGTAAACGGTTCACGTCTCGAGTCAGCGCTGATCCATAATTTACTAAAGTTACTAACTTTCTGACATGAGTGACAGCCCCTCCGACTAGAAATAAACTAATAACCTGAAGTATATTCTAGTAACAACAGTTCACCCTGAACTGAGACATGCTGAGAGAACTGATGAGAAGTGAACTCCGGTCCATCGTCTCTGGCAGACTCGTGCCTGCTCGTGCCTCGTTAAACCACGCCCCCTCCGCTCATTTAAAATGCAAAGATGTCAGCCAATCACAACAGTGGGCATTTTTACTGAAGTCTCACAGCAGACATGCCTCTTGTAACAGGGCCTTCAGCCACAGGGCAAACAGCAGTATAGAAAAAATGCCTTTTATTTCTAAATTATGACATTTTATGATGTAAAAATCATACTAACAATATAAGTACACCTCAGGAAACACTATAAAATAATAGAAAAATGCCATGCCATGGGACCTTTAAATGATCCTTCAGGGGTCTTGATTGTTTGGGCGAATTACAAAAGCGTCCTCACCTGTTCTGAATGTAGTGATTAGCATCTATTTAATACACTCGTTAACGCTGGTGCGGAAGCGTCAGCGGGAGCGTTCAGCCTCCTCGTCTGAAGACCGAACAGTGTAAAGACCATTCGACTCTACTCTGCACGACTCCACTCGAGCAAGAACACCGACAAGGCACTTAATAGCTTTCCTTCTACTTTGTCCACTTTGTGTTTTCATCTGTTTATTTCTCTAACCCGTATTCACCATGTGCTTCCAAACTGCTACTATTACCACATACACCTGTAAATCACGCTCAGTACATTCTAGGCGCCGTAATCTTAATAATCTGCGAAGTGTACCTATTTCCTCTGCCACATTAATGTCCATTCCAATTAGGGCTGGGCAATTTTATCGATTCTGCGATATAAATCGATATTTTTTCTCCAAAGAAAGTATCGATTTTTAAGCTGCGAGTATCGATACATAAGTCCCATTCAAATCCCGTGTTTACCCCCATTTGCGTTGCAGGAAGAGCGATTTGGTCAGCCAGCTGCTAGTATCGCTGTAGAGCAAGTTACCCGTACTACTAACTTTACAAAAACGCCGACGTCTACCTCTTCTTGTTTACGGAGTCAGAGCGAGGAGATTAAAAAAAAATGGCGGCGAATATAAATCCAGCGCCTTCATGCTTAAAAGCAGATGTGTAGGAGCACTTTGGGTTTAAAAACAAGAAGGAAAGCGACGACTTAGACTCAGGGGTCAACAACATGAGTCGCCCGCAAGGACCACAGGAGTTGCCCGCGGGTCTGTTCTAAAAATAGCTCACCATAGCAGCTGCGTTCAGTCGCTTCCGTGTTCATTTAAGCGCAGGGCTCCAGACTGAAGCCGAATATATACTAGTGTCTGTAAATAATAAACGGCAAAATACTATTTAAATATTACTCCTGCATGTTCTGCGTCTGTGTGGATGACGACCGCCGCGCGCGCACTCGCTCTTATAGTCTCTGCCGACACGAACGCAGAAACCGTCACTTCATGAGAATTTACCGTTTCATTTGAGAAAACTGGCTGCGTCTCATTCTGCTCCTGGTTCAATAGTCAGGGCACTGATCAGGACATGAGTCAATGGGCTGATCTCTGATCTGATCCCTGACTGAGCTAGGGAGCTGAATGACTGAGACTCGCACCCACTGTCATATCATCATGAACACAGACACTGGTAATCACGGCAACCCGTCAAAATAAAAGTTTGGTTTAACGTGAAGAGATGGACTACAGATTGTAGCCTACAGTAAATTTAGCTACGTCTCTATGTAATAATAATACGTCTCTACTAATAATAATAATTATGAAATAAATAATACTAATTATATAATTATTAATGGTTGCTTATTTTTCACTTGATCTTTCATTTATAAACAATGTTTACTTTTAAACAGCATACAGCCTTTACATGTTTATGTATTATTTACTTATGATTATCATTATATTTAATAAAACATTTATTTAAAAAAAAAATAATGGTATTGTACCGACTACTGGGACTACTACTATACTCTTTCAGGTGTAAAAAAGTTTGGACAGTTGTTAATATGAGAATTATGATGCATTATTTAAGAGTTTTAAGTATTATATAACATGAGTAGCTCTCTTTGACTTTCTTTTTTAAAAAGTAGCTCTCAAATGAAAAAAGGTTGGAGACCCTTGACTTAGACAAAGCATCGCGGTTGGTTTGCAAGCTGTGTGACACAAACGTGAAATACTCTGGAAATACTACCAAATGTCAGTGTCAAGCTAAAAAAGCTGTCAAAGAAACTGTTCAGAACAGGCCACTTGCTGCAATTTTTAAAACTCCATTGTTAATTGCAATACTGCACTTTATTTACTTTTCAAAGGCTTGTAAGCTACAGTTTGCACTGTTTCAATAAATGGAACTAATTTTCTCAACACATCTTTGATTAATTTTGTCCAGCATTTGCAAGCTGTAGACTCTCTGTTCCGTCAGAGACATATATTGTGTAATTGATGATTTTAGTTTTCAGTTCAGTTAATTCAATCCAAGTAAATGAAACACTCACAAGATGTCACCAAAATCACTCTGTCCCCTTTAAATCTTTCAGAAAATGATGTAAGTGTATCGAATTATATCGAATCGTATCGTTGGCTGAATATCGTGATATATATCGTATCGTGAGCTGAATATCGTGTATCGTATCGTGAGATTAGTGTATCGCTACAGCCCTAATTCCAATTGGTCTGTGGAATTGCCAGTCTGCTGTAAACAAAGCAGTCTTTATTCCATCTATTTCCACTCATTCACATCTCAGTCTCATGGCTCTAACTGAAACCTGGATCAAACCAGAAGACACTGCCACTCCTGCTGCTCTCTCAAATAATTTCACTTTTTCACACACCCAACGCCCGATTGGGAGGGGTGGAGGTACTGGTTTGCTCATCTCAAATGATTGGAAATTTAAGCCCATTCCTTTTCTATCTGGCAACTGCTCATTTGAATCACACTCAATCACTATCACTCACCCGGCTAAAATCCATGTTGTAGTTATTTATAGCCCTCCAGGTCAACTGGGTAACTTCTTGGATGATTTGGATATTTTACTCTCTCACTTCCCTGAGGATGGCACTCCTCTGGTAATGCTTGGTGACTTCAACATCCACCTTGATAAACCCCAGGCTGCTGACTTCACCACTCTTCTGACCTCATTTGACCTTAAGCGAGTATCTACTACAGCTACTCACAAATCAGGTAACCATCTGGACCTGATCTACACACGCTACTGCTCCACAGACAACACTTTAGTTACTCCACTGCACACCTCAGATCACTTTCTCATCACTCTTAACCTCATACTGACTCCGGACACAACACGCACTCCTCCGCAGATCACCTTTCGGCGTAATCTACGCTCGCTCTCTCCCTCTCGTCTATCCACTATGGTTTCATCCTCACTCCCTCCAACTGCTCAGTTCTCAGCTCTAGACACTAACAGTGCTACTGACACTCTTTGCTCCACTCTAAAATCTTGCTTCGACAACCTCTGTCCCCTTTCATCCAGGCCAGCCCGCACCACCCCCTCTGCCCCCTGGCTGTCCGATGTTCTCGGTGAACATCGCTCTGGACTCCGGGCAGCAGAGAGGAAGTGGCGCAAAACTAAAAACGCTACTGACCTAACCCTGTATCAGTCTCTTCTCACTTCTTTCTCTACTAATGTCTCCACTGCTAAAACTCCATACTACCACAACAAAATCAACAACTGCTCCAATTCTCGTGCACTTTTCAAAACATTCTCTTCGCTCCTTTGTCGCCCCCCCCCCCTCCTTCGTCAACTCTTACAGCTGATGACTTTGCATCATTTTTCACAAACAAAACCTCTTCCATCAGCAGCCAATTCTCCACACCACAAACATGCTCCCCTCCTTCTCTCTGCTCTCCGAAGCAGATGTCTCCAAACTCATCCTTTCCAATCATCCCACTACATGTCCGCTTGATCCTATCCCCACTCACCTCCTTCAGGCCATTTCTTCTTCTGTTACTCCTGCACTCACTCACATTGTCAACACCTCTCTTCACACCGGGACTTTCCCCACAGCATTTAAGCTGGCTCGGGTAACCCCACTGCTTAAGAAACCCTCTTTAAACCCAGCACTTTTAGAAAACTACAGACCGGTATCCCTTCTGCCTTTCATTGCAAAGACACTTGAGCGGGTTGTGTTTAATCAGCTATCTACGTTTCTTGAACAGAACAACCTCCTGGACATCAACCAATCCGGTTTCAAAAGCGGCCACTCAACTGAGACTGCCCTGCTCTCAGTTACGGAGGCACTGAGACAGGCAAGAGCAGCCTCCAAATCCACAGAACTTATCTTACTGGATTTGTCTGCTGCTTTTGACACAGTTAATCACTAGATCCTCCTGTCAAATCTCATGAAGATGGGCATCTCAGGAACCGCTCTCCAGTGGTTCAAGTCTTACCTCTCAGGTAGGTCCTTCAGGGTGTCATGGAGTGGTGAAGTGTCTAAGTCACATCATCTAGCCACTGGCGTTCCCCAGGGCTCAGTGCTTGGACCACTTCTCTTCTCCATCTACATGTCATCATTGGGATCGGTCATTCAGAAACATGGCTTTTCCTATCACTGCTATGCCGACGACACTCAACTCTACTTCTCATTTCAACCTGATGATCCATCGGTTGGTATTCGTATCGCTGCCTGCCTAACAGACATTTCAGCCTGGATGAAGGAACATCACCTGCAACTCAACCTTGCAAAGACAGAACTGCTTGTGGTCTCAGCCAAACCAGCACTGCATCACAATCTGTCCATTCAGCTTGGATCATCAACCATAACTCCGTCCAGGACAGCCAGGAACCTTGGGGTTGTGATTGATGATCAGCTAAAATTCACTGACCACATCACTGCAACAACCCGGTCCTGCAGATTTGCTCTATTCAACATTAGGAAGATTAGACCCTTCCTATCAGATCATGCCACACAACTACTGGTACAAGCTCTTGTTCTCTCCAGACTGGACTACTGTAATGCTCTTCTAGCGGGCCTTCCGGCATGCACTATCAAACCCTTGCAACTGATCCAGAACGCAGCGGCGAGGTTGGTCTTTAATAAGCCGAAGAGAGCACACGTCACGCCTCTCTTCATCAGTCTGCACTGGCTACCAATAGCCGCTCGCATTAAATTCAAGGCACTGGTGCTCACCTTCAAAACAACCACTGGCTCTGCACCAATATACCTATACTCGCTTGTTCAGACTTACACACCCTCCAGGAACTTGCGTTCTGCCAGTGAACAACGCCTTGTGGTGCCATACCAGAGAGGCATGAAATCGCTGTCACGGACCTTTTCCTGGAGCGTTCCCACCTGGTGGAATGACCTGCCTATCTCAATTCGTGTGGCCGAGTCTGTAGCCATTTTCAAAAAACGTCTAAAGACACATCTTTTCCAGCAACACCTGACCAATCAAGAATAGCACTTATCATTCTATTCATTGTCTGTCTGTCTAATTTATAAAAAAAAAAAAAAAAAAAAAAAAAATTCTGTTCTGTGCTAGATTAACTGAGACTTGTTACAGCACTTGCATATTGTTGCCCTTGACTGCTCTAGTTGCTTCTATTGCCCTCATTTGTAAGTCGCTTTGGATAAAAGCGTCTGCTAAATGACTAAATGTAAATGTAAATGTCTAGTGGAGTCCATGCCTCGATGGGTCAGGGCTGTTTTGGCAGCAAAAGGGGGACCAACACAATATTAGGAATAATCATAATGTTATGCCTGATCGGTGTATAAATAACTATACAACTAAAAAAGTGATTACTTGCGTTTATAGCAACTTTGTAAAATTGTCACTTTTCATGTGGAGGTGTTCGTGCGTTGCATTGAAGTGATGCACTGAAGCTTGTAAAAGGGCCTTTAAGGCCCACTGAAGTGCCTTGAAACGCGCAGCATTATTCAATGTGTTGACGTAATTTCCCCTGAAACGGCTCCAGCTGTTAGCAGCTCCTTCCCTTTTTTGAAGTTTTAGTAAGTAAGTTTAAGTAAGTAAGAAACAGCCAATAGCGTTTCGTTAATATTACAGTTTTGACTAGCCTTTCTGTTTTAGGAAAGCCAGAGTTTCCTCCTAATCTCTAACCGTTTATCATCATAATCTCCTCCATATCGCTTTGAAATACAGCATTCTGTGCAGAATTTAAATGGGTCCGATATGTTTTGTTGTATGCGCCGACTCGCGCATATGATCCGCTCTGCGCTCTCGTGTCTCTAGTCAACGGCTCTGGTCTAGACAATGTGTGTGTGCTGCAGCGGTGTGTGGGAAAGTAACGTGAAATCAGACCTCATTCGCCTCAACTGAAAACATATTTACGCTTTCTGAATCGTTTCCTATCGCATGTATAGTGCGCTATGTGCCTTTCACCTTGTAGAAAATAGTAAACGTGTGAACAGCTGACCGATTTCAGCCACTGCTACAGCGTCTATTTATAGTGTAGGGGGCGGGCACTTCAGATTCTAGAGACCATTTGATTGGCCTGAAGATTTGATGAGAAGGTGAAGTCTGCGATGATGTCATCAAAATCTGTGATCCGTTTTAACAGAAGTGAGAGACTGTAGGTTTTGAATGCTTATATCTCCTAAATGCAAATGTTGTCATTGTTTTGGAACACAACAGCTTATTCATAACCTTAAGGCTAAGATAATCATACTAAAAGCTAAAAAACTTCCATTTTGATTTCAGGGGGCCTTTAAGTGTGCTGTAAGTCGCTTGAATAAAAGAGCTAAATGGTCGTTTCTGTTCTGTTCACAATGCTGAGAACTTTAATTTCATCTCAGTGGACCTTCCTTAGTCTAGAAAATGACATATATTTAGTTAATAACCAAGAAGTGCTACATATAGCACCAGAGCAGCAAAGCTGTATCCTCTGAAACGACTGTGTTTGTTTATGTAGATGTCAGGGAAATGTCTGTTGTTCCCCTAACAGTCAACAGAGGGCATCCTCTCTGGAATTCTGTGTTTATCAGAAGCTCGTTACCATAGTTACCACACACCTGTGTTGCATTTGGAGCTCATTAGTCAACCGCTAAATGCTCCCTTTGTTTCTACGGTCATTTGTGAAGTCTTATTTGCTGGATTAATGTGATCCGGACCAGCTGTCTTTGTGTATTCTGTGTTATACTCCTGTTAATAAACATTGTCGTTTCGACCTCGTCTGCACCTTGGATTGAATTCTTATTCCATTGTAACAATGTATCGGGCTGGATGACAAACATTTTACAAATATCGATATTATTGTTGGCCTGTAGTTTGTTGTTGAAGTTGGTGTTGTATAGGCTAGAAACTGCTGAATTTCTAGTATACAGAACTCGAAAAATGAAAACTGAACATGAAACGTCAGTTAGCAAAGTCTCATTAACGTTAAAACGTCATATTGAGCGTTGACAGATTCTAGAGATAAAACTCTCTCTGTGTCTTTCCTCAGCTTTGACTGATGGTCTCTTTTCTTTACCCCCCCCCCCCCCCCCCCCATACTGTAAGTTTAATTAAAAACTGACATTTTGTGTGAATGCCAATGAGCATTGGGATGATGGGCTGGCTGGGTGTCTACTTAAACTCAAAATATTTGCTAATTTAAAAAGGACTCAATTCTCTATCGACACGATGTTGAACTAATTAACTAATGTGAACGTGATTTTACCGAGTGCGACGTTCATGGATCAACATCTTTGTCAAACAACAATCAGATTTGAGGGATAAGTTTAGAGCTTATGTCAAGTTTATTCTTAGAACCATGGTTAGGTGCTTCTCTCAGTGTTATTCATCTATCATTTACCTCTGATTTTAAGGGTAATTTATGGGTAAGGGTTAGGTTTAGGGGTAGGGATAGACTACACACTCTAACGGCTAATATTGCCCACAACCCATTGAGCTTTGGAGGAGGATTCGGTTCAGAACTACAAAACATGGTGGATGTGTGATCGACGGTTAAGTAGAGATGTTTAGATTAAGGGGTTTGAGTGACTAATAATCAACATTTAACCTGATAAAATATTATTCACTGCATATTTCATCTGCAGCAACAATGGGGACTTCTATAAAGATCCGTTAGGCCATTAACTTTTAAATGCGTCATTATGCAAATGCATGAGAGTCTCCGCATGAAAGACCCATGTCTGGCAGATCAACGTGCTACTGCATTTCTCTCCGATACGTTAGGAAATTAAATGAAAAGGAATATGGAGGATTTAACAGTGACAAGATGATTGACAGGCCAGTTTGCGGTGACTTGATGCGTGTAACTATGCGACAGAGCGTCCGTTCAAAGCTTGTCTACTCTTTTGCTTCACACTCAAAGTATGTACTTTTTCTTACCTGTTTTTAGACAGGAATGTTGTTCTAGGAACATTTCTTGGCAAAATCACGGCGACCTGTGAAATAAATAGATCGTCATTGCATTACATGGATAAAAAAAAAAATATTTAACAACACATATTATCTATTAAAATAAGTAAATACACTTCTTTGTTGATATGATCTATTCCTTTTTCTGTAGATAAATACTATATAAAATTACAGTAAACTTAAATCCTCATAATCCAACACAGTCAGTCTGGCTTAACTATTTTACATTTTTACAAATTGTTATGAATTTTGTAGCAAAGTTAAAGGTCCCGTTCTTCGTGTTTTTTTGAAGCTTTGATTGTGTTTACAGTGTGCAATATAACATGTGTTCATGTTTCGCGTGTAAAAAAACACAGTATTTTTCACACAATGTACTTATCTGTGTACCGCTGTTTCCACTGTCCTAAAAACGGCTGGTGATTTCCTCTTTCTATGAAGTCCCTCCTTCAGAAATACGTAACGAGTTCTGATTGTGCAAGCGCTTACCGTGTTGTAATTCGACCGCAGCTTAGCGCACGTGCCAGCAGTTCCTGTGTTATGATTCGACAGCAGCTTAGCGCACGTTGGAAAGGTCACGCCTCTTAACGGAGAGATGTATGCGTTCAATAATCTCTACAGCGTCCCTGGGAAAGCCAAACAAAGGTGATTTGACTCCTGGATGAAAATAACAGCGTCTCGACGACATAGCGATAAACACACTCAACGCAACAGTTCCTTTTCTCCACGCGACACGTCCGCTTCTCCACGTGGGACAGCAACAAGACCGCGCCCCCTTTTTCGCGTTTCTTTGTGGGCGGAGGTAAGTCTGTTCTACTGCTCTACTGACGTAATTAAAGAAGGAAGTACCAGGATGTAGTCCAAGCCAGCCGTTCGCTGTAGGCTTTGAAAGGGAACTTCTGTTAAATAAAATATCTCGCTTGGCATTGAACTTTGAGCTTTATAATTTTACAGGTATTATTTATGCTCTAACAGCAACATTACACACTAACTAAAGTTTGAACAATGGGATCATGCGGAATGGGACCTTTAAAGACTCAGGGAAGGAGGAGGCGGGTACTGGCAAATGATCAATGTAACTTTAATGGCAAATTAGACACACAACAAAACGAACGTGTAGCAGCAGTCCCCCACAGACGACTGCCGCATAAATTAAAGCAGCAACATGAATGTCCCAGGCCTGGTCCTCTCTCGTCCTTCACTGTCGTCACTCCTCTTTTTATCCTTCCCAGCTACTCCTTGGGACATGAGTCCGGTGTGGCGCACAGGGGACGATCATTAGCACTCGCGCCATGGCCTTGCTCCGTTCCCATGGCTCTCTGCCCCGCCCTGCTTGCCACAAATAAATTTGTATGTTTTCATATGCTCTGCTTATGCCTTCATGACAGTTATATTCAGGGGTGTGGTTAAAGGTAGACCTTCATTTTGTATACTTACTTTTGTAAAAAAACCTAAAAGACATAAATGTTCATCAAATTTATATGAAATCGGCATCTCGTAAAAAGCTTTACTGTGAGATTGTTGCGTTATCCATCTCTTTAAAGATGTTTTTCACATTTATTGTTGGTCGACAAAATTTTACTTGCAAAATCCAGTCTTTCCAATCAGAATACTTGTGATCTGGAACGCAGATTTCAGTCAGGTTGGTCATGTAAGGGATAATGTACATCCAGCCAGTTGTTATCACAGAATAAACCCTAGTGTTGGGGTTATCAGGAGGGGAGCAGAGGGGTGTAGCATCACTCTTTTATTCTGCAATAAAAAAAACAGCTGGATGTACATTATCCCACTTAATACACGGCTACTTGTAAATAATTAGACATGAAATATTGATCGAAATATTTTATTAGCTCTATAAACGCAAAGCTTCTGCGGAAAGAGAAGTTGCTAACAAGTTGCGAGTTCAAACTAGATGGATATTTAAGGGATACTGTACAGTCATACCACTTATTACATGGTATTTCACCACATAAATAATTATGGGGATAAGAGATGTTTATTTGAGATGAAGCTGTTGAAAATATTACCTGTTTGTTATTTTATAGTCCATTACAGTGTATAAAACAATTGTCGCAAAATGGCACAGCTGCTGCAAGAGAGAGCGAGTCTGGGATACCAGATGACATAATTAAATAACTGTACACAAAATATTGACTTGAGTTTTGATATTGTATTAGCTTACCAAGCGCAAAACTTCCAATGCTATCTCACGACCAATTTGTAGTGCTCTAAGTGGCTAATTCATATGAATTCGTTTGGCCTCACTCGTATGAATTAGTACGATTTGTCTACACTGCAGTGATGGGTAAGTTTAGGGGCGGGGTTTGAGGTTAGGTCGAAATCATACAAATTGACCAACTCGTCAAATACGTACGATTTAGCAAAAATCTTACCAATTCGTACGAGTGAGGTCGTACAAATTAGTACGAATTAGCCACCTCATAAAATATGTACGAATTGCCGTGAGATCAGGTTGAAACTTCCATGAGGAAAAAACGTTCCTAGCAAGCGCAAAGCGCAGACTTCAGTGACAGTTACCCGGATGAGCCTGTGTTAACAGTTTTTACCGTTTTTCTTACCGGTACAGTTTTTTTTATCAAGGAATGATATACCGCTGGATGGTGCGATTGACCAATCAGAATCAAGTATTCCACAGAGCCATGTAATAAGTAAGGGAAAATCCACGGCTAGCTGTGCATTAAATGATTTTAATGCATGACGTGGAGAAAAAGAACTGCCCAACTCGAAGCGGAGGTGCATTAAAATTGTTTAACCCTTGTGTTATGTTGCGGATCAATTTGATCCGTTTTGATTTTTAAGTTGTCAGAAATAGGTTTTTTGTCTTAAAATTTTGTGACTTTTTCTCATTTAGGGACATGAACATGCATGCAAAGTTTCAACACGCTGATGTGTTTTGACATATACACACAAAAGTACTGTTACGTTCATGATGTTCACGGGTCAATTTGACCCGCATATTTTAATGTTCTAAGGCAATTGTAGAGACTCAAAATAATAACATTTCTTGGTTATAGTTTGTTGTTTTAGTTTTTTTACTAACCTATGAAGCTAAAAAAAAAATAGCTTTTCCCCATTTTTTTCAATACAGAAATATTTTTTTGTATGCCACAAATGGTAAAAATGAGCTATAATTTCTTTTTTCAATCTATCTGAAATACTATCTAACCCACATTGTTTTTCTTGAAATTGAGTGACCTTTTCTCATTTAGGGTCATTAACATGCATGCCAAGTTTCAACATGCTGATACGTTGTGAAATGTGCATAGATCAAAATGTTATACACTCTTGCTGTTTATGGGTCAATTTGAGCCATATAGGACAGCTATTCAAAAGCAACTGTACAGACACAAAATACTTTGTTGTATGTCAGAGCTGTGTTTTGAAATCGGCCATCACTGTATAAGTCGTAAAAGTAAAGTTTACAAGTTATAGAAGTTTATGAACATTATGAACAAAGTTTATAACATATATGTTACAATCAGGTTCTAGGGAGATGAAGACAGAGACGAAGTCGATGAAGACAACTCAGGGTTTTAATAATAAGTCTCAAAATACAGCAAACATTTGAAACAGTGTGCTCGTGCACAGACAATACCAGACCATGAACTGAAGACGAACTAGAACTAAATACACAGATGAATTAACACAGATGACGAACATCAGGTGACACTCAAATGACAAACAGCTGATGATGACGATTAGTGTCCATGGTGACTGAAGATGGCGGGAAAACAGAACAAAGGAAGACATGTGACAGATGAGACCAAACTGAATGTCCATAAAAACAAAACCAAACAGAACATAACTGTGACTAATATATATATATATATATATATATATATATATATATATATATATATATATATATATATATATATATATATATATATATATATATATATATATATATTCCTACTTTTCAGAATATATATGAAGTAGACATCCTATTCAGAAGTAGTTTGGGCAATAATGTTAATATTTGATTTTAATTCAATCTCTAAAATGCACATAAAAAAAAAACATATGGAAAGAGTCAAAACGTGCGTTATAGTTTGGCACCGCATCACAAATGACGAATCTATCGCTATTTATCTATCAAATATTATAAGTCTGAAAGCTTTAAAAGGCTATATAGTTGGTCAAGATTACTTTAGGTTTAGATATTATTGTTCTAAATGTATAAAGGTAAGTGTCCCAAGGGCCAATCTTAAAAATAGTGGTTAAAAGTATTTTTATGAATCCTAAATTCAGATATTTATTCTTTGTAATGTGTGAAAAGTATTGATATTAAAAGTTAATTGTTTGTACCTGATTGTATGTTTTTTTTCATAGTGTGATTTTTGGGGAATTGTATTGAATCCAATTAGGGTCAATTTGACCCGGACCATAACGAGTGTAACCAGAAATCGAACAGTGCACGAAGGTTAATGCACAGCTAGCCGTGGATTATCCCATTTATACCATGGTCATTTGCCAGCATTGACTACTCAAAACTGTTATTGATGTTTGCAGTGCAATTTTGACCAGACGGATACAATTTAGGGTTATTTCCGTCAGTTACGGCTCGTTAGATCAAGGATTCTGCCCACTTTGAATTAGACGCAGAGATAAAGTACTGTGTAAGATTAAATTTATTTTAATTAATTATTGAGAGAGAGAGAGAGAGAGAGAGAGAGAGAGAGAGAGTGAGAAAGAGAGAGAGAGGGAGAGAGAGAGAGAGTTCAAAAAATATGTTCCTGTGTCTGTTAAGCGTCTCTCTCTCTATTAACAATGAAGCTTTGAGTAATTGCTTATTCAAAATAGCGATGTAACCCCCTCATTGCTAAAAAAAATTGTGTAGCAATTCAATTTTATTACTAAAAGTGGCGGGCAGCATTGATGCGTTATGTGCTCCTGAATGTTTCTGACTTCATACAGCACTATGCTATTAGCAATGAAGAATGGACATTTTTTGAATGCGAAATTTCGCTGAAATTTCACTAATGTGACGGCACCTTAAGGGACTGTAAAGGGTCGTGGCAACTTCACTACATAAACAAATTGTTGCAACATTTCGTAAACCTGTAATTACGTTCCTTAAAACAAATTAGGCACTTAAGAAGTGTTTTGCTTCCATGAATAAGTTAAAGTTCCATACTCACTTCAGCCTTGTTTAAAGTGCACAGTAGGTCTTTAATTACGACAGCTGATTCCCCAGATTCTCATCAAGGCCTCTGATTACATTTCAGATCAACAGATTACGGAACCACTTATGAGAAACTCAATGAAAAGGTGGGCGTGAAGACCATCCTCAGCTATCTGTACGTCAGCCCTAACAACAAGCGCAAGGTAAGATTTATGGCATCCGCTTCTTCCGTCTGGTACACCTACACATTGTTAGTCTTCATGATGTCTCTTTTACGAAGGTGTCAAAACGTCTTTCAAGGTGATTATGTTTATGTGAGTGCGGAGCTCAAACCCCCCTGCTCATTTATGACCGCTAAACGCGTTTGGAAGGATTCTTCTTCTTGGCTCAGTGTACTGTTGGCTAATTTATCCTCTGGTAGTATTTACTAACCTCTCCAGCTTTTTATGAGATCAATGTATTTTAAAGATTCACTGGCTACAGCACGCAGTTTTCACTTGGAGATATAGTAGCATTCAAAGCAAAAAGCATTCATATCATTAATATTGATAAGGCTGTATTTTTTATTTTTTTACTCTGAGGTCTAATGAATTATGAACTGGATGAAAAGAAATGCATAAATTGCTAGTGTTTTAATCAAAGGCATGACAAAAAGGCTTGTATTTATGGCTTGAGGCTTGGGAGTTTGCTTTGACAGTGCAAGCTATCTTTCTCCGTCCTCGTTTTTTAAACCTCTTTTTCTCCTAGTTTACTTTTTTTATTTAACAAGAAGAGTAATTTATTACTTAATTGTGGCTATTAGTTAGTTAGTTAATTATGGCCTTTAATGAAGATGGAACACACTTCCTGTAGTTGGTGTTGGGGAAGCTACTATAAAGGCCCGTTCACACCAAGGACGATAACTTAGATAAGGATAAAGGTACAGTTCTAAAAATCATTCCCAATATTAAAGAATAGCAGAGTTCACACCACAGCTATAACGATACAGCACAGAGAAACAAAATCGTTGGAATCACTTTCAGACCGATTTTATCCAGCTGATGAACGATTAAAACATTGACAGCCAATCAGAATCAGGCCTGCAGTAAAAAGCTCGAGCATTTAAAACGGCAGACACGCACGCGCTTAGAATAAACAGAACGATATCGTCTGCTGATGTGGACGCTAATATAGTTTTCTTATTGTTCTTAAAGGATTAGTTCACTTCAAAATGAAAATGTATTGATATTTTACTCACCCCCATCTCAATCCAAGATGTTCATGTCTTTCTTTCTTCAGTCGAAAATAAATTAGAAGTTTTTTTGGAGGAAAACATTCCAGGATTTTTCTCCACACCATTTACTTCCAAGACAACCAAAATGTTGAAGGTCCAAATCAATGCAGTTTCAAAGCGCTTCGAAGGACTACAGAGGCTCTGCACGATCCCAGACGAGGAATAGGGTCTCATTTAGCGAAACGATCTGTCATTTTCAATAAAAATGAATATACTTTTTAACCTAAATTACTCTTCTTGCACTGCTCTGCGGCTCGCCAGTGATTGCACAATCACGTCGAAAACGTCACACTAGACGTAGGCGGAAGTACCGCCCCAACGAACGTGCGAGTAATACAAACGCCCTTTACCAAAAAACACTCCATCTTCTATTTCAAAATAGTCCGACATCGTTGTTTTACCCTTTTTTTTGTTGCTAAAGGGCGTTTGTTAACACGGGGGCGGTACTTCTGCCTATACGTCTAGTGTGACGTTTTTGACGTGATTGCGCTAGCGAGCCGCGGAGCAGCTCAAGATGAGCAATTTAGGTTAAAAAGTATATTCATTTTTTTTTTTAAATTTAAAAGACCGATCGTTTCGCTAGATAAGACATGAACATCTTGGATGAGATGGGGGTGAGGGAAATATCAGGAAATTTGAAGTGAACTAATCGTTTAAGACTGTAGTGTGCTAAGCTACATGCTAGTCATAAAGTTCTATAAGCTGAAGTCTGTTCATTTGAATTACTTTTTTATTTTAGTGAAATTTAAGTATCTATAATTATAACTTGTCATATACGTTCACTTAGTTTTGTCGTGGCCACGACACATTAACTCGTGGGATCGGTATAGCATGTTGACGACACGACATATTAACTTATGGGAATGTAATATTATGTTGCGGCCACATGATCATTTTGTTGAGGTAACGACATCCTTATGTCATGGCCGCATGATGTGAAGTCGTGCCTTATGTTGAGGGAATTACATATTTTTCTCGTGGCCATGAGATGCATAAACAAACCTGTGTGACCAGCAGTGTTGGGGAAAGTAATGCATTACAATATTGCGTTACTTCCTTAAAAAGTAACTAATTGCAGTACTTAGTTATTTTTTAAGAAAAGTAATGCGTTACGTTACTTTTTTTTAAATAATATAATTTATAAAAAAATAATATACATTTATTTTTAATATTTTTTGGCAAATGTAAAGGCCCTTTTACAACAAAAGGAAATGCAAATTCACACTTTTACATTAGAAAAACCTTTCAGCTGTGCTGCCATTCCATGGATTGCATGAAGAATCGGAAGCAGGTGAATAAAGTTTAAAAGTTCACTAATAAAAACAAAAAAAATCTAAAGTCATTTTTGCTTATGGTTTAACTGAATTATCGATGGTCAGCAGCACATTGGTCAATAAAGTGAGATTAAATGCATAAAAATATTTGTTTTAGTTAACATATTTAATTATTGGAGGTTTACGTAATATTTTTTATTCATTTTGACTGAATCTTGATTTTTTGCGCAAGAGAGATGAATAAATGCATGCTTACATTTAGTCTAGAACTACAATAGCTATTATGTTTTGGCGCACACAACGCCTCTTCACTTACTCCCGAATTTTCTTAACATAGGGACAGGAGAGCTGTCGGTCAATACATGTGAAAACAAAATAACTTGCGTTACTTATTTGAAAAAGTAACCCAGATGTTGTGTTGTAAAAGTAATGTGCTACTTTGCTAGTTACTTGAAAAAAGTAATCTGATTACGTAACCCAAGATAATTGTAATACGTTATCCCAGACACTGGTGACTTTAACATAGCATAGAATGTGAACGGACATGTTCGGTTTACTTAATGGTTATTATTAATAAATTAACATTTTCAGTTATCCCATGTCTGCACAATTCCTAAATTTGCTGATAATTTCAGGTTTCCATACTTGTGGAGACCCTAAAATGAACAATTCATTTAAGTTTGGTACAAACTGAATCAGACACCTAACTATCTGACGAGTTTGCTATAATGAAGGGGATTTAAAATACAGAACACACTTTCTGAGCAGGGATTTGAATCAGTGAGTTGTTTTATGGAATTTAGTCAATTCAAATAAACCATCCAAACAGTCTTATTCACTAGAATGAATCTAGATTTCCCAAAGGTAAATAAAATAAACAGTTTATGCATAATCCAATGTGTGTGACCTTGTTGAAAAAAAGTATTGTAATTGGAACACTGTTTTAGGCAAAACAATATGGTAATTATTATATCACTTGTCCCACTTGATTAATCACAGTTTATTAAGACGACTGTTTTCTATTACACATTTTCTAAAAGGTTATGTTTACATATGTAAATAAGGCATTATCTAATTAAATTTGCACAAATTGTACATTTACAGAGCAGAAAGCTAGTTTCAAAAATCTTGTTTCATTTTGTTGACATACTATGTTAGAGTTAAATGTTTTTAGGGAGGTTTGGTGATATCTCTTTTTATCACTCCATAAATCATAAAAAGTCTAGTCAGAAAACAAATTGCTATAGATTTTATTTTAGAAATAAAAAGCTATTCAAATAAGGTGAATTATACGTTAACAAACCCCTCTGTAGAAACCATTAGAATATAAATGGGAATACTGGAAAGTTTGGTTTGCTGAAGTGGAGAAAAAAATAATAATTCTAAGAAAAAAAAGATACACTATATTGCCCAAAGTTCTGGGACATCTGCCTTTACATGCACATGCACATTCTTAATCCATAGGGTTTAAAATGGAGTTGGCCCACCCTTTACAGGTATAACAATAAGTTTCAACTCTTCTGGGAAGGCTTTCCACAAGGTTTAGGAGTGTGTTTATGGGAATTTTTCACCATTCTTTTAGAAGCGCATTTGTGAGGTCAGGCACTGATGTTGGACGAGAAGGCCTGGCTCACAGTCTCCGCTCTAATTCATCCCAAAGGTGTTCTATCGGGTTGAGGTCAGGACTTATGGTCCTTTGTGTACTGTTGCACAGTCAGGTTGGAACAGGAAGGGGTCATCCCCAAACTGTTCCCACAAAGTTTGGAGCATGAAACTGTCCAAAATGTATTGGTATGCTGAAGCATTAAGAGTTCCTTTCACTGGAACTAAGGGGCCATGCCCAACCCCTGAAAAACAACCCCACACCATAACCCCCCTCCACCAAACTTTACACTTGGCACAATGCAGTCAGGTAAGTACTGTTTTCCTTGCAACCACCAAACCCAGACTCGTCCATCGGATTGCCAGACAGAGAAGCGTGATCCGTCACTCCAGAGAACACGTCTCCACTGCTGTAGAGTCCAGTGGCGGCGTGCTTTACATCACTGCACCCGACTATTTTCATTACACTTAGTGATGTAAGGCTTGGATGCAGCTGCTCGGCTATGGAAACCCATTCCATGAAGCTCTCTACACACTGTTCATGAGCTAATCTGAAGGCCACACAAAGTTTGGAGGTCTGTAGCTTTTGACTTGCTGAAAGTTGGCGACTTCTTAGCAATGTGCCCCCTGCGCTGACCCCGCTCTGTGATTTTACGTGGCCTACCACTTCGTGGCTGAGTTGCTGTGGTTCCCAATTGCTTCCACTTTGATATAATACCACTAACAGTTGACCGTTGAATATTTAGTAGTGAGGAAATTTCACAAATGGACTTATTGCACAGGTGGCAACCTATCACGGTACTACGCTTGAATTCACTGAGCTCTTGAGGGCAACCCATTCTTCAACAAATTTTCGTAGAAGCGTCTGCATGCCTAGGTCCTTGGTTTTATACACCTGTGGCCATGGAAGTGATTTGAACACCTGAATTTAATGATTTGGAGGGCTGTCCCAATACTTTTGACAATATAGTGTATGTATTCCATTTGTTCCCTTAACAAGTTCATTTACATTAAAATGTTGACTTAATACAATGAAGGAGATTGGTTTAATCAACAGAAACTCAAAATATGATATTATCTGAACTACATTAATCAGTTGATTTGACAAAAAAAAAAAAAAACTTGTCATAACAAATCTTGAAATTACAATGTACAGTCCCAAATGGATAAAATGTAATAAAAACTTAAATGTGTATTTTGTTTTCATTTCACTAATCTGAAAGAAGACAAATTATGCGAAGCAAAATAGCCCAAACCTCAAAACTGACCAGTGCCTAAAACTGCCTTAAATCAGCTAAGCTAAAATGTAGTTAAGTTAGTTGTGTGCTAGTTTCAGTTAATTACTCCCCAGCACTTCTGCTCAGTCTTGTTCACTTCAGTGTGTTGTGAAGATGCGGGAACTGTGGCGCTCAATCATAATGTAATAATCTGGGATGTTTTTCTAACAGATCAATTTTGTTTTGCCTACAGTTGTTGGCGCTTATTTAGGGATTCATATTTCCCAGCAGTTCTGAACCGGCAGATTTAATTACACTGTGTCTAGACGGCATCTCTACCACCAACACACGCACAAATGTCATCAACATCTGCTCAACACTGTACTGTATTGTTCATCCACTTTGAATGCCAGCGGATAGTTTTTGTCTTCAGCAAAACAGCAAACTTGTACACCAGGGGAAAAGAGACGAACCCATAGGAGATGTCCCTTCCTTCTGTTGCATCTAAGCACTTCATTTTCCAGCCAGTAATGAAGTCGGAAGCCAAGTTCACATTAAATAGCTACTCTCACTTCCAATGACATTATAAAACCAGGTCTGGGTTGTAATTAAGTGCTCTACTGTAAACATAATAACAGCTTTGGGTCTAATACAATAGTCTGCATCCATTTTTCTGCTTTTACATTAACATGTAATGTGGGACGGCTATTTATATATATATAAAAAGCAATGATTATCCTTTAATGTGAATGGTGAATTGAAGCAGGGCTGGTCAATGCAGTACATCGCAAAGAGCCATAATGAGTATAGTGTGGAGTGGATAGTAGAGCTTTATTAATTCATTAATGTTAGTTGAAAGTGTTCTTGAGGAGGCAATGGACCATATTCAACATAGAGAACAGGGAGTGATTCATTTAGAAATATAGTAATTATATAGTATATGTGTTTTTTATGCCACTTTCTATTGACCGTTATAGTCAAAGGTTGGAAGCTTGTGCCAATAGACTATGGGGTTACACTTTATTTCCATGCTCCACTTTTGACACTCTACTAATTATTTGGCTCCAACTTTGTTTTCTCTGTACACGCTTCCATTAGGTTCAGTTTTTAGGAAGCATGGAGTGTCTTTTTATTTGTATGCAGATGACACCAATATCTATCTGCCAGTCTATGTGAACGTAGCAAGGCCGGTGGCACGGTGTTATTGAGCGTCACCTGCGCACACGGAGTCCCACGGAGGAGCTATGAAAGGATAAAATGACAGAATGAAGGACAAGAGAGGACCAGGCCTGGGACATTTATGTTGTGCTTTATTATGTTTATATGCAGCAGTTTTCCATGAGGGGCTGCCGCTTTGATTTCTTTATGTTTAACGTTCGCCGGTTCCTGCCTCCTTTTCCCCTGAGCACAAACCTTGTTCCAGACAGAAGCAATTGTTTTTGGGCCCTCTGTGTGTAAAGGAAAAACTATTTTTCATTTTGGCAACTTAAATTCCTATATCAATCTGATATGTGGAAAATTTGGGAGTTGTTTTTGATTCCTCAATTAAGTTTGACCAACATATTAAGGGCCAGATTTACTAACAGTTTGCGCCAGCGCAAACCCTGTTTTGCCGTTAAAAACTGCTGTCAGGATTTACTAAAGACACGCAGTGATAAATTAGCTCTGAAAAGGCGTGGACACAGTTATTTTTGCGGCTGATCTTATTGCATATGCATTTTTAGGAGTTTCCCTTTCAGAGGCAAAATATATGGGAGGAGAGTATTTAAATGAATCATGCAAGGTGATTTACTGAGATTTACACGCGTCAATTTACTGGTGTTTGCGCCATTATTTACTGCCCCAAAAAAGCGTATCTTAAACCAGATGCTAACTGTTAGATTGCGCTGGTCATTATGGAAATGATTTGGCTGCATCTGTGTTCATCATTAGATCACACGCAGAACTGTCCACTCCCATCTGCACTTTTATGGAATTGCGCTCTCACACTAATTTGCCCTGTTTAGTAAATCTGGCCCTATCACTTTCCATGCCATTGACGGAATTTGTCCGGCTTTCCGTGTTTCTGCTGTTATACGGTAGGGGGGCGCTATTACACATCTTCTGAAAGAGTACTGAATCTCTTGATCAAAACACATGAAAAGAAGAAGCAGAAACAAGCGCTCTCATATGTAATCATATGCAAATGTAAAATGATGCGATCATCAACATTAAACAG
This sequence comes from Gobio gobio, assembly GCF_949357685.1. NCBI lineage: Eukaryota > Metazoa > Chordata > Actinopteri > Cypriniformes > Gobionidae > Gobio > Gobio gobio. The sequence continues at coordinate 51,183,405 of NC_137099.1, read as the reverse complement.
CATATAAATCAAAACTACCTAATGTTACAGAATGAAATGCCGACCCAGGGCAAGCTATAGGACCGTGAAGCGTTAGTGGTGTTGATAGACTCAATCTACTCCATCTACAATTTGATCATCGTTCTGAATCTGGATATAGTCTTTGACAAAAATGCAATTTTCTCGCCTTTTTGCTCAAAATGTTTTGTTTTTTTTCCCCCACATTTAAGTGTTGATAAAAATAAAAAAAATCCATGAAGCTAGAATAAATAGTTTTGTTGTTGTTGTTGTTTTTTAAAGAAGCAGCTCTGTTCTTTCTTTTGATATATTGCATATTCAGATATTCATAACACAAAATATTCTGGGGGCCATGACATTTTTGTCAAAATGATCAATAACTCTGGCGGAGTTAATACAGTAGTAAAGTCAAGCTTCTTTCATTTAAAACTTCTGTGCAAAGTTAAGTCTTTCCTATATCTCTTAAAGATCTTGAAAGAGTCATACATGCTTTCATCTTTTCTCGTTTGGATTATTGTATTTCCTCCTATACCTCCTATATGTCACGGCTTCATATGGTTCAAAATGCCACAGCCAGATTTTTAACTGGGGTCCCTAACGTGAACATATCTGATTTTAATGTCTCTCAGTTGATTGCCAATTGTTATAGAGTTGAATGTAAAATACTGTTGTTTCTTTTCAAATCCCTAAATGGTCTGGCGCCCTCCTACTTGTCTGATGACTGTCAGATGTTTGTGATCCACATACAATAATTCTCTATCTCATCCGAGTTCAAGAATGAAGTTTAGAGGTGACCATGCATTTGCAGTTTCCGGCCATAGCTTATGGAACAGTCTCTCTTGTATATCTGTATCCTCTCAAAAGACATCATAAATTATGTACTTATTTTAATTATTTGTATAAGTAACTTTGCAACTACATGTCAACTAACTCTTATTAGAGTATTAATAGACTGTTAGGTTAGGGTTAGGTGTAGAGTTCGGGTTTGTAGAACAAGTTGAGACATAGTTACTTATAGAATGTCGGCCAGCTAATAGTTGCTGTGCGAGTAAACCTCACTCCTCTGATCTCAAGAGATGCTCTAGTGACTGACTCTAGAGGTTGCAGCATTTAGCCTCCTTGTTTTAGCGCCCGACTATCATGTCGGCAGACCCGGGTTCGAGTCCCAATCGGAGCAGGCGGTTCGACTAGGAGGGGTTAAATTGGTGCCGTGACCCGGATGAGAGTGAGGTTTAGGGGAGTGATTGTAACAGAGGCCAGCTAGTAGTTGCTGTGCGGGTAAACCTCACTCCTCTGATCTCAAGAGATGCTCTAGTGACTGACTCTAGGTTGCAGCCTTTAGCCTCCTTGTTAGAGCACCCGACTCTCATGTCGGCGGACCTGAGTTCGAGTCCCAATCGGAACAGGCAGTTCAAACAGGAGGGGTTAAATTGGTGCCATGACCCGGATGGGAGTGATGTTTAGGGGGGTGAGTGTAACAGATGCCAGCTAGTAATTTCTAGTAATACATTTTGTGCGAGTAAACCTCACTCCTCTGATCTCAAGAGATGCTCTAGCGACTGATGCTAGAGGTTACAGCCTTTGGCCTCCTTGTTAAAGCGTCTGACTCTCATGCCGGTGGACCCGGGTTCGAGTCCCGCTTGGAGCGGGCGGTTTGAACAGGAGGGGTTACACTGGGGATCATCAAAATAAAGATCAGCAGATATTAAGCAGACAATCTACCAATACTCTAATGAGAGTTAGTTGACATTTAGTTGCAAAGCTACTTATACTCATACTCATAATCAAAATGTATATAATTTATGATGACTTGAATGCCAGGGTAAAATTATATGAATCAATGAACCAATTCCTTTGAATCTTCCAAACCACAAAATGTGATACAGAAATGATAACTTTATTTCAATAGTAGTCTTTGCATGCCTCTTTTTCTCTCTCTCTCGCGCCGCCGGTCTCCCACCAGCATTTGACTGCTTCTCTTTCAGGGTTTTGGCACTGCCGCCATTTGATTTTCCTCTCCCGTCTACAATCTGCTGTGGCTGCACTTTCTGCTATGCGCATTTACCTTTTTTCCCTGTGGCGCTCACTGCTCAAAACTACCACTCGATGGTTTGGCTTCTACCTCACTAGTCTAATTATTCCCAGTCCTTTAATGATTTTAGAGAAATATTTTAGCCCGATATGACAGTCAATTCAACAGGGTGAACTCATCTCATTACACTCTGACATCATATAATCTTTGCTATAGAAGCTTGCAAAATTTAATTTTGCAGTAACACTTTTGCCACTGGAACAGAATTTGACATATTTTGGTATTTGTTGATGCCTCAAATTCAATTTGTCACTCCCTGTAATGCCTTCTTAAAAGCCATTCAAAAAAGAATGAGAAATTTCTTCAAATACAATTGTTCTCCTGAAGAGAACAGGCTATTTCAGGACAGAACATAATAGCAATCTCATCTTGAGTAAATTTCATATTCGCTACAAAGCATTTTGGCATTGCTCATTTTTCTCATTTAAATGTCTGCTTGATTCCACTGCCTTGGACGAATTACCCACATGACATTTTGGCATCGGCACCACAAGATCCACAACTGATTGTTAATCCTCGAATAATATTCAAGCTCTTCAATTGACTGATTTAGTTATGCTCAAGTCATCTAATTTTAGTATTATGTTTAGCACAGATGTCAAGACTCATGACTTGGACGTGAGTTAGACTCAAATCACTCATGACCAAAAACATTATTCTTGATTGATGTGACTGTTTTGTACGCCGATAATGCATGACGAGAAATTTCTTTACAGATTGGATTAAATGTGTGTGAAAAAGCAATTCTAATGATCTATGTCCTTAGTGAAGACAACTCCTATCTATTCTGTTTGCTAAATGTACATCCTATCAGGCCAGTAAAGTACATTATATTGCCAAAGGTTTTGGAACGCCTGCCTTTACATGCGCATGAACTTTAAGGAAATCCCATTCTTAATCCGTAGGGTTTAATATGGGGTTGGCCCACCCTTTGCAGCTATAACAGCTTCAACTATTCTGGAAGGGCTTTCCACAAGGTTTAGGAGTGTGTTTATGGGAATTTTTCACCATTCTTCTAGAAGCGCATTTCTGAGGTCAGGCACTGATGTTGGACGAGAAGGCCTGGCTTGCAGTCTCCGGTCTAATTCATCCCAATGGTGTTCTATCAGGTTGAGGGCAGGACTCTGTGCAGTCCAGTCAAGTTCCTCCACACCAAACTCGCTCATCCATGTCTTTATGGACTTTGCGTTATGCACTGGTGCGCAGTCATGTTGGATCAGGAAGGGGACATTCCCAAACTGTTCCCACAAAGTTGGGAGCATGAAATTGTCCAAAATGTCTTGGTATGCTGAAGCATTAAGAGTTCCTTTCACTGGATCTAAGGGGCCAAGCCCAACCCCTGAAAAACAATCCACACCATAATCCCCCCTCCACCAAACTTTACACTTGTCACAATTTTATGACAAGATATAAAGTCTTGTTTTCTGAAAAAACTAAATTAAGTGACTTTATGCTTAAAACAAGAACAGAAATTGGTTACACTTTATTTTAAGGTGTACTTGTTACAGTGCAATTATACATTTAAGTACTGTGTAATATTAATTAACTTGCTGTTAGGATTAGGAATAGGGTTGGGTATGGGGTTAGTTGGATTCAATCATGCATAATTTATTATTATAAATGTATAAATAATAAGTCATTACTACAGTGCATTGTAAGTGTTTACAGTTTACAGGACACTGTAAAATTAATTGTTACCCAAATAGCTGCCAATGGGGTAAGAATAATAACAATAGTTTTCCCTTTGAATTAACGTTTTATTTACGTTTATATTTACTTAATTTTGATAATTAATTTAGAAAATAAGACTTAATGCCTTCAGTTATTTTGCATTTCTAGTAAATGTATCTCGATTTTAAAGTGTTTAGATATGTGTACTGTAAAACAACTCTTTAATTTTTTTTACCCCTAATGCCATAATGAATGAGCCTCATAAGGAAAAAGGTTGCAAAGCATCAGAAATTAGAATTTTTTTCTCAATAAATAAAATGAGATTCTCTAATAATCCTTCCCTCCAGTGAGCTGCTAACTGAAAACGTAAGTATTTTACAAGGTGGTGATTTCATATGAATTTGTACGATTTGATTTGTACAAAAACATTCGATTTTCAAATTAATCTTATTATGAAGCCACGAGTCATCTCACCAGATCAGGTCAATTCATGAATGAATCATTCAGACTAGTTTTGGAAAATTGTTGAAAATTTCTGACTCAAAAGAGTGATTCATTTTTTGAATCAGGCATTGCTTGTTTGCTGATACATGCTCCAAGACAGCTCGAAAGATGTGCAAAGAATTACTTCAACTTCAGTCTGTTCAAAGCCTTTGTAATATAGCACAATATAGCACACTTTTATGATACTTTTATGGTTTACTTTTTGTAACTTTAAAGCTCCAGTCACCATTTGTTGTGCAGTACATTGCTCCAAACTGAGCTGTGCAGAATAAAAACAAATACAGGTTTAGGCATAAAGAGTAGCCTATATTATGACAGAATTTGCATTTTGGGCTCAAATAGAAGCTATATACATTTACAGGTAGCCTAAAACGATCAATTAAAATTAGGGATAATACATAATACATGTCTTAAAGTTTCTTAATAAATCTTTTCTTTGTAGAGATGCCCTTTCAACATGACTCTATTAGGGTTTGCTTTTTTTTCTGTGATTCAAAAGTTACGACCTCATGAGAATAGAAAAGCCTACACACACACATAGAGACAAAACCCACTGTTAAATAATGTAAAGGTAAAAATGTTTTGACAGTTTGCTCTACTCTAGTGCCCCAGCCTGTAATTGTTATCACGAGGGAGCTTTCATTCAGATAAGAGCGAGTGAACTGTCTTTTTACAAAGTGAATTTTCAACTTTTTTTATTTAATAGCTCTCTGTTGGCCTGCACAAAAACCTTGCACTGCCATATGAGCCACAGTTGAAGTGTACCGGCGTACAACTGTGTGGGTGTGTGTAGTTGTGAATATGTTTGCCCCTGTTTAAAACTATTTGCGCTTTATGGGTGTGAATTACAATAACTATCATGTAAACAGAGTTAGTACATCTCACGTTCAAGGACCTGTATTCATAATATCTGCCCCTCACAATAAAAGCACATTTTAAAAAGAAAAACATCCACATTAAACACCCACTTGATAGTAGTAGCTACACCACACTAACTGCCCGCTGGGAATGAAGGGCTGATAGTGACCTCATGATAAACAACGATAGCTGATGGCTAAAGCAGTTAGCGCCACTAAACCAAGGTTGAGATTCAGATAATTTGTGTAGGATTCTCTCGAAGCTTTTAGCATTTGCTGTTGATGCTAGGGGTGAAATGAGTGTGCTAATTATACCATACTGTGTCTACTAATGTAACAAGAGTGTCTCTTAGCATAGCAACAACTTTAGCATCAGAAACCGGATGAATACTGTAAAGTCGAGACACATAAAGTTAAGATAGATGCAAATCTATCTTTAATTCATAATTCATGATTCACTTTGTGAGAACTGAAGCTGTAGCAGTTTTTGTGTGCCACTAAAGTGAAAACACAATATATAGGTTAGCTTTTCAGTTGGTTTCTGAGATGGTGCGAGTGGCTCTGATGGCTTGAGATCTGCAGGGGAAACACTCCACACTGATGGGGCGTGAGCAAATGTCCTGACTGAGAAAGAAATAAAGATGAACATCTGTTAGCCCTCAGGCATCATTTCAAAACGCAATGAGTAGAGAGAGAACAGAGAGGTGATAAAATCAGGGTTGAGAGAGAGAGAAAGAAAAGGAGAGATGAGCACTTGTTTGCACACTTTGATGAAACGGACAACTTTGAGAAAAGGTCTCATTTATTTAAGAATTCATTTATTATTTATTTGATTATTAATGAGGATGATCACCATGCATCCTCAGTAATGAGCATAAGAATCTTAGGACAGCTTCATTTATTTTAGTTCAAAGTATTTTTTGGCACATTGGCCCAAACAGTGCTGGCAATGAAATTTCGTTTGATAAATGCTCTCATGAATGTGCTGTTCGGCTCTAAAACATTTTGTCTTTATGTTTGTCTGTATTTTAGACCATACATTGGCATATTACGTTGGACTGTGTATAACTATATTGCAACATGTCCTCCAACCAAAACGCCTATATATGTTTTTTGTCACTTCCCTGAAATACGACCCATAGGAGCGTTTACTAAAGTTGCACGACTTTAAAACGTAAATAAAGGTCGTAATAAGGTGCTTGAAAAATGACCTATAGAGTATATATTTGTATAGGTATACATTTATATTTATATATTTATACTAGGGCTGTGCAATATATCGAAATATCGCAAATGTACCTATAGCAATATACATATGGCAACAGCACGCAATATCTGAAGGATTTTAATAGGCTACTTCAACATTGTGAAGAGTGTACGTTTTAGGTCGACGCATGTAGCAGAGAATAGACTGGGCACACGACTGTTACTTATGTGACTTGCTTGACGTTAAAAAGAGTTATTAAATAAATGCAATAACTTGCGAAAAACAACTCCTTGCAGTCTCGCGCTGTCTGCTGTCTGACACACACACCTAAATGTGCGCACCAGCCGCCTCTCTGAAAGCGTGTGATCCCTTCAGATTTGTTTCATGCCTTGTTACACACTCAAACTGTCAAACACACACACAGTTATGTCAAAATGGCTGTCTTGACGAGTATTAATGTAAACACAGTCAGTTATGCTTTAAGTGAACGATATTAGTTGGGGAAAGAAACTGAATGCGTGTCAATCGGATCCGTGCATTAGCTCTTAAAGTGACAGCCTGCTAATACAGTAAACCTGCTAATACAGTAAACAATACAGTAAACCTGCTAATACAGTAAACAATACAGTAAACCTGCTAATACAGTAAACATGCTAATACAGTAAACAATACAGTAAACCTGCTAATACAGTGAACAATACAGTAAACCTGCTAATACAGTAATCCTGCTAATACAGTAGACAATACAGTAAACCTGCTAATACAGTAAACATGCTAATACAGTAAACAATACAGTAAATCTGCTAATACAGTAAACATGCTTATACAGTAAACCTGCTAATACGGTAAACAATACAGTAAACCTGCTAATACAGTAAACATGCTAATACAGTAAACAATACAGTAAACATGCTTATACAGTAAACATACAGTAAACCTGCTAATACAGTAAACAATACAGTAAACCTGCTAATACAGTAAACATGCTAATACAGTAAACATACAGTAAACCTGCTAATACAGTAAACAATACAGTAAACCTGCTAATACGGTAAAAAATACAGTAAATCTGCTAATACAGTAAACATGCTAATACAGTAAACATACAGTAAACCTGCTAATACAGTAAACCTGCCTCTGTCTGTCAAACAACAAAAGAAAAGGAGAAAATCACTCAGTGCTCTTGGCTGAATAACCTTTGTAGCTTTATTATGTATCAGTGTATATTTAATTAATGTGTTGACTACCGTTTTTAATTCTTATTTTTTAATAACAAAGATAAATTAAAATAACAAAAATAATCATCCACCCCTAGTTCAGGTGTCTTTGTTTTCCTGGATGTTCTTGATGTTAAGTTTTAGGTTGATGTAACTATATATTACCAAGTCAAGCAAAGAGCTTTTGGTATTTAAATGTTGGCTTTACATTTTTTGTTTGTTTACATTGATGTTAAAATGATATTGTCCGATTTGTGACAAAATGTCTGATTTTTGCTAAAACACTGCTGGTCACTTTCAGAAGTTGTAGCGATGCTTTCTTTTCCCAGAAAGAATGTGAAACACATAAATGGTATCATTCTCACAGATCATCCCCATGATGGTAACAAATGGAACCTTATCCGTCCTTCGGAGGAGACGTTAAACCGAGGTCCTGACTCTCTGTGGTCATTAAAAATCCCAGGATGTCCTTCGATAAAGAGTAGGGGTGTAACCCCCGCATCCTGGCCAAAATTTGCCCATTGGCCCCTGTCCATCATGGCCTCCTAATAATCCCCATATACTGATTGGCTTCATCCCTCGGTCTCCTCTCCACCAATCAGCTGGTGTGTGGTGGGCGTTCTGGCGCAATATGGCTGCCGTCCCATGATCCAGGTGGATGCTGCACATTGGTGGTGGGTGAGGAGATTCCCCCTTCTATGTAAAGCGCTTTGAGTGCCTATAAAAGCGCTATATAAATGTAACAAATTATTAATTATTATTGTAAAGTGTTACCACTATACCTTTAAATCATGCTAAAATGTCATAGTTTTTACACCATGTATTCATATTGCTTTAACATGGTCAGCTGATTCACAGAATATCAAAAGGGTATGAGTGGCCACTCCATGGCATGTTTTCAGCCGAAATGTGTTAAATGACCCCCTCTCGTCTGCATTTCCTTCCGTGTGCCTCAAACCGCCGCTTGTTAGCTCGCCCCTTCGTCAAACTCTCAATCACACATGAGACCTTTGCTTCGTTTGCTCAGGCCCGCGCCTGACATTTCTCATTCTCATATGAAGACTTCACATTTTCCCTCGTCGGTGGAAGTCACTGCCTTCCTGACCTTTCTCTTTCCCAAGCTTTAATTAGGCTCAGCTTTCCTGACCAGATCTCCGCTTCCATCCCGGCTCGGCTTTACCACCCTTGCCCCGCTGACAAGCTCATATGGTCGCGTATGTGTCTTTGGAAAGATAATTGCCTGATAACAGCAGTTGATCTTTTTGGGGGAAGAATTGTACTCATGTTTTCATGTAGAGGGAGAGAATGAAAGGATGTGTGCATACAAAGAGAATAAGAGATGAAAAACTTGAATGCTTTCTTTCTGCCTTGACATTCATTTAGTCATTCTTCCATTTTGTATTAGCACTAGTTATTTGATAATTTAGAGTTGAGCATTAGTATGTACTGTATGTACTGTAAGCTTAAAGCTGGTGTGTTTCGATCATTTTCAAGGTATTCCATGCTGGAATGAATGCTTGAGTCATAATCAGCTTTGCCTGTCGCCTGGCAACCCCACGAGTGCCATCTACTCCCTCAAAGACGGCCCTAAAACTGAGCCATCAGCACAATCTTTCCGTCAGAGCGAGAGATTGTGCCTCCTGAGATACAGATTTCAACATTTAGCTGATTGTCTTTGTGTTTTTAATCGCCCTGACCTTCAGCAACAGCAGTAAACGGTGCATAAGCGTCTCAGCCACTAGATGGTAGTTATTCTTCAGTGTCGTGTACTAAGGTTTATGTGGCAAGTGTTTGCTTGTGAAGAGGGAGGGTGTGTGACACTGATTTACTGCTTTTTTGTACTAATGAGGAAAAAAAAACCAGCTTATTTTCATTTATATCAAATCAATGGGATGTGCTATTTCTGTATAGAGCAGTCAGCAGTATTATATTTCAATTTCTTAAAGTTGGCATGAAATGAAAATTTACCCTATCTATTTTCTAAATGCATGTTACATATACAGATCAGGCATTACATTATGACCTAATAGTGTTGGTCCCACTTTTGTTGCCCTGACCCGTCGAGGCATAGACTCCACTAGACCCCTGAAGGTGTGCTGTGGTGTCTGGCACCAAGATGTTGGCAGCAGATCCTTTAAGTCCTGTAAGTTTCGAGGTGGGGCCTCCATGGATCGGACTTGTTTGTTCAGCACATCCCACAGATGCTCGATTGGATTGAGATCTGGGGAATTTGGAGGCCAAGTCAACACCTCAAACTCGTTGTTGTGCTCCTCAAACCATTCCTGAACCATTTTTGCTTTGTGGCAGGGAGTATTATCATGCTGAAAGAGGACACAGCCACCAGGGAATACCGTTTCCATTAAAGGGTGTACATGGTCTGCAACAAAGCTTAGGTAGGCGATACGTGTTAAAGTAACATCCAGGAACAGACCAGGCCACCTTCTTCCATTGCTCCGTGGTCCACTTTCACTCAGATGTACCACATTAGAGAAAAAAGTATGTTGCTACTATTCCGTTTCGTCGCAACTTTAAATGAACATCTAGTTGAGAATTTCAAACTAGAGAGAGAGAGAAAATGTATAAACTGGCTCTTTATGGGACATATGGCCTCTCATTGGTGACTTTGACCATTTAGATTTGTACCGTCTCGGTTACGTATGTAACCCTCTATCCCTGAAGTAGGGAACGGAGACGTATGTTCGAAATGACAGACTAAAAGGGAACCATAAATTCTCTCTTGCACACTCTCTCTCTCTCCTTCTGTGTGTGTGTGTCGTTTAGGTAAACGATACGTAATGGGGACAAAATCTCCCGCATAGATGGCAATATCCTAAAACCTTGTTCTTGTGGGAGCATGTTTTGATCATCATGAGGAAACGGCTTATAAATCATACTAAAGCCCTATTCGGACGGTAATTGTTTCTCACGTGGAAGTCCGTAAAAATACATTTGCATGCCACCTCAGTGATAAAACTCGTGCATTCGGATGGTGATTTATTCACGGTGGAGCAGCAACTTTTGTGATCTTGTGCACCTGTGGGAACGCGCTGCTCTCTTGGTCAGTAACATGATTGTATGCTGTAAATAAAATGCATATGCTTGGTATAATAAGAATGAATGCATAGTTAATTAATAATAATAGGAAAATAATATCCTAATTATCTTTTAGTTATTTAAGTTTAAAAATAGGAAGAAATATAAACGCACATTATAGTTAAAATTGTTTTCTGTCTTGTATTTTATCAAAAAAAAAAAAAGTAATTTTATTCCACATGGAAATGAGCGGAAATAAGTAAATACAGCCTCTTATTAAAATGAGGTAAACATAATGCTGCTTTGTTATTTTAACATATAGGCCATAATTGCTGCCGTAATACAGCCCATTTAAAATGTTTACATGCTTTTCTTCTTTTTATTTTTTGAGCAGTGATGAAATAGAGGCTATTGCTCTTGTAAATACTTGCCAGCATTTCAGTAATAAATGTCTAGATCTTTAAAATACATCCAAATTACAGCGAAGCGCAACCGTACGGTGCTCTGCAGTGGTCAAAAAGGATATAGGCTAAACTGTGAATTCTGAAGTGTAATATTCTTGAAAACTCAATGAATGTTGATTCGGACGGCAATTAAATAACCACACGACCATGGTGTTTGTCAAAAAACAGTAGGTAATTCGGCCGGGGATTTTTTCGCGGGTGGTGGGAGAAAACACTGACATTCTGGATTCGGACGGCATTAAAATCACGGACTAGCCCCTGTCAATGATGAAAATACCTTATGACCCCACGAGAAACAATTACCGTACGAATAGGGCTTAAGTGATCAGTATAAAAATTATGTTATCATTATGTCTATGGAAAGTCTCCATAAAACATGACAACCCAACACGTGTATGTGTGTATGTATGTGTGTGTGTTAAAAGAAAAATAACACAACAGATTCACTCAACAGTCAAATAACAGTTTTTTTTTTTTTCATTTAATTTAATTTATTTTATATTACTTTATTTTTCATTTTTATTTAATTTTATTGCGCCATAAATGCCACGAGACCGATTGATTCATATTATAATGTTATAATAACTGGTCACCAGAAAACATCCATATTGAATTGTCTATACAATATTGTCTTTATTGTATTGTCTGTATTGTATTTGTTATGATTTTTATTTAGGCAGAACCCACAAACTTATGTCTCTTAATGAAAATGTTGAAATTAAAGGGATAGTTCACCCAAAAATGAAAATTGTTACCATTTAGCTGACATATTTTGAAAAAAGTATTCTGTTTTGTCCATACAATATGTTTCAAAATATCTTTGAATTCTACTGAAGAAAGAACGTCATTTGCGATGATGTGAGGGTGAATAAATGATGTGAGAATTTTGGGGTGAACTATGCCTTTAAGGACAAGAGTAGGAAAATGTATTGAGTTTCTTTCAAAAACACCAAGTTGTTCACAGCCGAAAAAAAACATAGCTACTACCTTTCCCCCACTAACACACACAATCCTCTCCAATAACCGGCCTAAGTTATCCCAGCACCCCTGTCTCCCAAGGCTACCTTAAATAACAGCACCTTGGATGTTTTGTAAACACATTGAGCACTCACCTGGGACCCGACACAGCATTTCACCCTAATTGGTCAGTTCTCCTGTGAGCAAACAATAGCCTTGGTTAATAAGGCAATATGGACGAGTTCACCACCTGCATCCCTAATAAGAGCAGGAAAAAAACAAAAAACATGTCTGAGTTCAGGGAGCACATTCAGTCCTCAGATCTGTGGCATCAGCAAGGGTGCAAAAGTAACTTAGCGCTCAGTCTTTCCTGAGCTGCATGAGGGATAAAAATGTGGTCCACCTGTGCATACCTACAAAGACTGTTGGAGAGATTTGTGTGCGTTGTGAAAACATAAGCGTAAGCACTGAAAGGGCAAACAGCTTGGTTTACAGTTTTTTAATGATGTTTAGTCATCAGTGGAAGAACGAGTGTGTGTGTTGTGTGTGTGTGTGTGTGTGTTCATTCACTTAAATAAGGACTGTAAAGCCCTGCTTTATATATGCGACTGTGGAAGCTTGTGTACACATTTTAATGAGACTTCATTTTCATCTGATCACAAATTCAATAACCATAGATTAACTGTCCTCACCTGGTCAATAAGGTTATAATAGCATTCACCTTCTATGGTGCTGTGTTGCACCAACATTAATTTTTTCTTTGACTTTCTTAAATAATAATAAAAAAAAAACGGTCAGTTATTACAGTTAATATGCTGCTTTTAAGATTCTATTTTCACGCTTTATTACTAAGACTTTCACTTTTAAATATTTGCTATTAAACATATTTATGGATTGTTAAAAAATGTTTGTTCAATCTTTAATAAGTTAATCAGAGGGGTTTTTTTGTTTAGTTTTTTGCCTTCCAAAGAATTCTTGAAATTGCGAAAAGAAATTGTGGCCACAATTTACTAATTTATTCACTAATTTTACTGAAAAATTAAGAACCTGTTCCCACAAATTAAGAATTAATATATATATATATGAATTTATATATATATTTTTCCTTGTTTTATTAAATCATGGCCAAGTTGAACTAATTGTTTCCTTCATTTTGATTTCACTAAAACAAGGGAACGAGTTATTACAACATGTCCACACTTTAGTAAATTGAGGGAACACTGCTCTGGAGGAGAAATATATTTTCATCCTCATATTATTATAATCCTGTATTATTTGTATTAGTAATAATACAAAAATATTATTATTATTATTATTGATATTATTAATTTTCAATCATAGAACCCAAAATAAGAAAAAGGAGGGATCTGAGGACAGTGATTCAAAATGTAAAGCTTAGAAAAGCACATAAAAGCAAAGGATTGTAAAAGTATCTCTGTATGACTCGTATATCTCTTCTGAAGTAATACAACAGCTTTATGAGGAACAAATTTAAAGTTAAGTAGTTGTTCACTGAAAACCACACACTGTGAGAATGTGAGAAACCAAACAGATGATCACATTTGGAACTTTGCTAAATAATAAAAAAAATAAATACAAAAAAGAATATTGCCATCTGAACCATGCAGACATTCATGGGAATTATAGACTTCAAATATATTACTGCAGTCACTAATTTATGTTTAAATGTTCATGATAAAATAATTGTTTTTTTATAGGCTATGTAAGTGACAATTATAATTTGTTTCATTTGTTCTGAATTATTGTTTCTCAAATTATTAATAATAATGAATTATTTTTATTTATACTACGGGGCCGTTGAATGCTTGAATCTGATTGGTTGATGAACGTTCTGAGGTGTGCAATTATTTTCTGGGAGACGCACAGCGAACGTAGTTCCAGGCAGCTCTTGACCGCATTACAGTTCCATATCACTTCACATAGTTAACTGTAATAACGGAAATTACAGGACTAAAAAAAAACACCATGACAGACGATTTTCCTAAAGTTAATTTTAATATTTACGGGAACTATAAAACGTTCAACAAATGGGCGGCAGGAGTATTAGACGGTCCAGATGAAGAACAACATAAACGGAAGCGGACATCAAAGACAGCCGGCAACAACAAAAGACATAAAATGATTAGCGAAGAACAGCTAGACATACTCGAGGGAGAAAAACACGAAGAAAACACAAAAAAAACAACAGCTTGGGCAGTTAATGTGTTTAACGACTGGCTTGAAGCCAAAAATACGTCTCTGGATGAGGTAGAGAGAGAGGGGGCATCCACTTTAAATACCCTGCTGCGAGCTTTCTATGCCACTGTCCGAAACGCATCCGGCGCAGAGTATTCAGTGTCAAGTTTTATTTCCCTTAGAGCTGGACTGAACCGCTATATATCCAAATACAACATCATTGGTCAATCGGAATTTAAGTCATCCAACGACGTATTCAGGGCCGTCCTCAAAAAGTTTCGAAAGGCTGGGAAAGACGTCAGTACTCATCATCCTCCCATCTCCACTGCTGAAATACAGCGCATTCGTCACTCTCCGTATCTGTCACCAGACACAGCAGCCGGACTGGTTCGCAAGGTCTGGTTTGACATTCAGCTGAACCTGGCGAGGAGGGGGCGTGAGGGAAATCGAGAGTTAAGACAGAAAAAGAGCCGTTGGATGAGACGCGGAAGAAATAGTCCTACTCACAATAGCGATTTAAGTACAAAAACCGGACGAATCCCTTTAAATATATAATCGGATCGATGTCTTGAGGTGTGGTAACCGTAGCATAAGCGGAATAATTGACTCCGGGCCGTTTAATTATTAGAATGATAATGCACACCCGAGGTGTAACGGCCACTCCGCTTCGCGTCGTGACCGCATCACCACCTCGGGTGTGCATTATCATTCTAATAATTGAACGGCCCGGAGTCAATTATTCCTTACTTATTTATTTGCATAATATAAGTATAATTGGTTGGTAGGTTGGAATGTTGATACTGTAGGTAGGTTGGTTAGTTGGTTGGTAGGTTGGAATGGTGGTAGGATAGTTGGTTGGTTGGTTGGTTGGTTGGTTTGATAGTTGGTTGGAATGTTGGTACTGTAGGTTGGTTGGTTGGTAGGTTGGCATGGTGGTAGGTTAGTTGGTTGGTTAGTTTGTTAGTTGGAATGTTGGTACTGTAGGTAGGTTGGTTGGTTGGAATGGTGGTAGGTTAGTTGGTTGGTTTGTTAGTTGGTTGGTAGGTTGGAACTTTGGTACTGTAGGTAAGTTGGTTAGTTGGTTGGTAGGTTGGAATGGTGGTTGGTTGGTTGGTTGATTGGTAGGTTGTTTGGTTTTTATTGGTTGGTAGGAAGGTAGGTAGGTAGGTAGGTAGGTAGGTAGGTTGGTTGGTTGGTTAGTTAGTTGGTTGGAATGGTGGTAGGTTAGTTGGTTGGTTGGTTGGTTGGTTGGTTGGTTGGTTGGTTGGTTGATTGATTGGTAGGTAGGTTGTTTAGTTGTTTGGTTTTTGTTGGAATGATGCTTGGTAGGTTGGAATGGTGGTGGTTGGTTGATTGTTAGGTTGTTTGGCTTTCATTGGTTGGTAGATTAGTAGGTAGGTAGGTTGGTTGATTGGTTGGAATGTTAGTACTGTAGGTTGCAGGACATACGCTTTGGAAAAACACAAAACAAACAATTGTGTACTATATTGATCTGTCCACCTAAAATACATTTGGTCAAAAGGATACATAAATATATATAATGGACAAACCCAGCAAATGGGTTAAATGTTCGCCCAATGTGCTTTATTTAACCCAACTATTGTTTAAAAATTACTATATGGCTGTCAGCGGATTATCAGTGAATCCCAGTTGTCTCTGATGAAAGTTTGTAACACAGGTTGGTTGGTAGGTAATTGGAACTATGTATTACTTAGAAACCTTGAATATAGTGCTAAAAAGCTAAATTCCCTGCTGATTTTTTGGTTACTGGTTTGTGTGTGCAGTGGTGCAAAAGTAAGTGACACTTGTTTTAGTCTGGCCTACGCCATGCTTTGACCCATTGTCCTCTTTCATCTCTGCTTTATCTTTACATAAGCAAAATCCATAATAAAGGAATCTGAATTCCAAGCTTAGAAGACCATTTATCCATGTCAGGTTAGTGGTAAAGAAAAAAAAAAAGGCATTCACGACTGACCTCGTTATGGTCAGGATTTACAAGAGTGAGACAATCCAATTAGTTTAAGATGGAGCCGAAACATGTTCCTAATTTCATTAATATTCTATCAGAGCCAACGTATCACCGCACAGCGGGACTCAAAGATTCTCCACCACACTCTCTAAGCGTCTCTCCAGCCACCTCATCTGCTGCTTCATTAACCTTTGTCTTCCCAGAAACCTCTGCTCTTATGCTTCAAGTCACTGATAGGGACTTAACATACAGAATCAGAGGAAAGATACGGAGGTGGATTTTGCAAGGCTGCATGAGTACGGAGACGGAGAAAAGAAGATAAAATTAATTGCCCTTGGTAATGTGTGACTCACATTATAAAAGCGAAGTCGACAAGGCCAGTGCAGACCATACTTAATTTTATCTAAAACCGGAATTACTTGTTCTTGAATTATCTGCATTTCACTTTTATAGTGCTGATCAAAGCTTTCTAAAGTAGGTATGTGAAATAGTAAAATCTGTATTTCATTTTTTAACTACATTTCTTTGGAATACCCGCAGTGTCGCACTCTTCGACTCTTTCTTTTCTTTGCTACCTGTGCCTTCCTTCTATTTCCGCACAACTGAAGGTCAAAAGAGAGTGAGTGAGAGACACACACACCTACACCTGCATCTGCATATTGTATTTTCATATGTCTATGTCAGGTATAGAAATGCAGATGGAGAGGCCTTTATCCATAACAGCTTCGGAGCGTGTGACAGCTTGTATGACTGATACGTGCACTTTCTGTTCAGCACGGCGGATTTTAGCATGATCTGAATACGATCTGAACATGTCTGACTTAAAGGGACAGTTCACACAAAAATGAAAATGTCATAATTTTTTAGACCCTTTTAAAACCCATCTCAGATGTGTTCTCAACTTTTGAGTGAATGGTCCCTGATTTAATGGCAACATAGATATAGAGTTTTTATTTTGCATTGGATGACTAGCATCTTATAAAGCTGCATGTAACCTGTCAAGTTTAAAACCAAGTTATTGGGCAAAGGATGACTGAATTGCATTTACTCTAACAGATGCAATGTGGCCATTTCATTTGTTCACCTCCAAATGTGGTTTGAATGCTTGGTTTGCATTTACTTTACACTGTAAAACTTGAGTTATGTAAAAAAAAAAAATAGATATTGTCTATACCAATCATAGAATCATAAATAAGTATTATCATTAGCTTTATTGTTTCTCAGGAGCTAATTACCCTCCTCCACCCCCAGCTCCTCCTCTCGTCCAGTCAGGATCTGGCCTTCTGATTCCTCTTCAAATCAGACTATTTCTCGAATTATGTTGTACATTAAATTATGGAACATCTGCAATACATTTATGTTGGTTATGTTCTGTTTACCCTAGGGATTTATCGCTGCTCTCCCTGCTCTTATCCATGATTGTCAATATTTTTTGACGACAGTGTTCCTGACAGAACTTGTTGTGCACTTTGATCTTTACAGCTTTGCAGATCTTTTACATTCACAAACAACTACATTACACACTGCATGAAAGGTAATAAAAAAACATAAAAAAAAACATAATAAGGCCATTTTAACGACCCCCTGTGTTGTTTTTAATGTTGTTTATATGTCTATGTGGTGTTTTCATCATGCTTTAAGAAACGCCATGTGCAAATTCATAAGTCAACACCATTACCGAGTATTTTCTCCTTAAAACCGTACTGAAAAAAAAAACAAGTATGTTGGATTTACATGATTTCATCATGTACATCGGTCCCACATGAATCAATTAAGTTAAACAAACATAATTTGTTCATGTAACTTCAACATCATGGAATGTGGACATTTTAAGTGACTCAATTAAGTAGTCTCAAAGTGAATTTGATATTGCTCGCTGATTCATGCATTCAATTTCATATATTCATTCATCCAATTCAACTTCATATATTTTAATGTCACACAACTGAATCATAATACTGCACACTAAACATATTTTTAGCATCTTAAATGCTAAGCATTAAATCGTTCAAATAATTCCAACACAATTGAAAATTAAACACTATCTACTATAAGTCTACTATAAGAGACTATAAGTCTCCCCCTTTCTCATCTCAAAAATACATAAAATAACACTTTTATGCTGAGTTCACACCAAATGCGAATAGAGCGTCTGGAGTGAGTGATTTCCATGTTAAGTCAATGTAAAGGCGCGTTGACGCGCCTCTGGAGGTCCTAGCGTCCTGGATAGAGGCCTGAAAGTGAAGTTTCATAACTTTATTTTTTTAGGCTATTTAACTTTACCGTTGTAGCCTACTAGCGCTGACTTTGTTTGACTGAATTGTTTGCTTTATTTATTGTATAGCTTCTTTTAACTTTTACTTATACTTTTATAATGGCTATTGATCACACATAAACGGACATTTAACAAAAAGAGACTGGGTTGTGTTTTATGTCATATTTAATTTTATTACAGTGATAATCATATATATGCACACTTATTTTCTGAACTTTTTGTTTAAACATAAACGAAAAGAGGCATGGTTGTGTTTTATATTTCGTTTGTTATATACATGCAGTGAAGATAATCCAGGTATGCGTTGCCTGAACCACCTTTGTGTGTCTATTAGTGTTTAATATTTATATGAATATTTTTATGAAAATGTAAAGAGGCAGAGTGGTGTTTTATGACATATTTTGTTTTATTGTAGCCTAAAATATACACACAGGAGTGAGAGCGAGCTGTCATCCAGGCTCAGCTCCGCGTCTATTTTGATTCAAATGCTCGATTTATACGTGCGTCCAATTCGCTGTAGACGCGCGAATGTATTCAAAATGTTCAAGCGTCCAACTAGACATGAATTTGACACTCTTTTCGCTTTTGGTGTAAAAGCAGCATTACATTTAAAATAACATTTACTCTCTCTTGATTTAGCCATATGCAAAGCATGGGAACTAACAAGCTCCGCCCAGTTTGAGTTAATCAACACGAAAAGATTAAGTAAACAATTTTACTTGTATTTAAGTGGATTGAACACAATAAAATTAAGTTAGGACAAAATGTTTTGCAATTGTTTTACTTTAGCTCATTTTAATTAAGCTATTTGAACAAGCAGCAAAAATCTTTTTTTTTCAGTGTGCAGTGAACCAAAGATGTGGTTTGAAATTGTTCAAGTTGTTCTCTTCATCACATACTACCTTTTACCCAATCATGTCAACGTGTGGGCGGGCTTTAGCATATCATTAATTATGACCGCTCTGAAGCAGGGGAGTAGCGAAGAGAAAGAGAAGCCAGGTTATACCGTTATATATTTCTGTTGATATGAAAAATCGGATACATTTAGCAATATAGCGGGTGAATTATGTATATGATATATATTATGATGTTATGATGATAGGTGTGATTAAGTGTTGCATATTTATGTTATTTTAAGGCATGAAGAACATTTTGTCTCATGAAAAAAACGTTTATACATGTAATTTTGGTGACAAAGAGGAGTTTTAAGGGATAAAATTATTGACTGCAGGGGGACTTAAAGTATTTTGTCCAAAAAGCTCCACAAAGTATCATAAAAAGTTGTGGGATTATATTCCAAAACCCATGCAATAGCTTTATGTGAGGAACAGACTAAAATGTTTGTATTACAGGCCTACAGGCACCCTTTTTTTCAAGGAGTTTTTCAGGATTGACCTTTTTGGTGCTTAAAATGGCTGGCCGCTCATTAACTTTTGACTTAAACAATTGTAGAGTTCATTTAGGGTAGCGTTGCAAGAGTACACATTTTCATTAATCACTTGCATACTAGCATATCATACAAATGCATTAGTTTGCTTCTTTAAAAGAAAATAAAGAATCCACCAGTGAAGCAATCCACTGATTGGTTGGCATCTGGGTCATGTTGGATGAGTTGGTGATGATTGATGAGCGGGTGTTCTGGGTTCCCGCCGCTATGGTTAGCATTAGCATGTCCCATTTGACGAATGGTCCGGTGAGCTCTGCTGCCCTGCTCTACTTAATAATGATATTGCCCTGGAGAGATGGGTCAAGAACGCAATTGAAATGGAAACCGATTCTGAAGTGGATGCTAATGCTTTATGTGCCGAGGATGAAACAAGACAGTTCATGAACAAGTTGCACTGACCCGTATTACATGAGCAAGAGGGCTATTGATCTGTTAATATAATCGAAGCTTGTGTCCATAAAATAGCTATGAGAAGAGTTAATATCCGGCCTGTTTAAAGATTTACCAACCAATGGAACAGAAAAAAAGACCCTAAAGCAATTCTGCTATGGAGCTCAGACACACACTTACACACTCCTTAGACCCTGACACCTCCAGCTCTCTGTCAATGATAAGGTTTTGAAACGGTTCAGCCTCGCCGATTCAATTATATTTGAGGCAGATTATATTTATTTATTTATTTATTTTCAAATTTGGCACAAACTTAAGACTGGTGGCACTTTAAAACAGAAAAGGAAGAAGAAAAAAAAGCTCAAGGGAAATGATAGATTTAACAGTGTGACTGCGCTTTAGGGTGAGTTAAAGTGTGTGTGCTTTCGTGCCGTAATGAATTACTCATCGGAGTGTGTTACAAGATTGACAGCGTTAAAGAGATTTATGCTTGTGATGCACTGCGATTATGATGAGATCAAAACAAGCAAGTCAGGGATTGGAAATGAAGATATCACATTAAACACGAGGCGGTGCTGCCACAACTTTAAACGTGTTCATTAAGACTTGCAAATTAGGAACACGGTTTGTGTGTTCATCAAATTTATGAGTTTCCTGTCTTGTATAGGAAATACAAATTGAGATGCAGTGTTGATCATGTTTTATTATTGTTATTAGTTGTTATTGTTTAAAGGATTGCTCTAGGTTTAATACATGTTCAAATCTACCAAAAGCATCATGGCTGTATTACCACCATTCACTTTCATATGTGTTTATTGTTTTATATGTATTGTATATCAAACAATATGTTTTTGAATATAAAATCATTTGAGGCTGAGAAATATTGTGAACTATTATTAAAATAACTGTTCAATATAATATTTTATAATAATCAATGAAATATATCTAAATATAAACTCACCTAAAGGATTATTAGGAACACCTGTTCAATTTCTCATTAATGCAATTATCTAATCAACCAATCACATGGCAGTTGCTTCAATGCATTTAGGGGTGTGGTCCTGGTCAAGACAATCTCCTGAACTCCAAACTGAATGTCAGAATGGGAAAGAAAGGTGATTTAAGTAATTTTGAGCGTGGCATGGTTGTTGGTGCCAGACGGGCCGGTCTGAGTATTTCACAATCTGCTCAGTTACTGGGATTTTCACGCACAACCATTTCTAGGGTTTACAAAGAATGGTGTGAAAAGGGAAAAACATCCAGTGTGCGGCAGTCCTGTGGGCGAAAATGCCTTGTTGATGCTAGAGGTCAGAGGAGAATGGGCCGACTGATTCAAGCTGATAGAAGAGCAACTTTGACTGAAATAACCACTCGTTACAACCGAGGTATGCAGCAAAGCATTTGTGAAGCCACAACACGCACAACCTTGAGGCGGATGGGCTACAACAGCAGAAGACCCCACCGGGTACCACTCATCTCCACTACAAATAGGAAAAAAAGGCTACAATTTGCACGAGCTCACCAAAATTGGACAGTTGAAGACTGGAAAAATGTTGCTTGGTCTGATGAGTCTCGATTTCTGTTGAGACATTCAGATGGTAAAGTCAGAATTTGGCGTGAACTGAATGAGAACATGAATCCATCATGCCTTGTTACCACTGTGCAGGCTGGTGGTGGTGGTGTAATGGTGTGGGGGATGTTTTCTTGGCACACTTTAGGCCCCTTAGTGACAATTGGGCATAGTTTAAATGCCACGGCCTACCTGAGCATTGTTTCTGATCATGTCCATCCCTTTATGACCACCATGTACCCATCCTCTGATGGCTACTTCCAGCAGGATAATGCACCATGTCACAAAGCTCGAATCATTTCAAATTGGTTTCTTGAACATCACAATGAGTTCACTGTACTAAAATGGCCCCCACAGTCACCAGATCTCAACCCAATAGAGCATCTTTGGGATGTGGTGGAACGGGAGCTTCGTGCCCTGGATGTGCATCCCACAAATCTCCATCAACTGCAAGATGCTATCCTATCAATATGGGCCAACATTTCTAAAGAATGCTTTCAGCACCTTGTTGAATCAATGCCACGTAGAATTAAGGCAGTTCTGAAGGCGAAAGGGGGTCAAACACAGTATTAGTATGGTGTTCCTAATAATCCTTTAGGTGAGTGTATATATATATATCCATGAGCCAAAACAGCGCGACCCACTGGGGCATGAACTCTACAAGAGCTCTGAAAGTGTCCTGTGGTATCTGGCACCAAGACGTTAGCAGCAGATCCTTCAAGTCCTATAGATTGAGAGCTGGAGCTACCCTGGATCAAACATGTTGGACCAGCAAATCCCAAAGATGCTCGATTGGGTTGAGTTCTGGGGAGTTTGAAGGCCAGGGCAACTCCTTGAACTCTTCCTCATATTTCTTAAACCATTCCTGAACAATGTGTGCAGTGTGGCAGTGTGCATTATCCTGCTAAAACAGGCCAATTTCCACTGTTGGGTCAAAAGCAGGCATGCTAGTGCGTGCCAGGGCCAGTCGCGTTTCTACTGTCACTTCCGGGGCTTGATCGGGTCTCATCTCGGCTTCCTCAGGGCCAATGGCTAGGGATTTTTGGCCCACCAAATACCTTGGTCCAAAGCGGGCCAGCTCAGGCTTGAGGAGTGGTTACAAACAAAGGCGGAGATTATCTGGAGACAGCAGCACCGCGGATGATTGTATATACCAGCTAGCATCAGCATTAAAGACTTTAAAAATCATTTTAGCTCAAAACTCTCTTTCAGACAGCAGCGTGTGTTGAGTGTTGAGATGTGGATTCTGATCACCGTAAAAGGCAGAAATATGTATATGCCATTCAAAAAACTTGTTAACCATTACCATAGTAAATATGACCTCTTGAAGAAATCAGACAAACCATATACTGTAGGCTATCACAATTGCGTATTTATTTTATCTGTCAGTACGTCTCGTCTTTTTATACCGGACTGTCCAACGCTGTCTCATGATCATTACGTATTTGTACGAAGTGGCTAATTCATACGAATTCGTACAACCTCACTCATATGAATTCATACGATTTGTCTATACTGCTACTGATTTTTCGTACAAAATTATATGAATTGACCAACTCGTCATATAATTTAGCAAAAATCTTTCAAAGTCGTATGAGTGAGGTTGTACAAATTCGTACAAATTAGCCACCTCGTAAAAAATATGTACCAATTGCCGTAAGTTTGTAGTCTAGAAATCAAGACACACCCTAGCGGTAGCAAATCTAATTTGCAGCCAGGGTAGTCTAGCAACTCTCCATTGGCTTGCGAGCTGGAAAAACCAAACTCTGGTCAGGCCAATCACATCGTGTATAGAGTCGGTGGGCGGGCTTAACATAATGACGGTAGAGTTGCTGCGGTTCTGCGTGTTACCCGTAAACAAATAAGCTGGCGAACAGCGGCCTTTCGAATCAGCTTTGGCCGTGACTCTGGAAGACTTGTTAAGCTTTTCTTGGAGGAAAGAACAAAGAATGGCACAAGTAATTCTTAAGAAAGGAAGATGTGTTCGGAGTTTTGCCGACCAGATACGGCGAAAGTTTAATCTATCAACTAGCTCCGCTTCACCTTCTTCTTTGCTCTGGTTGGTTGTAGCGTGCAGAGGGAATTTGAAAGACAACCGTTTATCCCCCCCCTCGGATTGAGCCCTGTCAATGGTGAGTTCCCAGACCCATTTACATTCGGATCAATATATCACTTATTATTGTAAAACTTTGGTAAAACATTGATGTTTGGGTTTAAAATCTTTAAATTAACAACAAAAAATGGCTACAAACTGCTGCTTTGTGATTGTTTTGCTATCTCGCTAGTTTCCAATTATTTCTTTCTGATTAGTTTTCTGATAAAACTTCCATTTGTTGGTGAAATGATGGGTTTATGTGACGTTGTTCCAGAGAGGCGTGTTACGGCTGGGTTTTAGTGTAGCTCTGTGAAGCTTCTGGTCCGATGGTGGAAACGCAGTGTGTAGAAGGAAACGGGACTCATCGGAAGAGGCGACCTTCTTCCACTGATCTAAGGTCCAGTTCCAGCGCTCACATTTCCATTGTAGGCGCTTTTGACGGTGGACAGGGGTCATCATAGGCACTCTATACAGCTATACAGCCCCATACACAGCAGACTGCAAGCACTGTGTTGTGACACATTCCTCCCATAACCATCATTCAAATTTTGTGGGACTTGTGCCACAGTAGACCTTCTATTGGCTTAAACAAGATAGGGTAGATAGGATAGCCTTCAATGCCCTCATGCATCAATGAGCCTTGGGCACTCAACACCCGGTTTGTGGATTGTTCCTTCTCTAACCACTGTTGGTAAATGCTCACCACTGCTGACGGGGAGCAACACACAAACCTTGCCATTTCAGAGATACTCCCAGTCGGCCTTGCCATAATAATTTGGCCCTTTTCTAAGTCACTCCTGCATCCAACATGCTGATTAGAAAAACTGATTTTTGCTTTCCGTCTAATCTTCCCAGATCTTAATATGTGGCCTTGTTAGGAGGATCAATGATATTCGCTTCATTATTATATATTACACAGTACCGTTCAAACGTTTGGTAACATTACTTTTTATTTATGTTTTTAAAAGAAGTCTCTTATGCTCATCAAACATGCATTTATTTGATCAAAAATACAGTAATATTGTGAAATATTATACCAATTTAAAATAATGTTTTTTTAATATACTTTAAAATACAATGCATTTCTGTGATGCAAAGCTGAATTTTATTATCAGAAATCATTCTAATATGCTGATTTATTTATTCCAGTATTGGAAACACTTGTGCTGCTTAACAACCTGTGATTTTTTTTTTTAAGGTGAATGAATAAAAAGTTAAAAAGAACAGCATTTATTTAAAATATAAATATTTTGTAACAATATACACTACTGGCGTCAGTAATTTTTGTCTTTCTTTTTTTTTAAAGAAATTAATTATTTTATTAAGCAAGGATGTAATAAATTGATAAGAAGTGATTGTAAAGATTTATATTTTTAGAATAGATTTGTTTGTTTCCAACATTGATAATAACTATCAAATTGGCATATTAGAATGATTTCTGAAGGATCATGTGACACTGAAGACTGGAGTAATGATGCTGAAAATTCAGCTTTGAATCACAAAAATAAATTATATTTTAAAGTAAAATAGAAAACCATTATTTTAAATTGCAATAATATTTCACAATATTAATGTTTTTTCTGTATTTTTTATCAAATAAATGGCCATTTAAATATTGAAATGCGTTACTCGGGTTGTGTGGGAAGTTTTCTCTCTGTGCAAACATCCAAAGCATGCGCCTAGAAAAGCTGTTTCTCAGACCGCGCGCAAATACTGAATTAAGCTCCGTTTAAAGGTGGGGTAAGTGCTTTCTGGTAACCGATGTTGATTTCAAATCACCAAAACAAACACGCCCCTATTTTGATAGCTCCGCCCCACACATGGCGGAATCTGCTGTGCCAGCCGGTAAAAGTAATCCCTTACAAAAAAGTAAAAAGTAATCCCTTGCATCCCAAAAACACAAACAGAGTTCTCATGAACAACTCAAAGCACGAGCACAACAGTTCAACTAACGAACATATTACAATTATGACAAGATTAGAGGGTTATATAAATCACGAAAAGAGGAACCAAAGGAAACATACATATATTAGGAGTTTATTATCTTACTTTTCGGATACACTTTGGGAGCTGACGCTTGAAACAGACACTGGAGGAGGTTTAGACGCTCCAGACTTATACAGTGTGGAAATGAATGGGTCTTTATCATCGCTGAAGTGAATGACAATACGATCACAAATGGACAAACAAGCAAACATGACACACAAGCATATTCCAGCAAAAGCCAGCATATATTAGTTCTGTGAAACAAAACAAAATCAATGTTACTCGCCTACCGAGAAGAAATAAAGCAACCTCGACCTTTGCTCCTTGAGTTCTCTCCAGCGCTGGAAAGCTGATCTGATATTTACACAGGTCCTACTTCTTGCCTGATTGTAAGCCTTCTTTTGTTCCACAGACATCTTCCACATGTGTTTTTTTATCTGCCATCTCTTTCCTTCTGTCGTCGCTCGGCTGTCCTGTGTTGTGTATTTTGAATAATGACGTGCACCGAGCGCTCTCTTCTCTCCGTCATTAGTAGACACGCCCCTTACTGCTGATTGGCTATAAGTTCGTTTTTGTACTCGCCCGAGACACTTTACTAAAGCAGTTTTGAAATACCACTTACCCCTCCTTTAACGTCTTCTTGTGCTTGAACGGACAAATTCATACAAAATTGTCAAAACATCTCTGGTAAACACAGGTTATGCCTTAAACAGTTGAGAAAGATAACACGTGTATCATCATATTAGATCCATGAATTCGTTCTTAAAGGGACAGCATCCTAATAGTCCTGCTGCAGTCTGTGTTTTTAATGTTAACCAAACAGAGGCAAAAATCCCTCACTGCTCTTGACTGAATAACTTTGGTAACTTTAATAAGGATTCATCTGTTTAATTTATACAGTGAAGACTACGCAGTGTTATTTTACAGTGTTATTATCTGAAAGTGAATTTTTACTGGTATCTAAAATGTTGGTGTCATAACTGTCTGTTTTTGCAAAAATCGTTTCATGACTGGTTAAAAATATTCATGCACGGCCTTATGCAGGTGTGGTAAAAAGTTAGTTTAGGCCCTGTATGTATAACTGTAATTTGTGACTATTTTTATAAAGTTCTTTTTTTTAGTTAAACAGAATATTTTTTAAAGGTCCCATGGCATGAAATTTTCATTTTATGAGGTTTTTCAACATTAATATGAGTTCCCCTAGCCTGAATATTGTCCCCAAGTGGATAGAAATGTTGATCGGTGTAAACCCGAGTTCTGGCTGTCTCTCTCTGCCTTTGAGAAAATGACAGGCCAGACGAGCCAATCCTGAAGTCTCCTGGTTTGACGTCCAAGCAGGAACTGTTACCTCCCTTTCCTCCACCCAGAGAATCTGGCACGCCCATGCAAACGCTCGAGAGATCATTGCATCATTGCTTGTGAATGAGTGAATGCTGGCAGTTTCTCAGTGTTTGGATGTACAAATGCAAACAGAAGTCTTTTTTCAGTTCCTTCTGATCTGTGATCAGTGATTTCTTATGTGTAGCTAATTATTTATTATTCGTGCACACGCTGCGGCTTCTCTCTCTCCCGACAGAACGGTGTTTTCGTGTTTTCTATCTTGTGAGTCAGTGTTTTTGTACGTCCTCGTCGCGTCTATCGGTTCTACAATGTGCATACAGTCGTTACATCTTTAGAGATAAACCTTACACACGCCGAGGCTCGGGCTGCACTGTCCGGTCGGCCTCCAACATCCCCGACCCCCAGTACTGCATCTGGCCCACAGCGGAGGCGCCTTACGCGGCACGAGATTAAGCAGAAGGGGGGTAAGCGTGAGGGTATCTGGGCTAGGCTAGCCAGCTATTCCCACAATAAACTGGATTACATTTGATTACTGATGTTGTGTCTTTGTTTGCGCTGTGTACTCAATGCGCGTCACTGACGCTTTCCATATGATAGGAACATCTAAAAATAATGGTATTATCAACACTTACTCATAACTCGTTCATCTCGACAGCTGTAATGGTACTTTGCATGTGTTACAAAGTTGGTAATAATGATGAAGACGGACTCGGCGTGACTGGGACTCGTGTTTATTCAGAACTCTCATATACAAACACAATAAACTCGTGCTGACTGACAGCGCTCTCATAACTCAGTAGTTCCTATAAATAACTTTGTTAGCAATCGCTGAGCTCAGTCTCTGGTACATTTGTGATGTCCGGTTCGCGAACGACCTTTCTTTTGAACCGGTTCTTTTTAGTGAACCGAATCAGTTCACCAAATCTGACTGAATCGTTCTAAACGGTTCGCTTCTCCAGTCAGCGCTGATCCATAATTTACTAAAGTTACTAACTTTCTGACATGAGTGACAGTCCCTCCGACTAGGAATAGACTAATAACCTGAAGTATATGCTGTAACTAAAACAGTTCACTGAACTGAGACTGACAGAACCGATGTGAAGTGAACTCCGGTCCATCCGTCTCTCTGGCAGCAGCTCGTGCCTGCTCGTGCCTCGTAGACCTCGTTAAACCACGCCCCCTCCGCTCATTTCAAATGCAAAGATGTCAGCCAATCACAACAGTGGGCGTTTTTACTGAAGTCTCACAGCAGACACGCCTCTTGTAACAGGGCCTTCAGCCACAGGGCAAACAGCAGTATAGAAAAAATGCCTTTTATTTCTAAATTATGATATTTTAGGATGTAAAAATCATACTAACAATATAAGTACACCTCAGGAAACATTATAAAATAATAGAAAAATGCCATGCCATGGGACCTTTAATGAAGCAAACAAATGCACTGGTCTTATTGCAATCTCTCACCACTCTACAATATCTGTTTGTAGACAAAACGTCACAGACGGAGCTCTTCACGTCCACTAGCTGAGCTATTTGGTCCCTGAGGGACAGTGAAGATACTAGAGACTAAGAACCTCTTGTCTGTGTTTCAGATCATGTTGCTGACGGATCCAGAGGTGGAGAGCAGTTTGCTCATCAGCTCAGATGAAGGCGCCACTTATCAAAAATACCGTCTCAACTTCTACATCCTCAGCCTGTTGTTTCATCCTGAGCAGGAGGACTGGATCCTTGCTTATGGCCATGACCAGAAGGTATACACAATCATTTTAGTTAAATAATTCCTGGAAAAATATGGCAAACAGCATCAAATTATGAGGAATAGCATTCAGAAAGGCACACTTCATGTGGTTCTCTAATTATCAAGCTGTTTTATTGCCAAACAAAACCAAATGCAAGAAAGCCAACGGAAAAACACATTCATAGTATTTGCATACTTGATAAACATTCGAGGCACAAGCTGCAAAGCAAGACATTATAATAATGAAACGCATGCGTGCAAATGGGTGCTAATCTATATTTGGGATTGAAATATGTCCTCAAAGGGCAATTATCAATGTGAGAGGAAGTAAGTCTTAAAGAGACAATTTCAGTGAGCTTAAAGTTGGCAATTAAGACAATTTATGGATCCCCAGTTGAAGGGAATTACCATTAATTATATGCTTTCGAGCTCATGGTTTAGGGCTAATAAATTATGAAAAAATTTTACTCTTCTGAAAAGATTGTTTAAGCATCAGATTTAATCATATCAAAAGATAATTTAACTATTCAAGATTTGTTTTTAGTTTTTTTTTTCCTGATGCAACTGATGAATCATTTTAATTCTTTCCCTCTTTAATTTTGGATTATATTCATTTCTGAATTGATTTGATTTTTTACTCCTTGATGTGGATCTAAATGATCTAATTGATTAAGATTATGAACATACACTTTTGAAAAAAGGTTTTATTCAAAAATAACAATGACAAATTACCAAAAGAAATCTGACAAATTACCTTTCACAGTGACATGCAGTATAATCAAATAACATTGATGATAGTTTCAAGTCTCGAGTGATGGTGTTAGACAGCATTGACTTCACCCTTGAATGAGGGCCAGTGAGAATTACAATTAAATGAACACAATCAAAAAGAATCATCAGCCAATTGACGGCTAATAGTTGACTGTTTGCATAATGTGCATGACTAGCCACGGCAGCAAGCAAACAGCACAAAAAGAAAACACAATCACCAGTGTAATTAAACCCTATCAAATCTATGCTACAAATAAATGCATAATTTATTAGTGTTGACAGATTTTGTATAGTGTCATTGGCGAAGTTCCTGAGGTTTGTTTTATTATAACAGTAAACATCAGAGAGGGAACAATCTCAAATAAAAAGCACAGTAACCTTCATTGGTGAACATATTTGTGCTTCACTTTATTTTGATGGGCTCTTTAACACATTCTGTATAAGTAAGGTTGCATCAACATGTCTACTAACTCTCATTAGAGTGTTAGTAGAGTATTAGTAGACTGGTAGGGTTAGGGTTAGAATAAGTTGACATGTACTTGCAAAGTTACTTCTAGTCAGTAGAATGTCTGTTGTTGGACCATCAAAATAAAGAGTTAGCGGATACACTGTAAACCCGAATAAGTTGGGCTAACTATAAAAATTGAGGTAATCAGTTACATAAATTTTTTTGAGTTATTATATTCCCAATTTTAAGTTAGCAGAACTATCAAGTTTTGAGTTTGTAGTACTCATCTTAATTGCTCCTAACTTGAAGTACTGAGTTAGCTAACTTTTTCTTCTATGTTGAGTTCTTGCAAATCAAATGAGTTATTTACTTCACTGTAAACCCTAAGTCAGGGTTCATCAAACTCGGTCCTGGAGGGCCACTGTCCTGCGGTGTGTTTGATCAGGGTTGGAGCTAAACTCTGCAGGACAGCGGCCCTCCAGGACCGAGTATGAGGAACCCCTGCCCTAAGTTGTCAGAACTCAGAAAAGTTGAATTAGAGTTTTTCTCTGCGGGCCCTGTACAGGGTCCGGAATGAAATCATCACGTATATACTTTCAATTTTAAATGTCTGTGGAGGAGCTCTGACCTCATTTGGGGTACCATTTGAAAGCTTAGAGTCTCTACTTTCTGGAGATATGCATCACTTTGGCATTTGTTTTACACAAAGTAACTTATTTACACTAAATTACTCTGGTACCATTTCCGCCTGGATTTGGCCTAACCAAATGGAAAAGCTTCCCATACCCACATACAGTGGTCTAAATACACAATGTTGGTGTCATTTTACAGAAAACCCTTTGAAGTTACATAAAGCACTGGTAAAAGGGATAAACATGTAAGTATATGTTGTCTGAGCTGTAATAACCCCCCCAAAAAGAGACGCTTTTTAATTTTTTTGGTTAAAAATTCATTTTTGAAAGTGTGTAACTCAAGCCCTGTGAGCTCTAGCACCCTGCGGACAGTTTTTGCTGTTTCCACTACATTCTAGAAAATACTGGAAAAAAGATTTTTGTCTTGATCATGTAGGCCTATGCAAGATTTATTCAAATTAATCTAAATGGAAGAATATGACCTTTTTATGTAATTTCCATCTTCCGTGGTATAAATGCAATATCCCTGTCTTTAGCCCTATTCGCACGGGATTAGTGTTATCTGGGGACCTCATGTGATTTAGAAATTACTCCCCCACATCTGAACTTTGCGTGGCGCATTCACACGGGATAAGCAAGCCTGTGATTTTACTCGAATTTACTGACTTATCTCCCGGATATGATGTCAAGACTTGTAAATGTTTTTTCGTTATAGATATAGCTGTATGAAATTATAAACTATATCGTATCGATATAATTTTGATTGTTTTATAGTAATACAAATAATTTTAGTTCAGTTAGAGAACAGACGCTACAATTAAAAACTGAACTGAGCAATAATAACAATATACGGCGGAAGATTCAGTTTCAAACCTAAATGTAAAAGCGCCCATTTAAGCGAGTTTTAATTAAGAATAATATTAAACACACCATTCAAATAATTTACTCCCAAATTAGCGCTCATTCTAAAGTTAAAGTATAATCCGCGCGGCCGCACGGAATTCATAACGGTGCGCATTTTATGCAGCCTAGCTCCATTCTTCGTGAAAGATAAAGATAAAAATGCGCAAAACCTTGCAAAAATTATATACGATCCGCCTAATCCCGGCCAAATCACAGAGATGCCGATTCGCACGGGACTAATATTATCACAGGACCTCAGTGTTTGGCGAAATATGGTAGGTCATTTGCGGGGGAATTTTTACTTTACATATTACAGACATGGCCGATTCGCACGGGATTAAGATCACAGACATTCTCTGCAATTATTACAAATCACCAGAGGTCCCCAGATAATATAATCCCATGCGAATAGGGCTTTTGTTTACAGAAAACGCTGAAATTACTCCCTTCAGATCCATTTGAATAAATCTTGCATACAACATGATACAGACAAAATTCTTTTTTCCACTATTTTCTGGAATCTAGTGGAAACAGCCCAAACTGTCAGCAGGGGGCTAGACCCCACAGAGCCTGAGTTATACACTTTCAAAACTGAATTTATAACCAAAAAAATAAAAAAGCATCTCTTTTTGGGGGGGTTATTACAGCTTAGACAACGTATATTTACATGTTTCTTTACTTGAAATATTTGAGTACTCTAATTTAAACATTTAACTTAAATTATCAGGTTATCTCAACATAAATATTTTGCTAGCAATAACAAACTAATTCAGAAATATGCCAATTTGCTAACATGTTAACAATAGCATGGTATAGCTCTTGCTGAATGAGTACAGCAACTTAAAATATGTAACTGACCATGATGGTAACTCTCCAAAAAAAACACATTAACATAAACTCTTCTACATTAGCATAACACAATATTAATCACTACTAAATCTCTCTAATCTTGCACAAAAAAACATGATATAAAACGTAATTTTAGCATTTACTCTCCCTTTCGAGTGCCATGGGCAAAGCATGCTGGGGAAAAACATCCCAGCCCAGTTTCAGTTAAACTTATGTTAGTCTAAAAGAAAGGAAACGAGTTCATACAACTCAAAACAATGAAACGGCTCAGTTTACTTGAAACATGTCAGTGTTGTGAACTCAAAAGAAAAAAGAAAGTTCAACATAGTCATAATATTTGATTGAATTATGCTAATTTGTTTCATTTAAGTTCGTCCTACTCAAAACAATTAAGCAATTTTGAGTGTTAGGGTATACTAATGAGAGTTAGTTGCAAATGTACTTATAGGCAACAGAATGTTCAAAGAGGACCATCAAAATAAAGTGTTACCTATAAAACAGCTTAAAACAGACTATGCTGGTCTTAAACCAACTGAACACCAATTCAGACATCCCACCTCCCATGGGAGTCTCCCGCATACTGATAGCAGCTCCCTGAAGCCCGCAGATTATATGCAATATCCTGGAAATTAAGCGAGCGAGAGAGAAACCTTTCCACCTTGTATTAAGATGGGTTTTCGGTGAATCGATCACAAGTGGTCAGCCAAGATGCATTACCGTTTCACCTGTTGTCTTCTGTGACCACTTGCTTTTGGATTTTGTGGAGAACCTCGCCTCTTATTTAATCACAACTACAGCACTTTCGCCGCACGAATACTATTGAATGAACCCGTGTTAGCTGGCTTATGCGAATTAGTGATATATATATATATATGAGTATATGCAGGCTGGGAGACTGGCTTAGGCTAGCTTTAAGCAGTTGTTTTCAGCAAGACTATACTCTTCGATTCTGTCTGATTTGGTTTAGTTTGATCCCATTTGTCTATGTCTAAATATGACGAGCTCCATCCACCCACAGTCAGGATGTTATAATGGATACAAGATTGTGGACAGTTTCCAACTAATGTAAATACAAGTGCTGCATTGAAACCCCTCACTGTTTTATAACTGTCTCGTAAAACATGGTAAAAATATGCTGCTATGTGCAAGGCAAGTAAAGTTTCACACCTCTGGAAAACCTCAGCTCAACGCATATCATTCCAAAGTGCTTTTTCATATTTGTATTTGCCATTTATATAATATGAGTTTACCCAAAGCACTGTGCACATAAATATGATGTTTCTTGTCATACTGAGAAATATATATGTGTGAGTAATTTTTATGCCGAATTTCAGATCTTCATGTTTGTTCTCTTGCTGATTGCCACTTTTCCAGTGTAATTATACTAATTTTGAAATGAGCATGTTAGGATTGTTTTATTCTGTATCTTATTGGAAAATTCATAATTTCCTTTGCTCCGTTTGAAAACCTAGTTAGCTGCCTACGTAAGCAGTATTTTAAGACATCTGTGGCACGTTCCTGATGCGAATTAGGTTTAAAAAAGTAGGCAACTTCGTTATGCTGCCTTCTAAGATACCTTGTTTTGGATCAATTTTAAGGCAGCATCATATTCTTCGAGAAGACAATTCCCATGCCTTGCAACAAACTTTTTTTTTTTAAATGTGAGAGGAATGCTGATTATAAATATACTTCCATTAAAAATTTTGTGTTGCTAAGATTTTGTATGTTTTTTTATGCTCATCAAGAATCATCAAAAATACAGTAAAAACATTAATATTGTGAAATGTTATTATAATTTAAAATATACATTTCCTATTTGAATGCATTTTAAAATGAGTTTATTCCTGTCATGTCACATTTTCTTTAGCATCACATGATCCTTCTAATATGCTGATTTGGTGCAC
Organism: Gobio gobio; assembly: GCF_949357685.1. Taxonomy (NCBI): domain Eukaryota; kingdom Metazoa; phylum Chordata; class Actinopteri; order Cypriniformes; family Gobionidae; genus Gobio; species Gobio gobio. Next base: position 51,148,892 of record NC_137099.1, on the reverse strand, counting down.
ATAATTAATTTCTTATTATTATCAAAAATAGTAATATTTTTGTGGAATCCATGACGCCCTTTTCTAAAATTCTTCGAGGAATAGAAAGTTCAAAAGAACAGCACTGATTTGAAATGTTTTATAATTTTTAATTCTCTTTACTATCACTTTTGAGCATTTTAATGCATCCTTGCTAAATAATTTTGGTAACTTTATTTTACAGTATCCTTGTTACACTTTACATGTACTTACCATTGTAATAACAGTAAATTATGCATAATTACATGCAACTAACCCTCAACCAAACCCTAATCCTACCTTAACCCTATAGTAACATGTAGTTAATTAATATTACTCATTACTTAAATATTTAATTACACTGTAACAATGACACCTTAAAATAAAGTGTAACCATAATTTCTTAAAATAATTTCTTTAAAAAAAAGACTGACCCCAAAGTTTTGAACAGTATACTGATAGTATCTTATTCAATAATGGGAAAAAAATATTGATAACAAATATTTTCACCCAATGTGTGTATTTTGATGCATATTGGATTATAATGCCAACAAGCTAATGTCAAAATATGCATGGAAATTGCACTTCCATTTTGTGTAGTGTGTGTGGAGTTGCTTCTAGATTTCATAATAGTAATATTGTGGCCTTAGAAGGCAGCTGACTATGTAGGTGGTAAGGCAGCACACTAGGTTGTTGAACAGAGCTAATGATAAGAATATAGAGTAAACCAAACTTAAACAATGCCACTAGGCAGTTGTACGATTTAATTATAGCAGACTAATATACAATGAGAAGTGGCAGAAATATTCATATAATTTCTTTGCTAACACAATTTTTCGTCCTCAGCTCTACAGCTCTGTTGAGTTTGGCCGTCGATGGCAGCTCGTTCACGAGCGGGTGGCACCCAATCGATTCTACTGGTAAGCTCTCTGTGTGATTCCTCTTTCTGCGTGTGGAACATCAATCATTTGAACTCCTGCATTTTGTGGAGGATAAAAAAATAAACCAAAGAACACGGATTGTTGTTCAACCCTGATGTGATCTTCCCCACTGTGTTCCACCACCAACGCTATCTCAAGGTTTATGTCCAAACCTTAGAAGTTTTTTAATGAATGTTGTCAGTAGACCTTGTTACTAAGTCGGAGTCTGCATTTGCAATGTTGCAAATGATTTAGTCATTAAGAAAGCTTATTCAACTCGATCAGGATGGCTAATAGATGTCTAGACTGCGGTGATTAAAGAGACCGGTTGAGAAATAAATTCTAAATGCGATTCGATTTTATGTTTATCTCTGGTCTCAAGTGGACAAGCTGGAATGAACTGAAAAGGGTGCATGGATTGATTTATTTTTTCTTTTCTTTATTTTTGACAAGTTTATTTAATATTATAAATATATACTCCACTAAATCTTGACTACTGGGAAGTGAAGAAGTGAAAATAAATAAATAAAATTAAATAATGTACAAAGGAATCAGTTTAAAATATAGAGGCATGTCAAATATTTTTACAGCATTTGACATTCGTATTGATGCATGGATAAACTAATAAATAAAACTGCAAGATGGTTTGAAAATATTTTTTTATATATTTAATCAATCTGGTAGAGATTTGAATCTTGTAGAGTTGACAAAATAACTATATTGTCATATCACATATGTATTAAATTCTGTAGACATGTTTTCTGTTGTTGCTAACTACTGATAAAGTAAGACCAAAAAGACTTAAACTTAATATTTTTATGTGTGTGTACAGTCAAACAAACATTTATTCAGACACCTTCTACATTTTCTCAGTTTATTCGCTATAGTTTAGAAAAACATATAGTAAAATATGAAGTCAAGAGTTAAACTGTCAGAACAAATGAATCTTGATAATCTCAGATAACTTTGATAGAAAGGTTTTGACAATTACAATCAACCAATCAGCTGTCAGCTGTTAAATTTTAGTACCCAATTAGATAATACCAATTTAGGTCAACCAATTACCAAGCAATGCTTCATTTTGATCGGTCCGTGGTGTAAAAGGTTGCATTATCAATTAAAGAAAAATCTCTTAAGTAAAACATTGTCGGGTCAAAGTGTCTGAATAATTTTGTTCCCAATTTTTTATAAGTTTTACTGGTAGTCCACTGTATGAAGAATTTTGGGGTATAATATGTCAGTTTACTTTCATTTGCTATCCTCACTTACATAAATGAACTAGTGTCCTGCACCCACTAGTAAAAAAATATAAAAAATTATATCTGGCGTCTGAATAATTTTTGGTTTGACTGTATATTTGTCTTCATGGCCATAAAGACATGAAGACAAATAATGTTGTCGCTATGACCAAGAGAACTAGATAGCGGGTACAAGCGTCCGGAATGGGTTTCCTCAGGAGGGTGGCTGGCGTCTACCTTAGAGATAGGGTGAGAATTTTGGCTATCCGTGAGGAACTCGTAGTAGAGCCGCTGCTTCTTTGCGTTGAAAGGAGCCAGTTGAGGTGGTTCGGGCATCTGGTAAAGATGCCTTCTGGGTGCCTCCCTAGGGAGGTTTTCCAGGCACGTCCAGCTGGGAGGAGGCCTCGGGGAAGTCCCAGGACTAGGTGGAGAGATTCAATCTCCACACTGGCCTGGGAACGCCTTGGGGATCCTACAGTCAGAGCTAGTTAATGTGCCTCGGGAAAGGGAGGTTTAGGGTCCCTTGCTGGAGCTAATGCCTCCGCGACCCGACCCCAGATTAGCGGTTGACAACCCGTTCTCACTCCCAAGGCGTCAAAATTTGAAGCACCGTCACAACGAAGACGCTAAAGGCACCCCATGGCGTCATTTTTCGAAGCGTAAGGTGGTTTATTGATTTCAGTGAGAAACCTTTGGTGTCATTCACAGACGCGTTGGGCATGGGAACGTTATTGGCATGATGAAATTACATATTGGGTTATGATTTTGCCATTATGACATGTTGGAGTGTGATTCTCAATTTAATCAGCCAGCATCATTTTATTTACATTTATTTACACTATTTAGACATGTTTGAACATGTAACCCAACCCAACCCAACCCTATCCCATCCCTAAACCTACCCATTTGTGTATTATATGATAAAAAAACAGGATATAAGAGGCAGATACGACTGCATGCACAATTTATTCAAAAAGTACAAATATTCCAAGTGTTCCGAGGCCAAACGATTGATTTGTGTGAAGAAAATTCCCAAAAGCGATCAGGGTCTCCATCCGCCGAAGATAATGCTCACATTCAAATTTCAAAAATTGACTTTTGCTAAATTGTACGTATTTGACGAGTTGGTAGATTCGGATGATTTCGTACGAATGACCTACCCCTAACCCCGCCCCTAAACCTACCCATCACTGCAGTATAGAAAAATCGTATGAATTCATAGTGACGTTGAGTGAGGTTGTACAAATTTGTACGTAATAGCCACCTCGTACAAATACGTACGAATTGGTCGTGCGATAGCTTTGGTAATAGCTGTAAATTTTGACCTTGTGGGGACATTTTTTTGTGGTCCCCATAAGGAAACAAGCTTATAAATCATACAGAATGATCTTTTTTGAAAATCTAAAATATCAGAAAGTTTTCTGTGATGGGTAGGTTTAGTGTAGGGAGATACAAATTTGTATAATATATAAAGCATTACATCTAACTCCAACAAAAGCTGTCACTGGGACGGACCCCTTCAAAAAAGTTCTAATATGTGCATATATGTGCTAATATATACACTTTTGGTACCAATATGTGTGTGTGTGTGTGTCTCAACCCTACTGGTCAGTTTTTCATTGATCATGTCTGTCTTTTACGTGCCATCCAAATTCAGTTCTAGTCATTTAGCAACAGGGTTTTGTTTTTTGAGGACAATTTTTTGCATAAGCGCAGTCAAAGTGGGACAGAGCGAAGACATCAGAGAGTCAGCCTGCAGTACCGTTATTTTTAGTCTGGTAATGATCTACCCTCACAAGTTCCCCTCAATGAACTCTCACATATCGAGTCTTATTATCTGAAGTGAGATGAGGCATATAACCCTTACAAATGTGCAGCTATTGACTATGTAAAATTAGATTGTCCCTTTTGATGAGATACACCACCATGGTCGCGGCCAGAATATGAGATGATTGAAGAAATGGCGCTTTGAATGGATGAAATGGACTTTTGTATCTGTCAGCGCTTCAAAAGGAACTCAGATCTGATGCGGCCTAATACCCGCATAGATTTAGAGTCTTGGTGGAATTGAACAGGTCAGGAACTCCTTTACTTTCACCTTCACTATTGATCTCAAATCGAAACCTAGACAGTTCTTTATAGATATTTGAAAATGAACTATTCTTTTGAGTAAGCAAGGTTGTAAGGTAATGAACTATAACTGAAGGCATCTAAAAAATCTTGGATGAGAATCACGTAAAACGGAATTAATGCTGATATACATGCCCACATTGCGTTGAATTCTAAATAAGCACTATAATAAGCCTGATTTAAATATAAAGGGACTGTGTTTGTATTGAAAAGAGCGGCAATGAATTTAAACCAGCATGACGCACTGCACTTTTTTGTGCAGTCAGGTTCTGGAAGTAAAAATCCCATTTATTTTCTCCATAGGGGGATTGATTTTGAACAATAACTTGTAAACCTTAAAAGACGGACCTACTGTGAGCTGAGGTTGTTAAACAATGGTATATGCTTTTGTTAAAGCCATTAGCCCACATTATTTCAACTTATTTTTTAAATAATCATGTTCAACAGTGGAATTCCTGCTGAAAACTACATTACCCATGATTCTGCAGAGAAATCTCCACCAATCATAGAATCGTACCAAAATACATTTTAAGCACTGACCCACTCCCATGAAACACTGCGAGAGACATGGAGTTTCACTTTGGTCTCAAAATACTTAAATATTTATATGCATAATATGGATCATTTTTTATTTAATTGTCTTCCGCAGTGCTTCATAGGATTGTATTTTTTTTTTTTCCCCTCATTAAATTTAATTACACAGTCATGTACCTTTTTTTATCATCCCATTGATTTTCAAATTATTTTTTGCTGTGGTTGGTGGTTGTTCAGTTCATTGCTTTTGCAAAGACATTTTAAAAATCCCTATGGAAAAATAAATGGAAAAAACTACTTTCGGAATCAAAGACGCTGATAAGTGGGCGGGCACTGTAGCATGCCGTGAGGCCAGCAGGGGGTGCTCACCCTGTGGTCTGTGTGGGTCCTAACGCCCCAGTATAGTGATGGGGACACTATACTGTAACAAGCACCGTCCTTCGGATGAGACGTTAAACCTGAATCTCTGTGGTCATTAAAAATCCCAGGATGTCCTTCGATAAAAAGTAGGGGTGTAACCCCGGCATCCTGGCCAAATTTGCCCATTGGTCCCTGTCCATCATGGCCTCCTATTCATCCCCATATATATATATATATTAGGGGTGGCACGGTTCACAAAACCCACGGTTCGGTTCGTATCACGGTTTTAGGGTCACGGTTTTCAGGTTCTGTACGGTTCTTGTTGTTGTTGTTTTTTATCGTTAACACTCCAGAAATTTACTTCAGCATATGATATAGCTTAATCATCCACAATTTAGGATACAGTATTAAATTTTTTTTATATCAAGTTGTTTCCTTACTGGCTGTCTACCAAGTCTGACACATTGGCGTAACATTTTTCATGTTAATCATATCAATTTTGATCAGAACAATGCACTGTGGCTTTAATTCAGCTGACCTAATTAACAAATTTCACCATGAAGTGTTCCGTGTGTTTCACAATCACCATATGACATCCAGCGCTGTGAAAAGAAATAAATAAATCCACGAAAACACAACACTGCCAGAAGTTTTTGCCCAAACTTCAAAGGCATGTTTCAATTATTAAAACTAAAAGCATATCTTAACTTTTAAATGTTACATTTATCATATGCACTACTTATATACAACATGTTATATGCGTGTGTGTATGAGACAGAGGGGAACAGGTCGCATTTGCAGCAGATGCTACCCATCATAAATCAAAGCATGAGACAGACAGAGGTTGGAGGAGAACACCGGAAAATGTGACAGAATGGGCAATATTTGTATTGCAAATTTTGACAATATTTGCAATACACGAGCCGCGGTTCAGCTGCGCGAGACAAACACTGCCAGTGTGTGTGTGCGCAACGGGCGCGCGCGGGTCCCGCTCTCCGCACTGCATCTGCCCTGCCTGCTATACGACGCTGGCGCATCCTCAAACAGCTCCGGGCAGCCTTCCTTATCTCTCCCACTTGCATTTCTACACGTGACGTGACCTGCAGCAGTCCACTTTTACTTTACTGTATGTCCACACACACACACACCTCTTATTTAGCGCGAAAAGGACACCCACTGTCTGAGGTAACATACGGGCACGAGGATACATTGCGCACGCGTCGAACCGTGCGACGCACACACTCCGAACCGAGACAAGCGAACCGAACGGTTTGTTTTTTTTCCATGTACCGTGCCACCCCTAATATATATATATATTTATATAATTGGCTTCATCACTCTGTCTCCTCTCCACCAATCAGCTGGTGTGTGGTGGGCGTTCTGGCGCAATATGGCTGTCGTTGCATCATCCAGGTGGATTCTGCACATTGGTGGTGGTTGAGGAGATTCCCCCCTTCTATATGTAAAGCGCTTTGAGTCCCTAGAAAAGTGCTATATGAATCTAACAAATTATTATTATTATTCTGATTGGTCAATCGCGCCATCCAGCGACCTGAAATTTACTTCTGCTTACTATCATCATGTCAATGGGGACTAATTTTCTTGTTGCGTTCAAACACAAGTGACGGCAGCACTTGTATATTACATTCAGGGGAATTCAGTTTGATTGTTTGTACATTGCACTAGACAATTTTTTTTTCTATGTGGAAACTGTAACATAATATTCATTTAAGCTCAAATCAATGTCCATCCATCCATCCATCTATCCATCCATCCATCCATTCATCCATCCATCCATGCGTCTACCCATCCATCCGTCTACCTATCCATCCATCCATCCATCCATCCATTCATGCGTCTACCCATCCATCTATCCACCCACCCACCCATTCATCCATCATCCATCCATCCATCCATCCATCCATCCATCCATCCATCCATCCATCCATCCATCCATCCATCCATCCATCCATCCATCCATCCGAGTAGCTGCATAAGTTGGATCTGTAGTCAGCTCACATTAAATATAATTTTTTGCTAAATAAATCCATTCAGGCTGAACCTCCACTCTGCATCTTAATGGATTGCCGATCAAACTTGAAAATGCGGGTTTTGCGCTGAAATTCTGTGCGCAAAAGCAACATAACTTTTCCGTGAATTTGCTGCTCTGTATTAAGCTTGATCCCAGTGCACGCCAAGGGATGCTATATTTGTGAAAGCGTCAATACTTCCAATAAGTGTCATGATAAAGTCTTGAGCTAGTCTGCTTCTACCTTTGTAGGTTCCTCACTGGAGCAGCTCTCTCTGATTTTTCAGTCTCGAATAAATATTTCATGCAACAATGATTTTTTTCCAACACTAAAAAGAGGGAGAGAGCTATGTGCGCTGCCTGTGGGTGTTCTTGGGAAGCAAATGAGAAGGGCTTACTTTTAATGATGTCAGGATATGCTCCTCGCTTCTGTCAGAGAGCACAGAAAGAAGGAGATGGAAATGGGAGCTTAACAGGACAGGGTGTTCTGATGGTACTTTCCCACCTAAACCCGTATTGGTCCTTTGGGAGGCAAACATGGATCTTTTAGCCGACACACAAAAAAATCCAATGCCCTTATTTTGACCCATCTGTTGTTGTATGGAAACACAGAGGATTTTCTTTTTTCCAAAGCACATTTTATAAAACATTGTTTTTTCTTTCCTTTGGTCTCTCTAGGTCTAAACTGGGCCTTGATAAAGAGCCAGGCCTGATTCACCTTGAGACCAGCATCTCAGAAACCCGTAAGTCTGAATGGCGTCCCTGGACGTGCTTTGATTACATTTCAAGAAGCCATAATTCTAACACAGCACAAGGCAACACTTAGGGCCAGATTTACTAACAGCGCAAAACATAAACATAAAAACATTTGGATTTATCTTGAAAAAATTTTTTCTCAGAAATTGCTAGTACATTTCACAAATAATTACAAACAATTGGCAAGTTGAAGTAAATGTGTTTTTTGAAGACTGAGTGTGTCACAGTTGGGCCTTGTACAATTACCCTCAGCCTTTCTTACCCCATAGTGCTCTTTCAGGTTCAGAGTGACATCCTCTCATAGTTTCCTATCATCTGGTTTATGGCATTATATAAACCCAGTGTACCTTCATCTCTTTCTGCCATTTATCCTGTTGCAGAGGCTCTGTATGTCACATGTAAACTTCAGAACTGCACAGATGCCAACAAGGGCAAACCTTTTCCTGGATACATTGACCCCAACTCCCTGGTGGTCCAAGATGAGTATGTATTTGTCCAGGTGAGTAATTTATAGAGGAGACTAGTACCTTTATAATGGAATGAAGTTTAATGCATGCTGTGTGTGTGGTGTAATGTATGGAAGCTTGTTCCCACCACAGAATAAAAAATAAAATAGGTTGTTGCAACTTTTTATCTCACAATACTGACCCTTTTTTTGTTGTTGCAAGTTTACATTTCACACTTCGGACTTTATAACTAGTAATTGTGAGTTTACAATATATCACAATTTTCTGTATATATCACAATTCTGAGAAAAAAAGTCAGAATTGCTTGTTATAAATTCGCGATTGAAAGAAATAAAGTCTGTATTGTGAGTTCATATAAATATAACCTCAGAATTGTTAGGAAAAAAGTCAGACTTGCACAATATAAACTCTAGTGCTGTCAAATCAATTAATCGCGATTAATCACATCCAAAATAAAAGTTTGTGTTTACATAATATATGTGTGTGTAGTGTGTACTGTGTGTAATTATTATGTATATGTAAATACACATACATGCATGTATATATTTAAGAAAAAATATTTATATATAATATAAATTATATAAATATGTATATACATGCAAATATTTCAATATATACATGAATGTGTGTGTATTTATATATATACATAAAAATTATACACAGTTCACACACATATATTATGTAAACAAACTTTTATTTTGGATGCGATTAATCGAGATTAATCGATTTGACAGCACTAAAACTCACAACGTTTTTTTCACAATTGTGAATTTATATCTTGCTATTCTGTCGTTATTTATTTGTTTGCAATTGCGAGAAAAAAAGTCTGAATTGTGAGTTAAATAGTTGCAAATACAGTGTATATTTTTAAATCCATGGTGGAGACAAGCTTCCTTAGGATTGGCAGCAATACATACTTTTTCTTTTTCAATATTTTAGCATTTCCTACAGTTCATTTACACTTGTATTTATTCAGTTATTCAACAATACTTATATCCTTAAATTTGAATTTAAGCATAAACGTGATATCTTCAAGCTAAGTTCTCTTTTATTTTAGTCAGCTTCCTTCATTAAACCACCATAATTGATACATTTGCACTTTTCCAAATTATTTCATAGAACGGTTATTTTCTTGTTTTAGCGGGACACATCTGGACAAATGCAATGTTGATGCATAACTTTTTCAACTACCTTTGAATGTTTTGGGCCCTGTAATAAGCACTTAATCTTAATACCAGGTGTATGCCATATTGGGGAAGATTGAAGCAAAGATAGAAACTAATCCTCCAAATTCAGTGTTATGCATTTGGCACAGTTTCTACTGCAATCTGATTATGATTGAATGTGTGGCGAACATATCACCAATACTAGCCAGCCCTAATATGTGACCAATATCTAGTGGCACTCGAAATGTTACTTCTTTCTAAAGTGTCTTTGTCCTGTCTGTTTGTGATCCCTCCATTACCCAAGGTGTCAACCGGTGGTCGGCCAATCTACTATGTGTCATCCAGGCGAGATGTGTTTACACCCATGAAGCTTCCCAAATACACCCTTCCAAAGGTAGGGTAACTCATTCACACTTGCTCGACACGAAGTCAGAATCTGCCACACCGTGACAGAGTAAACAAACATTGCTATTTTAGACCGAGATCATCATGTCCCTCGATGTTAGCCTTTGAAGCTTCAAACCTTTACAAAATCCGATTTTTTTTTCCCAGGCATCTGGCAGGCTCTTACTTCTGAGTGAGTGAATTCAGGAACGCAGATGCTACCGCGGTCCCTCGCCTCTCAGGATGTTGTGTTATTATTCAAAGCTTAAAATCTGCTGCGCTCACATGACAATTAAACATGTTTTATTCAATCAAGCTCTCTGCGCTCCTTTCAGCACACACCCAGCAACCCTTGCGCGGTCTGGGGTAGATGAAATTCGCAAACTGCCAGCATGTGGTTTTGTTGCATTTGCCCAACTGACAAGCTCAATTTAAGGCTAATAAGAATATTTGCCGTACGCCGGAGCTGTGAGCAAAACAAGGCAGGTGAGAGTTGTGTCTGATACTGATTATTAATCGGATTCAGCTCAGTGGGGTGAAACCGCCACTGCACTCCAGCTGTCCCCTGCCATCCCGGCAACTACATTCATATTCAATCTCACTTGATTAGAGGCAAAAATCACATTAAAGGTTAAAGTCATCCTCCTTTGATGTATGTAAATATGAAAGGTAAAGGTGTTTTGATGTTTTGAGTATTAAAAGGCGCTTTGGAGGCCTACCTTTTATTTCGGATGAAGAAAAAGACAGAGTGGATTTGTTAAATCATCTGAATTGCTCAGTTATGGGGGACTTCACTGGAAAACGTAGTAAATAAAATGCAACTGAAGTTTATTGACCTCAATTTTAGTAATACATATAGAGAAATCAGCTAGACAGAAGGGAAATTACTATACAACAGCCGTGACATTTTATGTAGACATTTATTATTTATATATTTATACGTTTGGAAAACACCTGAGAAGAGATCAGAGACCATTCTCCATACAGAATCTCTCCAGATCCTTCAGAGTCCCAGATCCATGTTGGTAATTCTTCTCTTCAGTTCAGCCCACTCATTTTCTATAGGGTTCATGTCAGGGGACTGGGACGGCCATGGCATAAGCTTCATTTTGTGCTCAGTGACACATTTTTTGTGTTGATTTTGATGTTTGTTTTGGATCATTGTCCTGATGGAAGATCCAACCATTTGATGATTTTTTATCTGTTGGTATTTGCTAGAATCCATGGTACCATGTATCTGAACAAGATGTCCAGGACCTCCAGCAAAAAAATAGGCCCACAACATTAAAGATCCAGCGGTATATTTAACCGTGTACATCTGGGACTTTTTATCCCTGTTTGCACCAAAACCATCTGGTGGGTTTGCTGCCAAAAAGCTTTTTTTTAGTTTCATCTGATCATAGAAGCTGGTCCCTTTTAAAATTCCAGTTGTGTCTGACAACTGAATATGCTGGAGTTTGTTTTTGGATGAGTGAGGAGGATTTTTCTTGAAACCTTCCCGAAGAACTTGTGGTGATGTAGGAGCTGTTTGATCTTTTTTTTTTGCTTTCTGACCCCAAGAATCAACTAATCTCTGCAATTATCCATCTTTGATCCTTGGAGAGTCACTCAAACTCTCCTCCTCACAGTGCATTAGGACGATATAGACACACGTCCTCTTCCAGATGCGTAACAACTTCCTAATTATTGCCCTGATGGTGGAAATGGGAATTTTCAATGCTTTATCTTTTTTTTTTACAGCCATTTTCTTATATATATATATATGTGTGTGTGTGTGTGTGTGTGTGTGTGTGTGTGTGTGTGTGTGTGTGTGTGTGTGTGTGTGTGTGTGTGTGTGTGTGTGTGTGTGTGTGTGTGTGTGTGTGTGTGTGTGTGTGTGTGTGTGTGTGTGTGTGTGTGTGTGTGTGTGTGTGTGTGTGTGTGTGTGTGTGTGTGTGTGTGTGTGTGTGTGTGTGTGTGTGTGTGTGTGTGTGTGTGTGTGTGTGTGTGTGTGTGTGTGTGTTCTGCTCAAAAGTTTCAAAAGTCTACTGCTCAAAAGTTTGCAGACCGTAAGGTTTAAGTTAGAAGTTCAGTTGGACAATGGATGATGCAATTATAAACTGAAAGTGTTTGTTCTGCTCTATACAGCACGAGCTGCAGTACAGTGTACAGAGTCAGATTTCACTTATCATGTGAGCGCAACAGATTCTGAGCATCATTGATAACAACAAATACACGCAAGAGATCCACACACGCACACACCAATCCACAAATGTATGGAACGCCAAACAGGCCCTATTCCGCCATTAACCAAGCGCCTAGTGTCCAGACAACGGCAGGTATTACAGCATTTTCGATTAAAAGACAGTGTTCTGTAGTACAAGCGGTATAAATTACGACGTTTTCACCGCAGAACTGGCGTTTTAGCGTTTTTCATATCAGCGTTTTAGATCTGTTCGGCTATCCATACAAATGCAAGCGAGACATCCAAGCACACGGCAATCCACAAATGTATGGAACGCCAAATAGGCCATATTCTACCATTAACCAAGCGCCTGTAGTCCAGAAAACGGATCCACGCACACAGAAATCCACAAATGCACACGTGATCGTGAATTCAAAAGCGAAAGTAAAAGCAAGCGCAAATTCGAAAGTGATTTCAATCCAGTGTTGTCGCAAGTTTATATACCACTGTGAAAACTTCCTCACCTTGACATCCCTACTTCAGAGAAAAAAGACAATTGATTATGTATCAGACACATGTTAATGTTGTGATTAGTAATAAATTGGTAATTCTTTACAATTTGTCATAGTTGAATGAGGTAATTAATGAGGCTATTCTCATTCAGTAATTATTGATTACCTAACAAGGATCTTAGTCATACATTTGCTATTGCTTACTGATTTGTTTAGCTTGTTTTTATATTAGTTAATAGTAATAGCTGAAGTGTCAGTGAAGTACCACTCATTGGTCTTTGATTATGTCCTGCATAGTTGCATATATTCATGACAGACCATTGTTCTAATGTGTTAGCCAAATTACTAACACAAACTGAAGTCATGCAGCTACACTGGGCCGAATGTGATCCACAACCTAGTGCATCATTCATAACCTAATATTTTAAAACGTTCCATGTCAGATTGACGTGTATATAAATATTTGGATCGCACCAGAGGCAAAATATTCTTTTGTCAAATAAATCACAGAGGTCTGTTTTGTGAAATGTCTTTTCTTTTTTCCCCAGGATCTGCATGTGATCAGTACAGATGAGAACCGGGTCGTGGCGGCGGTTCAAGAGTGGAACCAGAATGACACTTACAACCTGTACGTGTCAGAGGCCGGAGGCATTTACTACACGCTGGCTTTGGAGAACGTCATGAGCAGTATGGGTCCAGAGGGAAATGTCATGATAGATCTATATGAGGTACCTTTGTAAAACAGAACGATGTCATTTCGTTTCCACACTGCACAGATGTATGCTGATGCAATATCACTGCTCTCAGTTCATATTTCTCTGGATATTAAAAGCACGAGCAAATTGGATACACTAATTAATGCTAATTGATTGTAGTGCTAATTGATTAAATAGCAACGCTAATTAATTTAGGTATTCATTACATGATTATCAGTGGATTATCTAAACAAGGAGCTGTTAGGAGCCTTGAAATAAAGCAGTATGCGGTCTATTTTGATTGTATAACTATAGGTGAAATCCATTGGCGTGTTCATTTCATAACATCTTTTGTAGCATATTAAAGTGCAGCAATAAAATACAGATGTATGCTAATTCAATATTACTGTTTCAGCTTCTAGCTTCTCTGGATATTAAAATAATAACGAATTTAATGTACACAATCGTGCTCAAAAGTTTACATACCCCTTGCGGAATCTGCAAAACAAAATAAGAGGGATCATACAAAATGCACGTCTTTTTTTTATTTAGTACTGTCCTGAATAAGATATTTTACATAAAATATATTTACATATAGTCCACAAGATGAACCCATAGCTGAATTTGTAAAAAATACCCCCGTTCAAAAGTTTATGAACCCTTGATTCTTAATACTGTCGTTCCCTTTCGTTCAGTCACTACGACGTAACGTTAGTGACTAACGAATGGGGGTTTCGCTTAGAAGCCTATCATCTTCGAGCTTAGAGAAAACGCCCAAAGGCGTGCCAATGCCATGGGGCATGCGGAATTTGCATATGTAACTCCGCCTCACCGCGTGAGTATATAAGGAAGTACGTGGCAATATCGCATTATGTTTCTACTTTCGGAGCCAAGAGAACCTACCTCTTCACTCCTACAGCCTTCTGAGACTCTGTCAGCTTCTTCGAGACGAGCAGCTTTCCAGTCGGTGTTGGTGTAACGACGCGTTCCAGTGATCACATACTTCCTGCCTGCTGATCTGCGCAGTGGTCCGTTTGACAGCTGGTGTGTGTTTCCCTGGGCGCTTCGGCATCGACTGCGAGGCTTTCCTCTCACAAAAAGAGCTTGCGCGTGGCACGTCTTTTTCAAGACGGCTCGCCCGTGCACTTCCGGGTGCGATCGATTTCCGCTGCTGTCTATGGGCGCATTCACTGCTCGAGCGTGTTTGGGCTTCAGCACGTTCGGGCGGTGTTTGCGGATGTGTCACGTTTCCATTGCGGGAACGTGACCATCGCGATGTCGCGGTCGAGACTCAATGATCTCCGTGAGGAGAGAGAGTCCCCTCTGCCACACCCCAATCTACCGTCCCCGAGTGAGATGGTACTTTGGCTGGTGGCCAGGGTGACCTGAGGGCGGTGCTGTGGTATTAAGAACCCCGACGTTCATTCCTCGGGCCACGCCCCCCTCTTGCACATCGCTTCCCGCGAGTGTTGGACTGAATCAGCGGCCCGTCTCTGACGCCCCGTTCGTTCAGTTCACGCTCCGGATAGCAGTGAGATGTCGATCGCCCGCATCCCAAGGCCAGCCTTCACCTGGGCCGCGCCGTGGAGGTGGTTGAGGATGTCGCCCAGTCCGCTCCCCAGACTGGTTAAACGCCAGGCTGGAGGTGGACAACTCAGAGATGGGTTCCAGTTCTTCCCAGGGGATGGTAGCAGGGCCTCTCCTTCCCCCGGTGGAGGGCCGGGGGAAAATCCTTCCGCTGCTGGCCCCCGGGCTAGCAGCGCTTGGGAAGAACTCATGTTCCTGTCTCTGAGGACCCAGAGACCGGTGATGACGGTGTGCGCCACCCACGGGTCCCGCCACTCGCATCCCTCTCTGTCGCCAGCCTCCTGGCAGAGCAGACCCCAGTGGAACGTGCGTCCTTCCCTGGTCTCCTCTGTCAGGACGCAGCCGTTAACCGTGCCCCGACCCCGGGACACCCAACAGCCTCCACTGTCCGGGCCGGTAACGCTGCCCCACCCTGGGTACGTCTGCCGTCCGTATGACCCCGTTGGTGCAGTCTCTGGAAGCATGGCTTCAGCTTCCGGGGCTGTCCCGCTGGGTCGCACGGACCGCCAGGCACGGCTACGCGATTCAGTTCACGCAGGCTCCTCCCCGCTACAGGGGAGTCCGCTATACCGTGACCGGGGCCCATGCCCCCGTCATGCGTGCGGAGATTGCCACCCTGCTGGCGAAGGGTGCGATCGAGCCTGTCCCTCCAGCCGAAATGAAGTCGGGGTTCTACAGCCCCTACTTAATTGTACCCAAGAAAACCGGTGGGTTACGGCCAATCCTGGACCTTCGCATCTTGAACCGATCCCTTCACCGGCTTCCGTTCAAGATGTTGACTGCGAAACGCCTTTTCGAATGCGTTCGTCCTCACGATTGGTTTGCAGCGATCGACCTGAGGGACGCCTACTTTCATGTCTCCATCCTTCCTCGACACAGACCGTTCCTACTTTTTGCTTTCGAGGGGCGGGCATATCAGTACGCGGTCCTCCCATTCGGGCTATCTCTGTCCCCTCGTGTCTTTACGAAGATTGCCGAGGCAGCCCTTGCGCCCCTTCGGCAGCACGGGGTTCGCATCCTGAACTATCTCGACGACTGGCTCATACTGGGCCACTCTCGGGAGCAGGTTTGCGGACACAGAGATCGGGTGCTCCAACACCTAGCCCGTCTGGGCCTTCGGGTCAACTGGGAGAAGAGCAAACTCTGCCCCGCGCAGAGGATCTCTTTTCTCGGTATGGACATCGACTCGGTCGCCATGTGCACGCAGCTTTCGAGCGAGCGCGCGCAGTCTCTGCTGACTTGCCTCCGTCAAATCGAGAGCAAGAGTGCGGTTCCACTGAAACTGTTTCAGAGGCTCCTGGGGCATATGGCATCTGCAGCCGCAGTAACGCCGCTCGGATTGCTTCATATGAGACCGCTTCAGCACTGGCTTCGCGATCGAGTCCCGAGATGGGCATGGCAGTCTGGCACGCTCCGGGTTCAAGTGACCCGGCCCTGCCTACAGACGCTCACCCCGTGGTCGAACCTCAGCTTTCTACGGGCAGGTGTTCCCTTAGAACGAGTTTCCAGGCATGTTGTCGTATCGGCGGATGCCTCTGCCACGGGTTGGGGTGCCATGTGCAATGGACAAGCAGCCGCGGGCTCCTGGACAGGACCCCAGCGCCTACTGCATGTCAAGTACGGTTCGCCCTGCACCGCTTCCGAGCGTTGCTGAAGGGTCAACACGTGCTTGTCCGGACAGACAACACGGCCGTAGTAGCGTACATCAACCACCAGGGCGGTCTACGCTCCCGCCGTATGTCTCAACTCGCCCGCCATCTCGTCCTATGGAGTCAGAAGCGCCTGAGGTCCCTTCGTGCTGTCCATATTCCGGGAGTCCTGAACCACGCTGCCGACGAGCTCTCAGCTCGACGAGTTTCAGCCTCTCCCGGGAGAATGGAGACTCCATCCCCAGACGGTCCAGCTGATTTGGGAACAGTTCGGCGACGCACAGGTAGATCTGTTTGCCTCCCACGACTCTTCCCACTGCAGCCTGTTTTATTCCCTGACCGAGGGCACGCTCGGCTCGGATGCACTGGCGCACAGCTGGCCGCGGGGCCTACGCAAATATGTGTTCCCCCCAGTGAGCCTACTCGCACAACTCCTGTGCAAGATCAGGGAGGACAAGGAGCAGGTCCTTTTGGTCGCCCCGTACTGGCACGGCCGGACCTGGTTCCCCGAACTCATACTTCTTGCGACAGCCCCTCCCTGGCCTATTCCTCTGAGACCGGACCTCCTTACTCAGAGACGGGGCACCCTATGGCACCCGCGTCCCGACCTCTGGAACCTCCACGTGTGGCTCCTAGATGGGACGCGGCAGGTTTGAGTGGCCTGCCACCTACGGTGGTCGCCACCATCACTTCCGCTAGGGCAGAGTCCACTCGGCATGCCTATGCGTTGAAGTGGAACCTCTTCGTCACCTGGTGCTCTTCCCGCCAAGAAGACCCCTGGAAATGCCCGATCGGGTCCGTGCTTGAGTTTCTCCAAGAGGGGCTGGAGCGAAGGCTGTCTCCCTCCACCCTCAAAGTTTATGTGGCCGCTATATCTGCCCACCACGATCTCTTGGAGAACAAAAAGGTAAGTCAGCACGACCTGATCATCAGGTTCCTGAGGGGAGCGAGGAGACTGAATCCTCCTCGCTCTCCTCTCGTACCCTCTTGGGACCTCTCAGTAGTTCTAAGTGCTCTGCAGAGGCCTCCCTTGAGCCTTTGCGGTCGGTTGATATTAAGTTCCTGTCGATGAAGACGGCTCTGCTGACCGCATTGGCCTCTCTTAAGAGGGTCGGGGACCTGCAGGCTTTTTCGGTTGACGAAGCGTGCCTGGAATTCGGGCCGGCTAACTCTCACGTGATCCTGAGACCCCGGCCTGGATATGTGCCCAAGGTTCCTACCACTCCCTTCAGAGATCAGGTAGTGAACCTGCAAGCGCTGCCTTTGGAGGAGGCAGACCCAGCCTTGGCATTGCTCTGTCCAGTACGCGCCCTCCGCGCCTACGTAGACATGACGCAGTGTTTCAGGACCTCAGACCAGCTCTTTGTCTGTTATGGTGGAGAGCGGAAGGGAAGTGCTCTCTCAAAGCAAAGGTTGTCCCACTGGATAGTGGACACCGTTGTTTTGGCTTACCAGCAGCAAGGTCGACCATGTCCCCTTGGTGTGAGGGCACACTCCGCTCGGAGTGTGGCCTCCTCTTGGGCTCTAGCGCATGGCGCCTCGCTGACAGACATCTGCAGAGCTGCAGGCTGGGCGACACCCAACACATTCGCCAGATTCTACTATCTCCGAGTGGAGCCAGTGTCCGACTATGTACTCGCCCCCCCGAGGGGCCGGTAATGGACCAGGCTTTGGTGTCTTCGCTTGCTCGCCACTCCACTCCACGGGCTGGATACGTGCGATATTTCCTCAGGTGAGCTCCCCGAGAGCCCTGAGCTCCTCCAGCACTGCTTACGCCGATACCTGTGTGTCTGCCCTCTAGCGAGCCCAGACCCTCGTCTCCGGCCAGGTGCCCCGTGTGCATGGTTCCCCTCCGGCGACCCCCACACGAGTATTTCACCGTAAGTCTCCGCAGTGAGCGGGTTTCTTCCCTTGGCTTGTCCCCCGCCAACCCTAGGGTTAAAAATCCACCTTCGGGTGGTACCCTAGAGATCTCCATATGCAGCCCCTAGCCGGGTCATATGTCTCTCTTAAGTCCTCCCCACGGGTAGGCATCCTTGGCATTCCCTCACTGGGATATGCTTCCCAGTGTACCTTGGTTATCCTGTGATAAGTGTGGTAAGGAGTCCTTCGTCCGTACTAGTCTTACGACAGGGTACTCACACTTACGCAGGGCACTGGAAGACAGCTGAGTGGCGGGATTATATTGGGACCCCCATTCGTTAGTCACTAACGTTACGTCGTAGTGACTGAACGAAAGGGAACGCCTCGGTTATGGATGTAACCCTCGTTCCCTGAGGAGGGAACGGAGACGTAACGTCCCGTTGCCACATCAGCTGTGCTACCTGGAACGCAGGAGTTCAGTCTTGGCTCCTCAAGCAGGTAACATAATGCGATATTGCCACGTACTTCCTTATATACTCACGCGGTGAGGCGGAGTTACGTATGCAAATTCCGCATGCCCCATGGCATTGGCACGCCATTGGGCGTTTTCTATAAGCTCGAGGATGATAGGCTTCTAAGCGAAACCCCCATTCGTTAGTCACTAACGTTATGTCTTCGTTCCCTCCTCAGGGAACGAGGGTTACATCCGTAACCGAGACGTTACCTGGATAATCAATAGCTGTTTTTTTTGTGTCGTGATGGTTGTTCTTGAGTCCCTTGTTTGTCCTGAGCAGTGCTTGAAGTGGAAAAAATTAAGTGCCAGTACTCACCAAAGGAGGCGAGGCTTTGTTGGGGGGGCGTGGTTATGGGGCAATTGTTAAGTCAATAATTCAAGAAGGTCCATATTTTAAAGCTCTTTCTAACATGTACTCAGCCTTAAAACTAACATATAGTTCTTGTAATTGTTTAACTATAGCATTTGTTACAATAAGGGCATGGCTCCTTATTACCATGCAGGCCAATGTTAACTTTTTTCTTTCTTTTTTTTACTCTATAGCATTGGTTATGAAAAATAGCAACACAATGAAGCCTTGTTTATACTCGACGCATCCACACGAGCGCCAGGGTGTGCGTGACAAAAATCACGTCATCGCGGAGTGGGTAGTAGTGTGCGTTGAGTGCGTGAGACCCCATTTCGCGTGCCGGTGTGCAGCGCATTTTTTTTTACTTTTCGCGCGGCTCCGCATCCGAAGATGCCTGAATTCGAGGCGAATCTAGCCGAGGATGACATCTCATCACACCGGCACCCAGTTTGCAAATACAAGTTGCTTATATTTACAGAATGAGCCTACAAAGGCATAAATAAATCCTTTTAAATAAAGATCCCGAAAAAGCCAGTGAAAAAATCACGAAACTAAATGAAAATGTTTAATGAAATTAGGAAATATTTAAGAAATTGTTAATTTAGTTGTATACATGTGTGCATATATTTTGTTCTCATGTCACAAGTAATTATAAAGGTTTACTGAGTTTTACACAATTCTTTTGTAGCGTGGTTTTTGGTAAAGTGTACTAAAATAAATATCGTCACCTGTGTACGTTCTTCTACTTCTTCTTTACGCTTTTTACTGATGGTTTGTAGAACAATTACTCCAATTCGCCCTCTGTCGTTTCAAAGAAAAGTACAACGGCGAGCGCGTCAAGTATAAACTCCTCGTCTGTTTGGGTTATCTATTATAAATTCTACAACTAGTCAAAATGTACAGCAATAAATACAATTGAACGTGATAAATTCTAGTAAATGTGGTCATCATGAGTTTAAAAAGCTTGCAGGATGATGCTTTTTTCATCAGTCATTTTAGTGGCTGTTTTAGCTCATGTTCGTCTTTCTCCGTAGTGTTTTACTACATTCTCAATAGAATTCAAATGGGACGCACATTTTATCATCAACGTCGCATAGAAACGGCTCATGCAAATCTTAACACTTTTGGACTGCGCTGGTGAGCGCACCTACAGTGATTTGCGCGTCACTTTAAACAATTGGGCTTCAGTCACAGTCATATTGCACCGACAATTGATCCATTATAAAAGCGAGAAGTAGCGGTATGCAAGAAAAAGTGCAGGTACACTTAAGAGTAAAATGTAGAAGTGCCAGTACTGCGTACTGGTGAGTACCACCCCACTTCGAGCAATGGTCCCGAGTAGTTAAACCGCCCAAAGTTCTTCAGAAAAATCCTTCAGGTCCTACAAATTCTTCAGCATCTTTTGCATATTTGAACCCTTTCCAGCAGTGACTGTATGATTTTGAGATCCGTCTTTTCACACTGAGGACAATTGAGGGACTCAAACACAACTATTACAAAAGGTTCAAACCTTCACGGATGCTCCAGAAGAAAACACGATGCATCAAAACTTTTGAACAGGATGAAGATGTCAAAATGTTTCTTATTTTGTTTAAATATCACATTTACTGCCGTTCGGAAGCCACAGAATATACTTTTTAATGTTTCTTGGAAGACAAATATAGTCCTATTTACCTTGATATTCAAATTCAAAATGCCCCCCCATTGTATTTGAGTCAGATATGCCAGAAAATATTTTCACCCTGTCTGAACAAAGTTTCCAATTTCGGATCTACTATTGGTTCACTTCCTTTTTAACTCTGCTCAATGTCTTTGCAAATACCTGTATGTTACATGATATCTTGCAGTTTGAGAGCTGGCAGGGCTTTGGAGTGATCTTAGTTCACAAGTTTTAATAGTACTGCAATTGGGTCTGATAGCGCTGACAGCGCACAAAGAGTGACGGAGTGAAGCCATGATTAGGGTTTGGGTGTAGACCGCTCGTCTCTTTGAAGAATACACCAGATCTCTATTCATGTACCTCTAGATGGAACGCCGCACGGAGCCGCGCATTGCAACAGAGGCCAGTAGGTGTCAAGCTATCTCCTGATCAAATAATTAAACTGTTGATGATAGCAACCCCCATAAAATCACATTTGGCCCTCGGATAGGCTGAAGAGTCCGGTGACTTGATTGAGGTCGCCACCTCCATGTAACATATGCTAAAATCTCAGCCGTCGGCGAGATTGAAATATTCGTCAATTATTGAATAGTGAGTGCCTTCCGAGGCTCATCCTGGGCTGCCTCTCCTCCTCTCTAGTGCTTCCTGGCCCTGAAGAGATGTCACTTCTGCTCAGGACAGACATGGATTACCTTCTCATTCCCTTACATACTCTCATTCCACTCCAATAGATATATTTTACTAGGAATGCTGCTTTTTAGAAGTTCACTTGGCTGGGTTTAGTGCCCCAGGGGCACTAAGTAATAAATGCATCATAGGCTTGTTTACCTATAGGAGAAAATGTTGTAACTTTACAGATATGATTATTAGTGGTGTGTCTCTTCCTCATTATCTTACTTGTTCCTGTCCCTAGGTAGCAGGGATAAAAGGCATGTTCCTGGCCAATAAGAAGCTAAATAATGAGGTGAAGACACATATAACCTATAACAAAGGCCGAGACTGGAGGCTCCTGCAGGCTCCCTCAGCCGATCTCAGAGGGAACCAAATCCATTGCATACTGGTGAGTGGAAGTGTGGGAAAACAGAAAGCGGGAGATTTGTCCAAATTTGACATTCAAAGATGAGATTTATGAGGTCAACGCTCTTTCCAACGGCCAACTCATCAGATTTTATCTTTTGAAACATTGAACAAGGCTGGGTGTTTCTTCAACTGCAGGCACTTTGGATAGATTCTTATTAAAACTAACAGATTTTTTTTTTCTTTGGTTTTTTGATGATCGCATTAAATCTGTCTTGGTTTTTTTTTTTTTTTGATCATCATGATCACTTGTTTTGTTTCTTGTCAAATGCTGCTTGTTTTATTGCTTCTTTGTACCCAGACTTTCAATCTTAAAAATATGCAAATCCATGATAAAATATGAATCATTAGATTTTTTACAATTATGATAACAGGAACAGAGAGTTAAAAAAATGTATTGTGTGAAAATGATGTATTATGTCCATAATTTCCGCCACATCCAACAATTTTGGCTCTAATACAATTTAATTTTTTTATTATTTGTATTATTATTATTGCATTTTGTTACCAAGGAGAGTGTCAATGAAGGAGCATAATTTAAATATGAGATGTGATGTGAGGGGGAAAAAAAGCACTTGTGAACAGAATATTTTATTGTGCATGTGTCATTTCCTATCAAGCTGCAGTTTTGTCAAATTATGTAAAATGTGTGAATACACTGTTTTGATACATTTGAATGTATGGATACACATGAATTTGATACATAAAATGTTAGCAAATAAATTAGCCCTTGCAAGAGTAAGGAGTCAGACATTTAATAAAAATACATTTAAAATTTTGTAAAAAAAAAAATATATATATTCAAATATAATATTATTTTTTTTGTAATCGTCATTTCCATGCTATATAGCACAATATATAATTTGAGATCAGTGTTATTATTATTATTATTATTATTATTATTATTATTATTATTATTATTATTATTATTATTATTATCTACAGCTAAAACTAGGGGTGTGGCGGTACACTTAACTAAAGAGACAAGATGAGAATGAGACAATATTTTAATACAATTTAAGAAAAATTCAATGACAAAGTAAAATATTTTTTATTCAATTGAAAGTCCTAAAATGCAAAGCATTGTGCATTTTGAAATGTTTTAATTGATCTTGGTCTGTCTCTAACGAGTATTTCGAGTAATCAGACGATGATTGTGATGATTAATCGAGTAATCAGATATTTTTTTGAGGTAATAAACATATACCTAAGTGAACAATAGCCCTTAAAATGACTTAAAATACATATGTAATAACAATGAGGCAATAATAATTGGTTCAAAAAAGTATAAAAAGCAAGTAATCCAACCCATTCTCATTCCCAAGGCGTCAAAATCTGAAGCATGGTCAAGTGCCTTGGGGTAGGGTACTCCATTGATTTCAGTTGTTTGCCCAATGCGTCAGATCATAATTATTTGCATTTGTAAAAGCAGACATGATTTTATGACTATTTATAGGTTAAAAACAGTATAAAACTCATGTTGCATTCCAAGTCTTCTGAAGTCATACTATCTTCATGTAAAGAACAGAGTTGATCTTAATGTTTTAATAGCTGAAATGATGATCCCGCCGCTCCGTGAACGCACGCACCTGACTCCTGACTCTTGAGCATGACACAATCGATCATGAGACACACGAGAGCCAATGACATTTTACAATCAAAGCTGACACTTTTTGAATAAAGTGTGCCTATAGTCGTATCTGCCTGTTATATCCTGTGTTTTATATCATATAACACACAAATGGGTAGGTTTAGGGGTGGGGTTGGGTTGGGTTACATGTTCAAACGTGTCTAAATAGTGATAATAAAAAAATAAAATAAATGTAAATAAAATTATTCTGGCTGATTAAATTGAGAATCACACTCCATGTCATGATGGCAAAATCAAAACCCAATATATAATTTCATCATAACGATAACATTCCCATGCCCAACGCGTCTGTGTATGACACCAAAGGTTTCTCATTGAAATCAATGGAGTACCCCTGAGCATCAATATAGTGACGCTTAGGGGTACCTTCATTGTGGCACTTGACCATGGCACTTGACCATGCTTCAGATTTTGACGCCTAGGGAGTGAGAATGGGTTGGTATTCCTGTGGACATGGGCGTTTGGAATAGGTTTACGTAATCAGTGCTGCTTGTCATTTCAAACGACAAGACATATATTTCATTCCGTGGAGATGTTATGCATCCCCGGTGAATGGCCTCCGCAACCTCCCAAAATGCAAACAAAAATAATTACCCTTTGATAAACTCAACTAATTAATGGTCCCACTGTTTGGCCTTGCCTTCACCATCCATTATGGAGCTATTTGTTAGAAAATGTCAAAGTTTTAATAAACCCCTAAACAACCCTTGCAACATGTGCTTACCATTGGCATTTCCAGGCTTATAATGAGAATTGTGTCACTAAAGGTTATTCCAATCAAAATTAATGTTGGGAGGGAAAAAAGTCACAAGCCTTTTCTGTTATGGGACTTCTTTTAATGGGATTTTATTCAAGCCCAAGCACAATGACAGTTTAGTGGAGGCCACACACTGGGGGTTTATCGATTTAGAGACCATGCTTGATCTGGATGATTTTTGTGTGTGTGTGTTGCTTCTAGCCGTACTGTTCCCTGCATCTTCAACTGCACGTATCAGCAAACCCATACACCTCTGGAAATATAGCCAGCAGAGAGTCGGCTCCTGGAATCATAGTGGCGTCAGGTGAGTTTGAGTGAAAGGACTGATCCTGTAGTTTAGAAAGAAATGGCAGAAAGCTCCAGAGGAACTTAAAAACACAGGCTAATGATGAACTTAATACAAACAGGTGTGATCATAATGAATGTCTATGGTAACGGATAGTGGCGGGAAATAGAACAAAGGGAAACTAAACACACAAATTGTGACAAATTCTCTTATGCTCACCAAGCCTACATTTATTTGATTGCAATATTGAGTTATAAAGTCATAATTGCAAGATATTCTGAGAAAAAAGTAAGCTCACAATTTTAAAATGTTTTTGCAATTGCAAGTGTATATCTCGCAACTCTGAGAAAAAAAAATCTGAATTGCGAGATACAACGTGGCAGTTGCAACTTTCTCTCTATTCTGACTTTATCAAAATTGCGACATTATTTCTCAGAATTGCAACTTTATATCTCACAATTTTTTCAAAATAATGACTTTCTGACTTTCTCAGAGTTGCGACTTTATATCTCACATTTTGGCCTTTATAACACAATTGGGACTTTATATCTCACAATTCAGACTTTATAACTCAGATTGCAAGATTAAATCTAACAATTCTGAGAAAAAGTGAGAATTGCGAGATAAAACATTGCAAGAAAATGTCAAAATTACAACTTTACATCTCGAAAGTCTGACTTAACTTCTCAAAATTATGATTTTTTATTTCTATGGAACTTTCTATCTCGCAATTCGAACTTTATAACTCAATTGCGAGTTTATATCACAATTCTGGAAAAAAAGTCAAAATTGCGACTATATATCTAAAAATTCGGACTTTCTCAAAATCGTGACATTATTTCTCAGAATTGCAACTTAATATCTTGCAATTCAGACTTTACAACTCATAGTTGCAAATTTGTATCTAACAATTCTGAGAAAAAGTCCAAATTGCAACTTTATTTCTCAAAATCCTGACTTTATTTCTCAGGGTTGTGATTTTGGACTTTATAACTTTATAAATCGGACAACTCTGAGAAAAAGGTCAAAATTGCAACTTTGTCTCACAATTCGAACTTTACTCAATTGCTAGTTTATATCACAATTCTGAAAAGTCAAAATTGCGACTATCTATCTCAAAATTCTGACTTTATTTCTCAAAATTCCGACAACTTTATATCTCACAATTCAGAATTTATAACTCACATTGCAAGTTTATATCTCACGATTCTGAGAAAAAGTGAGAATTGTGAGATAATTGCAAGAAAATGTAAAAATTACAACTTTACATCTCAAAAGTCTGACTTAACTTCTCAAAATTACGATTTATATTTCTATAGAACTTTCTATCTTCCAGTTCGGACCTTACAACTCAATTGCATTTCTATATCTCAAAATTCTGACTTTATTTCTCAAAATTGCGACATTATTTCTCAGAATTCTGACTATTTCTTAGAGGTGGGATTTTATATC
This sequence comes from Gobio gobio, assembly GCF_949357685.1. Taxonomy (NCBI): domain Eukaryota; kingdom Metazoa; phylum Chordata; class Actinopteri; order Cypriniformes; family Gobionidae; genus Gobio; species Gobio gobio. The sequence continues at coordinate 51,122,695 of NC_137099.1, read as the reverse complement.
TCACAATTCAGGCTTTATAATTCACAATTGCGACTTTATATCTCACAATTCTGAGAAGAAAAAAAAATACTTTACATCTCTACATCATAAAAATTGCTTTACATCTCAAAATTTGAAACGACTTGAAATTGCTAATTTATTTCTCACAATTGTGAGTTTATATCTAACATTTATTGAGAAAAAAGTCAGAAATGCTATATAAAAGTCGCAATTACCATTTTTACATTTTATTCCGCAGTGGAAACAAGCTTCCATACTTTAATATATGTACAACTTTTGTCAAATTTAGTACTCAAAACAGAGTCCCGTAGCAGAATTTTCCCTGTATCTTAGTATGCATACTTTCAATATATCTTAACACATCTTTCTCTCAAGCTTTTTTGTTTTTGATGAAAGTGGTGGCTTATTACCACTGTTCTAGTCGATGTAGTAACAATAACTGTAGTAAGTATGTGAAACTTTGGTTATCATGGAAAAATGTTGTATTCATTTAAAAATGTGATTGAAATGTATCATTCCATTTTTTGATCCTCCTTTAATCTTTAAAGAAGCATTTCAAAGTTGAAATGACACGTATTAAAAGGGGGAAAAAGATAATGGCAAAGGATTATTTGTATTTTTGTTTTGGTTACAGACAGGTAGAAAAAAAAAACAGTCTAGTTGGCAGGTCCTGGAAAACGAAACAATTTTTAAAGTGTGTAGTTCTTGTATTCTTCCTTAAATCCTTGACATCAGTGTGTTTTTTGTCCTAGAACTCCAAAGCAAAGCATATTAAAATTCCTTTCATCTTAAGCGCTTATGACACTGTTATTGTTGAAGACGTTCATTTTGCGCTCGTGGAGCACAGGCATCTGTATATGGACTATAAACAAGATTAGTGTTGTGCTAGCATAAACAAATGGAAATGCTAAGTGCTACTCTTGAGATTAGCGGCAGAGAGTCTTTAGAGTGTTCTTATGATTCTCTCTCCATCATCTTCTGTTTTCACAACCGACTAACTCTTCCACCACTTCAAACTTCAAATGTTTATTTTATAAGATTGAAAGCGCTTGTCACTTTTTCATTTTACTCCTTCAGGCTTGTGTCTTCCGCGACGTTCGTCGATTATATTGCCTCCGGATGAACGCAGAGGAAATATAAATGTCTTGGCACTGTAACTATCTGGATAAGTAATCCTAGGAGGAGGCCGACTATTTGATATTAGGCTCTAAATTGACATTTAGTTGATTGATTTGATCGTATAAGAGTTGTGGGGACGGCAAAGACTTTCCTGGGTTTCTTAGCTTATTAGATATAGAGGTTTTCCAGAACTCCTAGTTAGCTCACAAAGCATCAGAATGGCAGATTTTATTACACATGATGCATTTGCTGCTCTATCTATATATCTATCTCTATCTATCTATCTCTATCTATCTATCTATCTGGGTGGGATATATTAGGCAGCAAGTGAACATTTTGTTCTCAAAGTTGTGGTGTTAGAAGCGGGAAAAATGGGCAAGCGTAAGAATTTGAGCGAGTTTGACAAGAGCCAAATTGTGATGGCTAGACAATTGGGTCAGAGCATCTCCAAAACTGCAGCTCTTGTGGGGTGTTCCCGGTCTGCAGTGGTCAGTATCTATCAAAAGTGGTCCAAGGAAGGAACAGTGGTGAACCGGTGACAGGGTCATGGGCGGCCAAGGCTCATTGATGCACGTGGGGAGCGAAGGCTGGCCCGTGTGGTCCGATAAGCTACTGTAGCTCAAATTGCTCAAGAAGTTAATGCTGGTTCTGATAGAAAGGTGTCAGAATACACAGTGCATCACAGTTTGTTGCGTATGGGGCTGCATAGCCGCAGACCAGTCAGGGTGCCCATGCTGACCCCTGTCCACCGCCAACAGTGGGAACGTGAGCATCAGAGCTGGACCACGGAGCAATGGAAGAACACATTCTTCCATGGTCTGGTGAATCACATTTTCTTTTACATCACGTGGATGACCGGGTGCGTGTGTTGCTTTACAGGGGAACACATGGCACCAGGATGCACTATGGGAAGAAGGCAAGCCGGCAGAGGCAGTGTGATGCTTTGGGCAATGTTCTGCTAGGAAATCTGTCATCCATGTGGATGTTACTTTGACACGTACCACCTACCTAAGCATTGTTGCAGACCATGTACACCCTTTCATGGAAACGGTATTCCCTGGTGGGAATGTCCTCTTTCAGAAGGATAATGCGCACTGCCACAAAGCAAAAATTGTTCAGGAATGGTTTGAGGAGCACAACAACGAGTTTGAGGTGTTGACTTGGCCTCCAAATTCCCCAGACCTCAATCCAATCGAGCATCTGTGGGATGTGCTGAACAAACAAGTCCGATCCATGAAGGCCCCACCTCACAACTTACAGGACTTAAAGGATTTACTGCACATCTTGGTGCCAGACACCACAGCACACCTTCAGGGGTCTAGTGGAGTCCATGCCTCGACGGGTCAGGACTGTTTTGGCAGCAAATATTAGCCTGATCGGTGTTTCTTTGGAATGAAGTATATATGACTTTTGTGTTGCAAAAGAAGCACAATACTCAATCTTCATATTCATATAGCTTTAGTTATCAACTCTCTATCTGCTTTGGTAAGCATGACTGTAATTATTCTGCTCTTCTTTCCACAGGTTCAATCGGTGCAGAGTTAACGAGCAGCAACGTTAGCATGTTCATCACATCCGACGCTGGAAACACATGGCGACAGGTGACTCTGACCGTGGGGTGTTCAGCCAGATGGGGGTGGGCAGTCATTTCAGCACTGATGCATATCTTTGAGCAGATAAATCCACGTGCCCCATTTCAGAGCCGATAATCAAATGACACCTTCAGAGAAAACAAAATTCAATGACATATATGATGCCCGTGGGTGCATGTTTGATGATGCAATTTAAATTTATGGGGCCAGCTGTCTAATTAAAAATGGAGCGCTCAAATAATTAAGAGAAAATTGATGTGGCAAAAAGTTAAAGCATGCTGGGTAGGGCATGGGTTTGATGTCGTATATCTTGTCAGTAGGAATTACAATCACTGGGATTTGAGAAATAGCATCATTTCAAGGACAGCAGACCTGTGGTTGCCAGCTTTCATATAATCAAATTGAAAGCCCTCCCAAGAAGAGTAAAGGAGATGAAATATTGTCATAACTCAGCCAATCTGACATTATGAATGAAAATAACATTGGAACATACGAGACGCATAGCTGCATAAGCAGAAGTTATTATTAATGTTGTTGTTTTTAACGTTGGCGCTCAACCAGCAAACAATGATTTCAGAAATTAGCAGTCCTTATTTATTATAGATTTATGTTGATCAGGGCAACAGGGGTCAGCTGCGTTTCTCGGTTATAATTACTCCAGTGTGACTTGGTTGATCCAACTTTTCAAGTGAGCTTACTCTTAAAGAACAACAACGCAAACCCCACACAGTATCTCGCTAACATAAATACTATCCTCACAATTAGCCTGTGAAGTGCTTCAGCCAATCAGATGGTGTTTTATCCACTTAAACGGACTTGCGCATGCTAAATGCTTGAAGCCCCAAGGCCAGAACTCAACGGGAATTCACATCAGCAAGAATTCACAGCACATACAGTGAAGTTATCGCTGCTCTGGGGCAAACAAATGGAAAATACTAATGAGGGCCTCAATTTTCGGTTCAACTCTGCAGTAGGTCAACCGAGCATCTGGGTGTATTTTTTGCTCTGTAAGGCAATTACTTGTTTGGTACATGTTTGCAACCACTAGCAATTCTGTAATGGTGACTGGAGGGGGTCATTTGTTTTAGGCATTTTTTGAGCTCTGTATATTTTTAGTATACATATATTATAAAGTATATATACAATCCCAAGAAGATTAACACTAGCATGGTCTTGCCAGATTCTCGTACATTTCATTTGTACAGAGAGTCTGGCCACTCTCCATTGACAAGCGTTTACTTCCCTGAAGGCGGGTACTCTGTTGAAGTTTAAAACTATTAGATCTGCCCAGAGCCACTCTGGATCTACCATAACCAATCGCTAACGTTTGGTCATCACGTATGTCATGCGCCGTTTGCCTCTGTTTCTCACATGGAAGTCCGTGAAAATAACTGTGCACGCCACCTCAGTGATAAAACCTAAAACTTGTGCATTCGGGTTGTGATTTAGTGGAGGGGAGAGTTTTGTAATCGGGAACGCGCTACTCAAGTGGTCCGTAACATGATTGTATGCTGTAAATAAAATATCATATGCTTGGTATGATAAGAATAAATGCTAAATTCAAATGTCTACGTGCTTTTCTTCTTTTTATTTTTTGAGCGGTGATGAAATATATTGCTCTTGTAAATACTTGCCAGCATTTAAAGAAATACAAGTCTAGAAATGCATCCAAATGACAGCAAAGCGCAACCGTACAGTGCTCTGCAGTGGTCAAAAAGGATATAAACAGTGAATTTTGAAGTGATATATTCTTGAAAACTCAGAGATGTGGATTCGGACAGCAATTAAATTACCACACGACCTTGGTGTTTGTCTTAAACAGTAGGTAATTCGGCCGGGGATTTTTACGCGGGTGGTGGGAGACGGACGGCAATAAAATCACTGACTAGCCCCTGTAAATTATTTCAATGCCTTCTGACTCCACGAGAAACAATTACCGTCCGAATAGGGCATCAGCAAACTCCTTCACCACTAACGGAGCGAGCTGGAAAATCAAACTTTTCCCGAACCCTGTGGGGAGGACGGCCACAACATCATGGCCACCAACAGAACTCAGCAAAGATTGTTCTTGCTCCGGCTTTAACTTCTGGATATTCGGCAGCGGTGCCACAACGGAATGAATGGCTTCGTTCGCATCTTTCTCCGCCACCATTTCTGAACTACAACTCAAACTAGCGCACGACATCAACGTCATCGTTCTCAGCCACTCCTTCTGTTCGCTGATTGGACCGATAAAAACTAAGAATATACAGCAGTCCCAGACAGAGTACTGAAGGAAAATGAAAATTGAGAGGAAGTACGTTGGAGGGCGGAGCCAGGCTAGATTAACACAATGTAATCAAACAGAATCAAACTAGCCTTAGCATTTGTTTACGAGAGTGTGAAGTTTTAGATGATCTATTACCAGTTGATGTAATTGTATCAAGCAGGACAAAATGCTTTAACTGAGGAAAAAGCAACTAATATCATAAAACATCAGGGAACATTTAAATTCCTAATACTCGCTGATGTGCTGTTGTTTTCTCTCTTAAATTATGTAAATTTGTGGAGGAACTGGATTTCATTATTTAAAGAGTTATCACAAAAAAAATAAAAATAAACAGAATAGAACATTATATTAAGGACTTTATTATATAAAGAATAAAGAGAAAAAGAACACTACATTAAAGGTGGGGTAAGTGCTTTCTGGTAACCGATGTTGATTTCAAATCACCAAACCAAACGCCCCTATTTTGATAGCTCCGCCCCACACATACATAGCCCAGACAAAGACTATGGCGGAATCTGCTGTGCCAGCCGGCCGAGGCTATGATGTCGTCAATAAGTGAAAGCAATATGTGTTACTATGGTAATCCAGGTCGAATGTTCAGTGAAAAACTCATCCCTTACATCCCAAAAACACAAACACAGTTCTCATGAACAACTCGATAGCATGAGCACGACAGTCCAACTAACCAACATATTACAGATTAGAGGGTTATAGCGATCACAATAACACAAACAGTTCTCATGAACAACTCGATAGCATTAGCACAACAGACCAACTATCGAACGTATTAAAAATATGACAAGATTATAGGGTTATATCGATCATGTAAAGAGGTTTAGACACTCCAGACTTATATGGTGTGGAAATGATTGAGTAATTGTCATTTCTGAAGTGAACAACAATACGATTGCAAATGGACAAGCAAGCAAACATGACACACGAGCATATTCAAGCAAAAGCCAGCATATATTAGTTCTGTCAAACAAAACAAAATCAATGGTACTCGCCTATCGAGAAGAAATAAAGCAACCTCGGCCTTCGCTCCTTGAGTTCTCTCCAGCGCTGGAAAGCTGATACTTCTTGCCTGATCGTAAGCCTTCTTTTGTTCCACAGACATCTTCCACATTTGTTTTTTCGCTCGGCTAATGTCCGTCCTGTGTCATGTCTTTTGAATAATGACGTGCACCGAGCGCTCTCTTCTCCCCATCATTAGTAGAAACGCCTCTTACTGCTGATTGGCTATCAGATTGTTTTGATACTCGGTCCGAGACGCTTTACTAAAGCAGTTTTGAAATAACACTTTCCCCACCTTTAACTTTTTAACAATATTTCCAAGAAAACATGATTTGAAGAACACCCGGAATCAATTATTTTTTAATAAATTGCCTGTTTTTCATTTTAGAAGTTAGCATGCTGGTGATAAGATAAAAATAGCAACATCTCCTTAAACTAAAGTATTAAAATGAATTAAAGCGTACCCCTGTCCGAAAACTAAATAATATTTTATATTGTATAAAGTTTTATCATTTATGACATCTTAATGGGAATATCAAAATTAAGGGAACAGCATACAATTTATAAATTTATTTACTTACTTATTATTTACTTTATTTGTTTTGCACATCTATAGGACTCAAATATATGGAATGATATTCCGGATAATATTAAAAATGAATTGCAAATTGTATTTGAAATTGCATTTTCAATGTATGCACGCATACGATGGGACATAATGGAAACACAAATGCATGAGATTTACATTTTACATTTACGCATTTGGCAGACGCTTTTATCCAACGCGACTTACAGTACCCGTATTACAGGGACAATCCCCCTGGAGCAACGTGGAGTAAAGTGCCTTGCTCAAGGACACACTGGTGGCAATTGCTGGGATCGAACCAGCAACCTTCTGCATATCAGTTTAGTGGTTTAACCCACTAGACCACCATCTCCACTTGATTTGCAATTGCGTTTGGATTTTCTTTTCTGTGTATGTAACATGTCTTACAAATCTTACGAGTTATGACACTGCCATTTTGGAATAGCAATAGAAAATCACCCATTTGCTATTTCAATTCCTCCGCGTCCTGTCCCAACCCTCACAAAATTCAAAGGGAATCGCAATCCCCTTTGCACTTGCATTTCCAATGCCCAACACAGTCAGCTGTCAATCAGTCTTGAAGGTGGGGTTTATTAATATAGTCGGAAAGTATGCCACACCCTCATACACGGAATACAAATCACTAATTTGTGTTTCTACTATGTCACACCATATGCGTGCAAATACAATTTGCAATTCCTTTTAAATATTGTCCGGAATATCAGACCATACTAACACACATACATGTGCATATATTCAAACTGCTTAACTGTTAAACTATGTCTGTTGCAGATATTCGATGAAGAGTACAGCGTTCTGTATCTGGACCAAGGCGGAGCTTTAGTAGCTATTAGACACACCCCTCTTCCCATCAGGCATCTCTGGTAATCCCACGCTAATATCATCATTAATATTTCATGCATATGTTCATAAAAGATGAGTCGATGTAATCACACCAAGCTGACTCACATAATCATGGGAAGTGTGAACATTCTCATTAAACCCAGTAGACTGTGTAATACTTTTGTCTAGTAATCTAGATGAAATGTCGGAAAGGTGCAGTAAAGTTCTGTTTGAATTATTTTCCAGCTGTGTGTGGAAATGCAATCGTTTCTAAACTCTATCGCAGTTTCAGGTGTGTGCTGCTGGTTTCTGTGCAGGTTGAGCTTTGATGAGGGGAGAGTGTGGAACAAATACAGTTTCACTTCATCGCCCCTGTTCGTGGACGGGGTCTTGGGCGAACCGGGCGAGGAGACGCTCATTATGACGTACGTATGATGAATATTCAGTAGTAATACATTTGGATGGTTCTGGAATGTGAAAATGGTGCTTGATGAAATGTAGTTTATGTGATGAACACAGTAGCTAAACCCTGAAAACTGAAAAAGAATGTCAGTAAATCCGTTGCCTCAAAGTAATGTCTGTCTGTCTGTCTGTCTGTCTGTCTGTCTGTCTGTATGTCTGTCTGTCTGTCTGTGGTAAGATGGGTGGATGAATAGATTATATTTATCTATCTATCTATCTATCTATCTATCTATCTATCTATATATCTATCTATCTATCTATCTATCTATCTATCTATCTATCTATCTATCTATCTATCTATCTATCTATCTATCTATCTATCCATCCATCCATCCATCCATCCATCCATCCATCCATCCATCCATCCATCCATCCATCCATCCATCCATCCATCCATCCATCCATCCATCCATCCATCCATCCATCCATCCATCCATCCATCCATCCATCCATCCATCCATCCATCCATCCATCCATCCATCCATCCATCCATCCATCCATCCATCCATCCATCCATCCATCCATCCATCCATCCATCCATCCATCCATCCATCCATCCATCTAAACCCTGAAAACTGAAAAAGAATGTCAGTAAATCCGTTGCCTCAAAGTAATGTCTGTCTGTCTGTCTGTCTGTCTGTCTGTCTGTCTGTCTGTGGTAACATGGGTGGATGAATAGATTATATCTATCTATCTATCTATCTATCTATCTATCTATCTATCTATCTATCTATCTATCTATCTATCTATCTATCCATCTATCCATCTATCCATCTATCCATCTATCCATCTATCCATCTATCCATCTATCCATCTATCCATCCATCCATCCATCCATCCATCCATCCATCCATCCATCCATCCATCCATCCATCCATCCATCCATCTATCTATCTACTGTCTGTCTGTCGATATCATCAATCTATTCTGTATAACGATTAATTTGTATTCTAATAATATTTCAAATATATAATTTTTGAAAACACTATATTTTATAATATAATATTTTTTATATTTTATTGTTAACAAATGCAAGTTTATCTCACAATTGTAACTTTAAATTTTTTACTTAAGACTTCAAATCACACCATTTCTACTTTATTTCTTATTTTAAACTTTCTAAAAATTACTAAAAGTTTTACTTCCATAAAAATGGTGCATAAACTGTGTAAATATGAAATGTTCAGTGCATTGCTTGATGATGCTTGGTGATAAAAAATAAATCAATGATAAACCAAGTGATGTTTTTAGACCTTCCAGTAGCGAATCGCCTATTTTAAAAGGGAAATCATTAAAACCATCATGCCAGTTCTGATATCACATCATAATCCTCTAAATCCAGCTCAACCTAAAATTATTTTGAGAAGTATTTCATGAAGTTTTCCCTTGTAGGATATTCCTAGATACTTTCTGCTGTCTTTCTGACAGGCCCTAAAAGTGTCGCACTGTTCTTGAGTGTCAGACTTTCTCAATGTGAGTTTCAGACTTTTTGTTGACAGTTTGACGCAGGTTTCCACTGATATGGTTTGACTTGGATAACATTGCTAAGCATTTCCTCTCCCTGTCCGCTCTGCATCGTTCTAATCATTGGAGTCACAGCGGTCTCGATATGCCACTGCTCGCCAGACATACAGTGGCTGATGTTATGCCTTTGTTTGCAGGATCTTCGGTCATGTCAGTCACCGCTCAGAATGGCAGCTGGTAAAGATAGACTTCAGGTCTATCTTTAACAGAAGATGCATAGAGTCTGACTATGTGCAGTGGGATTTACATGACCAGGTGAGAAATCTTTTTTATCATCATGGATCCCCAATCTGAATATTTGGTTACATACTTTTTTCACATATTATTTTATAAATCAGGGTTAGCTAAAACTAAAAGTATTAAAGTGATAGTTCACCCAAAATTAATATTCTGTAGTCACATACTCACCCTCATGTTGTTCCAAACCTGTATGAAATTCTTTCTTCTTCTGAACACAAAAGATATTTTGAAGAATATAAACAGTTGACGGTAGCCATTGACTTCAATAGTCTGGGAAAAAATATAATGTCAATTTTGCCCATCAACTGTTTGGTTACCGACATTCTTTAAAGGGTTGATGAATTGAAAAATCAACTTTCCCTTGAGCTTTTGATATACACTCACCTAAAGGATTATTAGGAACACCATACTAATACTGTGTTTGACCCCCTTTCGCCTTCAGAACTGCCTTAATTCTACGTGGCATTGATTCAACAGGGTGCTGAAAGCATTCTTTAGAAATGTTGGCCCATATTGATAGGATAGCATCTTGCAGTTGATGGAGATTTGTGGGATGCACATCCAGGGCATGAAGCTACCGTTCCACCACATCCCAAAGATGCTCTATTGGGTTGAGATCTGGTGACTGTGGGGGCCATTTTAGTACAGTGAACTCATTGTCATGTTCAAGAAACCAATTTGAAATGATTCGAGCTTTGTGACATGGTGCATTATCCTGCTGGAAGTAGCCGTCAGAGGATGGGTACATGGTGGTCATAAAGGGATGGACATGGTCAGAAACAATGCTCAGGTAGGCCGTGGCATTTAAACGGTGCCCAATTGGCACTAAGGGGCCTAAAGTGTGCCAAGAAAACATCCCCCACACCATTATACCACCACCACCAGCCTGCACAGTGGTAACAAGGCATGATGGATCCATGTTCTCATTCTGTTTACGCCAAATTCTGACTTTACCATCGGAATGTCTCAACAGAAATCGAGACTCATCAGACAAGGCAATTTTTTTCCAGTCTTCAACTGTCCAATTTTGGTGAGCTTGTGCAAATTGTAGCCTCTTTTTCCCTATTTGTAGTGGAGATGAGTGGTACCCGGTGGGGTCTTCTGCTGTTGTAGCCCATCCGCCTCAAGGTTGTACGTGTTTTGGCTTCACAAATGCTTTGCTGCATACCTCGGTTGTAACGAGTGGTTATTTCAGTCAAAGTTGCTCTTTTATCAGCTTGAATCAGTCGGCCCATTCTCCTCTGACTTCTAGCATCAACAAGTCATTTTCGCCCACAGGACTGCCGTATGCTGGATGTTTTTCCCTTTTCACACCATTCTTTGTAAACCCTAGAAATGGTTGTGCGTGAAAATCCCAGTAACTGAGCAGATTGTGAAATACTCAGACCGGCCTGTCTGGCACCAACAACCATGCCATGCTCAAAATTGCGTAAATCACCTTTCTTTCCCATTCTGACATTCAGTTTGGAGTTCAGGAGATTGTCTTGACCAGGACCACACCCCTAAATGCATTGAAGCAACTGCCATGTGATTGGTTGATTAGATAATTGCATTAATGAGAAATTGAAAAAGTGTTCCTAATAATCCGTTAGGTGAGTGTTTAAAAGGTCATCGTAATATAAGAATATCCTGTAAGTTTCGGAGCTGAAAACTTCCTTGTTAGTCAAAGAAAAGCTTTTATTGAAAGCTGGCTCATCAAACGAGGGATCTGCGAATTTGCTTCCGTGACGCCAGAGAGCAGCAAAACACTGCCTCAACAGAAGAAGAAGAACGCCTAGTTCTGTACCCCCGCCCACCGATTCACTCATGACATGTAACATAAATAACATGGGCCTATGTGGAGCTAAACAGGATCAAACTTCCAAGCAATAAACTTCTAATGCTGTTGAATATTACAAAATAGTGTGCAGTGCCTAGTTGTGGAAGAACACAGTCGCTGCATAAGCTTCTGACGGATTCTAATATTATGAATGCAGTTGAACTTTATTTTTAATGAAGATCTAGCTCACGTTTGCGCGTTTGTTCGCTTCATTTCACTGCGGATTCTTTTGTAAACAAGAGACTGGATTTGCAAACTGTATGAGATTAAAAAACGATGCTGAGACTTCTATATTGGATCCGATTGGAATGGTGCAACACACTTATGAGAGTAAAAATGTGTTTATTGCATTGTTACTAAAACTGGTTAGGTACAACTATTTATTTGATATCTATTGATTATCTGTACGTGAACTGAACTTAACTAAACATAATTAATGATAACTTACCATGCTGTCACGAGCTGGTGTATCCTTTGTATTGAAGACTAAAATTGTATTGTTTAATGTTATTTTCACTATTAATATATTTTTCTTAATGTTTATAATTATTTGTATAATGTATTTTGTGAAGTCAGGCTGTGTCTGTATATGTGTCCCCAGGAGAGACATGGGATGAGCTATATTTGGTACAGGAATGTGTGTACATAGCATATGTTTTCCGCTGATGCATTTATTCCATGATGCATACGTCGACTGATGTCAGTATTCTTTATATGGGAAGTGGATTGTGCCACATGTAAGCATGAAGTATACTATTTTACATAGGATGCATGTTTCTCTACCTTCTAAGGAAATCTCTTCCTAGTGAGTTCCTCTGTTAATAGTATATAACATCCAAATTGAGTGTACTGCCCCAGATGAGAAGAGAAGAAGATAGCAGACAGGCAGACAGAGGGTGAGGGACAGAAGGAGGATGGAGCAAGGGAGAGGGGTAGAGGAAGGAGGAATGGAAAAACACATACAGCTGGCATGAGACAACTTTTCAATGTCTCTACTATTGTATGTCTGACATATACATGTTTTCTAGTCTTTCCAGCATCCCTCCATTGAGGCCTAATACTTTAGATTGAACTAAAGAGCGTGTCGCTATGGCTTCTTGTTGTTTGGAACTTTTCATAAGATTCCTTTCTAACTGGCACTGACATGCTTTCCCAGAGTTCACTGTCGAGACTATATTTGAAAAGATAGAATAATATATATCCCAAAAGTCAAGCCAGAAGCGGCCTCTCACAGGAGAATAACAGATGCACGTTTATTAGTTGTTAGGACATGGCAATAGACTGGCCTACTTTAACCTGAAGCCTTGTGGTACGTTCTATTTCTGTTGCAAACTCTGAGAAGCAGAAGTTGACAGAAGAGAGAACAATGTCAAAAAACCCAACTTTTGGGCTGTAAACTACAGTAACATGCTGAGATGAGATGAAGCCATACATCTGAACCTACGCAGTCTACATCCTGTGCTGTAGGCGTTTTCAGCGCCACTCATACCGGTTAGTCTGATAAATATGAAATCCAAAAAAGAGGACATGACAGGCAATGAACCATGGCTGTAAAGCAAAACATTTTTAAACCTTATGTTGTGTTTGGGTCATTTTGATCCGGTGAATTTCTTTTTCCTGAAAATGTTAGTTAATATTATCACATTCGACTAAAGCTTACAGATTTCGCTCACACAGCATATAACCCAAACATTTTTGGGATAATTTGTACTTTTTGGAGATTTTGATCAGAAATGATCAGCCTACAAAAAAATTGTGTGTAAATATTTCGTTATGCAAAATTATCAACAAATATTGGATTCAATCTTTTTGTTAACTTTGTTTCTTTCATTTAGAGCTGATTTTGTATTTAATTTGGAAATTGACTGATTGTAGGCCTCATTGATCTGAGCTTAATATGGTAAAAAATTACCGTTTATTGAAAAATGAATGGAGGAGATCGAAATATGAGAAACATTTAATATTCAGGAGGATGTTCATATGTACATGCTTGCAAAGATAAAACCCTCGGACATGTGGATGCGTGGATACATGCACACTTGCGCTACTGAGCACACACACACACATACACATACGTTCATGTACACAAACAAACGATATTAAGTATTACAGGCTTTCTTTTTCACAGAGATTAACTTTATCCTCAGATCAATGAGGCCTATGAACAAACTTGTTGAAAGAAAGGCCTAATTGAAAGAAAACAAACTGACTGAAATCAGTATTGGTGATAATAGAACATAATGAAAAAAAAAAATCTTTTGTTTTAGTTTTTTGTAGGCCTGTCATTTTTGACCGGGAACAACATACGTGTGACTTTGTTCCATTTTGTACAAAATAAAAGCATTTAAAAAACAAACGTCCTGGTTAAACTTTAAAGCACACTATAGTGTGATAATCAGTGCATTGTACCCCCATATTTGTTGAATATTGAAAAAATTTTGCCACTAATAATGCTTTTTACGGTGGCCCAGTAGTGCACAACACAACGAAATATAAAAAGCAAACATAAGTGCACAACACAACGAAAACAAGCCACAACACAACGAAAAAGCCACAACACAAATAAATCAAGCCACAACACAACGGAAACAAGCCACAACACAACGGAAACAAGCCACAACACAATGGAAACAAGCCACAACACAACGAAAACAAGCCACAACACAACTAAAACAAGCCACAACACAAATAAATCAAGCCACAACACAACGAAAACAAGCCACAACACAACGGAAACAAGCCACAACACAACGAAAACAAGCCACAACACAACGAAAAAGCCACAACACAAATAAATCAAGCCACAACACAACGGAAACAAGCCACAACACAAATAAATCAAGCCACAACACAACGGAAACAAGCCACAACACAACGGAAACAAGCCACAACACAACGGAAAAGCCACAACACAAATAAATCAAGCCACAACACAACGGAAACAAGCCACAATACAACAAAAAGCCACAACACAATGAAATCAAGCCACAACACAACGGAAATGCTCCCGACCACTCGGCGGCACTCGGAGCGCTGTAAAGTTGCTACTGTTCTATAGAATCGGCAATCTTACAAAGAAATGAATACCACATTTAGTTTTAACAGTATGTAGGCTAACCATTGTTTATCGATATGAAATATTAATTTAAAATCACCTACATGCATTATAGCTGCATATTTATGCTCGATAATGCTTTGACCCGATACCATGGCGCTTAGGGAACGTCGGCCAATTCTACCTATTGATTGAAACGTATAATTTGTATGAATTAAAATAGCTTTTAACATTTAAAAACAGACAAAGAATTCCACAGTTTGATTGTATTGTTAAAACTGACTTAATGATGCACAACATTGGAATTTGAAAATTAAAAAAAATATAAATTTAGTTCATACAAATTATATGTTTCAACTTGGTGGAATTGGCAGACACTCCCTTAGCGCAGTGGCAGCGGGTAAAAGCGTATAAATATGCAGCTACAATGCACGTAGGTGATTTTGAATTGATATTTCATGTCAATATACAACTGCACACTTAAAACTGATTGTAGTGTTTAAATATTTGTAAGATTGGCAAATCTATAGAACAATGCAAGGAAAACTAACTTTACCGCACTCAGAGAGTCCCCTATTGGTCGGGAGCATTTCCGTTGTGTTGTGGCTATTTCGTTGTGTTGTGGATTTTTCATTGTGTTGTGGCTTGATTGCGTGGTGTTGTGGCTTTTTCGTTGTGTTGTGGATTTTTCGTTTTGTTGTGGCTTGATTTTGTTGTGTTTTGGATTTTTTGTTGTGTTGTGTCTTGATTTCGTTGTGTTGTGTCTTGATTTCGTTGTGTTGTGGCTTTTTCGTTGTGTTATGGCTTTATTTCGTTGTGTTGCGGCTTCATTTCGTTGTGCTGTGGATTTATTTTGTTGTGTTGTGAACTTATGTATGCTTTTTAAATTTCGTTGTGTTGTGCACTACTGGGCCACCGTACTTTTTTCACTCAAAAACTGAGACGCACACTGTAAGCTCAGATCAGTTCCAACACCGTTTTAAAAAAAAGTTGCTGACTTAAATTAAGTATGATCAACTTGTTTAAGTCATTTCAACTTAAATTACATTAAATGAGTTGAATCTTCTATAACTTATAAAAAAGTTTCAAATTGCTTAAATCATTTTGATGAGTTAAAGCATTAAAGCATGTTGTCATTAAAGCATGTTGTCATATGAGTTAAAGCATGTTGTCATAACTGGTGGTGATTGAGGAGAGACCCCTGACATAGTTGTAAAACGCTTTGGGTGTACAATAGTCAATCATTCATAACTTATTGAACATAACATTTTTTACAGTGAAAGAGACGTTTTCAACATTAAAGCTGCAAAATGTAAAATGTTTGCAGTAAAATATCCAAAAACCACAAGGCCAGTGTTATATATTTTGTTCAGTTGAGTACTTACAATTTCCCATATGTTTCCAACTATTTGTAAATCGTGAGAAAATTGCTATTTTAAAGGTCGTTCTTCGCGATCCCATTTTTCAAACTTTAGTTAGTGTGTAATGTTGCTGTTAGAGCATAAATAATACCTGTAAAATTATAAAACTCAAAGTTCAATGCCAAGCGAGATATTTTATTTAACAGAAGTTCCCTTGGGAAAGGGAAAGGGAAAGCTTTGTAGGTTTGGACTACATCCCTGTACTTCCTGCTTTAATGACGTCAATTGAACAGTTTGTTGACTAACCTCCGCCCGCAAGAATACGCAAAAAAGGGGGCGTGGTCTTGTTGCTCTCCCACGTGGAGAAGAGGAAGTGTTGCGTTTGTAGAGTGTGTTTCATATCTGGGTTACCCTCGGTTTCCGGTTTTATTTTGCAGAAACTCTTTACTCTCACTGCAGTGTGCAACGAGTGTCATAGCAGCCGCAGAGCGAACGCACAGAGTAACATCATAACATAATTTTCAACACTCCAATGTATCTAATATGATAAACAGAGCTGCGTTACCTCATACTTATGACCAGAAAAGCGGAAATGGCGCAGGCGACTATGCCATAATAAAAGTCCCGCTGCTCATGAGGCGTGTGTTGCCTTCATCTTATTAACAATCGCTCCAGCGGCCTTGCTCAGCTCCACAACACTCAGTCCAGCTCTGCTTCATACTACAGTAACGTTAATAATCACTAATAATCTTTTCCACCGGCTGTGAGGTGAAGACCACGTCCCAAGATTTTTCGTTGTGTTTTCCGTTGTCCCAAGACCACATCCGACCTCTAGCGGACGGAAAAGTTACATTGTGCACCTTTAAAGGTGTTACAAGGTTTTCAACTAAACTAGCATAAATATGGAAGATTGTTAGGTATTTTTGTTTTATTCTTCGGACTTTAAAACTTGCAAATGTGAGTTTATATCCCACATTTCTGAAGGGAAAAGGTCAGAACTGCAAGAAATAAAGTCAGAAAAAATTCTTGCAATTGTGAGTTTTTTTGATGCAAGTTTATATCTCAAAATTCAGACTTTATAACTTTCAATTGCTTGTTTATATCTCACAATTTTGAGAGAAAAAAAATCACAATTGGGAGAAATTTCTTTTTTTTGCAAGTTTTATCTCACATTTCAAATTTTTTTTTTTTCAGAATTGCTAGTTTTTTTTTCTCACAATCCAGACTTTATAACTCGCAATTGTGTGTTTATTTCTCTCAATTCTGAGTAAAACGTCACGAAAAAAGTCTGAATTGCGAGACATAATGTCAGAATTGTGAAATGTTTCACGTTTATATCCCACAATTCATACTTTTTTCTCAGAGTTGTGAGATAAAAAGTTATTTTTTTTTTTTTATTCTATGAGGGGAAACAAGCTTCCATAGGAATCTGATGCACAAAACAAAACTTTATTATGTGTAACACTAATTTGAAGAAAGCATATAAACAAAAGACTAGACAAAAAAACTTTTATTACATTAGAGCTGAAATGTGAGTGAGAGGTATAGTACCCTGAAACCTTTCACAAAATGAACTCCGCAGAGTTTGGATGTGAGATATTAAATATGGAACAACATAGTACATTGAGAGGGAAAATATTTTTTTCTCTCTTTCCTATTTTCTCTCGTCTTCTTTCCAGTCTCTCTTTTTTTTCTAAATTCAAGGTGAAACACATATGGTTCATTGTTATGAATTATTCATGTGAGATCTGAAATAAACTTGAACGAGAACGCCATATGCCAACTTTATTGAAGAAAATATTTGTGTGTGTGTATGTGTAGGCATGTACTGTATGTATATGTTGAAATCCTCCTTGTAGGGTGAACGCTGCCTCATGGGAGTCAAAAGAGTCTACCGAAAGCTGAAGGCCATAGCAAGGTGTGTTATGGGTAAAACCTACTCTGTCACGATGATTTCGGAGCCGTGTGACTGCACTGGGTCAGACTTTGAATGGTAAGCAAACTATTTTTTTTTTTCTTCTAAGATTCAGGGTCTGTTCTAAAACATATCGAGCTGTTTTGCTGTCTACTGTCTAGTTAGATATTTCAAAGGGATCATTCTAACTGTAAGTGAACCTGACTGATTTGGAACATTCAGCGTTTCGGATTTGGGGTCAGAAAAATAATAATAATAAAAATAATATTTCAATTCAACAAGGATGCATTAATCTGATCAAATGTGACAGTAAAGACATTTACAATGTTACAAAAGATTTATATTGCAAATAAATGTTGTTCTTTTGCAAGTGCAAAATAATCAGTCTGTAATTTGAATAGAATAACAACACAAAACCATATTCTGTCACGTCTGCTCTGGTTTATTTGTGTTCACACAGCTGCACTAGACAGCGCATACTTTGAGAAATATTGATTTATTCTCACATGTTTGCAAAATATTTCCTCACACAGAATATAATTTATATTCATTTCCCACTGAATTATGCTACCTGAAGAGCTGAAAAAGTGTTCAAAGCGTGCCCTGTCTCTCCTGTTCCCGGTTTTGCGTGAGTTATTACTCATCAAACGCTCATTCAGCCTAGAGCTGTCAATCATCTTACATGAACATAATTCCTGCCTTTCTGGATGACGCTGTCCTGTACACTTCCTTGTTCTGAGCTCCATGAAAAATAAACCCAAAGCAACATTTCTACATGTGAAACAAGAAGCTAATAAACACACAAATTCGATAGTATATGGTCATGTGATTTTGGGTTAATTTCATATAAAAAATGGATGTTTACATTATAAATGCTATGCAGGTGTAGCGATTACCTGCATATACCCAGATAGCAACATTGTGTCGGCCCAGATCTGGCCCACATCTGGCACTTGTGACATACTGATCTGGCCCACATGCTGCGTGGAATGAGGGCCCTTGAGTGGACCACTCCTGTTTGCCAGATCTGGGCCACAAGCAGGCCAGAACAATGCCACATGTCAGCCAAGAGCAAAGAAATAAACCAGATCTGGACCTTATCTGAGCCACAAAATCCGTGTAGATTAAATATGGAGTCATCTCAGCCTTAATAAACCTGTTAACAAGCAGAATCACTGAAGGAGAGAAGAGAACAGAAAAAGAGACAAGCAGAAAGACAAGAACTACAACTTACTTCAGCCACAGCCTTAGATTAAATCAACTGAAGATAAAAGAAGACATTAAATCTCTGAAGATCTCAGCAGAGGAAGATTAAACAACTCCACAAACAGCATTACCAGCTTCACACATTACTAACCAGACTGACTTTATTTCTGTTATATGTCTACAGAAACTCTTATTGAGAATTAACAGAAGTTTAACTCTAATGTGTTTCATCTGAAGTCACCATGACAGTGATCAGTGTTTCCATTAGTTGGGCTCTTTACTCTTCTTAAGTGTCTTCTTCTTTTGGCTTCTGCGATAGTGTGTTGGTAAAACAGATTTGAAGTAGCAAAGGAAGCTAAAGAGAAGTAACATCAGGTGATTATGATTACCTAGTGATGGTTTTAAAATCGTCATGAAATCAATGATGTCATTTAGTTCTAACAATTGTGTTATTAATGCATTTTCATTACAAACCCGTGTTACTGAAGCATCAGATCTTGCAGTGTTTTAAAAAACAGTTAGAAGAGTTTAACAAACATGAACAAAAAAAAAAATGTAACCTATGATGAAAGGTAGACACACACAGACATCAACAATCAGCACATGAATCTCAACAATGGTGACAATCAAAAAGGCCATGTTGCAATGCATGCTGGGTACCAGCATAGTACAGAACTCCCAGCATGCATTGCAGCATAAATATATTATGCAGCTGAATTTTCCTATTATTTTGTTTGTCACCATTGATGAGATTCATACGCCGATTCTTGATATCTGTGTGAATCTGATTGACGTCAGATTAACTTTTTGTGCTTTTTAAAATCTAATAACTGATTATTATAATACTCCAGGATCTCATGCTTCTGTACACAGGGTTTGTAGTGCAAATGTATTATTAACACAACACACTTGTTATACTCAAATAACACCAGGCAATTTCATATATAAAATGTCATTATAAAACCATCATCAGGTAATTATAATCACCGGATGTCTCTTTAGCTTCCTTTGCTATTTCAAATGTGTTTTACCAACACACATTCGCAGAAGCCAAAAGAGGAAGACACTTAATAAGAGTAAAGAGCCCAACTAATGGAAACACTGATCACTGTTATGGTGACTTCAGATGAAACACATTAGAGTTAAACTTCTGTTAATTCTCAATAAGAGCTTCTGTAGACGTATAACAGAAATAAAGTCAGTCTGGTTAGTAATGTGTGAAGCTGGTAATGCTGTTTGTGGAGTTGTTTAATCCTCCTCTGCTGAGATCTTCAGAGATTTAATGTCTTCTTTTATCTTCAGTTGATTTCATCTAAGGCTGTGGCTGAAGTAAGTTGTAGTTCTTGTCTTTCTGCTTGTCTCTTTTTCTGTTCTCTTCTCTCCTTCAGTGATTCTGCTTGTTAACAGGTTTATTAAGGCTGAGATGACTCCACATTTAATCTACAAAGTTTTTGTGGCTCAGATAAGGTCCAGTTCTGGTTTATTTCTTTGCTCTTGGCTGACATGTGGCATTGCTCTGGCCTGCTTGTGGCCCAGATCTGGCAAACAGGAGTGGTCCACTCAAGGGCCGTCATTCCACGCAGCATGTGGGCCAGATCAGTATGCCACAAGCGCCAGATGTGGGCCAGATCTGGGCCGACACAATGTTGCTATCTGGGTAATAGGCTAATCTAACATATTTCAACATCATTATATGACTGAAATCCACATTAGATCGCAATCGAAGTTAATACAAACATTCAATGCTAGTTTAAAGTGAGTTTTGAGTAAAAAATGTGATTAATCTCTTAAATTGTGTTATGTACAGTAGCTTGATGCTAATAGTAGCTATCATGCACCTGTCGCGCCAGGAGCTGTTCTATTTCATAATCAAATTTGTTAAAAGAATTCACATAAGGTCCCAAGAATATGTGGGGTTTTTTTTTGTTTTCTAGAAAGACTTCAGATAATAGGTGGATTAATGTATAGTGGGATCAAAGTGGTGTAGATGGGCAAGCCATGTAATGCCAGAACAAAGGCTAATAATAGCTGAATACAAACAAAAGAATAATAATAAAATTATAATGAAGATTATGTCTCATTCAGAGGTGTGACATTGTAGAGTTAGAACAATAGAAACATGAATAGGACAGTTCTCCTCGCCAGACATTAGACACTGCAAATATGTGTTTACAGGGCAATAAAATATTTTATTATTATCAGCATTCTCTAAAAAATCACATGACACGGCCTTAGAAAATGTTTCATAAAATGAATAGTTTATGAGATCAAATTTGATGAGCAGATTTGTGGCTTCAGCTTTATTGTGTTTCTAAGTTTCTACAACACAGACACGTCATATTTTTATACATTTAAGAAATATATGCTTAATATATTCTTTTTATTTTAGTTTTTAAGTTTGAGCTTATAAATCTCCTTAGTAATCTTGAACTGTAAACTCTCAAGTGTTGGTCTATTCAGAATGACGTATGAGCAGCAACAATTGGTTTTTTGGGTATGAAATTTATGCCCCACTTGCCAAAATTGGGGTTTGGAGTAAGGGATTAAAAACATTAAAAAAAAATATTACTGACCCCAAACTTTTAAACAGCAGTGCATGTCGACAGTCAGGAAATTTTACAGGATCAGGACATTTTAGGAGAAATATCTGAGACAAAGTTAATACTTAAATGAAACATAGCCAAGATCCCTATTAGGTCTCCTGGGGCTATAACATTTAATTTAGAATTGCAGCCCGTATTTTGTCAAGACAGAATGAAGGAATAAAGATGTGGCCAGTCCTCATCAGATTCTCGTTGCAGAAGAGGGTCCCTCCGTGGTACTGTTCTCTCCGTCTGTCAGCACCAGCCTCTCTTCTGAAGGATTTCACCCTACACGCTTTGTGGCTTAAACCCTCCATTTGTATTCCTGACACTCCTCCCTCGTCATGTAAATGTGGCCTCTCCCCTCATTTTCCCCCGAATTATCAAAGTTATTAATGTCGCTGTTCTGGAAAGTTCCGAATTTGCAGGCCCCTCGAGGCCGCATGGAACAAAGTGTGAAAGTTGTTAATCAGGGAGTGAAACGCTGTGCGTTTACTAACACAAGCTGGCTGCATCTGTGTAACTTGTCATGGTAATTAGTGTAATTTGTTTTCTTGATTGGGGTGTTGAGTTGCATTGTATGACAAACAACGTTGGCTTTTGTTGTCTGACGGTTAGTTCTAAAAATGTAGAAAATGTAGGTGTTAATTATTTTTGGATGCCAAGTATTTTTCTTCTGTTGTTAAAAATGTCGATGCCTCAAGCACATGTTCATTTTATCTCTAGATTATTAGATCTTATTATTAGTTCTGCTTTGACTCCTGGAAATTAAATACTAATTAAATTGTCAAGAAAATTAAATTGACAATAAAGATTGAATCTTTAAAGCATATAATGAACATAAAATGTCTATGTGTTTTTTCTTGACTTTGATGTACCATATATTATATATTAAAAAAAGATTTAGTCCATTTCAATAATTATAATGTAGGTACTACTTTGACTTTTTCTTTAAATATATATTATTCCTGACAGCTAATATAACTAGTTCCACATAAAGTATTCTGTCTAATGAATCGTATAGCAGGATGATTAAAGCATTCTGACCTATTGTATTAAAGCAATATTATGCTAAAAGTCTTTCTCATTATAAATACTATCTTTGAACAAGAATTTTTATTTTCTGTGAGTTATGAAATACAAATGTTATAATGGCCTCCTTTAATGATGAATGAGAGACCAGTGGAATTTTAGCTTAGCGGTTTGAGATCTGGGTAAGTTCAAGCCCTGCAATGAGCGATCCATGAATTATCACAGTTGAGTCCTAGAGATCAAAGCACTTGAAACTAGGTTCCTTCAATAGATCTTACATTGCTAATTTTACTGCTACTGTTTTGTACACTTCTGTTTTGTATAGAAGTGTAACGTCTGAGCAGGGATGAAGCTGAGTGAGAATCCAAATGCAGTATGAAGGATTTAATAACAAACAACATCAACAGAAAATCCAAAAACAGGCAGGAGCGCAATGGCAGGAACACACATACAGGAGCAACGGCCAACAAACAACAACTGAAGCACTGGGGTATACATACTGTAGATCTGAAAATTCAGCTTTTGTCCCCGTTATGATTGAATCACAGGACCGGAATACCAGTTGCCTTGTCAAAAAGCTCTTTATTGTCATATGTCTCGACATAGGAGAGAAACGTGTTGTTATCGTGCCAGCTGTATGTTTCTCTGAGGTTGTACATTAACAGTGAGCATTATATACCACTGACCACAGGATTTGCAAATCCTTACAAGGTAAAGAAACATGTTGGTCTGTTTAAAATAGAATGTATACTTCATGCTTACATCAGTTGATAATATAAGCTACTGTTACATCATCGGAAACAGGTGCTACATGTACAGTGAGGTCCTTCATACAGAACATGTACTCACATTCTTGTATGACCAAAATATCTCCCTGTCCTTCTCCATCCATATGACAGTAATATGTCATGCAAACTTAAGCTCATGCAGTATATATAACTTTCTCATGCACTTAAACTTCACAAATACATTATAGATTTAATTATACATATAAATAATATTAAAATAACAAATTTCTGATCTACAGCTCCCTCCATTGGAACTACCGGCCGTCAGTTCCACACCATCATCGCCACCTAATGGAGTGATAGTAAGGAGAGAAAAGCAAACCAAGAAACAAAAGACATACGAAAGACATAAAAGTAGAAACATGAGGAATCGGGAATAGAACAAACAAAACAAAACAAAATAAAATGAAATGACCCCAACCCATGATATGTTCCCGCATACTATGTGTGTAACTTACGTCTATGTGTACGTATTTAAAATGTACCCCATACATCTAAGAAAGGAAACATTAATGAGTCTTCGCCAGTTCCTGAACTCCTTCGGTAAAAATACCTGAATTCCTTCAGTTCCTGGTTCAAAATAACAAACTAAAACAAACGTTGATATTAAAGAATCCTATCCCTTGGGGTTGTAAATCAGTAAGCGGGTGTTGATTGTTTGTGGGGTTGTGTTTTGTAAGTGGTGCAATGTATAAAATATCCTATTTTACTCTGTATTTTCCATTTTCGGCTTTATCCATATAGTTAATCAATGTCAATGGAATTGATTCCTAAAATGGAAGCAGAGAAATCATTAACACCACTCCTTGTTACCCAGTCTTTAAAAGTAACTGATGAACATTGCTCATTTTCAGGCCATAAGCTATCGCTATCATTTTGTTCATTCACTAAACAAGGTTTAACTTGTGACCAATGATACCATCTATCTGTCCCTACACCCTTCCCTTTAAGGCAAACACTCGTATCTGTAGTTAAGATTATCTCATATGGTCCTTCCCATCTAGCCTCTAAACCTTTCCTAGCAATTCGTTTGACCATAACAAAACTGCCTAACTCGGGAATGTGTGGAATATCAGTAGTGGTGTGTTTTTCATCCCACTGCTGCTGAGCTTCTCGCACTCTCTGGTTGTTTCCTTTGGTAGCTTTGTCCAGCATAGTGAGATAACGTTTTAACTTTTCTTGGAACAGAGTGGAATCTCCTCCTGTTCCCGCAGGGGGCGGAGCATCAGGGGGTAGAACCATTGCTCTTCCAGTCATCAGTTCAAAAGGGGTTAGTCCTGTTACTCTGTTTGGAGTTGCTCTTAAGTTCCATAGAATAGCAGGCAATAACTTGTGCCAACCTTGGCCAGTCTGCAGAATAGCCTTGGTAAGTGCCGTTTTTAACGAGCGGTTCATGCGTTCTACGAAACCCGAACTTTCTGGCCTGTAGGGGATATGGAACTTCTGTTTGATCCCAATCAGTTTCATTGCTTCCTTCATCAATTTTCCAGTGAAGTGAGTTCCATTGTCAGAATCAATTTCATATGGAAGGCCCCAGCGTGGAAAAACTTCCTCCACCATTACTCGTGCTGCAGCTTCAGCAGTGCAAGTTTTTGTCGGAAATGCTTCCACCCATCTAGTAAATCGATCTATGATTACTAGAATGTATTGGTATCCTCCACTGGGTGACAATGGTCCTGTGAAATCAATTTGAAGATTTGTCCATGGACCTGTGGGTCTGGGTGCATGTGACATTCTCACCTTAACAGATTTTCCCACATTTGCTTTTATGCAGATCAAACATCTCCTACAATAGTCATCAATGTCTCTCATCATTCGCGGCCACCACCAAGTCTCGCTGATTTGAGCTTTCATTGCTTTTGCTCCAGCATGCACTTTTCCATGATACAGCTGCATTAGTTCTTTCCTTGTTCCGATAGGCATTACCACTTGTCCTGTTGGAATTCTCCAGATACCTTGATCGTCTTCTTTTGCTCCTGCTTTTTTCCATTGTTCTTTCTCTTCTTCTGTCTCTGTGTGATATGACAGAAGATGCAGCTCAGGATTATCTTTTCTGTTTTCTTGAACCAAGGTCACAGGAGTAGGGGAAAGTAAAGCCGCTTCTCTGGCTGCTGCATCAGCTGCAGAATTTCCTTTGCTTTCCTTGGACTTGTCAGATTGATGTGCTTTTACTTTGACCACAGCTGCTTCTTGTGGTAATTGACATGCTGCAATTAAGCGACGAATTATGGAAGCATGTTGTATTATGCTCCCACTGCTGGTGATGAGTCCACGTCTTTTCCATAGGGCAAGGTAGTCATGGACCACTCCGAAAGCATAACGACTATCTGTATAAATGTTGACTCGACCTCCCTCCGATAGCTCAAGAGCTTCCGTAAGCGCCATGAGCTCAGCTACTTGTGCTGAAAATTGCCCAGGAAGAGCTCCTTGCTTCACAACAGTTCCATCAGCCTTTACTACAGCCCATCCAGTATGTCGTTTTCCATCAATGTAGTAACTGGATCCGTCGACCCATAACTCATTATCTGGATTTTCAAGAGGGATTGGATTAACTGGACCAAGGCTTTCTTCTTCTACCTGTTTTTCACACTCATGTGGTATTCCCTCATGCGGTTCCAGCATCATTGTTGCTGGGTTAAGTGAAGTGTCTCTGATGATTTCCACTCTCAAGTCCTTGTTCAGCAAGGTTGCTTCCCATTTTGCTCTCCTCGCATCAGTGATAGTCTTGATGTTTGTGTTGTTCAACAGCGTTACTATACTGTGTGGAGTGTGCAGTGTGACAGTTTGTGCACCAATCAGATTTTCCACAGCATTCACTGCCCACGTGGCACCATCAAGGGCTTGTATACATCGTGGTTGACCTATCATGGTGACAGGAATCTTTGTGGAAAAGTATCCAACTGGTTTGTATCGATCACCTGGTTTTTGACACAGTACTGCTGAGTAGGTCTCATCTCCCACCCTGGTCCACAAATGAAATGGCAAACGACCATCAGGAAGACCCAAGGCTGGGGCTGAAATCAGTTTCTTTTTCATAGCAGTAAATGCTTCCTCAGCTTCTGGTGTCCATTCCAGCTGTTCCACTCCAGGCTTTCCCCCTTTATACAGATCAATGAGAGGAATAGTGATACTGGCAAAATCAGGGATATATTGACGACAATAGTTAAAAAGTCCCATCACCTTCCGCATCCCTGTAACTGTCAGAGGTTTTGGAAGTTGCTGCAATGCCTCTACACGCTCTGTTGTCATTCTTCTTCCCTCAGCAGATATTTCTTGGCCTAAATAAATAACTTTAGCTTTGGCCAGCTGTGCTTTGTCGGGGTTAACTTTAAATCCACCTTTTCTTAGAGCTTGCAGAGTAATATTTAGAGCAGATAGATGGCTTTTTTCATCTGGGCTTGCAATCAACAAGTCATCAACATATTGGAGGCAAACACTTCCTGAACTCTCAATTTCAGCTTTTCGCTCAGTTAAGAATTGGTCCAGGGCTCTATGAAATACAACTGGAGAAAGGTTAAGACCTTGCGGAAGTCTGTTCCAGACATACTGGTTTGCGCCGACAGTGAAGGCCAATTTCTCTTGAGATTTTTCATCAATAGGTATAGACCAGAAAGCTGACAGCACATCCAAGACCGTGAAGATTCTTGCATTCCCTGGAATATCATTCAAAATGGTAGCAGGGTTAGCCACAATAGGGTGTGGTTTTGGCGTTACACTGTTAAGTCTTGTGTAATCTATGGTTAATCTCCATGAATTGTCGGACTTTTTGACAGGCCAGACAGGGCTATTGGTAGTAGAAGAAGTTCGTCGAACAATTCCCTCAGCTTCCAAGTCTGCCACAATCTCAAAAACAGCTTGTCTTGCTTCTGGTCGAATGGGGTATTGTTTATGAGGGGTATGTATCGGTCCCTCAATAATAACAGGGTCAATGTTGGCTTTACCACAATCCAATTTGTGTTTAGCCCAAACATCTGGATATACGCTACACAGAAGACCCCACACACCGTCTTTTCCCCAGTCTCTGATAATTGGTTTTGCTATACCAACAGAACTTATATTACATGTGCGATCTTCATGTGGTATTATTCCAGCTGTTGTAGTAATTTGACGACTGTCAGTAAATATGATCATGTTTAACAATGGTAAAATGTCCATACCTATAAGGCTTCCTTGTGAATTCGGCCCCACCCAGAAAGGTGTCCATAGAACTTCATCTTCATGTATTTGCAGAGGAACTGGTATACTTTTGTGAAATATCATGATATCTCCTCCAACTCCTTCAACTTCTATGGTTTCATGTGTTGTAGGAAGGTTCAAATCAGTTATGGAGAGTGAGGCTCCTGTATCGATTAGACAGTCACATTGATGGCCCCCTATCAAAGCAGGGATGAAAAGTCGATTGTCTCTTTTGTTACTCTTACAGGGGGCCGCTAATTCCTATTGCGGACGTATAATTCCCTCAATGAGCTGACGAACTTGTGCTTCCGTCCACGTCTTTCCTTGAGAGGTTTTATCATTGTTTTTGGCATTTACTTGTTTAAATGATGGACCTTTACCTTCTGCTCCACCTCCTTTAGCCCAGCAGTCTTTTACGATGTGGCCAGTCTTTCTACAATTGTGGCAGAACTTCAACATCCTATCTGCGTCGATGTTGGATTGAGCGAATGCCACTCCTCTTCGATTTGGTTTGTTTCCTTCATCCTTGTTTGATCTAATAGCCATCTCTAGACGACCAGCCCATTGCATAATTTGGTCAAACGTTTCTCCTGGATTGACTCCAAGTGATAAGGCTTGTTGGTATTTTGTGCTAAAACCATCCACAAGTGTGTCAGTAAACTGTACATCATCTCTGTCTGGTTCTTTTTTAGCACAGAGGGCCCATCTTTCATAAGCATTCCATTTACGCAAGGCATATTCATCTGGAGATTCATCATCTTTTTGCTTAATCAATGTTACTGATGTGAAAGGAATCTTACCACTGCCCAGGATCTCTTGGATTTCTTTTCGGAACACATCTAAGGCTTGCCAAAGACCCAGGGGTCGTCCCTGGCCATCAACCCACAAGTCTATCCATTGGGCTGTTGTTATTGACGCTGGCAAGCGTTCCCATCTGTCTCTTGGGATTTTAGCTTTCACAATGGTGTGTATGTCTCTCAGTGTCATTTGATGTGCTTCAACCAAGGAATCTAATTCTCGCCAAAACTCTGTGTTTGGATCTTGTCTCTTCAGAGGAGGCAAGGCTGTGAGAATGGCTTGACGTTCTCCTGGTGTGAATGGTCTTTCCTCCATCATCATTTCAGATTGTACTTCTTCCCTTTTAATAGCAGGTGAAGAAAATTCAGGACCAACCTTATCAATTGTTATCATGTCGTCCTCTCTTGTCTCATCACCCCAATCAGAGGCAGGTGCTGGTATAACTCGCAGCATGTCTCTGTTTGGCTGGGTTGATTTGGATCTGGTTATTACTGGAGCGGCCTGTGCAGATGCAATAAATATTTTGTCAACTGGCCCTCCATTTGGCTTACAAGAAGTTTTACATTGTTCAGGCAAATTTGGATAAATTGGATTGTATGGAGGAGGCATTACAGTTTTTGCTGAGTTTACTGGTGCTTGCAAAAATTTACTTTCAGCCTCAGCTATTATATTTGTCCAATCTGGATCAAATGAATCATTAATGATTGTTGTATCTTTTTCTGAACATGTAATAGACATGATTTTATTCAACTTGTTATATGCTTCAATCTGTGGCTTCATTGCTTCAACAAGTGGAACTGGACTCCCATCCGCACTGCAACAAATCCCTCCTTGTTTCACAATCCAGTTAGCTGCAAGGATCGGAAAGGCTTTCAGTTTAACAGAGTCTTTTTGGATCATGAACCATCTAAACTGTTCATCCAAAGAGGCATCAATGTCCAGTCCTTTCTTTGAAAACTTGGCTTGTTTTTTGTTCTTCTTTTCTAAGTACCAAGCAGATATTGTTCTGCTATTATAAACACCCTCTGCCATTTTGCAGATGGTCTGTGTCTCTGTGCTTCTCAGCAGCAGGGCTATGTATAGCTTTGTGTGTGCGTGTATGAGTGTGTGTCTAGGTGTGTGCGTGACTGTGTGTGTGACTGCTGGGGGTCCTGCCCTCCACTCTCTCCCTCTCCCTCTTTCTCCCTAGCTGACAACTCAGAAAACAAAGAAAGAAGAGAAAGAAAACAAAAGTTAAATCCTAAATATTCTAATAATTCTTACAAATTTACAGTTGAACTCAGATCAGTTTCTTCCCCAAATATTGAACAGCTTTACAGTCAAAATCAGAAGGCCAACGATTCTAGCCACTTTTATTCATCAAGGCGCCTTTATACCTTTAGCGTGTTTAAACGTTTTAGGGTTTTCTAAAGCTGCGCACCCTTTAGCGCAGACCCGCCACTTTAAACCGCTTTAATCTCACAGTTCGTTGCACTTCCCCGTACTTCTTCTAAGCACGGTTCTAAGGCCCGAAGGACACATTAGAGATTTTTCTCTGCTCCAAAAATAACAAAATTTAAAAATAAAACAAAACTGCAGTCTCGCCGTGTTCCGACCACCTTACAGTCACAACGAACTAATTGCTAAATCGCATTACGGATTAATCTCCCGAAAATTTGACTAAATGGTCTTTTGCACAAAAGAATCCACTTTAAAACCCAGCTTCATTCAATATTTTGGAGGTACACTGATCAGAACAACTCAAGTAAATCACATCCAATTAAATTACTTAAAATGTAACTATGTCTGACACATATTCATTGGCAACACAACTGGTATTTCAAAATAACACAGATCTTTTTAGCAGTTTCAGTCACTGTCTCAACAATATAGATCATCAGGCAGACTTTGAATCTTTAAGAAAAAGAAAATGTCTTACCTGATGAATTGATTGAGACCAATGTCTGAAATGCAGATCCTGTTCGTGTGACGCCAAGTTGTAGATCTGAAAATTCAGCTTTTGTCCCCGTTATGATTGAATCACAGGACCGGAATACCAGTTGCCTTGTCAAAAAGCTCTTTATTGTCATATGTCTCGACATAGGAGAGAAACGTGTTGTTATCGTGCCAGCTGTATGTTTCTCTGAGGTTGTACATTAACAGTGAGCATTATATACCACTGACCACAGGATTTGCAAATCCTTACAAGGTAAAGAAACATGTTGGTCTGTTTAAAATAGAATGTATACTTCATGCTTACATCAGTTGATAATATAAGCTACTGTTACATCATCGGAAACAGGTGCTACATGTACAGTGAGGTCCTTCATACAGAACATGTACTCACATTCTTGTATGACCAAAATATCTCCCTGTCCTTCTCCATCCATATGACAGTAATATGTCATGCAAACTTAAGCTCATGCAGTATATATAACTTTCTCATGCACTTAAACTTCACAAATACATTATAGATTTAATTATACATATAAATAATATTAAAATAACAAATTTCTGATCTACACATACACACAGGGAAACAAGGTTAACAAGATAACAAGGGGGTGTGGTAAATGGGAAACCCCTGGGAAAACGAATCAACATGAAAAACTACAAAGAACTACAAAACATGACAAGACAGGAAATAACAAAAGAGTCCTCACAAGACTTGGAAACACAGGCTGGGATCATGACAAGACGTGTGTTTAAATTACTTATTGGAAGTTGATGGTCCTAGAAACAAGAAATGGAGGACTGATGGGTTTTGTGGTCCCAGTGTTCTTACCATGTTTTTTTTTTTTCTTCTTCTCTTCTTACAGTGATTATGGTTTCGAGAGAAGGACTAATGGGAAATGTACTCCAGCATTCTGGTTCCCCCCCTCCTCCATGTCTCGCACCTGTACCACAGAACACACGTTCCTCAACAGCACTGGGTGAGATCTTGTGTGATGTATGCATCACCATTTAAAGAGGTTTACACATGCTGAACGTGTTCCTTCAACAACAATGACTGGTTGATGGTAATGTTGTTCCAGCAATATGTCTCTCTTATTATTTTTATTTTATTTATACATAGTGTAACTTTTCCAGGTGCATGCAGAAAATTATCAATTAGGAGTTATTCATATTTACGGAATTGGATAGTTGGGATAAGGTTATGTATGAAACGGAAGTTGTGAACTGTATATCGGAGAGGAACAGCTTCTTGAACAAGGAAAAACAAATGTAGGGGAGAACTTTTGTCCATGGGGAATTAATAATAATAATAATAATTTGTTAAATTTATATAGCGGTTTTTCTGGGTACTCAAAGCGATTTACATGAAAGGGAGGGAATCTTCTCAACCACCACCGATGTGCAGCATCCACCTGGATGATGCGACGGCAGCCATATTGCGCCAGAACGCCCACCACACACCAGCTGATTGGTGGAGAGGAGACAGAGTGATGAAGCCAATCAGGATAGGGGGATGATTAGGAGGCCATGATGGACAGAGGCCAATCGGCAAATTTGGCCAGGATGCCGGGGTTACACCCCTACTCTTTTTCCGAAGGAAATCCTGGGATTTTTAATGACCACAGAGAGTCAGGACCTCGGTTTAACGTCTCATCCGAAGGACAGTGCTTGTTACAGTATAGTGTCCCCATCCCTATACTGGGGTGTTAGGACCCACACAGACCACAGGGTGAGCGCCCCCTGCTGGCCTCACTAACACCTCTACCAGCAGCAACCTAATTTTTCCAGGAGGTCTCCCATCCAGGTACTGACCAGGCTCAGCTCTGCTTAGCTTCAGTGGGAAACCAGTCTTGGGCTACAGGGTGATATGGCTGCTGGATGGTTGGATAGTTGGATAGTTGTGGTTTGCTATTGGTGGATCTCATGTGAGTGACAGGTTGTCCCGCCCCGTAAACACATGATCATCATCAGAGAAGAGATGTCACTGCAAGAGGGAGGCAAAGTCATTTTGAGGAAAAATTATGATGGCATGTGTATATGGGAAAAAAATTAAAATGTGCACAGATAAATAATTTATAATAAATACTACAATATTCCATAAAAAAATAAGAACTGTCAATTTTGATTTCATGGTGACTTTTCATATGTATTTAAATTAAATGTTCCAGTATTTTTCAGTAAACTTTGATTCAGTTTATTTTAGTGTATTCAAAACCTCATAAATAGTTTAAAATTGATGTAGAGCAGGGGTGGCCAATCTGTCTCCTGGAGAGCCAGTGTCCTGCAAAGATTAGCTCTAACCCTAATTAATCACACCTAAACCAGATCAAGGTCTTAGGCCCTGTCCCAAATGACACCCTAAACTCTCGCGGTCTTCCTACAAGTCTGTACTTTCGTGACGTAACACCGCTTTGAATGTCGGGGAGTCTGCTGGGGAACTCGCATCAGTGCAGGCTCAGCAAAAGTGCGCATCAAGGGCGCATATCGACCGCAAAGTGGGCGCTCGCAATCACCCTTCTGAGACCTAAAATGACAAATGGGACACCCTACGGTCTCGTGGACTTAACGGACACACGCACACAATGCAGCCATTGTAAGTCCACAAGACTGAAAGTGCATATGAAGTGTGCCATTTGGGAAAGGGCCTTACTAGGCTTACTAGAAACTTCCAGAAAGGTGTGTTAAGGCAAGTTGCAACTCTGCAAGACAGTGGCTCTCCAGGACCGACTTCGGAAACCCCTGATAGCTCCATAAATTAGGATGTGGGTTAAGGTTCGATTATAGTAAACTGCTTCATAACTAGCTCAGTATAAAAACAACAAACGTCTATGCAATGTCCCCATTTAGCTAAGAAAACTTGTGTGCGTGTGTGATTTTCAATTAAAAATTTTCACCATCTGTATTCCCAAATGATTTTGATGTGTGACTCATTAGTGTCTGTGTTTTCACTGTCACAGATAAGCACACTTATTTCAGTGCTGTCAACTGATCATTTTGTGCATAGGTTTTAATGGGAGTGTGTTTTATGCGTCTGTGTGTGTGCAGGTACAGAAAGGTGGTGTCAAACAACTGCACCGGTGGGGTGATGGAGCAGTACACGGCTCGTAGGCAGCTGTGCCCTAGCCTGGCCCCTCGCGGCCTCCACTTAGTGACCAGCGAAGGGAAGCTAACGGCCACTCTGGCCAGCAACGTCACCTTCCTCGTGTTCCTGGAAGAGGTACAGATAGATTCAGTCTCCCCTTTTCAGCGACAAATTCTTATATTTCTTTTGCTGAAATATTTCAAATAGCATCTAACTACTATCAATGCAACAAAAACATAGGTTCTGTTATTTCCTTAAAATATTGTTTTCTATTTTAATGTATTTTGTGATCAAAGCTGAATTTTCAGCATCATTACTCCAGTCTTCAGTGTCACATGATCCTTCAGAAATCATTCTAAAATGCCGATTTGCTACTTAATAAATATTTTTAAACATGTTGAAAACTGTCATGGTCATGTTTAGTTTTCAGTCTTACACCGTGTCCTAACTACACGCGATGCGATAAGATTCCAGCGACAAGCAATTTGTCTATCCACACCAGATGCGTGTCTACAAGATTACAAATCTAATCAATCAATCAGAGCAATCTGTTTCATTTTAAGATCTGAGGTGAATTATCCATTGTTGCTTTTAGTATGACTATTTTACAAAGCTAGGAGCACTAAATGATATTAAGAGTCACATTACACGCTTTTAACATTAAATAAAGCACATAAACATTACCTGAGATAATGTTTTGTGTTGTTTTTGTGTCGCGGTACGTGTATTTAGGATACGATGTTAGAGTACGTTAACACGACAACAATGTAATAAAATTGAAAAGTTTTCCTTTTCTTTTTTTGCGTACAGACAATTTGCGCACAGACAAACGATTTTTTGGCTTATCCGTGAAAACTACTAAAAACGCAGTGTTATGCTGCCAGGCCAGTAGATGGTGATGTCACTTTGTAAAGAAACACTACAAGCATATAGACTGAACATATGCATGAGCATGGCATCGCCGTTTTCAAAAATGTGCGTTTTTGTAGTTTACACTGAGGCGATAACGGCAGGCTATTGTTTTTCAAATCTTGCACTTTGAAAATTCCGTTTTCAGGCCCCCAAAACACGTGATGTTTTATTAACAAATTTCGGGAGGAGCACGTGCAGAAAAATAAACCTAATTAAACACAAGTGAAGCACATTAAGCTAATCAATTTAATCAACGATAAGAGGTGTATATATACAGCAGATTTACCTGCTTTCGTTGACCGTTTTTATTTTAGCATCCCTCCACCAACCTATCTCCTCTCTTTGATTTTAATCAGTGTTAATTTTGTGACGAATAATTTGTGTCATCATTTTCGTCAACAAAATTTTTTCACTGACGAAAACGAGACGATAACTAAATAAAAACTAGTGTTGGATGACAAAAACTATGACGAAAATCAACTGTCATTTTTGTCAACAAATAAAAACAAGACGAAAATGTTAGGGAGGGACGATTAGGGAAGAGATCCTGTCAGAACTGATATATCCTGTGTAACAGATGCGCACATTTGATTTGAACTGATCTAACCGCTGGAAAACATGTCGCTGTTGCGCGCTCTACAGGCTCACGCATCCCCAATCCAGCGCTCCAGAGCGGTTCACAATCAATGAATAACGCACATTTATGCCAGGCCATTGTTTATGAACTAATGCGGATGAATAATGACAATGTTTACTTTACGATGTTTATATAGTAATATGTTTTAGACGGTTGTATCAATGCATATTTTATCTCCTCATCTGAACTTGAATGAGCAGCTGCAACTGCAACAGAGGCGTAGACATTTCAAAATAAGAGTCCAGGTGTATTTCGAGCTTGTTTATAATTACAAGTCACGCATTATATATTTGTTTTTGTTTACACAATAAACTGTATTTAATTTAATTCCCATTTAATTCATATTCAGGAGGAAAGACCAGTATTTGACACATATGCAATAAAGTATCAGGGTTATAATAGTTAACTAAAACCATTTAAAAAATCTTCATTACTTGAAATTAAATAAATTAAATAAAAAAAATAAATAAATAAACTTATTTGAAGCTTTAGCTTAACCTGATAAGACCTACTGACTAAAACAGTAATACAAAGTTATAAAAACTATATAGCTGGTTTTAAAAAACAAACAAAAAAGTGAATTGAGCTCTTTCGTGTATTTTTATATAGGGATAGCCCTCCCCTGGACAGCACGCCAAATACGCATAATCTTTACTCTATTTAATTTGATGTAAGTGTGAACTCGTGAATGTTGTGTAAATGAACGGCATAAAAAGTTTTCAGTTTTTAGTTTAAAACAGTGTTTTGTAAACGGCTGCTTAGTTTCCATTGTCACCATTTGCCATTTGAGTTAGGTCGTGTGTCCACCAAAGCGTTATTTCACGCGGCTGGCTGGTGTATTCAATTGTTTTCAATGGGAGCGCCACGTTTTTAGAACACCATGAGAATAACCAGGTGCTGAGCGAGTATTTCACGCTCAACCGCTGAACACTCATCGTTTTTTACTAGTCGCAAAGAGTAGAAGAATTTTCCACTTCAACAGCGCTCATCACTGTCAGTTTTTACCCAGCCATCCAATCACAGTGGAGGAGTGGCGGTTGGTGTTGAAAAATACAACACTGACCAACCGCCACATCCTGCTTGTACAACGGCAACAGATGACAACAAGCATAATGACGGAAGAAAATAATTTAAAACGAGAGCCAGAGCAAATACTTTACATTGTATCTGCATTTTTATATCGAATTAATACAGAACTACAAACTATCTGTGAAATGAGATACTAATAACACTTCTGCGGATATTCCGTATCATATCAAGCAAAGAGTCTCAATTGAAAATAAAAACTGCCAAAACGCCCTCAAGCACCCACAGCGAGGAGTTTTCAGCCAACTAAAAACGCTTTGGTGGACACGCAGCCTTATGGTCATTAATTAGTTGTCATGGTTCCTAATTAGTTCACACCTGTTCCCTGTTCTGTTGATCCTCCTCCTCCTGTGTATTTAATCCCTGTGATCCGTCTGTTCATTGTCTTGTGTAAACGAAAAGTTGTGTATGCACTTGCTCCTTGCTTTTATTAAAAGACTATTTCTCGTTCACTCTGCGTCACACAACTCTCTTGGACTTCTGACAGAAACAGTTGTGCTGCTAACCCCAAAAGAACAGAGATAACCCTCATCCTTACCATAGTTTGAGATTTTGAGAACTCCTTAGAGAGCGTTTTGCCTGCACAAGAGCAATGTTTTCCCATGATAGATCTCCAGACAAGATGCCCTCCAGAGCAGATGAACCGACAGCTGAAAGAAATCGTACACAGAGCTTTGGCAGTATTGTAGTCAGGAACAGTTTTGCTTCCTGCCTAAAAAAAAAAACCTTTATTACAGAAAGTATTCTAACTAAAGAACATTTGTGAGATCCACCAGCTAGACCATCCTGGCTGTTTTTTGTTTTGTTCGTCTGTGCTTTTTTTCAGTCAGACTCAATGATGTTTCATGACTTTTTTTCCTCAGGGTGATGGATCGAAAACCAGCATCACGGTGGATTTCGGCGACGGAAACGCCTTCACCTACTCCAACGTGAGCTCTATTGAAGATGGCATTAAACACATCTACAAGAACGTGGGAATCTACCGAGTGTCAGCCATGGCAGAGAACAGTCTGGGCTCTGAAACTGTGCTCCTCTTCCTACACATTACGTGTAAGCCAAGACGTGGGAGGGGCGAGTAACAATATGCATAATACAGACAGCCATATCGTATTCTACTTCTATATCCATAATGTATTTTAAAGACCCACTGGGTCTGTGCACTCTGAACTCATTTATGCTTTATTGACCAGAAAAATCTCATTTGGCCTCGGTCGTATTCCACTCCATATTAAGCAATCTAGATTTCAAGCTCATAGTCTCTAACTGGACGACCAGATTGAAATCATCCCTCAAAGTTATTGCCGACAGACACTTCAAGGTCCTAAGGACGCAAAATATCATATAGCTCTGATGAACTTTACTTAGGGTGTGTTCACACTTGTGATGTTTGGTTTGATTAAAACGAACCCTTGTGCGATTGCTCTGTTAGTGCGGTTAATTTGAATAAGTGTGAACGCTGCCATCTGAACCCTGGTGCGCACCAACAAGCGGACTGAGACCATTAAAGAGAAGATGGGTCTCGGTCCGCTTCCAAATGAACTCTGGTACTGTTCCAATATGAATGCAACACGGACCGAAGACATGTAAACAAACCAAAGACAGGAGGACTCGTCACAGTCGTGATGTTGCCCATCACAGAAAGTACGGTAAAAATGGCGCCTGTAATTTAAAAGTGAAGGTTTATATGGATTCTACACTTAAAAGCGCTCTTTTTTCCCCCCTTCTTGGACAACCAACCAATCACAGTCTTTTAAAGACTGTGTCATACATAGCAACGGGGTCAGCCCCACCTCCTCACTGAGATAAAAGTAGTTGTATTTTCCTGAGTTTCTCTCAGATTGTTCCTGAATAACTCTTGAGCTAAGACTCCTACGTATAAGTTTTTAAGGTCATTTAGGAGCTTTCTGAGAGGATTCTTAGAAGCTTTAAGAATACGGGCCCTGGTTAGTAGAATAAGTTGACATAGTTGCATAGTTGAGAGTAGTTGCCAAGTTACTTATAGTCAGTAGAATGTCTGTTAGGAGCATCAAAATAAAGTGTTAGCAGATATTAAGCAGACAGTCTACTAATACTCTAATGACTGCTAGTTGACATGTAGTTACAAAGTTACTTATAGTTAGTAGTAGCCTAATAATACTGTAAGGACTGGTAGTTGACATGTAGTTGCAAAGTTACTTATAGTTAGTAGTAGTCTACTAATACTGTAATGACTGGTAGTTTACATTTAGTTGCAAAGCTACTTTTAGTTAGTAGTAGTCTACTAATACTGTAATTAGACTGGCAGATGACATGTAGTGGCAAAGCTACTTATAGTTAGTAGTAGTATACTAATACAGTAATGGCTGGTTGTTGACATGTAGTTGCAAAGTTACTTATAGTTAGTAGTAGTCTACTAATACTGTAATGACTGGTAGTTTACATGTAGTTGCAAAGCTACTTATAGTAAGTAGTAGTAGTATAACTAGTAGTACTAGTACTGTAATGACTGGTAGTTGGTATTTAGTTGCACAGCTACTTATAGTTAGTAGTAGTCTACTAATGGGGTAATGACTGGTAGTTGGCATGTAGTTGCAAAGTTACTTAAAGTTAGTAGTAGTCTACTAATACTGTAATGACTGGTAGATGACATGTAGTTGCAAAGTTACTTATAATTAGTAGTAGTCTATTAATACTGTAATGACTGGTAGATGACATGTAGTTGCAAAGTTACTTATAGTTAGTAGTAGTATACTAATACTCTAATGACTGGTAGTTGACATGTAGTTGCAAAGCTACTTTTAGTTAGTAGTAGTCTACTAATACTGTAATGGCTGGTAGTTGACATGTAGTTGCAAATTTACTTCTAGTTAGTAGTAGTAGTCTACTAATACTGTAATGACTGGTAGATGACATGTAGTTGCAAAGTTACTTATAGTTAGTAGTAGTCTACTAATACTCTAATGGCTGGTAGTTGACATGTAGTTGCAAAGTTACTTATAGTTCCCTTTCAGTCGGTCACTACGACGTACGTCGGTAATAACCGACGAATTGGGGATCACTTCAGAGAGCCCCTATCAGCTTCGAGAACTTAAGAACAGGCCAATGAACAATTGGCGTGCGAGATTTGCATCTCGCGCTCCGCCCCGCGCCGCGGGTATAAACGGGAAGCGAGAGCACCGCACTGACGTCATTCACTTCGGAGCCGAACCGGCGTTTGAAGTTGCAGAGACTGCTTTCCTGTCTTTTCAGCGAAAGAGAATTCATCAGAACAGAGAAGAGGATCGTGTGCTGGTGTGACGGCGCTTTCCAGCGGGACCGCGAACTCAAGCTGCTAGAAGGAACAAACTGCTGTTATCACAGCAATCTGTTGGTATCGGTGGGCGTTCCATTCTTTGAGTGCAAACACAGGCTGCACTATCCCCTGTGTGTTGCCGCGGTTTCCCTGGGTGCTTCAGCACTCTCTTAAAAGAGCGTTCCTCACAAAAAGAGCAACACGGGTGTGACACTGCGTCTTTTTCAAGACGTCATTCCACTCGTGCGTTTCTGGATGCGGTTGTTTCCTGTCCTGACGGCCACGATCCCTCTCGCATAAACATGTTGAGACTGTGTTCGTGGGTGATCCGTGTTCTCTCAGGGGAACGGGACCACGTCGACGCGCTGGTCATCTCGCCTTCCGCGTGAGGGTTTGAGTGTTCAGCGCGCCGTGTGCCGTCTAGCTGCCGAGTGACAGCGCGGGTTGCCACGGCAGCTCAGCGCGCGTCACTCGGCGGCTACGCATGTTGAGACAGTGTTTGTGGGTGGTCTATGCTCTCTAATGAGAGCATGGCCACGTCGGCGCGCTGTTCATCTTGCCTTTTTCATAAGGGCTTGAGTGTTCAGCGCGCCGTGTGCCGTCTCACGGCCACGCCCACTGTCTCACATGTCTGCCGGTAGCTTACAGATGGGATTGCTGGTCCTAAAAAATAAATAAATAAATAATAAAAAAATAAAAAAAAAAGGACCTAGCGTTTCGTTTGGGGCTCTAGCAGAGGACAGATGTCAATCGCTGCATCGGAGAGAGGGCTGTTATGTGTTGAAAATGAAGATGATGCTGAGATTCCCACTATAATAGTGGGCGCTCGTGCTGAATCCGATTCATGCTCGACAGCCATGCTTTCCCGGGTGGCTGAGGCATAGTGCAACGCATAATTCGCCTTGCCTGCCTCTTGCCTTTCCCGGATGTGCGTTGGAAGGCTTTTGCATTATGGAACTATTGGTGGCAAAATATGGAACACCAATAGGGCCATAATCTGTATAAAGTTTTCCTCTCTCTCACTACCCTCATCGGTGGGGTGGCAGTGCCACTGGCAGGCCACCTCCGCCCTGCTTAGGGCATGAGGGTAGTTCTCAGCCGAGGTTGAGCTGCGCACAGCGCTGGCCCTTGGCTAGACGATGTCCAGAAACACCATTGACCCGGATTTGGTTCGGGACTGTTCTTCCCCCGGAGGAGGGCCGGGTAAAAACCATTAGTAATTCTGTTCCGCCACTGGGGTTAAAAACAGCCAGTGGTACCCAAATATATATCTAAAAAAAAAAAAAAAAAAGAGAAGAACAGTTCCAATATCTCTGGGTCTCAGGAGTTCAGGAATGGCAGCGTGTGACGCTACAAGCCTCGCCGCCCTCATTCCCCTCCCCACAAGAGGGCGAGAATGGCAGTGTGTGACGCTACAAGCCTCGCCACTCTCATTCCCCTCTTCTCAGCGGTGTGTGGACGACAGTGCGCGACGCTATGCCTCGCCGCTCTTGTTCCCCGCTGAGGAAGGAGGTGAGGCAGACCGTGTGCAACGCCACAAAGCCTTGCCACGCTCAGCCCCTCCTTCATTTGGAGAGCGCGCTGGGCGGTGTACAACGCTCCCATGCCTTGTCAGCCTCTGGTGCCTCTCCAAATCGCCAGCAGGGGGTGCCGGCTGTGGGAACGCACTCAAGCGGCCTTCCCACACTCGCGCACCCCCTCAGCGGATGCAGGTCGTGTGTCAGACCCAGACCCCTACACGGACCACTCCCATGTCGTCCTGGGGTCCCTGCATTCCGCCTCGCTGCCCTGCTGCGGGTACGTCTGTGGTACCGATGACCCCGCTTGTTCGGTCTCTGGGGGCCTGGCTAGCGCTCCCCAGCCCGTCTCGCTGGGTCATCTGTACCATCAGACTCGGTTTGCGATTCAGTTCG
Source organism: Gobio gobio (assembly GCF_949357685.1). Lineage (NCBI taxonomy): Eukaryota > Metazoa > Chordata > Actinopteri > Cypriniformes > Gobionidae > Gobio > Gobio gobio. The sequence goes on along the minus strand of NC_137099.1, from coordinate 51,081,478 downwards.
CCCGGCGTCCGCCCAAGTTCGGGGGCGTTCACTTCACGTCTATTGCGTGGGTGGATGCCCCCGTGCTTCGGGCGGAGATCGCTGTCCTACTGGCGAAGGACGCGATAAAGCCGGTCCCTCCAGCCGATATGAAGTCTGGGTTCTACAGCCCGTACTTCATTGTACCCAAGAAAGGTGGCGGGTTACGACCGATCCTGGACCTGCGTTACCTGAACCGCTCCCTCCACAGGATGCCGTTCCGAATGTTAACCCAGAAACGCATCTTCAGATGCATCCGTCCCCAGGATTGGTTTGCAGCGATCGACCTGAAGGACGTGTACTTTCATGTCTCGATTCTCGCTCGACACAGACCGTTTCTACGCTTTGCTTTCGACGGACGGGCATACCAGTACTAAGTCCTGCCCTTCGGGCTGTCCCTGTCGCCCCGTGTCTTCACAAAAGTCGCGGAGGCGGCCATTGCTCCCATGAGAGAGCGTGGTGTTCGCATCCTCAACTATCTCGACGACTGGCTGATTCTTGCCCAGTCACGGGAGCAGTTGTGCGAACACAGGGACATGGTGCTCCGGCACCTCAGCCAGTTGGGTCTTCGGGTCAAGTGGGAGAAGAGCAAACTCTGTCCCGTACAGAGGATCTCTTTTCTCGGGATGGAGATCGACTCGGTCGCCATGACTGCGCGCCTCAAAGAGGAGTGCGTCCAGTCGGTGCTGAGCTGCTTGAGTACGCTCAAACGCAGTACAGCGGTTCCACTGAAACATTTTCAGAGGCTCCTGGGGCATATGGCAGCAGCAGCCGCAGTAACGCCGCTAGGGCTGCTCCATATGAGACCGCTTCAGCACTGGCTACACGACCGAGTCCCGAGATGGGCGTGGCACAGCGGGTCCCTCCGTGTCCAAGTGACGCCGAGATGCCGCCAAACCCTCACCCCGTGGTCGGACCCTTCATTTCTACGGGCAGGAGTGCCTCTAGAACAAGTGTCCAGGCATCATGTTGTCTCCACGGATGCCTCACCCACGGGTTGGGGGGCCACGTACAACGGGCTTGCAGTATCGGGTCTGTGGACGGGGCCCCAACTGCAATGGCATATCAATTGCCTAGAGTTGCTGGCAGTTCGTCTTGCTCTCAGCCGCCTCAAAGGGTCGCTCAAAGACAAGCACGTTCTGGTCCGGACGGACAGCACGACGGCCGTTGCGTACATCAACAAACAAGGTGGTCTACGCTCCCGCCGTTTGTCCCAACTCGCCCGCCATCTCCTCCTGTGGAGTCAGAAGCATCTGAGGTCCCTTCGTGCTATCCACATTCCGGGCCTGCTCAATCGTGCGGCCGACGAGCTGTCACGGTTGCCAGTGCTTCCCGGAGAGTGGCGACTCCACCCCCAGGTGGTCCAGCTGATTTGGAGTCGCTTTGGGGCCGCACAGATCGATCTGTTTGCCGCCCACGACACGACCCACTGCCAGTTGTTTTATTCCCTGTCCGAGGGGACCCTCGGCACGGATGCACTGGCACACAGCTGGCCCCGGGCTCTGCGCAAATATGCGTTTCCCCCAGTGAGCCTTCTTGCACAGACACTGTGCAAGGTCAGGGAGGACGAGGAGCATCTCCTCTTGGTAGCTCTGTACTGGCCCAACAGGACGTGGTTCCCGGAACTAGTGCTCCTCGCGACAGCACCTCCTTGGCCCATTCCTCTGAGGTAGGACCTTCTGTCTCAGAGACGGGGCACCCTATGGCACCCGCGTCCAGACCTCTGGAAACTCCATGTCTGGTCCCTAAGGACGGGACGCGGAGGTTCTAGGTGACCTACCGCAAGCGGTAGTCGACACCATCGCTTCCGCCAGAGCCCCCTCTACGAGACGGCTTTATGCGTTGAAGTGGAACCTGTTCGTCGATTGGTGCTCTTCTCGCCGAGAAGACCCCCGGAAGTGTTCGATCGGATCTGTGCTATCTTTTCTTCAAGACGGGTTGGAGCGAAGGCTGTCTCCCTCCACCCTCAAGGTATATGTTGCCGCCATCGCCGCAAGCCATGACCTCATTGATGGTGAGTCCTTGGGCAAGCATGATCTGATCGTCAGGTTCCTAAGGGGAGCGAGGAGACTAAATCCTCCTCGCCCTTCTTCTATACCCTCTTGGGACTTGTCTCTGGTGCTGACCGCACTGCAGAGGGCGCCCTTCGAGCCTTTACAGTCAGTAGAGCTTAAGATCTTGTCTCTAAAGACAATACTCCTGATTGCATTGGCCTCAGTTAAGAGGGTAGGGGACCTGCAGGCATTTTCGGTCGACGAATCGTGCCTGGAATTCGGGCCGGGTGATTCTCAGGTGACCCTGAGACCCTGGCCTGGATATGTGCCCAAGGTTCCCACTACTCCCTTCCGGGACCAAGTGGTGAGCCTGCAAGCGCTGCCTTCGGAGGAGGCAGACCCAGCCCTAGCTTTGCTCTGTCCCGTCCGTGCTCTCCGGACTTACGTGGACAGAACGCAAAGCTTCAGGACCTCAGAGCAGCTCTTCGTCTGTTACGGAGGACAGCAGAAGGGAAAGGCTGTCTCCAAGCAGAGGATGGCCCACTGGATAGTGGATGCCATCGTCTTGGCGTATGAATCCCAAGACGTGCCCTGCCCGCTCGGGGTTAGAGCTCACTCCACCTGGGGTGTAGCTTCTTCCTGGGCGCTGGCTCGTGGCGCCTCGCTGACAGACATTTGTAGAGCTGCGGGCTGGGCGACACCCAACACGTTCGCTAGGTTTTATAGCCTGCGTGTAGAGCCGGTGGCTTCTCGTGTGCTCGCTTCCCATAGTCAGCTTCACTGAAGTGCCCGTTCTAGTGTCGGCTTGCTGCGCCATTCCCTTCCCCTGGAACGGATACGTGCGCTTATTTTCTCCAGTCGAGTTCCCCAGGATAGGCGAACCCTGTTGAGTCCTCCGCACCCCTCGGCAGTCGGATGTTGCGGAGCGTCCGACGCCAGGTCTGGCACTCGTATGCATTGGTGGAACTTGTGTCAGGCTGGGTTCCGTATGTCGTGACCCCTACGGCGGTCCCATACGTGTATTTCCACGGTACAGCTCCCTACGGCGAGCTCGTGTCTTTCCCTTGGCAGAGTTCTCTGCCGTCTCAGTACGGTGTCGTCTCCCGCCTGCATTAGGCCGGGGCCTCCCCTGGGACTCCGTATGTTGTGCTGCCCACGGCCAGCCCATACGTGTTCTCCACATGGTAACTCCCTCCGGGCATGATGTGGCTCCCGCAGCGTCCTTCGGGCACGCTTTCCCAGCGTTATCCAATCAAGTCTGCTGAATGGGTCTTGCGGAACAGCAGTATGACTCTTCTAGCGTGAATCTTCCCGCCCGCTTCAGAACGGGGTCTGAGGGGCTCTCGCTGGGCGCTGGAAGTGGTAGTAACTGTGGCGTTTTCCATAGGGATCCCAATTCGTCGGTTATTACCGACGTACGTCGTAGTGACCGACTGAAAGGGAACGTCTCGGTTACGTATGGTAACCCTCGTTCCCTGAAGGAGGGAACGGAGACGTACGTCCCGTCGCCACAGTTCCTTCCATCACTGCTTGGCCGAGTCACTGGTTCGGCTCCTCAGTGAAAAACGTCAGTGCGGTGCTCTCGCTTCCCGTTTATACCCGCGGCGCGGGGCGGAGCGCGAGATGCAAATCTCGCACGCCAATTGTTCATTGGCCTGTTCTTAAGTTCTCGAAGCTGATAGGGGCTCTCTGAAGTGATCCCCAATTCGTCGGTTATTACCGACGTACGTCTCCGTTCCCTCCTTCAGGGAACGAGGGTTACCATACGTAACCGAGACGTTAGTAGTAGTCTACTAAAACTGTAATGACTGGTAGATGACATGTAGTTGCAAAGTTACTTATAGTTAGTAGTAGTCTACTAATACTCTAATGGCTGGTAGTTGACATGTAGTTGCAAAGCTACTTTTAGTTAGTAGAATGTCTAAAGTGGACTATAAATGTATTAATGGATTAAGGAATTGTTTTCATATTTTAGCTTGTTTAATATTTTTTGTTAAATAAATAATGCATATAAAATCCTTAAGTGAGTGTGCAGTTCAATTTTGCCTATATAACATAAAGTTAAGACCATTATTGAACTGCATTTATGCTACATCTGAAAAGGTTTGAAAAGTCATTAAAAAGCATCAATTTCTGATGGACTTGCATTTTAATGTTTTGAAGAAGAATAAAAAAAGTGTGATTGGTCATTTCACATGGTAGTCAAATGGCCTCTTTGTGTCTATACGTGGGTGGTTCTTGGCCAGAATATGGATTAGACTTCATGCCAATAATCGAACAGACTACTCTATCCTCTTATGTAACAAAGTCTTGTTCTAATGTTGGGAGATGTTATTTTAACACATTCTAAGAACAGATGGCTTCTTGTATCATTTTTTTTAATTTATTTTTTTGGTTTAGTCCGTTTATGCTAAAGGAAGCTCATCACGTATCTGCAATTATCTGAGCGTTTTCATTCAAATGTCCAGTTTTTTCTCATGTCCACCTACTCAGTGAACTTGCCACCCCCTGCTGCTTTCAGGCAGACAGATGCCTCCACACTGACATATTGATCAGGGAGACGGAACACTTCCAATCTGTCAATCCTGTCGTGCCAGGCAAAGCAAATAGGGCCCTTGGTGCATGAGCTGAAATTCACACGCAGATGGCTCTGTGTCCCTAAGAGAACTGTTTGTGAATGAATGAATATATGGTGGAATCATTAGGAGGATGTTTTAGTTGTGCTTTGTTTAGGCATTTGTTTCATTAATCTCATTCAATATACATGTTTTTTTAAACAAAAAACAGATTCCACCATAACCTGGTCACATATTACTGCTGTGAAAAAAGATCAGTTTTGGGTTACCTTTATTTTGATAGTCCATATTAGACATTCTACTAACTATAAGTAACTTTGCAACTACATGTCAACTAACTCTCATTAGAGTATTAGAATAAGTTGACATATTGCAAAGTTACTTCTAGTCAGTATATTGTCTGTTGGGGAGCATCAAAATAGATTTAGCAGATATTAAGCAGACATTCTACTAACACTCTAATGGCTGGTAGTTGCAAAGTTACTTATAGTTAGTAGTAGTCTACTTACAATCTAATGACTGGTAGTTGACATGTATTTGCAAAGTTACTTATAGTTAGTAGTAGTCTACTAACACTTTAATGACTGGTAGTTGACATGTAGTTGCAAAGTTACTTATAGTTAGTAGTAGTAGTCTACTAACACTTTAATGACTGGTAGTTGACATGTAGTGACAAAGGTACTTATAGTTAGTAGGCCCAATACTCTGACTGGTAGTTGACATGAAGTTGCAAATGTACTTATAGTTAGCATTAGTCTACTAACACTCTTATGACTGGTTGTTGACATGTAGTTGCAAAGTTACTTATAGTTAGTAGGCCCAATACTATTTCTGGTAGTTGACATGAAGTTGCAAATTTACTTATAGTTAGTAGGCCCAATACTCTGACTGGTAGTTGACATGAAGTTGCAAATTAACTTATAGTTAGGATTAGTCTACTAACACTCTTATGACTGGTAGTTGACATGTAGTTGCAAAGTTACTTATAGTTAGTAGGCCCAATACTCTGACTGGTAGTTGACATGTAGTTGCAAAGTTACTTATAGTTAGTAGGCCCAATACTCTGACTGGTAGTTGACATGAAGTTGCAAATTTACTTATAGTTAGTTGGCCCAATACTCTGACTGGTAGTTGACATGAAGTTGCAAATTTACTTATAGTTAGTAGGCCCAATACTCTGACTGGTAGTTGACATGAAGTTGCAAATTTACTTATAGTTAGGATTAGTCTACTAACACTCTTATGACTGGTAGTTGACATGTAGTAGCAAAGTTACTTATAGTTAGTAGGCCCAATACTCTGACTGGTAGTTGACATGAAGTTGCAAATTTACTTATAGTTAGGATTAGTCTATTAACACTTTAATGACTGGTAGTTGACATGTAGTTGTAAAGTTACTTATAGTAAGTAGTAGTCTACTAACCCTATAATGACTGGTAGTTGAGATGTAGTTGCAAAGTTACTTATAGTAAGTAGGCCCAATACTCTGACTGGTAGCTGACATGTAGTTGCAAAGTTACTTATAGTTAGTAGTATTCTACTAATACTCTAATGACAGGTAGTTGACATGCAATTACAAAGTTACTTATAGTTAGGATTAGTCTACTAACACTCTAAATAACTTTGCAACTACATGTCAACTACCAGCCATTAGAGTGTTAGTAGACTAATCCTAACTATAAGTAACTTTGTAATTGCATGTCAACTACCTGTCATTAGAGTATTAGTAGAATACTACTAACTATACGTAACTTTGCAACTACATGTTAGCTACCAGTCAGAGTATTGGGCCTACTTACTATAAGTAACTTTGCAACTACATCTCAACTACCAGCCATTACAGTTAGTAGGCCCAATACTCTGACTGGTAGTTGACATAGTTGCAAAGTTACTTATAGTTAGTAAAATCTCCAAGGTGGACTATTGAAGTACCAAGTTTTGCCACTAAAATAAAACAAACAGGTTATCTTGTCTGTCTTTCTTTATTGAATAGTATGAAGTGAAAAAGATTTGAGAACTAGCGGAAACGTTTTAACTCTCTGGCTTGACCAACCCCACTTTTCTCTTTCCTTCTTTCTCCGAGCAGGTCAGCTGGAGTCTGTTCATCTCTCTGCCCCATTTGTCGCTGTGAAAAATAAAGAAGTCAATCTAACAGTGGTTCTCTGGCCAGGCCAAGTGGGAACAGTCACCTATATCTGGTGGTTTGGGAACAATTCAGAGGTAAAGTCTCATGTGTCACCCACTGGACACCTGTGCATGACTCAGTCTGTGTGTGTTTTTGCCTCACCGGGCTCCATGTAAATAAAGTTGGCATCTTCACTGCAACTACGCTGACAGGGCATCCTCTTGAGAGTCTCTTTCACGCTGTATTCACAGCCCGTGATCACGCTGGAGGGGAGTGTGGCGTTCACGTTCTCTCGAGAGGGAATCAGTGTTGTCACTGTACAGGTGTCCGCTGGGAATTACATCCTGCAAGACAGGAAAACCATCGCTGTCCATGGTGAGTTTTACATATTGAGTAAACAGAGCAGTGTTGTTCTTGTTAACTGAAACAAAAACGAATAAAAAATTATGCTTTTGGTAACCGAAATAAAATAAAATATTAGATTTTTTTTTTTTATCTAAGCAAAACATCGAAATTATATGTAGAAATGTTGCTTTGGCAACTAACTCAAATAAGTTCAAGTACTAAAATGACTAAAACGGAAATAAAAAAATAATTTAATGTTTATATATCCCCTTAAACCCGAAGTGTCCCAGCCCCGGGACACCCCCCCTCCCCCCCCCCCCCCCCCCCCCGCGATTTTTTTTCGCGGGGGGGTTACTAAGCAACCACTGAATGTAATAACATAAAATAGGTATCATTTTAAAGCTTAGAATCTCAGCTTTTCAATGCATCTATCCATGTTGGGATACTCAAAACGAGTGCTGAGTTATTAATCTAAAACGGAGTGTACCGCCCGAGGGCGCCACCTAGCTGTGACAAAAATTAATTGTCATATTTTTCAAAACTACTGCATTGATCAACACAAAATAGGTGTCATTTGAAAGCTTAGAGTCTAAACTTTACAATGAATGTAGCCATTATGATTATCTCCAAAGTAGTGATGAGTTATTTGCTGATAAAATGGAAGAAAAAAAAACATAATTTATGGAGGGAGGGGGGGATTATTATGTTCTGCCATGTGTCAATCACATCATACAGCTCAGATAGTCATGTGTCATATGTCATTTGGAAGGTCTCGTGGAGCAGAATACAACAAGCCTAATTGTTTTGGGCTTTGACTAAACTTTTAGCAAGTTTTTGTAAGTTAAGTCCTGCAAGACCCATATGTAAATAATATACTGATGCAGCATTCATGTGGCGTTTTTAGCTTGTAACTTCATGAAACGTGGAAAATGGCACATCATTATTTACAGCAGATTCTCACGATTAAAAAGACCCCAACGTCACCATAATCTGTCTTTTAGATCTATAGATATCCCTCGTTGAGATATGGCACACAGAAAACCTCACAGGAGCACATGAGCGGAGTACAAAAATAGCAGTTGCTTAGACTTGGCGTTTTTGCTGGTGACTTCATGAAACAAGCTCCGATCGTTAAAAATGACACACCCTTATTTACAGCAGATTCACACGATTAAAAAGAGACCAAGAACACAACAATCCGTCACACTCATCCAAAGTTCTCACTCATTGAATTATAACCTCACAGGCGCAAATATGCTAAATATGCTAACGTTGTGGTAAAGTCGCGTTTATGCTTGTAACTTCATGAACCAAGCTCCGATCGTTGAAAATGACACACCTTTATTTACAGCAGATTCCCACGATTAAAAAAAGACAAAGGACACCATAATCGGCCACTCAGATCAGAAGTTATGATTTATTGAATTATGTACATGACAGGAGCACATGCTATTTTTGCACAAAAGTCACGTTTATGCTTACAACTTCATGAAACTTTCTCCGATGGCACATGGCACAACATTATTTACAGAAGATTCCAACGATTAAAAAGAGACCAAGGACATCATAATCCGTCACTCGGATCAGAAAATATGGCTCATGGAATTATTATACATTAAAACCTAACAGGCGCACATACTCTTAAATAAGCTATTGTTGCACTAACATCGCGTTTATCATTGTAACTTCGTGAAACGTTCTCTGATCGTTGAAAATGGCACATCATTATTTACAGCAGATTCTCACGATTAAGAAAAGACCAAGAACACCACAATCCGTCACTCGAATCAGAAAATATCACTCATTGAATTATTACACATTATAGCCTGACAGGAGCACATACGCTAATAAACAGTAGCTTTAAAGTCGCGTTTACGCTTGTAGCTTCATGAAACTTTCTCCGATCGTTAAACATGGCACAACCTTCTTTGCAGGAGATTCCCGCGATTAAAAAGAGACCAAGGACACCATAATCCATTGCGTCGATCACGAGATATTCCTCACAGATGATGTGTTGATCAGTGCTGGTTGGCAGAACATGGCCATTTACGTTATATAGCAGCTAGAGGGCGCCCGGGGGCGGTACACTCCGGTTTAGATGAATAACTCAGCGCTCGTCAAGAGCATATAAAAAATGATAGATTCATTGAAAAGCTGAGATTCTAAGCTTTAAAATTATACCCATTATGTGTTATTATATAATATATATAATATAATATACATAATATTGTAATAATATAATGTTTTATCAGCAGTTTCTCAGCATTAGATTGTCCAAATGTAATAATAATTTATATTTTCTAAAAATATTAAAAGTGTTTTAACAAATAATACATACTTTTTGACTCTCCTTGCTATAATTTGAGTTATGAGTCTTTAAATTTGTGTATTTCTCTCAGAAAACAACAGTTTTGTAAATGTCAAGGACTGAACAAAAAGGCTACCTTTGTTCTAAATGCTGTAACTTTTGATTACTTTATGATATCGCCACAAAATTTGATCCAGATGCAGACCACATATAGGAGAACATCACCAAAAAAGAATTTTTCTGCTGCCCTATTTCCTTCCTGAGTTATTGAATGTTAAATAAGAAATATTTATAAAATTATTAAAAAAATATTTTAAAATATTCCCTTTTATCAGCAGTTTCTCAGCAATATATTGTCCAAATATAATACAATTTATATTTTCCAAAAATATAAAATATTTGCTAACAAATGATACCTACCATTTGACTCTCCTTACTATAGTTTTGGAGTTGTGAGTCTTTAAAGTTGTACATGTCACTCAAATAACAACTGTTTTCTAGATTTTTTCAGGGTGTCAAGGATTGAACAAAAAAGCTACTTTTGTTCTAAATGCTGTAACTTTTGATTACTTGATGCAATCGCCACAAAATTTGATCCAGATGCAGACCACATATATGGGAACATCACCAAAAAAGAATTATACTGCTGGCCTATTTCCTTCCTGAGTTATTGAATGTTAAATAAGACATATTTGTAATATTATTAAAAATATATATTAAAAAAATGCCTTTTATCAGCAGTTTCTCAGCTATATATTGTCCAAATATAATACAATTTATATTTTCCAAAAATATAAAATGTTTGCTAACAAATGATACCTACCATTTGACTCTCCTTACTATAGTTTTGGAGTTATGAGTCTTTAAAGTTGTATATGTCACTCAGACAAAAAAACTCAAAAAACACCTTCAGGGCTTAAGGGGATATATAATATATATATATATATATATATATATATATATATATATATATATATATATATATATATATATATATATATATATACACAGATCAGGCATAACATTATGATGATAATATATAATATGATTGTCTCTTCATCACAGCACCTGTTAGTGGGTGGGATATATTAGGCAGCAAGTGAAAATTCTGTCCTCAAAGTTGATGTGTTAGAAGCAGAAGCAGGAAAAATGGGCAAGTGTAAGGATTTGAGTGAGTTTGACAAGAGCCAAATTGTGATGGCTAGACGACTGGCTCAGAGCATCTCCAAAACTGCAGTTCTTGTGGGGTGTTCCCGGTCTGCAGTGGTCAGACTATCAAAAGTGATCCAAGGAAGGAACAAGGAAGGTGAACCGGCGACAGGGTCATGGGTGGCCAAGGCTCATTGATGCACGTGCATCAGCCGGGAAGGCTGGCCGGTGTGGTCCGATCAAACAGACAAGCTACTGTAGCTCAAATTGCTCATGAAGTTAATGCTGGTTCTGACAGAAAGGTGTCAGAATACACAGAGCATCGCAGCATAGCCACAGACCAGTCAGGGTGCCCATGCTGACCCCTGTCCACCGCCGAAAGTGCCAACAATGGGCATGTGAGCATCAGAACTGGACCACAGAGCAATGGAAGAAGGTGGCCTGGTCTGATGAATGGGTCCTGTCATCCATGTGGATGTTACTTTGACACGTTTCACCTACCCAAGCATTGTTGCAGACCATGTGCATCTTTTCATGGAAACGGTATTCCCTGATGGCTGGGGCTCTTTCAGCAGGATAATGCGCCTGCCACAAAGCTAAAATGGTTCAGGAATCAACAAGTTTGAGGTGTCCAAATTCCCCAGACCTCAATCCAATAGAGCATCTGTGGGATGTGCTGAACAAACAAGTCCGATCCATGGAGGCCCCACCTCACAACTTACAGGACTTAAAGGATCTGCTGCTAACATCTTGGTGCCAGATACCACAGCACACCTTCAGGGGTCTAGTGGAGTCCATGCCTCGATGTATCAGGGCTGTTTTGGCAGCAAATGGGGGACCAACACAATATTAGTGTTATGCCTGATCGATGTATATATGGGTCTAATTATATAATTGTGTTGTATATTTAATAAAAAATGCAACACTTTACCTATTGTAATTAATTATATATGGCATCGTGAATGAACATTATAAATAAATGAATACATAAACAAACAAACAGCACTTCCACAATATTATGTTAATATGTAACAGAAATAAAGTCAACATAAAATCAAAATGATTTAAACAAATCAATGGTTAATCTTTTCAACATCACCACGGTCTCTTAATTTTCAACCATTCTCATCACGTAGGGACCATTAAACACTTTTTTACAATGCAATTAATTCCTGATGGATAAAAAAATCAGTCCAAAATCAGTCCAACCTTACATTTTTCTCATTGGATATCCTCAGCAATCCTCTAAATGAAATGCATTCTCAACCCATTGTAAGCGCTATATCACAGTAAATGCACGTGTTGAAAATTAATTTAGCCACACATGCCTCTCTAAAAAAAAAAATATATATATATATATATATATATAATAATGTAAGACTTTTTGTAATGTCCCAATTGCAGAATACTTCAGATCTCATCTTCTTGCCTTTTCATCCAATCTGGATGATCACAACCCTGATGTGGCCGAATGGAGACTTGATGTGAGTCGAGTCATTAAAACCTCCATGGTGCAGGTGAGTTCATATACCATTATACAAAAAACATTCACTGGTCATGCAGCAGAACATCTGGTTCCCCTGTTCGGTGGCATTAAAGAGTTCTATCTAGAATACTTCATTGTGTATTCAATATAATACAGCATAAGCAAACAGCCCTGCAATTACATACTATAAACTCAACATTGTCCACTTCTGTTTGCTTTGAGGTCATCTATATAAAAGATATAGGGTTAATTCAGGTTGATTCACCTATTTATCGGCTTCTTTATCTCTTTTTTTTTTTTGAGGAAAGCCCATTAATTAACATTAATGCTCAGTTAAACATTTGTATAGGAAAGAAATTGATCATTCTCTTTATCTCTTTCCTAATGTCTTTCAGTGCTTTTTGAATGCAGTTCAAACGAGTGTGAGCAAGATTTTCACAATCTGAAAGCTCTAGGATACAAACAGAGTATAAAATGACTCATTTCTATCATGAGCAGAAAAATCAAACAACGACCAATGTCTTCTAGGTATCTCCTGTATGCATTTTAAACATGAAGGACCACAATAAACAACTAATGGATGTGTCTCTCAGAAACATGGTGGCATCTTCTGATGATTTTTTAAGATGGACGTCAAATATGAGCATAAAGAGTTCAGTGTCATAGACAATGCATTAGTCATAACCTCCCAAAATCCAATAGATGGTAACAAGGCAGTTTTACTTAGTATCTGTACGTTTACTCAAGTACTTGACTTGTGTACTTTGTCCACCACTGCCTAAAACCTTTAGAGAATCTCAATTTCAAGTGCTATTTTGGCCAATCCGAGTCGAAAAATATAAATTCCAGTTATAAAACATGTCAAAATTTAAGGGTAGTCAGGATCTTTGGTGGGTTTTCACGCTCCACACTTTGCTTGAAGAGCTCAAGTTGACACTTTTGTTGTGAAATCAACGTCTAGATTCGGCTTCACTGATGGAAGGAAACATCACCGTGACAGGAAGAGCTTCACAAACATTGAAACATATGGCACGACAGACCGAAATAATCATCAGTGTTCTCCCTCACTTACCCCGTGGCATTTTCAAGAGGCCGTTAAAACTGAACATTGGGACTTTCTTTATGGATGTTTATAGAATATGACACTTGAGAATAACGGTTCTCATGTGAGCCATATGCGTGTTCTGCTCCAGTTGTTTATTGGTAATGTGTGTAATGAGTTTTGCACTGGGCATATGGACAGGAACGCGGCGGACGTTGTGACCTTGTAATATGAACCAGGGACGATTTGATATATTTATATTCCGTCCGAAACAGAAACTGTAATGACTGTCTTCATTCACTCACCCTAATTTTGGGCCTTTTTTCGTGGAACATAAAAGGAGAAATACTAGTTTTTTTTGTTTGCCAGAGTGAGAACGAATTATGTGTGACATGACTGATGTCAAATCAGCTCAAACCATATATAAGACATGAGGGAGTAAATTAAACTACACGTGTAAATGGATTGAGGCTATAATTGACTTTGTAATGATAAATACTCTGTAAAACCTAATGCTCAACATAATTAAGTAGAGCCAACTTAAATTAAACAAATTAGTTCAATCAAATCAACTTTTATAAGTATTTAGAACTTTCTTTTTCTTATGAGTTCACAAAACTGGCACAGTTTAAGTAATCTGAATTGTTTCATTGGGTTGAGTTTTATGAACTTGTTTCTTTTCATTTAGACCAACTTAAATTTGACTGAAACCGGGCTGGGATTTCTATTTCCCAGCAATCTTTGCCATGACACTCAAAAGGGAGAGTAAATGCTAAAATTACGTGTTTTTTTTTTTTGTGCAAGATTAATGTCAAGTGGGAGATTAGTTTTTTATGTTTAGCTATGCTAATTTAGCTTATTGAGTTAATTAAATTATGCTAATTGAGTTTCTGTTATGTGGGTTTTTTGGGAGGTGACGAGTGGAGCATGAGTTTGGTTTAGGGGAGAGCAGGGACGAAAGTACCATTTTTCAGAAAAACGTAATTTTAAAAGATAATATTTTAGACAGAGATATATTTTTGCTGTGGTCAATAACTCACAAATGTGGTCTATAAATAGCAGGTGGTATTTTGTACAAATGTAGAATGACTACAGTATATTTTCACTTTGAACATAAGCTGCACATTGTTACTTTTGACCCCATCAGGTGGGACGAAAGTAACACACAAGTGGGTCAAAAGTAACACAACAATACAAGCTAGATTTTTTTGTGATACTCTTGTTTTTTTTTTTAAACATACCTGACTATGACCATGTTAATATGTAACTGCAACATATTTTGTCCTTGATCTTTGCAAAATAAATATTAAATTACATTTTCATTTTAAATGTTAAAGTTTATCAAATGTTTCAAATGTAACCTGACAGGACAAACTTGAATTGTTTAGAATATTTTTTTTATTTGCAATGTAAATCTATTCGATACGTTTTTTCTTCAACAGAATGAACAATATGAAAATTAAATTAAATTAAATTAGCATAATATGCATTATATATATAATAGCGGGACAAAAGTAACAAGTGTTACTTTCGTCCGGACAGGAAGTCCTGACATTTAAACACGATTTACTTTTATACTGAAAAACTCTGAAAAGACAAACCTTCAGGGTGTGTAACAGCACTAAATAACCCGTAGATTGATCATTACTGTGACACATGAAACAAGAAACACAACTTGTAGTTAGAAAAAATAGTACCGCTTCATTAATTTACTTTCCGTACTTGAAAACTGTATTTCGGACCTAACCGCGGAAAACAATGACGGAATCACGTGATATTTGGCAGATCCATCAAGGGTTGTGTGCTGAACGTGCTGTCATATCTTGAAATGCAAATGTAGTCAAGGGCTCTGAGAAAATCGCTTTGTTACTTTCGTCCCGTGTTACTTTCGCCCCGGTTCTCCCCTATTCTATATTGCTGTACTCATTCTGCAAGTGCTATGCTATGCTAATGCTATCAAAGCATCGTGTTACCAACCAGCAATTTAGCATTTATTGAATTGGTTAGTAAAAGCTAACTTAGTTTCCTTTACTAAAAAGATTTAAGTTGAGATTACAGTGATTATTTTAAGTTAAATGTAAGAATTAGCTTACTCAAATATGTCAAGTAAAGAGCAATTAAAACAAGTACAAAATAAAAACCTGTCAGTTCTGCTTACTTAAACTTTGAGTTTCTTAATAATTGGGATGTAAATGATTACCTCACCATTTTTGAGGTTTGCCAACTTATTCAGGTTTTGTATAGTAAAATAAATAAATAAATAGTACATAGTGCTGGGAATCGATTAAAAAAATACTAATTCATCACTTTTTTTTGTAATTAATCGCGATTAATCGCAAGTTTTTAATATTTGTTTAGTTTTTTTATATTTTTATATTATATTAATTTCAGTTACTCTCCAAATTAATGTAGCAACAATTTAAAGACAGCATATTTTAAATATATGTTGTAATGGCATCTTTTTATGAATGAAGGCCAGTATCACTGATACTAATGTCTCTATGAAACATCAACATTACAGTATAACTGAAAGCTACCAATTTCAACATTTATTAGGCTTTAAAAAAATACTTTTAATTTAAGTGAACTTAAAACAATCTTTACATAAACCCGTTATAATAAATGTTATATTTACCTGTGGCCTTCCCTTTTAGACATATACACTCAAAAAAAAAAGGTTCTATATGGCACCAAAAATGGTTCTTGGTTCGTAATCATAGGGGAACCTTTTTTAGTGCTATATAGCACCAATTTTGGTGCTTCAGTGGTTCTTCAGCGGTTCTTCAGAGGTTCTTTGACTAAGGTGCTATATAGCACCGCTACCATATACATAACATGTTAAGATATGGTGCTATATAGCCCCAAAAGTGGTTCCTCGATTACGCCGAAGAACCATTTTTGGTGCCATATAGAACCTTTTTTTTTTTGAGTCTACAGAAATTTTAAAGTTATCAAACACCTTCCATTACTGCATAAATAATAAATTAAATATAGATTAATCATCATTAAAGCTACACTTTTCTCTGTTCCCTTTGTTCTTTAATGAACATTGACTGCTGTGACTTTAAGGTTGGCCACCGCCGAACATGACGCGGATCTGACGTGCTGTCACGCGCATCTCATTTTCTCACGGTCATTTCTCAAGTTCATTTAAGACTCCTATTATGAGACTATGAGACTCCTAATACTCGACAAAACTGGCATTTTGGCAACATTCTCTGTGTTGTTGTTATTGTTTGTTCAAGAGCGAAAGAGAACTCGATGTGTGCACGAGACTGGCGCAAATCTTTCTGTGCGTCGAGTGTGTGTGTGTGTGTGTGTGAGCTCCCTATCTTCCTAGGTGGTGAATCAGTATATCGTGTAACGTACACTACATTAATGTGGCCGACTCCCTGATCAGTGCCCTGACTACTGAACTATGAACACTGCGTTAATTGCGTTAAAAAAAATGTAATGCGTTAAACTGAAAAAATGTTAACGCGTTAATTTGCCCAGCAATAAAATATTTGTAAGAAAATTATTATTTTATGTTTTGTTAATTGATTTGATTAGAAATAAAGAGAAAAAGTAATGTTGTGAAATAGTATTGCAATTTAAAATGACTGAATATATTTTGAATATATTGTAAAATATAATGTATGTCAAAGCTGGATTTTCAGCATCATGACTCCAGTCTTCAGTGTCACATGATCCTTCAGAAATCATTCTAATATGATGATTTTGGAAACATTTCTTATTATTGTGACTGTAGAAAGTTCATAGAAAAGTATTAATGAAATAAAATCATACATGAGGTATTTGGACTGGGGCGACATGTTAATCGCACAAGGACATGAGAGTTAAAGGCCTCCTCGTTTTTACCTCAATCTTTGACCCTTGTATTTCTCAAATCCTGAACTTTTGTGTCTCTAATACTCTGTTCCCTGGTCCTCAGGCGACAGAAGTGAGTCCTGAACAGCTGTTGGTCACTGTGTTGCCCGGACTGCCAACAACGGCCGAGTTCTTCCTGTTACCGGACAAACAACTGACAGAGGGGAAGCCAGACAAAACAGCTACTCATTTAGACCAGGTACTGGACTTCACATCTCTGTCATGAAACACTCGGCTATAACGTATGTTTTGCTTTGTGTATGTCTCTTGTTCGGAAGAAAGTACATTATTTTCAGTCCTTTTTTTTCCAAATGCGTTTGTAAGGATAGTGGATAAAAGGGAAATCATGGCAAGAGTTTCTTATGGTCTCCAGCAGATGTCAATGTTGGCCTGTTTAACACTTGATTAAACCCTGTTTTTACTGGTTCACACTTTCTCTTGTTCAGAAAATCTGTTCTTCTGAAATTAAATAATTGGCATATAAAGACAAGCACAGAAACACACTTTCATATGCAACTTCAGAAAGTATCAGTAAACAAAGAACAAAGATTTTCCTGATTTAGATGTCAAAGCCAAGTAAGATTTTCACTAGGGTGACCAGATTTGTCATGCTGGAATACGGGACGGAATATTTCACATATGTCATGATATGAGCAATTTTATTTCATAATAACGAAATATATCATAGTTATTTTATTTTTGGTTATGTAAAAAAGAACAAAGCAAATTTCAAACAATGGGACAAATACAATAGTTACAAATGAAATAAACTACGTTTTTCAGGTACAGTAGGTTTATTAAACACGAATACATTCATTTACCATCTTTTGTTGTTTGATTGACAATGACACAGGCAGGTATTTTAGGCTACGGACTGCTTCTAATATACTGACACATATCCGGTTTTCACTGAGCTGTTACCGTTAAATGTACACACACTTCTTTGACATCTTCATGTCTGAGATCTTCACTTCTGACTCTGACTCTAATATATTTGGGCACTCTAATATCCAGCCTTCACTAACTGCAAGTTAATCGATAATGAATTGTGATTGGATGGTCATTTTGTTCCCCCAAATATAATATGATGCGATTGGCTACCTTTGACTGCTACTTGCTTTTATATGATCACCTAGCAAAGACAATTTAGGAAAGAAGAAATATGGGACACTAAAAATACTGTGGAGCTGAAATACAGGACTGTCCCTGTCCCGGGTCACCCTAATTTTCACATTCATTATCTTGCTCACCTGTAAGGTTGTGGGTTGAATCGTTAGGTCGTGGGTAATTCTGGGCAAAACCGAGAACAGCCATTATGGAATATGAGAAGATGGCTCATATCCTCCAATATCACAATGCAGAGTCATCTGTATTTTTGAGGCAGTGATTTCTCACCATACATGTTGTAGAGAAGGTCATTAGTAATCCATCCACCAGATCATTCAGTCATTATGAGCCTAAGATATTATATCACAGATGAAAGGGGGTATCTCCACTTTGTGGATGTCTATGCATGGGTGCATTCTCCCCCCTCATCCAAACCTACCTTGAATCTACAAATCTAATCACAGCAGATCCTCATAAATCTCTATTCAAGGATGGCATGTTCAAAGTATAATGTGTAGATAGCCTTATTAAAAAAGTATTATAGTCTTACTGACCGTGGTACAATTCATAAAGAATGCAATTATTCATGGAATGGTCTAATTTTAAAAGGGTGAGGAATAAGGAGAGAGAGACAGAAGGTGAGAGCGACGCAGAAATAAGTCAGGAGTCATTTAGTAAATGAGACAGGTTTTAATAAAGCTTCGGAAGAAAGAGTGAAAAAAGGGAGTCTGTGAACAGGAAGTAGTTTTGTGTGAGGTTTAATAACTCCATCATCACAGGACTCAGATCTGATGCCCAAGATAAAGCGCAAGAATGGTTTACGAAATGAAGTGCCATTTGTGTCCTCAGAAATGCAATACTCATCTATCAATAATCAATCAATCTATCTATCTATCTATCTATCTATCTATCTATCTATCTATCTATCTATCTATCTATCATCTATCTATCTATCTATCTATCTATCTATCTATCTATCTATCTATCTATCTATCTATCTATCTATCTATCTATCTATCTTTCCCTTTCGAAAGGGAACTCTCGCTGCGTCTAGCTGACGCTATGGGGAACGCCCTCGGCGTGACTGGTGTCTGAAGCTACTATCGAATCACGGCAAAGTCTTTGACCGACGTCAGCCCATGACGTCATCAACGTGCGACCCGGAAGTATAAAAGGGCGCCGTGCCAACACATACACATCTTTCTCGTCTTCAGGGACTGTCTGTTTGAACTGCTATACGAGTTAAGGTAAAACAAATTCAATTATTAATACACACGAGTGTGTATTTACTGCCTGGGATCAAGAGCATGCACAGTCAAGTTCATTTGAAGTTGTTTGTGTGTGAGTGTGAGCGGTTTTCAATCTGAGATCGCTCCACTCTAGTCTGGCTTTTTTCCTGAGGGAAGAAAGTTTGGCATCTGGGACTGGATGATGCTGTCCCGTTCAAGCTGAGGCTGAGCGTTGGCATACATCATGGGTTCTCAGATGCAGCTCGCCGATCGTCGCGACGATCTGGCGGTTAACGAGACTAAACAGCAAGTGCTCTTAGGGATGGCTGGTGAGAGTGGTATGAATCCTCTCAGCCACCCTGACCGTGTATGCTGAGCTGATGAATGTTATGGAACGTACTGCAGGCAGGCTGCGGCTGCCATGTTGGCGCGTTAGAGGAGAGATCGCTCGTGGTAGATTGCACAATCGTTTTCTCCTTGGCCATAAACCATCAGCTCAGATGAGCCTTCCATTCCTTCTTGAGATTCTTACAGAGATCGAGAGGGCATGGAAGAATCCATATTCGACCCAATATTCATCAGCATCAGCGTTTAACTTCGCTGATGTCGAGGGGATAGGGGAATATGGATATGTGTTGAGGCTACCGACTGGCGAGGAAAGTTTGCAGACTTTTCTCGCATTTCGTGGGCATCAACACTGAGAGCTCAAACTGTGCTTTAATGGCAGGGGCATACACGGCAGCGGGTCAGGCTGGTGCTGCTTTTCACACCATGGCGGTGTTTCAGGCGTACCAGGCGGACCTGCTGGAGGATCTCGACCAGGGGGCCGGGCTGTCCCCTGAGGCGGTTGCTGAGCTGCGCCGCACCACAGATCTTGCTCTCCGGGCCACCAAGCAGACTGCTGCTGCCATCGGCCGCTCTATGGCGGCTATGGTGGTCACGGAGAGGCATCTGTGGCTGAGCCTGGCTGATATCGGGGAGAAAGAGAAAGGCTTTCTCCTCGATTCGCCGGTTTCGCCGACTGAACTTTTCGGCACCTCCGTTGAGGCGGGGGTTGGAAAGTTCAGGGAGGCGAAGGCGCGTTCAGCGGCATTTAAGACATGCATACCGCTGAGATCCGCGCCCCCACCCAGGCAGGCGGGACCTGGTCCTTCACGGTCTGAGGACCGTAGGCAGGACCAGAGAGCTAGCGTCTCCTCTCGTGCCCCCCCCTCCGTGGAGGAGCAGGGCACAGAGGAGATGGGATTCCCGGGGGGGAAAAAGGATCTGAGGGAGGTGATCCAGGACCAACGCTCTCTCCGTTGGTGATGGATCACTTCCCTTGAGGGCGGTTACATCCTAGCCCTCTCCTTTTTCCTTTTTAATGTCTTTTAATGATTTTTTACCCAGGCACTTCTTACATCAGGCCTGAGGCGGGCCCATGATGAGTAGAACTATGTTCTGATGGCCCACCCGGACCTGCTCAGTGAGAACGCCCCTTTCAGGCATTCAAGGGCGGTAGAACATGGTGGTGAGAACCGCACAATGAGTCTTCGCTCAGCATGCCGCAGGTGAGAGTGGTCATTTTTGTGTATTACACTAAAAATATGTATTTCTTACAGACCCCAGGTTTCCTGTATAGAGTTGGGTATTCATCAACGACTGAACGCTGAGGCGTCAGTTGGGATGTGGATGAAGGAGGCGCGTTGCTGAGGCACCGCCACCGTTGGTAATATGTACCACTTAGATCGGAGGCTCTAGTAAGGCAGGTGCCAATGCTGAGGCATCAAGGTACTGCTAGCCTAGCTGGCTATCAGGTTAAAGAGGGGCAAAAACGCTCTCCTGAAGGTCGGCTGTCAATTGTAGGCCTCAGTAGGCCTCTTGAACAAGGCGCGTTTTCAGTTGGAAGGCCTCAACCAGGCCTCACTGGAGGTATGTACCGATGTGCGCATCGGGACAGCTAGCCTGGCGGCTATCAGGTTGTAGGCCTCATCAGGCCTCCCTGAAGGCCCGCTGTTAGTTGTAAGGCCTTATTAGGCCTCCCTGAGGGTGAGCTCTCAGGTTGTGATCACTACCAGAGGCAGGTTGTAGGCCTCATCAGGCCTCCCTGAAGGCCTGCTGTTAACTCTAAGACCTTACTAGGCCTTTCTGAGGGTGAGCTCCCAGATTGTGGTCACTCCCAGAGGCAGGTTGTAGGCCTCATCAGGCCTCCCTGAAGACCTGCTGTTAAATTCTAAGGTAGTAGGCCCCATCAGGCCTCCCTAAGGTGTTCCTGGGATCCAGTCATCTAAAACAGTTAAGCACGAATTGCAAACAGGTAGCAGGCCTCTCCAGGCCTCCCTAAAGGCTGATTATCTGGTAGTAGGCCTCAATAGGCCTCCCTTGAGAGCGAGTTCCTTAATCAGGATGCTCGGATAGCCTGCGTAGCTTGACTGTCGACTAGTAGGCCTCAATAGGCCTCCCTGAGGGTGAGCTCCCAGGTTGTGGTCACTCGAACGAGGTAGTAGGCCCCATCAGGCCTCCCTAAGGCGTTCCTGGGATCCAGTCATTTGATACAGTTAGCACGCATTGCAAACAGGTAGCAGGCCTCTCCAGGCCTCCCTGAAGGCTGGTTATCAGGTAGTAGGCCTTAATAGGCCTCCCTTGAGGGCGAGTTCCTTAATCAGGATGCTCGAAAAGCCTGCGTAGCTTGACTATCGGGTAGTAGGCCTCAATAGGCCTCCCGGAGGGTGAGCTCCCAGATTGTGGTCACTCGAACAAGGTAGTAGGCCCCATCAGGCCTCCCTAATGTGTTCCTGGGACCCAGTCATTTGAAACAGTTAGCACGTATTGCAAACAGGTAGTAGGCCTCTCCAGGCCTCCCTGAAGGCTGCTTATCAGGTAGTAGGCCTTAATAGGCCTCCCTTGAGGGCGAGTTCCTTAATCAGGATGCTCGAAAAGCCTGCGTAGCTTGACTGTCGAGTCCCAGATGGTGGTCACTCGAACGAGGTAGTAGGCCCCATCAGGCCTCCCTGAGGTGTTCCTGGGACCCAGTCATTTAGCACGTATTGCAATCAGGTAGTAGGCCTCTCCAGGCCTCCCTAAAGGCTGGTTATCAGGTAGTAGGCCTTAAATAGGCCTCCCTTGAGGACGGGTTCCTTAAACAGGATGCCCGACTAGCCTGCGTAGCTTGACTGTCAAGTAGTAGGCCTCCATAGGCCTCCTTGAGAAAACAAGGGTAACCTCAGCAGGCGGTATTGCTGTCAGGTAGTAGGCCTCACTAAGGCCTCCCTGAGGACGGAGTCCCGAGCCTGGATGCTTGGGTTTCCAGCATGGCTTGCGGTTAGGTAGTAGGCCTCTATAGGCCTCCCTGGAATACCCGCTATCAAGTAGTAGGCCCACAGGGCCTCCTTGAAGTTGAAGTTCCTGAGCTAGGCACTTTGATTACCAGTTCTCTGTGAGAAATTGTGGTAGTTGGGCTTACAGCTGGAGGTTACTCGCCAGGCAGGCTCAGCTGCTCCCCTCTATGAGGGTCGTCTATGAGTGCTCAGCCGCCTGAGCCTGGTCAGACGGTCGTAGGCCTCTCATGAGGCCTCCCTGTTAGATCAGTCATTAAGGCCCTTTCGGCCTCCCTACTGCTTTGAAACACAAGCACCTGGTAGATCCTTGATTTGAGCAGGCAGACTCCCCTCGATAGCAAGGGTTGAAAAGCACTACGCTGAGTGTTGCTCTCTTGGATAACCCGTCTCTGAGTTCCGGGCTAAGTAAGACTGCCTGTGTTTCAGTCCCTTAGCTTGGACGCCCCTTGGGCACCATCCAGAGGCTCTGTTTGAACAGACAGGGTTGGCTAAACCGAAGTGTCCATAACACTTAGGGCACCAGGTCAGGCCTCCCTGGTGGCACTCGGGAGAACATTTCCCGAGTAGTGACTGGCTGGGGTTCCTTCGGGTCCCCTAGCCACATTCCCTTGAAGGGACCCCTTCTTTGGAAGTAGTGGTCCCGGGCCTTCAAGCTGTCTAGATGGAACTCCACGCAGTGCGTTAGGGTTCCGTTTAGTTGTATAGCTTGGGCTATGACCGTAGGGAGTGCTGTCACTGTCAGCCCAGGACCTGAGGGGGAATCGCTCAGGTTTTTTCTATGAATTACTTGAGTTGACAGTTGTCACTGCCAATGGGCAGACACTCCCCTCAGCATGGCGGCGTTGGTATATCGTTCCCCATAGCGTCAGCTAGACGCAGCGAGAGTTCCCTTTCGAAAGGGAACGTCTAAGGTTACGTATGTAACCTCTGTTCCCTGAGAACAGGGAACGAGCGCTGCGTCGCGTTGCCATGCTTCAGGGCCTATCTGCCATACAGTCCCTTCAGACGAGAAGATGTGTATGTGTTGGCACGGCGCCCTTTTATACTTCCGGGTCGCACGTTGATGACGTCATGGGCTGACGTCGGTCAAAGACTTTGCCGTGATTCGATAGTAGCTTCAGACACCAGTCACGCCGAGGGCGTTCCCCATAGCGTCAGCTAGACGCAGCGCTCGTTCCCTGTTCTCAGGGAACAGAGGTTACATACGTAACCTTAGACGATCTATCTATCTATCTATCTATCTATCTATCTATCTATCTATCTATCTATCTATCTATCTATCTATCTATCTATCTATCTATCTATCTATCTATCTATCTATCTATCTATCTATCTATCTATCTGTCTGTGTGTCTGTCTGTCTGTCTGTCTGTCTGTCTGTCTGTCTGTCTGTCTGTCTATCCATCTATTGTCTGTCTGTATGTCTGTCTATCTCTCTATTATCTGTCTGTCTGTCTGTCTGTCTGTCTGTCTGTCTGTCTATCTATCTATCTATCTATCTATCTATCTATCTATCTATCTATCTATCTATCTATCTATCTATCTGTCTGTCTGTCTGTCTGTCTGTCTGTCTGTCTGTCTGTCTGTCTGTCTGTCTGTCTGTCTGTCTGTCTGTCTGTCTGTCTGTCTGTCTGTCTGTCTGTCTGTCTATCTATCTATCTATCTATCTATCTATCTATCTATCTATCTATTGTCTCCTTATTATCTGTCAACCCTGTTACCATAATCTTTTTTATTTCCTTGTGATGATAATGAACAAATACATAAATAAAAGACAAACAAGTTTTAATTATGAAATCAGCATAGTTTCATAAATTGAACATGAAAGGTTTTAGCATCTTATGTTTTGCTATGTTGAATGATCTTAAAATCCCCTCAACCTCATTGCAATGATTGTATGAAAAACAATTGATAAACTAAAAGTGAAAATTTGCATAGATTTGAGCATTCAGATCTCTTTTTGAGAAACACACTGTAGTTTTCTGACTTTAAACACAAGGCTTGTAGTGTGAAATTAAACTGTGACACTGTCAATCCTGTTACCGCCAACCGTAGAGAAGGAATTATATCCCCCGACCTACATTAAACTGAATTAATTTAGCATGAGATGTCGCAGTGTCAGTTTTTTAACACTTAAACGCATTATTAGTCTGACAGAAAGTTTTATAAAAGTACAACAACAAAAAAACAAAGAGAACGAAAATCAAACTGGTCAGCAAGCACCTGTTTCAGAATAACCTTTAAAAATCCTGATGTGTCATAATCAAGCACAAAAACAAACACAAACTCATTTTCAGGGAGGAATTGCTATCTGCTTTCAAGATTTATGCATACATAAAAGAGCCTGGCAGTCAAGGGCTCTGTGTGTGTTTGAGGGAGAAGAGAGAGATGTTAGGCCTAAATTAGATCCCTCCCATGTCATATATCCATATTTGCGAGTGAAGGTGATAGAGTTGATTTATGCTGAAATGTCTTCCCAGTGTGGTACCGGCTCATGTACGACAAACATCACGCTTTGCCTCAACCTACAGTGCAATGCATCAGGACTCATTCGGCAGGGTTATGTGATTGTTTATGTAATTTAGTAACAGATTTGGATGTATTATATACAAGGCAGCATTTTTCTTCACAAATGTGGCGTGAATATGATACAATAATGTGATTTCCCTTTCAGCTCTCAGAACTGGTGCTCAGTGCTCTCAATCAGAATCTGGTTCTGTTCACACTCAGACCAGGAGTCCAGATCACGGTATACGCTGCCCATTTATCAGCAGGTAATGAACTGTAATCAAACACTGTTGTTCTAAATATGAACCAGACAAGACTTGCAACTTGTAGGAATAGTTCTCCTAAAGATGAAAATGAATCATTGATAAGGAACAATTCTAATATAACATTGGTCGTATTGTTAATATAATATAAATCTTTGAGTTGTGTGTTTTGTTTATTAAAAGGAGGTTGGGAAACATGCCAGACTGTGTGCACTGACAACAGCTGTCTGCCTTATTTTTCCCCTGTGTCTAGCGCCTCTAGTGGACACAAGTGAGAATCACAGCGGCTCAGCTATGCTCATGCTCCTCTCTGTGGTGGTGGTGGGTTTAGCAGTGTTCCTCATCTATAAATTCAAAAGGTACTGTTATCCATTTTTAAAACCTCAACTTGGATCATAATGTATGTATTTGCAGTGTTTTTTAATTTTGTTAAATGTCTAGTGGAAAATATTCAGTTTGTGAAAGATTGAAAGGCAAGTTATTTAACCTGTTAGCCAGCTTTAAAAAAAAACTAAAATCCCAAGAAATGGCATACCCAAACTAAAGCAGATACGGTTCATTAATCTTTTGCACTAAACGTTTGCATTTGAAAGCAGACACTTGGCAGTTTACTGTAAAGTCAAAATTAATTATTTTCATAATAATTTTTGTTGTTGTTGCTATAACCAGGGTATCTGCAGGTTTCACCAAGTCAAATTTAAGATTTTTAAAGACCTTTTTAAGACCATTATGAATTAAATTTAAGACCTATATTACACAATTAAAATCACAAAATTATTTCCTCATAGCTCAATCCCACCAGGATTTCACTATATTATATGATTTTTTGTGATTTATGTGAGGTCAAAATGACTGATTTTGGGGTGGTCATTTCCAGAAATTAGCTTTTTCTTTTTCATAATTAGGATGTCACATTTACCATATTATTATGTTAGATGCAATGCACAATAGTCACGCATGACAATAAAACAAACAAAATGTATGAATCTTGTTTGGTATTACAAAAAAAAGGCTGGTGCTGTGCTATGCTATCTAGCTTTAATAACATGATCGCTTTGGGTGGGAAATATGACCAAAAATATAAATCACAGCAATAAGCAATTGCTTAATATAGGTAAAAAGTTCTCAAGTAATTAAGTAATCAAGTTTTTGCTACAAAAAAAAGCCAAGCAGGTGTCTGCACCAAGTGTGCCTCACGCATCCTGAAAAGTGAAGCCAAAGCGTCTCAATCGCCCCCAGGTGGTTGGTCCCAGTATAGCTCATAAACCCTGCCCACTCCATGTATTCTAATGGGATGCAAGAGAAACTAAACAATCAAATTACACTTTAAAAAAAAATGTCCAAAGAAGGTTTCTGTCATTTTCGGTAGTTTTTATTCAAGTTCAAGTGTTCGTTTTTTTTAAATACGTTTTTTTTTTGTTAGTTATTTGATGCTATAAAAACGGGGGTGTGACGTTATGATTGACAGCTTCACCGATCGAAGTTGATACTGAGGCACCAACTGATTTGTTTAGGAGTTTCAGGAGGAGATTGGAGCGTTAGCTTTAAAGGGGGGGTAAAATGCTGTTTCATGCATACTGAGTTTTTTACACTGTTAAAGACTTGGATTCCCATGCTAAACATGGACAAAGTTTAAAAAAATAAGTTGGACGTTTGATAGAGTATTTTTGTGCCAAAAATACTCCTTCCGGTTTCGCACAAGTTTCAGAAAGTTTTTTCTATGTGAGACATCAAATGGGGTGGAATTTCCTTATACGGGTCCTAAGGGCACTTTTCCCGGAAGGGCGCACGCACCCACAGACCAGAGCGAGAGAGCGAAAGCAGTACGCCCATCAAAGCGCTTTGCTCGGCTGCGCTGCAGTCACAGGACTTCACGACATCAACAATGTCACCAAAGATGTGTGTTTTTGGTTGTCAAGGCAAGACAACCCTGCACAGCTTCCCAAAGAAACAACGGTGAATGGGACAGTGGATGGAGTTTGTTTTTTTCGGAGCAGCATCGGAGTTATACAAGTGTTTTGTTTGTTCCCTGCATTTCGGCTGAATTTTATAAGCAAGGCCCAGTTCGACGCCGGATTTTTAGCTCGTCTAATGTTGAAAGATGGAGCGGTCCCAGCGATTAAAGTTCAAGGTCGCGACTCGTGTTTTGGAAGCAGGCGGTGAGTAAAACTGCTTCAAATGTCTGTGTTTTGTTAGCTATCGACTCGTTCATTCAAATAAACACGCACTAGTCTGACGTGCAAAACCGTTCCGCTTGCTACTGCTAACATTAAATCACATATAATAGTCCATAAACCAAATCAGGTCCTCATTAACCACAAGTAAACACACAAATGTTGTAAAACTCGCGCATGACAAGCCGCAAAGCAAGTATAAACTGTTAAGTTACAGTAAGTTACATACCATTGAGACGTCCTGCTGTAGTCGTCGTTGCTGCTTCTCCTCTTCAATTTCAGCCTCTAGATCTGACTCTGGATCATATATGTATGGCTAAATCTGATTGATCTCCATGGTTTATTTAGGATAACGTTTTTTTCCACGTTTAAGGATGTCACAGCTTTCACACACTCTCAACGGAATAGCTGCGCGCGCTCCTGATTCTTTAGCTCCGCCCACACGATACGCCTCCAGCCGCTCGTTTTTTTCCGGAAAGACTCGGTACAGCCTTTCTTTCTTTTATAAATATAATAAAACTAAAGACTTTTCGGAGATATTTAGGATGAAATACTACTCTATAGGTACTTAAGATTGACATGAGATTGACTGAAACTGAGTGTTTCACCCCCCTTTAATATTCCATAACTGTTTATTTCACACCGACATAATGAGTATAAACTGTGGGAGTGCGGGTGGGGTTTTGATATCGCGACACTACTTCCTGCTCTCTACTGCGCAGACTCGGGTCCAGAGGTCACTACTGCGCAGACGCAGATCCCAAATCAGCGCAAGATGCCAGCACCATATTCGGACATTGGCAGCTTCTATAATGGAAGATAGTGAAGGGGCGTCGTCCATCTTTTGTTACCGTCTATGATCTGCACAAGGAATATGAGGCAAATCGTTCTCATTCTCTCAGATCAGCAAGTTTAGGTGTTGTGGCTCAGTTTAGCTCACAAAACCACATAAACCACCGAGCGGATATGTCGAGTGGTGATTCACCCTTACGCTGTTGCAGAACCTTCTTTCTTTTGTCCAAGCGCTCATAACAAATGAGAAATGTCAGTCAATGCACAGACATTATCAATATTTAGCCCTTTGAGTATTTCAAGTTGACCTTTAAGAAATGTTAAATGATTGCACCGTTTCCATCACCGGACTGAGAGAGAAAAGGGCACGAGAGGTCAATAAGACAAGATCTGGAGGCAGCAGAGGGAGATAACAGAAGTGCCAAGAATTTTCCGATGCTTTAATTTGTTCGTACGTAACACAGTCTGGCAGTCAGTGACATTGTAGCTGCCGGTAACTTCCTGAAGGAACATGAGGAACTTTTGTTAATTGTTAATCAGTTCACCCAGAAATAATGATGAAAAACAGCTCTTTTTAATGATTCAGTTGATCTAGTTCACTAAACCCACCAGAACGATTCATTCCTGAATCAAACTGACAAGGTTGTAAACTCAAGTTCTGAACTGACAAGTTCTCAGAATATAAGTGAATAACGAACTAAATATAAAGTACAAGTGGCATGGACTACTTTTAGTGCATTTAGTGCGTTTTTGATGCTTGAAAGCCTCACGTCCTGTTGCTGATCCTGGAGCAACTTTCCAAACAACCAATCAGATTTGAGGGACAAGTTTAGAGTTTTTCAAGTTTAGGCTTATAATCAGGGTTAGGTGCTCCTACATCAGTGTTTCCCTCTGATTTTAGGGATAAGTTATAGGTAGGGTTAGGTTTAGAGGCAGGTATAGGGTTTTGACTACATTTTTGGACAGGAATGTTGTTCCAGGATCAGCTAAATATGTTGGCAAAATCACAGTACAGTTGTGTACAAAAATGACCCGGTAAATTACAGAAAGCTCTGAATAAAAGCATCTGCCAAATGCATATGTAAATGGGTTTAGAGCGACATGAGTGTGAGTAAATAGTGTCAGAATTTCCGTTTCATTGTGTGAACTGGTCCTCTAATGAGGGTGTTATATCACATCTTAATGAGCTGTCCGTTTGTGTTGCATTTTCTTCCTGCTAAATCCCTCTCTGGTCGTGTTTGGCACAATAAATTTGCTTTTGAATCCTCTTAGGCAATGCCCTGTTAAAGCTCTATTCTGTTTTTTTGCTTACGTGACACTCTCCCTCCTTAATGATGCAGACCAAGTCGGATAAAATCACCTCTCTAAAGGGAGGCCTTGATTTAACAGCTCAGTTAGTGAGACTTTTCACACAGAGTGCTTTTTTTTCCTATTCCCGTGTCTTTGTACATTTTTTTCCCTGAGGCAGATCCCAGATTGTGTCTTGTAAATGCAGTAGTCCGCATTCACAAACTATAAACACATGCTTCCTGCGATAAACGACCAGAATGATGTGAATTGCATAGCTGATAATGCCAGGGCCGCTGAAACATTCGGGAAAAAGTGCGGAAGGGCACATTATGAACCTTATCAGCTCATGAATATTAATTAGGTAATGTTTGCCCAGTGAAAGATACAGTAAGTGACGTGTCTGCTAGCCACAGTAGATCACTTGTTGCGTCCCAAGTCGCCTACTTACTATGCCCTAAAAGTATGTACTGTTTTTGGGAAGAAAAAGTACATACTTTTGAGTGTGTTTCAGAATAGTCGGCAAGCTTTCTACTACTTCGTCATAATTGCCCCACCGGTTAAAAATGTCCTGTCAATCATCCTGTCACAGTTAAAATCCTCCACATTTCAATTTAATTAAATTTTCCACAATGCTGTTGCAGATGAAATATAAAGTGGATAACAGTGAATAAATACATTTTTGTCAGGTTAGATACTCATAATTATTCACTCCATCCCCTTTACCTAATGCCGCATTCCAGGCAACCGGTAACCCGTGTTTTTCCAACCTTCTACCCGTGAAAGTGCACTGGAACGGCGGTCAAACACGTGACTTTCCACCCATGAACTCATACTAGATCGATGTACTCCCAGTTACGAGCTCTGACTTCACATGACCCGCAAAACAACAATGGCAGCCCCTACGGATGTGGTGTTTATGGAAGTCCTACACTGTATTTTACAAATAACGTAAAATATGCCAAAAAAAAATCTCGTCCTTCTCCCTCAAATAAGCAAGGAGTAGGCACCTTTTGCGATAGAAATGATTGTAAATGAGCATAAGCCCCGTACGGTCCGCCATGCTTTGTTTACATCTAGCTACCCCAATTCCTCGCGCTCAGGCAGTTTAGCGTGACTTTGCCTGGAACGCTACAAAGTCGTGAGTCGTGGTTTGAAGGCGTGACTCACAGGCTCAAAAACCGACCTGGAACGCAGCATAAACCTCTCTATTTAACTGTCATTCTCATATATCCACCATGTTTGTAGTTTTTTACATGAATTTGTAGTTCTAATCGAATCCTCGTCCAACGGACAACGGATTGTGGTTAGAGAAATCTGCACTTCGGATTCTAACCGGAAGAAGTAGACCATCCGGGTATCTTTGGGATACCCATTTCAATATACTACAATTTGGGACGCACTAATATTTTTGAATACTATTTGGGAGGTATAGTATACGAATTGGGAGGCAGCAATCGTTTACATCTACCTTTTTGTTTTTAATCGGTTAAACTACACATTAAATTACCAGGCAGTTGGCTACAAGTTTTATTTAAAATATCACTTCATATACCGTTCACATTATAAACACTACTGTTCAAAAGTTTTGGTGTCTGTCTGTTTATGTAAATAATAAATACATTTTATTTATAAAATATTTTTTTTTTTGCCTCTTATGCTCACCAAGGCTGCATTTATTTGATTAAAAAAATGCAGTAAATTCAGTAATATTGTGAAATGTTATTACAATTTAAAATAACTTTTTTCTATTTGAATATATCGTAAAATGTAATGTATTCATGTGATGGAAAGCTGAATTTTTGGCATCATTACTCCAGTCTTCAGTGTCACATGATCCTTCAGAAATCATTCTAATGATGATTTAATACTCAAGAAACATTTATTATTAATAATAACAGCATTTATTTGAAATAGAAACATTTTATAACATTGTAATGTATTTACTGTCTCTTTTGTCTATTTTGGTGATCTTCTTTTTTTTTTTTATCTTACTGGCCCCAAACTTTTGCACAGTAGTGTATATATTTAAATGATTAAGATTGCTGAAACGTATAATAACGTATTTCTAACGTAAAGATGAATAAATCATTTCTAAAAGTTGACAAGACCTGTCCCCTTCAGTTATTATGCTTGCTTACCACTTGATAATATCGATTTTGTTTTTCTCCCCCCGTTTCCCTCTGGCTGATTCCCCCAAGCATATCCTGTAGCATCATGGTTTGTTTGCCCATGTCTCATTGTAAATCTTTCCTCAAGGAAGATCCCAGGCCTCCACATCTATGCAGCGATGCAGGACGAAAAAGAGCAAGAAATGATCCAGAGTCCAGTTTCTCCCACTGACAGCACACCCAGCTGCAGCTCTCAGAGAGAGCTGCTCACATCACTGGAACCTCTGGACACAGAGCCCAACACCCAGACCATCGGTGAGTAGCGCTCTCCATCAGATCAGTCCTGCAGCGCCCACTAGTGTTGTAGTGTACTCGAGACCGGTCTTGGTCTTAAAGGGTCATGAAACCCTAAACTAAATTTTCTGAGATTTGAATAGAAGTATGTGTGTTGAATATCATGGAAGACAATGTCACCATCTGTTAGTTTTGATTGTGGGAGAACACTAGTTAATTTGAAACCTTTTCAACTTCCTGGTTTAAATTCGTCTTCATGTCAACGTCATAGGCTGTGACGTTTTCTCGTATATTTCTCTATAGTATGGCGATGACTCATTGGTGTCTCATAATTATTCATGAGACTGCTTGTCCTATGCGAAGACGCATTGCTTAATTCATGACAGCACATGCTTAATTATTCATGACAGCACGAGTTGATAGGCATTTTCCTCTGACTGGCGCTTCAAACAGTGAGATCGCTTACAGTAAGTGAGATACATTAATGGATCAAAAGCGAGTGTTTGTTTTTGCTTTGTATGAGTTTCTGCATTGCATACGTTCTCTTCAATAGATCATGAGTCTACGACACAAACGCGATTCATCCACACTGTGAGTGTAACCGCTCTTTACGGCCATTTAACCGACCAAACGGCTTATAAAAACTCCACAAAATAAGCCTCAAAAGTTACCAAAGGTATGCAACAGCGTGCTCATATATATTTTCGATGCAGAGAACAAATTGCGAATGCATTTAATTCTCCATAGAATTATAGCTGTAACAGGATAAATATGTATTTGTGTTACAGTGAGCTTACAAAACCATGTGGTATATATGTGTTGCGTGTAACTTAATGGTCATTTGTGGGAAGCTTTGATGCTTTTAATGAAAGCGAAATAAAATTGTCTGAATCAGAAGCCACAAAATGCAACTATGTAGTCAAAAAAAAGTAATAATATCAGTTTTGCATGTGAGTATTAACATTTACAATTTTTTTTTAACTCAAAATACATAGATTGAGAAGGGGAACTGTGTACAGTGGGCCCAGAGGCCTGGAGGGCCTATTCACACCAAGTTCACACCAAACACGAATAGAGCGTCAGGAGCGAGGGATTTCAATGTTAAGTCAATGGAAAGGTAGTTGACGTGACGTGGAGGTCCTGGAGCGTGATAGACGCAATTCCGCCTCATTCGTGCGTCGAGTTCGCACGAATGACGCGAATTTGACGTGAATTGAGCGTCTTGCACGAGTGGTGCTTTTTGTGCATTCACACGTTTGAAGCGAATTCGCGTCTGACGCCCTAGTTGAAAAATGTGAACTTTGACGTCAATTTGCGTCGCGTTAACCAATCAGGAGCCTGCTCGCTGCGGTCACGTGGTAAAGTGACGTGATGAGAAATCCTGCATAATTTAAAAATACTACTATTGTGTCACAAAATGTAGTTTTAAGACTTTTTTAGGTGAGAATGTAGTTGTTTAAAGTTCAAATCTGTGGTTTATTTATAAAGAGAGCGCCTATTTTAAAAAAATCATCTTGCGTTTTTGGAGTTGTGAGATCCAGGCGATCACCGGGCGCTCATCGCTCATTAACCCGCCAAGAGCAGCCTTTCCTCGGCCAGTCCTTCTGACATTTGCCACTGGCTCGGATGCCTCTGTAGTGGTTAAACATGAGATAGAATTCGTCTTGTGTAGATCTAACGGGCGATCTTTGGTGTCATATATCTATAATTTGTTGTCTGCCAAATCGTTTTGACTGAGGGCAAAGAGAAGTTTCATGACTTTATTTTTTTAGGATATTTAAATATACATGCAGTGAAGATTATGTAGGTAGTGCGTTGCCTGGACCACATTTGTGTGGCTATTAATGTTTAATATATATTTTTAATATATTATTAAAAATTGCGTTGCGGTAGATGCGATTTTGATGCTCTATTTGCTATTCGTCACCCTGGAATTCGCAATAATGCAATGACCAGTACAGGGAGCCCAGTTTACCTTGAAACACCATTCATTGTCAATCCTGTCGATGATCCTTTTTTTATACCCTAAACAGGCAACGTGAACTGGGAGTTACAACTCATGAAATCAAAACTACATCAAATATTTAAAAAAATCCTTTGGATATGCTTTATTTAAGTCCAGATGAAATAAAAATTGCAGTGCCTGTTTAAGGGTTAAGGAGTCCTGCCTTGGTCTTGTCTTGTCTTGGTCTCAACTCACATTTGGTCTCGGTTTAGGTGGTCTTGACTACAACACTAGCGCCCACTACTGTTACCTTTCCATTTAACACACCTGAAGAGCTTGGCTGGCTACTCAGATTCTCTCTTATACTGAACTCGTAGCTTTGATTCTTGAGGGGAAAAAAAGCAGACACACTTTACCTGTGTCTCGGCTCAGTCTGGGTGTGTTAGGCAACTTCTTGGAAATGGCTTTTGTTGGAAAAGGTTGATTGCAGGGTTGCTCATGCCTATAATAAATCAACACAACAGCAAATGTCATGATGCATTTCAGCTTTTTAGGTGGCTATGAGACATGTTACCACTGGCAATTCACACTGTTTTCCCCCCTCCCAGAATGCATCAAACCTCATCCACGTGTCAAATTCTCATCAGATCTTCCTACATACATCGACGTTTGAACTCTAGACTCCGCCATGTCAAGGACTTTGGTCATGCGGACACAAAGGTTTCAAGCTTTATTCAGTACTTGTGCATGTTGGACATTAACTTTACTGTGCTCTATGAATACTAGAACAAACTTTGTACAGCTTTTTTATATGTCTGTGTATTCAATAAATCATTTTTGATGCTGTTCATTTCTAAAGATGCCAGTGTGTATAAAGTTGGAGGGAAAGGCCAGCATGAAGGGTGGAAAACGAAAAGTATTCTCGGTTAACTGTCTGTTTATTTTTTATCGTTAACAGTGGCAGTACAGTATTCAT
Organism: Gobio gobio; assembly: GCF_949357685.1. NCBI lineage: Eukaryota > Metazoa > Chordata > Actinopteri > Cypriniformes > Gobionidae > Gobio > Gobio gobio. The sequence goes on along the minus strand of NC_137099.1, from coordinate 51,046,562 downwards.
GAGAGTAAAACATGGACGTGTGACATTTTGGAAGTGTTTTAATAATAAACTGTAACAATATTAATGATTATTGTAAAATGAACCATTTCCTGGGTTTCATTTTGTAAAACTATATTTAGCACATCTGTACTTTACATGTAACACACAAATGTAGGATTTACCACTAATTTTATTTTTGATTTGACTAAGTTTCATGCGATTACACATGAAGCAGGGTTAATGTAGAAGTTTCTCTGAAATATTAAAGTATTATTTTTAATAGTAAAATAAATGATGTATTCCTATGTAGAAATAACTGACTGTTAGTTTACAGATATGCTGTGTAAACTGACTTGATGAGGCCAAGCAGAAGATGATAATCATATACGGTTCTGTCTAGTGTTTCATAAACAATTTTGTATGAAATAATGTGTGCACTCACAGGGGGGTTACATGATTTATTGGTTTATTTTATGATGATTTTTGTTTGTCTTGTTTGCATTTAAATTCAGTCATGTCATACCAAAAGCTGACGGATATGAATGTATGAATGTGTAAGTACGTTTAAATATTTAAGACTTTTTTTTTCCCCCACTTTGCCCTCTTTACATATTAACAGTATAAAATCACAGGGAGGCTACGAGCAGTTACTTGAACTAATGAATTGATTAGCACTAATGAATCAGATATCACGCAATACCAAAATAATGTCACGTTCAGTAGGCATCATCCACTATTACACACGTGCAAATAACAATAACCATATAATTGTATGCAATTTTATTGTTGCCCCATGTCCATGTAAACTGGTATTTTGGTTCAAATCTTTTATTAAAATTGCCATTTGGCTAGCCAAATTAGTCATATTGCAATATGGATAGACTGTTTGTATCCATATTGGAATATGACACCACACCGATCAGTCATAACATTACGACCTAATATTCTGTTGGTCCCCCTTTTGCTGCCAAAACAGCCCTGACCCGAGGCATGGACTCCACTAGACCCCTGAAGGTGTGCTGTAGTATCTGGCACCAAGATGTTAGTTGTGAGGTGGAGCCTCCATGGATTGGACTTGTTTGTTCAGCACATCCCACAGATGCTCGATTGGATTGAGATCCAGGGAATTTGGAGGCCAAGTCAACACCTCAAACTGACCATTTTTGCTTTGTGGCAGGCGCATTATCTGCTGAAAGAGCCACAGCCACCAGGGAATACCATTTCCATGAAAGGGTATACATGGTCTGCAACAATGCTTAGGTAGGTGGTACGTGTCAAAGTAACATCCACACGGATTGCAGGACCCAAGGTTTCCCAGCAGAACATTGCCCAAAGCATCACACTGCCTCCGCCTGCTTGCCTTCTTCCCATAGTGCATCCTGGTGCCATGTGTTACACATGTAAGCGACGCACACACACCCAGCCTTCCACGTGATGTAAAAGAAAGCGTGATTCATCAAACCAGGCCACCTTCGTCATTGCTCCGTGGTCCAGTTCTGATGCTCACATGCCCACTGCTGGCACTTACGCCGGTGGACCATTGTCATCATCCAGCCCCATACGCAACAAACTGCGATGCACTGTGTATTCTGACACCTTTCTATCAGAACCAGCTTTAACTTCTTGAGCATTTTGAGCTACAGTAGCTTGTCTGATTGATCGGACCACACAGGCCAGTCTTCGCTCCCCACGTGCATCAATGTGCCGTGGCCGCCTATGGCCCTGTCACCGGTTCACCACTGTTCCTTCCTTGGAGCGCTTTTGATAGATACTGACAACTGCAGACCGGGAACACCCCATAAGAGCAGCAGTTTGGGAGATGCTCTGACCCAGTCGTCTAGCCATCAGCCCTTGTCAAACTCGCTCAAATCCTTACACTTGCCCATTTTTCCTGCTTCGAACACGTCAACTTTTCGTAAACGACAATGTTTACCCACTAACAGGTGCCGTGATGAAGAGAAAATCAGTTATTCACTTCACCTCATAATGTCATAAAATTATGCCTGATCGGTGTATATTTGCATTTTATTATTTATTCGTATTATTGATATTTACATTTAGCATTGCAACTCATAGTGGGTCAGAGACCACCAATTGAGAACCACTGCATGTCCTCCTGTTTATTATAATGGTGCTGTTACACACATGGCCGAGATCATGGTCCTCGCGTTATCTTTGTCGTCATCTATCCACTACTGATATTTTGCTTCCCATTTCTGCTCTTCTTTCAATATTTGAATATCAAGGTTATATTACAGTCTTTCTATTCTCATACATCAACGAATGTAAATGGAGGTCATCTTTATTACTCAATTGTCAGGATATTGAAGACAGCATGTTTAAAAGGGAATTTTTAATGGGTAATTTGATTTGAATTGTCCTTGTCCGTCACCTTTTGTACACTACCTATAAATACCATGTCACAGCAGTAAAGGGTATTCGTACCAAGACAATTCACAATGGACTTGATACAATCACAGTACAGATTATATTTTCATAATATCATGAGCGGTCTGATGCTGTCTTTGGCAAATGACAGAATGGACGACGATACTCTCAAGTTATGAGTCGAAACTGTCGTTCAAATGAGCGCAGGGCATTGTGGGTAGGGGCTATAAAATGAGCAACAGCAATATCATTAAATTGTTTCTACTAAAAGGCAGATCAATAAAACACAGACTAAATCAAAGTCTGAAGATCCAGACTTAAAAATTATCTGATGGTGGAAGAGAAATACATTTGAATTATTAAACCGAGTTCATTTAGATTGAAGACGGAGATTATATAACTTGTTAAACCACTGGCTATAAAACAAGACACTTTATGAGCTTTGAATGGACAAACTGTGGCAGCCGGGAAATCAAAATCCAGCGCTGCCACTTTACTCTTAAGAGTAAGGAAGATTATTTTTGTAGAAGACGTGTTTTATTACTGTAAAGATTTTATATATCTATATATATAAATATATAAAAAATTGTAGGCGTGTCATGGTTTTAGTTTTTTTTTTTTTTTTTATGTATATATATCTATCTTTCTTTCTTTGACCTCGACTCTGTGCTGTGTGGAATTGTTTCTGTTTGGTGCAATCGTATTTATTAAATGAAATCGGTCCCTGTAATTGTGTTTTGATTTTCTTACAGTATTTGGAAAAACATTATGTAATTTGCTGAAGTAACCTTTAAATCATAGATAATAAAGTATCAATCAATCCAATGGTCTATGCTTTTATTTTATTAATAGGCTTGCAATAATGCCTTTTTTTCATGTGTATGCAACGTTTTATTGATGATTAAAATATAAGAACAATGATATGGTCCAAAAAATTTTTTATTGTTATTGAATGTGTTATTTTTCTCGAAGCTGTATATAATGTATGCTATAGTATTCAAAAGCCTGACCAGAGTTTGGTTTTTTCCAGCTTGCAAGCCAACGGAGAGTTGCTAGACTGCCCTGGCTGCAAATTAGATTTGCTGCCGCTAGGGTGCGTCTAGATTTCTAGGCTACAAGGCTGCATTTATTTGGTGAAAATGCAGTAATATTGTAAAATATTCTATGTGAATATATTTTAAAAACTGATGCAAAACTGAATTTTCAGCATCATTACTCCAATGTGACATGATCCTTCAGAAATCATTCTAATATTCCGTTAAAATTCCGTCATTTTTTTTTCCCGAATTCAGTTTTTTTCCGTTTTCATTTTTTGGACTCCCATTTTAATGGTTAAATTAAAAAAAAAAAATCTGAAATTCTGTGTTGTGTATTTTAATTTTTCTGGCAATCAAATGAAGGCATAAACATTCATTTAATTCATCTTTTAATCATATGAAATTGAACAAACTTTTTTTGTCAAGGAAAGGGCTGCACAACAGAGCTTTGCTGTTAAAATTTAAACATGGAAGAAAAACCCAAAAACGAAATTTTTATGTGTATCTGCTTACTCCCAGGGCATCCAAGATGTATGTGTCTTTGTTTCTTCAGTAGAACACAAATGAAGATTTTTGACTCCAACTGTTGCAGTGTGATAGTCGTATAATGCATGTCAATGGGGATATTTTAGAGTATGAGAGCAATGAGAGTAAAAACACATAGACATATGAATCCTTATTAAACCATGCGGCTCGTGGTGACACATTGATGTCTTAAGACGCGAAACGATCGGTTTCTGCGAGAAACCTCTTATCAGATGAATGTCATCTAGTATTACCAGCGCCATAACTTCCGGCGAATAAGGTCAAAATACTAGCGCGATCAAAGATATATATACATAAATGCCTCATTCGACCGATCCGCGCAGGCACTAATGAGGAATCTATGTATATATCTATGATTGCGCCGGTATTTTGCATGTATTTTGACCTTATTCGCCGGAAGTGATGGCGCGGGGACGGCTGATGCAGAGCCATAGAAAAAAATGAAATAATTTTTAAAATATGGATATTTTTCTTACACAAAAGCATCGATTAGCTTCAGAAGGCCTTTATTAACACCCCGGTGCCGCATGGAGCACGTTATTTGACAGACAGATGCATTTTTTATGCATCAAAAACAGACTTCAAAAACAGAGCAACAATTACTGCTATTATAAAGCTTGGATTAGCCAGGACTTTTGTAATATAACTCAGATTTTATTCGTCTGAAAGAAGAATGTCTTATACACCTAGGATGACTTGAGTCACCGCACCGGTGTGGATGCTGTCATTCGGAATCACATATTCTACTTTTTGAAAGTATGACCAACATAAGAATTTTCACCGGAATATGTCATCTGAACAAGTAAGTAGATAACATCCACTTTTGTTCTGACCAACTAAGGGAAAAAAGCATTGCAAAAAATCGCAATGATCAAATCTAACGATCGCTTATCATTTGTCAAACCGTGCAAATTATACTTTGTTTTCAAATAGTTAAAGTTAAAAACATCAGCATTGTGTAACTAAATTTAATGTGTATTAGGGCTACCTGTAGTTCAGTTTCCATTTCTGTGCAGTCTAATTTTCTAACTGTCATATACCGACAAATTAATGTGGAGTAGAGGTGAATTGTTCCCTCTCATAGCTAGCGCAAAATAATTGATATTTACTATAATGCACATAGCAAAACGAGAAAGGCACAACAAAAAAATTTTACTCCGTAACTGAATTAAACGAACAGTATGCTACAGTTACAAATTTTAACCACTGAAATGTCTTACCTGTCCAGCAGAAAAAAATCAGTCCGTTTTGAACTCCTTCAAAACACGGAGTTCACCTTTCAAAAGCCCTTTTTATTCCTGTTTTCGCATGGGCCCGGTTGCGGTCTCTTTTTTTCTGTAGCCACTCAGAAAGTCCAAAGTCTTTTGCATTTTACAACCAGTTGTCACTGATGATTGTCGTTTGAACCTTTCTGGATCCGCCATCAAATTATATCAAGTACTGTGAGAAAAGGCTATAAATCCCCACACGCAATATAGCCTACTAGCCGGGACTCCTTCTGTGTACAGATGTGACGTAATGAGTTTCCCGCGGAAATCCACCAGTACCACTGGAATTAAAAACATTAATACAAGCTTACCGTTGTAAAACAAGATAAGGTAAGCAGATAGTATTGAAGACTGGCTGTTTATCTACTTGCTCAAAAATATATTTAGGATAATTTTTAACCCAAAAAAGTTACAGAATGCAGCTTAATTTTTTTTTAGTTTTAATAATAATAATTATTATTTTTTAATATTTTTACATTGAGACATAGCTGAATTCTACTGTACAACAGTAATATATTTCTGTCATAATTTCTTCAGGTTAAACCACTTTTATTTTGATGGGTTGCCGTGAAGACCTTTTGAGTTTCGTGTTTATTATATGACGATAGTTTTTCTCAAATGAAACCGTAAAATGCTGATGGAGTGACTCTCAGAGTGGCTCTGGAGATGAAGTTCATGCATTCATGTCATTATATAGTGAGGCGGCAGAGGCTGAAAACAGCGCGAGCGTCACGTGTGCTTCAGTGTGTGTGTGGTAGACGAAACCATGCGTCTGCGGCATTCATTCACACAGAGACACTTAGAACATGCAGGATTCATATTTAAATAGTCTTTTTGTGGTATAATATTCACAGACACTAGTCTATATCGCAATTTGAATTAAGTGTACTGACCTACTTTTGATTCATTCAACCAAGATTTTGACACGTTTTTATGATTGGATTCCACGATTCTGTGTTTTCTGCATATCAAATTTGTAGGGCCCTATAATATGTGCACATTTCTTATCATTATCAGTGATGAAAACAGTTGCGCTGCTTAATATTTCAGTGTAAACGGTGATTTCTTCAGGATTCTCTGAATAGAAAGTTCAAAAGAACACCATTTACTTGCAATTTTTACAACAATATAAAAGTCTTTTATATGCACATGTAGTGTTCTGGTTAAACGTGAGCTCACAACATGCTGGGTGTAAGATTTCTGCCCCCTTCTAGAGAAAGAAGAACGTGAGAAATGAGGAGAAATGAGCAGCCATTAGCGATGAATGGTTTTGCGACAGCGCAGCTAGAGAGACAGTGAGGGAGTTAACTGGAAGGCACATGAGACTGCAGATTAAGGAGCAATCAATGCTACAGGGGCCCTGGCTCTACTGACATCTCAAGGTAACTTTCAACGGCGCCCAGGGAACTGTAAGTATGAGTGTGTTTGTGTTTGTGTGCCTGTTATGCAATAGCAGTCAAGGGCACAGCTTAATTCAAGCCTAATGATTCATTTTGATTTTCTTCATAAAAAATGATACCCTCACAACAAAGTATTAGACGATCAGCGTACCTCTTGTGTACAAATGCAAGTATATTAGAGGCCTGTCTCCTCCAGCATAATAACCAGCTCAATCCACTCCCTGTGGGTTTCGAACTGTAGTTACTCCAAGGACATTAGACTCAATCTTCCTCTCGTGACACGTGTGCCTACGGCGAACAGTGTCCACCGCTGGCATCTCTGCTCTCAGCCAGCCGACTCACCACGTTTAATTACCTTTGGAAAGAAAGACCAGCGGGAGAGAGAGAGAGAAACACACACACATACACCAAAGGGGGAACTGCATTAGTAATTCATTCCATACTCCTATTATAATCCAAACAATGAAAGGAGCTCTTTTCTTTGATAGGCAATGTAGGGTAACGTTATATCCAAAGAGCGTCAATCATCTGATGAATGTTTTGTGTCAGATATCCTGCTAGGACATTTTACTCTTTTATTTGAAAGTTATAGGACAGTATGAATGTGCTTTATGCAAAGCATAATTTTATCGAGCTGGGTTTCCCAATAACGCTGGAAACCATGATTTTAATACCATCGGTAAGTCCAAAGGTGCCGAAGGTGAATAATATCTCCAGGCGCTTCTCTATATATACTCTATTGCCAAAAGTATTGGGACAGCCCTCCAAATAATTTAATTCAGGTGTTCCCGTCACTTCCATGTCCACAGGTGTATAAAATCAAGCACCTTGACATGCAGACACTTTTGTGAAAGAATGGGTCGCCCTCAGGAGCTCAGTGAATTAAAGCGTAGTACCGTGATAGGTTGCCACCTGTGCAATAAGTCCATTCATGAAATTCCCTTTACTACTAAATATTCAATGGTCAACTGTTAGTGGTATTATAACTAAGTGTAAGCATTTGGGAACAACAGCAACTCAGCCACGAAGTGGTATGCCACGTAAAATCACAGAGCGGGGTCAGCGCATGCTGAGGCGCACAGTGCGCAGAAGTCACCAACTTTCTGCAGAGTCACAAGCTACAGACCTCCAAACTTTGTGTGGCCTTCAGATTAGCTCAAGAACAGTGTGTAGAGAGCTTCATGGAATGGGTTTCCATGGCCAAGCAGCTGCATCCAAGCCTTACATTACCAAGTGCAACGCAAAGCGTCGGATGCAGTGGTGTAAAGTGCACAAAGCAGTGCACAAAGCAAGGTACATAAAGACATGGATGAGCGAGTTTGGTTTGGAGGAACTTGACTGGCCTGCACAGATTCCTGACCTCCATCCTTTCGAACACCTTTGGGATGAATTATAGCGGAGACTGCAAGCCAGGCCTTCTCATCCAACATCAGTGCCTGACCTCACAAATGTATGTCTAGAAGAATGGTCAAAAATTCCCATAAACACACTCCTAAACCTTGTGGAAAGCCTTCCTAGAACAGTTGAAGCTGTTATAACTGTAAAGGGTTGGCCAACTCCATATTAAGAATGGGATGTCATTGAAGTTCATGTGCATGTAAAGGCAGGCATCCCAAAACTTTTGGCAATATAGTGTATTTTCATAGATGGATGATGAAAAAATGTGTGTGTGTGTGTGTGTGTGTGTGGGGGGGGGGGGGGGGGTGTAAATCATGCTTTCATTTTAAATATATAGTTGTTTATTTTTTTGTGGGTGGATGGATGGATGATGAAAAATCAGAAAATCATACTATATACTGTATATATATACACTCACCTAAAGGATTATTAGGAACACCATACTAATACTGTGTTTGACCCCCTTTCGCCTTCAGAACTGCCTTAATTCTACGTGGCATTGATTCAACAAGGTGCTGAATGCATTCTTTAGAAATGTTGGCCCATATTGATAGGATAGCATCTTGCAGTTGATGGAGATTTGTGGGATGCACATTCAGGGCACGAAGCTCCTGTTTCACAACATTCCAAAGATTCTCTATTGGGTTGGGATCTGGTGACTGTGGGGGCCATTTTAGTACAGTGAACTCATTGTCATGTTCAAGACACCAATTTGAAATGATTCGAGCTTTGTGACATGTTGCATTATCCTGCTGGAAGTAGCCATCAGAGGATGGGTACATGGTGGTCATAAAGGGATGGACATGATCAGAAACAATGCTCAGGTAGGCCGTGCCATTTAAACGATGCCCAGTTGTCACTAAGGGGCCTAAAGTGTGCCAAGAAAACATCCCCCACACCATTACACCACCACCAGCAGCCTGCACAGTGGTAAAAAGGCATGATGGATCCATGTTCTCATTCTGTTTACGCCAAATTCTGACTCTACCATCTGAATGTCTCAACAGAAATCGAGACTCATTATTTTCGCCCACAGGACTGCCGCATACTGGATGTTTTTCCCTTTTCACACCATTCTTTGTAAACTCTAGAAATGGTTGTGCGTGAAAATCCCAGTAACTGAGCAGATTGTGAAATACTCAGACCGGCCCGTCTGGCACCAACAACCATGCCACGCTCAAAATTGCTTAAATCACCTTTCTTTCCCATTCTGACATTCAGTTTGGAGTTCAGGAGATTGTCTTGACCAGGACCACACCCCTAAATGCATTGAAGCAACTGCCATGTGACTGGTTGATTAGATAATAGCATTAATGAGAAATTGAACAGGTTTTCCTAATAATCCTTTAGGTGAGTATATATATATATATATATATATATTTTTTTTTTTTTTTTTTTTTTCCAGGATTCGTTGATGGATAGAAAGTTCAATTAAAAGCCTTTATTTAAAACAGAAATATTGCGTATTAACGTCTTTACTTTTTATCAATGTAATACCTCCTTGCTGAATAAAATTATTAAATGCAATTCAATTAGAGAGAGAGAGAGAGAGAGAGAGAGAGAGAGAGAGAGAGAGAGAGAGAGAGAGAGAGAGAGAGAGAGAGAGAGAGAGAGACCAAGCATCAATAGCCATTCACTTCATTAACTTCCCTGGGGACAGAGTGCATTCTCTAGAGGTTAACTCAGGCTAGCAAAGAGAAAGCCACTCTCTTCTGCAGACTGATTTGCATGGTCTGTTGGTAATTGGCATTCAGAAAAGCTGTATTTGATTAGGAGGTCCAGGGGTACGCTTCACTTCTGGAGACTCTATCGCACGTTGTCCTTGTTCTTAACGCCACTGGAAAAGCAACAATGATCATTTGACAGTGATTCCATGAGCATATTCCCTTCATCAATGATTAATCTGTTACTTATGCAGCAGAACAGAGCGAAAAGTTTATTTTAATGAGAATGAAACAGCTGAAACACATGCAGAGGCCTTGAAGGTGGCAGAGGGAAAATGAAAACGGACCGGAAACGGACCCTTGTGGGACACCCTCCTTTTTCCGAGGCAAAATGGATGATATATTTCAAATGAATGAACAATTTTGTTTGGCCTGATTGATTACCATGCTCAGTAGAACCGCAAAATAAGCAAACTCCATACTTATGTAAATGGCTGAATACTCATTAATCTGCTTGTGCAGTTTTGAATAAAACCCAGAGCTGGAGAACTGAATCGTTTCTATGCAACCTGTAAAAGGTTTTCATGTATTGATCAAACTGGTTCTTTGTATTTGCACAATGAAACACCCACCGTGGCAGAAAGGGTCATTAAAACCACGCTCCACTGGAGTGTAATCAGTGTACACTTCGCTGACATCATGATTGCAGTAATTAACTTCATCTTTTAATTATTTTGCCTATTTTTATCAGTAGCATATGGACGAAACCTGTAGAGTGAACATTAAATCATGTTCAAAACCCATTTCACTTCAGTAATGTCACATGCTTCTAAGTTAAACGGGGTATTCAATAAGAAATAAAATGGATAGGGCTTGATGTTATCCATTGGGAATTGATTGGATTTTGAAAACTCCACATTCCATATCAGAATAGATATGCAGAGAAAGCTGGAAGTGGTTGGATGGGCAGGGTTGAAACTAAAGGGGTTTAGTGACATCAGAAAGGAAAAAAAACATGAACAGAAATGTATTTTAAGAAAGCGAAACAAGTTTTGATTACATGTTGACTTTAAACATTTGTTTTAGTTGTACCTCTATTTAGTTTTGCCTTATGAGGCATGTTTGTTAAACCATTTTGTTAAGCTTTTGTTGAATCACATATTCAATGATATGCAGCACCTTAAGGCTTTGTTTGCTCTTTGAATTAGTGTTAATACTGTAGGCCAATCACTTTCATTTCATTGGGCCTAATGTGGTAAAAAAAAAAAAAAAAAAAAATAAATAAATAAATAAATAAATAAATAAATAAATAAATAAATAAATAAATAAATAAATAAATAAATAAATAAATAAATAAATAAATAAATAAATAAATAAAACACCGTTAAATGACTGAGACAGTTGTTATTTCGTTTCAAGTATTAAAAGGGAATTTTGTGCTACTGCTTGATTTGAAGGCCTGTTGCCCTGTTGATTACAGTAAATCGGTCTAAAAAATATGTTTATTGTGTTTTGACTGTTCAGTACGGTTCATATTTACATTTAAAAAGCAGACATAAAAGTAACTTAAAAGTTACTTTCCCTAGTAACTAATTAATTTTTATATAAAGTAATTGGTAAAGTAATTCAATTACTTTTAAAAGAAGTAACTAGTAACTGTAACTAAATACTGATTTTCAGTAACTTGCCCAACACTGCAGGTTTCACATTACAAAATATATTTTAACTACTTATATAGTCAAAATATGTTATACTCTTGACAAAACATATCGTCGGAAAGAGTCTCAAGGTTCCATATTTGGTGACTGTTTTGTGATAGAAGTGATATTAGGTCAAATGTATTAATTTGTTACATGAGAATGCATAAAAAAAAAATCAGTACGATGTGCTATTTTTGGTACAGTGCCTAAACAAAATCTCATAAGAACTTCAATTTTTGTGATATTAAATTCAAATTTGGAACAACTTGGTTAGACATATAGCATTTTAGAGTAAAAATTATTTTGTAAAATATATTTTATATAAAATAAAAAGTACATTTGATTTAAACTTCCACAACTTTTTCATACTTTCATTTTGTGAAGTGCTTTCATTTCAGCAATAATCTGCTGAGTGTCTTAACACCAAACTTGTTCCAAAGCATTCTTGAATTACAACCATTTGAGTTTCACGTCTATCCTCAAAAAGGGGGGTGAGACTTAAGGGGTTAATGAAATAAAAGCTAGTAATAAACCATTCTTTGACAATTTCATCTACATTACATTGTTTATTTTGCCAAGTAACATTTTTGAGGTATAAAATATCAGTTAGAGAAGTGTATAAATGACTTTATGCCTTACAATGACTTAGCTCTAATCAAAGCCATTAATCACAGCTGTGTGAATGTAAACACTCGCACCAGATTCTGTTATCCATTTTGCTCAGTGAGGACATTGGAGAATGATTTATTTGATAATTGCATCATGAAACCACATAATCCATCCCCTGATATTTTAGATAAGTACGAATTATGGGGAAGTTGCATAAGGCATTCCACTTGAAACAGCTGTGATTGGTCCCGAAAGATGATGTATGATAGTTTGCTGAAACTATTCCGTAACTTTCTCCCCCTGTGCATGACTTGCAGTACCATATGTTCTCCACAGGGGGAGATGTGGGACCACCTGCACACGTTCATCTTTCACAGAAATGGCTATTCTACAGGAGAAAGAAAAAAGTGGTTACCTAAATGGTGGGCATTGGTATCGTCTGTCTCCCCCAGCCTGTCTCACAGATAGGTCTCCCTTTCTTTAAATAACAATTACTGTCAAATCATACATAGGTTTCTTCGCTTAACCTGCTCAAAATACACATGAGGACGGAAATACCTATAATGCCAAGTGACAAGAGAGATAAGCTATATCCAGGTGAGCCAAACAACACTTAAGGTGACACTCTAATCATAACCTATAGGTGAAGTGGCAAAAAATGTGGGAGTGCTTCTCCTTCCGCAATTTAAAGAGCAGTTTGAGAAGTTTTTTTTCCCTCTAACTCTTCATTCTGCCAAAGCAACGGAAAAGTGCTGTCCTAGTCTTTAATTGGCAGAATGGTGCCATTTCTGACATCAGCCATAAAGGAGAAGTTAACTGAGCTATTTTTTCGCTGTTAAAATACTTCCTCCTGTTACAGCTTAACATGCACAGACAACTGTAAGTAGTTCAGAAGTTGATTTCCCCAAAAAGAGTCTTTTTGTGGTGCTATCAAAACATTTCTCTGTTTAAGAATCACAACCAGCCGCCACGGCAACATTTGCTTAAACAGTTTGGGGTAGAAGGTGTTTGTTTAAGTGAAGGCAGGGGAAGTGTTTGGGAATTCAAAGTTTGTGTTTAATTAGAATATGTGTGTATAATTTTATATATATATATATATATATATATATATATATATATATATATATATATATATATATATATATATATATATATATATATATATATATATATATAATTTATATTATACATAAATATAAATATTTTATATATATATGAAAAAAATTCTTATACATGCATGTGTGTGTATTTACATAATAATTATACACAGTACACACACATATTAAACACAAACTTTTATTTTGGATGTGATTAATCGTGATTAATCGTTTGACAGCACTATTATATGCATGTGTTTTTTCTTCAGCACTATCTGAAGAACCTTCAGTATTTATCCAATGGAATACCGAAGTGATGTACACTTCTGTTCAAAACTTTGGGAATAAAAGTTTTTTTTTTTTTTTTTTAAGAAATTTAAACTTTTATTCAGCAATGATGGCAAAATTGATCAAATGTGACAGTAAAGAAAATAATAACGTTTTCTCTTCTTTTTTTTTAAATACCACTCTTTTGAACTTCCTTCAAAAAAAAAATCCTAAAAAAAAAAATGTTTTCCACAAAAAGATTTTTCCAAAGAAATACAACCCCAAATCAGAAAAAGTTGGGACAGTATGGAAAACGCAAATAAAATAAAAAAAACAAGTGATTTCCAAATTTACTTTGACTTGTATTTCATTGCAGACAATATGAACAAAAAATATTTCATGTTTTGTCTGGTCAACTTCATGTCATTTGTAAATATGCATCCTTTCCTGTCATTCAGACCTGCAACACATTTCACAAAAAGTTGGGACAGTAAAGCATTTACCACTTTGTAATGTTGCCATTCCTTTTCACAACACTTAAAAGACGTTTAGGGACTGAAGACACCAAGTGATGAAGTGTTTCAGGTGTAATTTTGTCCCATTCTTCCTGCAAACAACTCTTAAGGTGGGCAACAGTACGGGGTCTTCGTTGTCGCATTTTGCGCTTCAAAATGCGCCACACATTCTCTATTGGAGACAGGTCGGGACTGCAGGCAGGCCAGTCAAGTACCCGTACCCTCTTCCTCCGCAGCCAGGACTTTGTAATGTGTGCAGAATGTGGTTTTGCATTGTCTTGTTGAAATATGCATGGACGTCCCTGGAAAAGATGTCTTCTTGAAGGCAGCATATTATGCTCCAAAATCTCTATGTACTTTTCAGCATTAATGGTGCCTTCACAGAAGTGCAAGTTACCTTTGCCAAGGGCGCTGACACAACCCTATACCATGACAGACCCTGGCTTTTGGACTTGTTGCTGGTAACAGTCTGGATGATCCTTTTCTTCTTTGGTCCGGAGCACACGGCGTCCATTCCTCCCAAAAAATACCTCAAATACTGATTCATCTGACCACAGTACACGTTTCTACTGTGTGATGGTCCATCCCAGATGCCTCCGAGCCCAGAGAAGTCGACGGCGCTTCTGGACACTGTTAACATAGGGTTTCCTTTTGGCACAGTACAGTTTTAACTGGCATTTGTGGATTTAACTACGTATTGTGGTACTTGACAAAGGTTTGCCAAAGTAGTCCTGAGCCCATGCGGAGATATCGCTTATAGATGAATGACGATTCTTGATGCAGTGCCGCCTGAGGGATCAGAGATCACGGTTGTTCAGCTTAGGCTTGCGCCCTTGTCCTTTACGCACTGAAATTCCTCAAGATTCCTTGAATCTTTTAATTATGTTATGCACTGTTGAATGTGAAATATCCAAATCTCTTCCTATCTTTCTTTGAGGAACATTGTTTTTAAACATTTCAATAATTTTCTCACGTATTTGTTGGCAAACTGGTGATCCTCGGCCCATCTTTGCTCCTAAAGGATTAGACTTTTCTTGGATGCTGCTTTTGTACCAAATCATAATTACAATCACCTGTTGACATCACCTGTTTCATATCACATCATTATTTAACCATTTTACCTCATTACTAGCCCTAAATTGCTCCTGTCCCAACTTTTTTTTAAATGTGTTGCACGTCTGAATGACAGGAAAGGATGCATATTTACAAATGACATGAAGTTTACCAGACAAAACATGAAATATTTTGTGTTCATATTGTCTGCAATGAAATACAAGTCAAAGTAAATTTAGAAATCACTTCTTTTTTTTTTTTTTGCGTTTTCCATACTGTCCCAACTTTTTCTGATTTGGGGTTGTATTTCCTGTGCAGCAAATCAGCTATTAAAATGATTTCTGAATGATCATGTGACACTGAAGATTGGAGTAATGATGCTGAAAAGCCATCAGAAAAATTACATTTTTAAATATATTTAAATAGGAAACAGTTATTTTAAATTGAAATAATTCACAATATTACTAATTTTACTATATTTTTAATCAAATAAATGCAGCATTGGCTGACGCTTCTTTAAAAAAATAACAGTACAGTAGTGTAATAATACTAAAATAATTACAAAAGATATGTACAAAAGAATATATAAATACAAACAAACATGTATATGCATAATGTTTAACATAATTATCTCTATTGTCTTTTATTACACCAGTTAATTGCACAATAAAATAAGAAATATTGCATTAGCTTTATTAATTCTCAAGAACTGATATTAAGGCTACAAAGCCAATTGCCCCTCCGGAATTTGAAGCATTGCCATTCATATTCATATTTTACCTGTATCTGGGAACACCCCATTCATTATGGTTATTATTGGTTATTAAAGGTCCCATGGCATGAAATTTTCATTTTATGAGGTTTTTCAACATTAATATGAGTTCCCCTAGCCTGAATATTGTCCCCAAGTGGCTAGAAATTTTGATCGGTGTAAAACCGAGTTCTGGGTGTCTTTCTCTGCCTTTGAGAAAATGACAGGCCAGACTAGCCAATCTTGAAGTCTCCTGTTATGAAGTCAAAACAGGAATGGTTACCTCCCTTTCCTCCACCCAGAGAATTTGGCACGCCCATGCAAGCGCCATATTTGTTTGTCCTCGAGAGATCATGGCTTGTGAACGAGTGAATGCCGGCAGTTTCTCAGTGTTTGGATGTATAAATGAAAACATAAGTCTTTTTTCAGTTCCTTCTGATCTGTGATCAGTGATTTCTGATGTGTAGATAATTATTCAAGTTCACACAGAACTTTATTATTCGTGCACACGCTGCGGCTTCTCTCTCTCCCGACATAACGGTGTTTTCTATCTTGTGAGTCAGTGTTTTTGTACGTCCTCATCGCGTCTATCTGTTCTAAAATGTGCATACAGTCATGAGTTTCTGCTCAACATGGGCAGACTCACATCTCTTTAGAGATAAACCTCACACACGCCGAGGCTCGGGCTGCATTGGCCGGTCGGCCTTCACCATCACCGACCCCCAGTACTGCATCTGGCCCACAGCGGAGGCACCAAACGCGGCGCGAGATTAAGCAGAAGGGGGATAAGCGTGAGCATATCCGGGCTAGCCAGCTATCCCCACAATAAACTGGATTACATTCGATTAATGCTGTTGTGTCTTTGTTTGCGCTGTGTACTCAATGAGCGTCACTGACGCTTTTCATATGATAGGAAAATATCTAAAAATAATGCTATAATCAACACTTACTCGTAACTCGTTCATCTCGACAGCTGTACTGGTAACTTACATTGCATGTGTTACAAAGTTGGTAGAATAATGATGAAGACGGACTCGGTGTGACTGGGACTCGTGTTTATTTAGAACTCTCAGATACAAACAAAATAAACTTGCACTGATAGCGCTCTCATAACTCAGTAGTTACTATAAATAACTTTGTTAGCAATCGCTCTGTCTCTGGTCCGTGATGTTCGGTTCGCGAACAAATCTTTCTTTTGAACCTGTTCTTTTTAGTGAACCAAACCAGTTCACCAAATCGGACTGAATCGTTTTAAACGGTTCGCGTCTCCAGTCAGCGCTGATCCATAATTCACTAGAGTTACTAACTTTCTGACATGAGTGACAGTCCCTCCGACTAGAAATAAACTAATAACCTGAAGTATATGCTGTAACTACAACAGTTCACTGAACTGAGACTGACAGAACTGATGAGAAGTGAGCTCCGGTTCATCCGTCTCTCTTAAAGGCTCGTGCCTGCTCGTGCCTCGTAGATCTCGTTAAACCACGCCCCCTCCGCTACAAGATCTGATACTCATTCAAATGTAAAGATGTCAGCCAATCACAACAGTGGGCGTTTTTACTGAAGTCTCACAGCAGACACTCTTGAAACAGGGCATTTCAGCCAGAGGGCAAACATCAGTATAGAAAAAATGCCTTTTATTTCTAAATTATGACATTTTATGATGTAAAAATCATACTAACAATATAAGTACACCTCAGGAAACACTATAAAATAATAGAAAAATGCCCTGCCATGGGACCTTTAACACCCAACACTACTCTTTGAAGTCCAGAATGTGAGAACAATAGCGCTTTTCCACTTCATGGTTACGCTTGGTATGGCTCGGTACAGTATGGCAGGGCTTAGCTCACTTCGCTTTTCCTACGTGGTGCGACTCGGTTCGGCTCGCTTTGGTTTTCCATTGCAGTTAGCACTGCTTTAAAGTGGGTGGGATTATAGAATGATTGTTGTAATTGTGCCGTCTCTGGCATGTGGATGTTTTAAACTACAAGATGAATACGTTTGTTTCAAAGGAGGCTGATAGCAGCAAAACAAAATACTGCTAAAAACAAGAGAGTAGACATTCGTACAACAAAGCGCAGATGACGACATCAATTGATGTCACTTGACAGAAACAGATCATGTCTTGCGGCTGACTTTAACGTTTGGGAGAGCTAAGTATAGACCGTGTGAATCCTTGTGCTTGCAACTCAACACGGAATTTGAGAAGTGAGATTCGGACGAGCGGCGTCCAGTTGCTATACGATCACCGAATAATCACATGGCATGCCGTTTTAACATTTAGTGCCTTCAACTATTTTCTATTTTATGTTTCTACTTGACTTTTAATACTAGTAGCAAATGATCCAATAGATCATATTCAGTTACAAATTGCATTGAATTATGAATAGCTATTCCAAAAACACTGGTAGTTTGTAGCCGAACTGTACCATGCAGTGGAAAAGCACCAAGGCGAGCCGTACCGAACTGTACCATGCAGTGGAAACGCACCAAAGCGAGCCGTACCGAACTGTACCATGCAGTGGAAACGCACCAAAGCGAGGCGTACCGAACTGTACCATGCAGTGGAAACGCACCAAAGCGAGCCGTACCGAACTGTACCATGCAGTGGAAACGCACCAAAGCGAGCCGTACCGAACTGTACCATGCAGTGGAAACGCACCAAAGCGAGGCGTACCGAACTGTACCATGCAGTGGAAATGCGCCAAAGCGAGCCGTACCGAACTGTACCATGCAGTGGAAACGCACCAAAGCGAGCCGTACCGAACTGTACCATGCAGTGGAAACGCACCAAAGCGAGCCGTACCGAACTGTACCATGCAGTGGAAAAGCGTCATTAGTGGAGAAAACATTTTCACAGGAAGCACAGTAAGATCTAACCTAAAAGGAAAGATGACAGCAAATATGCTGAGGGCGTCTTCCAAAGAGCTCATACATAAGAAGAGACCCAGTAACAGTACAAGAAATAGACAGCAAAAAATATAGCGACAATTTCAACACAAATCAAACAACAGCAATCCAGTTTAAGCAGTTGCAAAATGTGCTGGATTAGCACAGTGAGCATTTAAGTCACTGTCATTCTTTTCAGTTCAATCATACTTCTTTGCCATGCAAATTAAGCGTATTATAAAACACAGAGCATTTACAAAAATGCACTATTGCCACCCAAAGAAAGCAGGAGGTAAACAGGATTTTATTTAAAACAGAAATGTGTAATGACGCCATGCCATGGATTTGCATTTGGCAAATAGCAAATTGAGTTCAGCACAGGTTTTTGGGGCGTGTTTGCGCTATAATCTAATTTGCATGATTTCTTTAGTGAATTAGGTGCTAAAACAACATAGACAGTTCCAAAACAAGCCTTTATTCCTGGTATATTCTCCCCTCTGTATTTACAGCAATAGAACACACAGTTCATAAAGCTTCTTTGTGTGGAAGGATGGTGAGAAGAAAGCATTCGAATGAGAAAAAATCCTCTCATATCTCATATGGGCTTTGCCTTAAGGCATATGAGAGACTGAGGAAAGACTCTATGATTCTAAAATTGAACTTTCTTGGCCTGAGTGGTAAGCGCTATGTTTAGTGCAAACCGAATGCAGCACATCACCCTGAGAATATCATCCTCCTAACAGTGAGGTATGGTGGAGGAAGCATCACTCTTTTAGGGGGAATGCTTTTCCGTAGAAAACTCATAAAGGAAGAAGGAAAAATGGATGGAGCTAACTCCAGAAATATCTCATAGGATAAAGTGCTGCAATCAGCAAGAACGCTGGCACTTTAAAGACACTTCATCTTCCCACAGCACCTGAAACATACAGTAAAAGCCACAATGGAGTGACTTCAAAGCAAAAAAGGTTAATCGTCTCGAGTGGCCCTGCCAGAATTCAGACATCGGTCTTCTGGAACGATTTAAAGATTGCAGTTCACGATCGATCCCCATCCAACCTGATGTAGCCTGAGGAATTCTGAAGAAGAATGGGAAGAGTGATGTGTTACACTGATACAGACTATTAGCCTCATAGCTGGAATATAATCATGTACAGTCTTAAAATTGGCATCTATGGTTCCATGAAGAACCTTTAACCATGGAACAGTTAAATCACACAACGGTTCTTTATAGTGGAAAATGGTATGATATGTGTATTGATTTGTGCTGTCAAAATATTTTTTTTCAGCTCTGTTTTTCTATCATCCTTTGGCTACACACAGAGAAAAAGGGTGTCAACATTGTACATTTAGGGGTACAACAGCTTGTCGCTGGGGTAGTACCCTTAAAAGGACATCTTTGTACCTTTTTTACTCCTAAAAGGTGCATATTAGTACCTACAGGTGCTGGTTATGTAATTTGAATATAATCAAAAAGTTGATTTATTTCACTAATTCCATTCAAAAAGTGAAACTTGTATATTATATTAATTCGTTACACACAGACGGATATATTTCAGATGTTTATTTCTTTTAATTTTGATGATTATAACTGACAACTAAGGAAAATCCAAAATTCAGTATCTCAGAAAATGTTCTGGCCAACTGAAAAGTATGAACATGAAAAGTATGAGCATGTACAGCACTCAATACTTAGTTGGGGCTCCTTTTTCCTGAATTACTGCAGCAATGCGACGTGGCATGGAGTCAATCAGTCTGTGGCACTGCTCAGGTGTTATGAGAGCCCAGGTTGCTCTGATAGTGGCTTTCAGCTCTTCTGCATTGTTGGGTCTGGCATATCGCATCTTCCTCTTCACAATACCCCATAGATTTTCTATGGGGTTAAGGTCAGGCGAGTTTGCTGGCCAATTAAGAACAGGGATACCATGGTCCTTAAACCAGGTACTGGTTGCTTTGGCACTGTGTGCAGGTGCCAAGTCCTGTTGGAAAATGAAATCTGCATCTCCATAAAGTTGGCCAGCAGCAGGAAGCATGAAGTGCTCTTAAACTTCCTGGTATACGGCTGCGTTGACCTTGGACCTCAGAAAACACAGTGGACCAACACCAGCAGATGACATGGCACACCAAACCATCACTGACTGTGGAAACTTTACACTGGACCTCAAGCAACGTGGATTGTGTGCCTCTCCTCTCTTCCTCCAGACTCTGGGAAGAGATTTCCAAAGGAAAATTTACTTTCATCAGAGAACATAACTTTGGACCACTCAGCAGCAGTCCAGTCCTTTTTGTCTTTAGCCCAAGCGATACGCTTCTGACGCTGTCTGTTTTTCAAGAGTGGCTTGACACAAGGAATGCGACAGCTGAAACCCATGTCTTGCATACGTCTGTGCGTAGTGGTTCTTGAAGCACTGACTCCAGCTGCAGTCCACTCTTTGTGAATCTCTCCCACATTTTTGAATGGGTTTTGTTTCACAATCCTCTCCAGGGTGCGGTTATCCCTATTGCTTGTACACTTTTTTCTACCACATCTTTTCCTTCCCTTCGGCTCTCTATTAATGTGTTTGGACACAGAGCTCTGTGAACAGCCAGCCTCTTTTGCAATGACCTTTTGTGTCTTGCCCTCCTTGTGCAAGGTGTCAATGGTCGTCTTTTGGACAACTGTCAAGTCAGCAGTCTTCCCCCTGATTGTGTAGCCTACATAACTAGAATGAGAGCCCATTTAAAGGCCTTTGCAGGTGTTTTGAGTTAATTAGCTGATTAGAGTGTGGCACCAGGTGTCTTCAATATTGAACCTTTTCACAATATTCTAATTTTCGGAGAGACTGAATTTGGGATTTTCCTTAGTTGTCAGTTATAATCATCAAAATTAAAATAAATAAACATTTAAAATATATCAGTCTGTGTGTAATGAATGAATATATAATATACAAGTTTCACTTTTTGAATGGAATTAGTGAAATAAATCAACGTTTTGATGATATTCCAGTTATATGACCAGCACATAAAGAGTATAAATACGTACCTTAAAGGGATAGTTCACCCAAAATTGAAAATTAGCCCATGATATACTCAGAGTTATATTAAAAAAGTCTTGGCTAATCCAAGCTTTATAATAGCAGTGATTGTTGCTCTGTTTTTGAAGTCCATAAACATTTTTATCTGTCCGTCAAATAACGTGCTCCACACAGCTCCGGGAGGTTGATAAAGGCCTTCTGAAGCGAATCGATGCGTTCGTGTAATAAAAATATCCATATTTTAAACTTTATAAAGTAAAGTTCCAGCCGATCGCCTTCCATAGAAAAGTGTTGAAAGTGCCTTCTCGCAATTCAATTCAAGTGTCATATACACCTAGAATCACTTAAGGGTAAGTAAATCATGGGCTAATTTTCATTTTTGGGTGACCTATCCCTTTCAGCATTAATTTCTAAATATAAAAACAAATCTTTTCAGCAATAGATAAAGGCTTAAAGCAGTTTGGAACAGTTTTTTATTCGCAGAAGGTTTGCGTAAGAGCTAATAAAATATTGTGTCTAATTTACTTGAGACAAGTAGCCATGTAATAAGCGGGATAATGTACATAATGAATGAAACCCCTTCGCATCGGAGTCCTGATCACTCTGTCGGGGTTTAGTCTGCGATAACAAGCGGCTGGATGGACATTATCCCTTACATAACACATAATTATGCCAAAATTCCAGTTTTGTCAGGTATTTTCATAAGAACAGTCTTAGATGAGTTCAATAACGTCTAAAATGAACTTAAAGAGTTGTGAGAAAATGAGATGCGCGTCATGTTCGGCAGTGGCAGATCTTAAAGTGACAGCAGCCTCATAAACCACACACAGAGAAAATGGGTGTCAAAATTGTATCTTTAGGGGTACAACAGCTTGTCGCTGCAAGGGGCAGTACCCTTAAAAAGACATCTTTGTATCTTTTTTAACACAAAAAGGTTCATAGTAGTACCTTAAGTTGCATATTTGTACTCTAATATGCACCTTTTAGGAGTAAAACTATTTACAAAGATGTCTTTTTAAGGGTACGGCAGTGCAGCGACAAGCTTTTGTACCCCTAAAGGTAAAAATTTTGACACCCTTTTTCTCTGTGTGCAGTTACTGTGATGTCTGTCAGTAATGTTAATCAAAGAACAAAGGTAATGGAGAAAATTGTAGCTTTAATAAGGATTAGGGATGCAACATTATATCGTCGCAAAATATCGCAATAAAAAATACAACAATTATATATGGATAGTGGATAGTTATATATATTGTGTAGTTCAAGCAAAATGAAAATAACTGTGAGAAAAAATTCTAGTGCCAGTACTACATAATATTACATAATACTATATATTATATAATGTTGAATATAATGTATAATAATGCAGTGGGGGAATATTTGTGGGTCCTGATAATGTCAAATGTCTTATGTTTCCAGTAAAAAGTGGCCTACATTATGTTAAATATATCTAGTCAGTGACAGAGTGCAAGCTTAGTCAACAATAATTCTGTATTTTCAGCTTCAGAATCATGAATATTTTTATTCTGGTGTCATCATTGTCCTGTGCATTGGGTTACCAGCACCAAGTCCTATTCATTCAAACCCCCAATGTAATACCAAATTTAGAATTTAAAAAATTTTTGTTAACCTTTTACCATTTGTCTTTGAGTATCGCAATAATATCGTATCGGGAGTTCAGTATCGTGATGTGTATCGAATTGTGACATGAGGGTATCGTTACACTCCTAATAAGGATTAATCTATATATAATTTATAATTGATGCAGTTAAGAAAGGTGTTTGATAACTTATATTCAATTGATAAATGATTTATATATTAATGTGTATCAGTATATTCAGGAAAAGGAGTCGTATATATTGAGATCTGATTGGGATCATTAAAAGTGGGTATTGCAAAAGAAGCAAAGCACAGTTATTATATTTTATTACATTACAGACTATGAATATAATTTCTTAGAATGAATTATGTAGTATAAGACAAGGAACATGTGTTATGAAAGTATAAAGGGTCAGTGGGGGGAAAAAAACAATGGACAAATGTTGACTAACTTAGTCAATTCCTGTTGGAGTTATAATGCAAGGCAGGGGTTTTATTCCAGCTGTCTGCAGTACACTGGCTCGTGCAGTAGATGGCACTGCATATATGCTGTTGTGTGAACGGAATGCTTGGACTAACAAAGAAAATGCTTTAACTAGATAGAACTCTTATTTTCTGTATTTTTCCTGTAAGAAACTCTTCTTCCTTGTTGGGAAAGAGAGCACAAGAGAATGAGCCCACATTACAGCACACAATATCACATATGCTGCTGCAGTCTATTTATTGCTAAACATAAACAACCAGATACTAATACATTATTCTTGCTATAAAGCATTTATAAGAAACCATGCATCAACACTGAAAACGAAACCCTTCAGATTGATTTATTAATGTGATAGTTCATCCAGTAAATGATAATTCTGCCATCATTTACCCAGTCATTCCAATTACATTATTTCTCTTGCTGGACACAAAAGACATTTTAAAGAATGTTGGTATCCAAGCAGTTTTGGAGATCAGTGAAAACAACAACAACAACAACAACAAAAAAACACTATGACATTTCTCAAAATATCTTGTGTTTTGCAGGTTTGGAATGCCATGAGGCATCAGTAAAGGATGACATAATTGTATTTTTTGGTTGAAATCCTGAGTGTCACTTCATCCATTTGGTTAGATGCTATTCCCGATTTAAGCACCACCAAGCAATCAGTCCTGACTGGCAAGATTCCCAGGTATGTCGGCCAAGTCTTACATCAGCTCACCTCTACAAAGTCCTAAAAGCTGGAGGGAAAAGACTTAAACTAGCCAATGCTCTGTTTGATGATTTTAAAGGGGAGCTAGTCAGGCTTGGAGACTTTACGGCTAGTCAGACTTGGAGACCAGCTGGCAGATCAGTTAAAAACCAGCTTGGCGGGACGGTTCAACCACCTGTCTCGCAACTATACTAATTTCATGGATGCTCATTAGTAAAGGGAGTGTCTAACTCCAATGAATACTAGGGTCCGGGATCACCAGGGGATCCACAGAAATGTTCAGAGAAACCATTTTGAAAAGAAAAATATTAACAATAATAAAATAGGTGTGTTTAAATGGATATTTTTTTATAATATTCTAAAGCTTTCTATAGATAAGAAAACATTAAATCACAAATTATTGTGTTATGGTCTTCAAAGCTGTATTTATTTGAACACAAATACCAGTAAAAAAAAAAAAAAATATATATATATATATATATATATATATATATATATATATATATATATATATATATATATATATATTTATTTATTAGTAATAACTGTTTTTCATTTTAATATACAACAAAATGCAATTATATAATAATTATAATATGCTGATCTTGGTGCTTAAGTAACATTTCTTATTATCAATGTTAAAAACAGTTTGTAATATTTTTCACGAGTTACAAATAAGTCAGATATAATAAATATGCCTATTTGGCGTGCTGTCCGAGGAGAGGGCTCCGAGCTCGGCATTTGGCCCGAATCCAGAGTACTCAACTAGTATCTCTGGTTGGGAAAGTAACCAGGTGAGTGTGAGGAAGACGGGGTGGTGGAGGGATGCTGAAAACCTGTCGAGGAACATTGGTGAGTTGACTGGGTAGTTATATAATCCTCCACTTGTGCTGATTGGGTAGACATGTTGATTACTGATTGCTGACAGCTGGTTTGAATGACATGATGATTGGATAGATCATTTGAACGTGTTCCTCCCAAACTTTGTTAATAATACATAATTTGTGGATTTTTTTTTTTCACGATTCTTTAATCAATAGAAAAAAAGAAGAAAAAAAACTGCCTTTATTTATGTGGCAAGAATGGGGGGCTGAGAGCCATGGGAACGGAGCGACTCTGGTGGCCTGAGTTTTAATAACACACCAGTCTCGAGTCCTACGGAGGAACACTGGAAGGATAAAAGGAGGAGTGACAACAGTGAAAGACGAGAGAGGACCAGGCCTAGGACTTTATGTTGTTGTTTTGTTTTAGTTTATATGGCAGTCTTCTCAAAGAGATCCACAAAGGCCTCTGGGTCTTCTGGACACATCTTGGAGGCATGTGGACAGGGTTGGATGGCATCCTCGTGGACTTAACCTCCTGGTTCATCCAGCTCCGGAACAACTTGTGGTCCTCCTGCTGCGCCTGGACGAGGGCTCGGCACCTATGCTCTTGGTCCTCCCTCAGATCCAGCAGGGCTTAATGGTGTTCCTGATGAAGGCCTGGGAGCGACTTGATTACGAACCTGACAGGGATTGCATGGTGGTTTAGTTTCTTCCCTGTTCTCACGGCTCACGGCCTCGCCCTGCTTGCCACATAACCCAATCGCCCTTGGCAGTCTGCAGCACCTGGGGGTAAGGACAGACGAGGTGAGAGAAAAGGAGACGGAAGGATAAGGAGAGACAGAAGCGAGAGAGGAAGAGAAAAAAATTCTGGGTCCGGTTCCTAGAACACACTGCCATCCGGTCATCCACCAGCTAGGAGAACTCTTCGCTGTGCCTGGCAGAGGCACTAGATGTCCCTCGGTGGATGGCCTCATCCTCCCTCATCCCCTGATGGCCGGCAACGGCTCCTCCTCAGCGTCCGGCAGCGAGGCCTTGTACTCGTGGCATTTGCTCCTCCCCAATCCGGCAGCTAGACTCTGGCAAATGGCGAAACCTCCTCAGACCCTCATGACAGCAGCCGCCCCTCCGGCGGATCTTCTCTGCAAGCTCTTCTAGTACCACTGCCTCAAGCGTCCATGGCAGCAGATTCTGATCAATGCAAGCTCGATGGCATTGATGAGGAACCTCCTTCTTCCTGGGTATCAGTACCAAAGTAACATAGTTAAAGGCTCAGGGAATAAGGAGGTGGGAACTTTAAATCACAAAATAAACATACACAACAAAACGAAAGTAAAGCGGCAGCCCCTCACAGACAACTGCCGCATAAACTAAAGGAACAACATAATGTCCAGGCCTGGTCCTCTTTCATCCTTCACTCTCGTCACTCCTCCTTTTATCCCTCCAGAGCTCTTCTGTGGGACTCGAGACCGGTGTGGCACGCAGGTGACATTCATAAAGGCTCGCACCACCGGCCTCGCTCCGTTTCCCATGGCTCTCGTCCCTCTTTACTGTCACTTTTGATAAATTCAATCAATTCTTGCTGAATTATAGTAATTACTTTCTAAAAAATAAACAGTATAAAATCTTTCTGACCCCAAACTTTTGAAAGCCATTGTAAATAAATAAATAAATAAATAAATAAATAAATGTGAGTGCAAAATATGAATCAAATAATTTCCATACAATAACAATTTTATATTTTACTGTTTAAATGGGTCTTAAAATGTTCCTGGCTGTTTTTATATTTTAGTGAAGGAATTATTTGCAACATATTTGGGGATTCGTTCATTTTTTATTTGTAGCCAGTGACGCCACACTCTCTGAAAATGCACCCTCTGTTTCTGATTGGCAAGTTTAGTTAAGAAAAAAAATAATAATAAAAATACATGGACCATTCACCTGATTATTTTTCCAAGGGCTGTCAAAAAGACAGATGTGATTTCTCAAGACACCTATTTGAGTGATATCTGTCGTGTAGTTAGTTATCCAGACATTCCAGAAAAAAAATATGCATTATGCAATGTTGATTCCGATAGGCTCATCAGCGTCTTTCAAGAGTCAAGACACACAAAAACTCCCTCACACACGTGCAGACACAAATGTACGCAGAAACAGAAGCATCCACAGAACTCATTTAGAGAGCTATACTGCCTGAAGCAACTGCCCATTTCCTCACAAACCCACACCCCAATGTTCACTGCAAACAATTAATGATAAAAGCAAGTGCTCATTAAGAGCGATGTTCTCATTAAAACCAGTGATTAAGTGTTTGGTATTTATGCCATAACTGTAATTCAGCACCCACCGTGAATCTCAACTCAACGCTGCACTTCCAGTTATTTATTTATTTGATTTTTTTAAGACGATAGATGTTAGTTCAGGGGAGAGGGTTGTATAATAGCTTGTAATGTTTTAAATGTTGTTAGCTGTTACCCCTGAGCTCTGGCAGATGGAAGGCATGCAAAGACACATCGTCTCAGGGGTGGGACTCGCAGAGCTATTTACACATTTCCTTTGCCAAACGGAGAGAGTAATTATCTGTCTCAAAGAGAAATCAATCCAATGGCATGGAAGGCCTCCAAAGGCGCAGCAGCAATATGAAAGCTACAAACGATGATGATGATGATGAAAAAATGAGCTGTACCGCGGACAAGCCTTTTTTTCCTGATGACTGTTCTACGGTTTGAAGCCTAGCAGAGAGTCTGTCTTTGAGTATAGCGCTTTAAACCTCAGTGAAGAACAGCGGTGCACTGCACACACCAGATGGGTCTCGTTCGCTCCAGCTCTTATTATTTTGCTTAGCCAAACACAGTTTATATCACTGCAAAAAAATAAGAAAAGAAATCAGGCAACATGTGTTGACTAGAAAAGTTGTTGAAATTTCTTTAATTGCAGTTAAAATATTACTTGGTAAGAAATGGCTAAAATACAAATTAAGGCAGTTGAACACTATAAAATTACGGTGACCGGGAGGGGACATATTTGGTTCAGTTAATTTTGCCGTGGCCACGAGATATTCATTCGGTGAACGTGATAAGTCGTGGCCTCGAGATCATTTGTCGAGGGGACAATATATTTTTCTTGTGGATATGAGGGAACGATCTATTTCACATGGTCACAAGTTAAATGCGTAAACAACCTGTGCTACCATAGCAATGTGGAATTATCAGAAATTAATAGGCTTATAATATAATATATTATACACACACACGCACAAATAATAAACAAGATTAAGATAGCCTATCAGTGAATTGATTTAAAAGACTGAGATGAGAGTAATATGTATTGTAGCTTACAAATTTTAACATATAGGCTAGCTTATTAATTAGGGCTGCAACTAACGATTATTTTGATAATCGATTAGTTGGCCGATTATTTTTTTCCGATTAATCGGTTGATCAGCATCTTGATATGCCACATCTGTGAGCTAGATGGATTATCTCGGCAAAGGAGAAGTGCTCACTAACACAGATTTAGATTTAGATTTGTGTACATAGAAAAAGTCTTAGATCTTTGAGTTCAGCTCATTAAAAAATGGGGACAAAAACAAAAGTGTTACGTTTATAATTTTGTTCAGTGTATTTACTTAAATATATTTTCACAGGTAAATGTGAACTGTTGTCCATCATTTTACAATTGGTGATAAAGAAAGTCACGTAGAAAGATTGGACATTTTTGTGTTTTAAACCATGAATGCGAGTCAGTGGATATCACACAAGCAATGTGCAAGCTTTGCACAAAAGTTATGCTGGTGAGGTCTCAAACCTCAATTTTGAGTCAATTATTTAGCTACTATACAGAAAGTGAAAGTAAAAACTGACTAGCTTTCAGCACATTCTCTCAGAGACTCTTAATATCTTTGCTTAATACTTTTGTGGCCTATATACAGAGGTGGGTAGAGTACCCAAAATCTGTACTCAAGTAAAAGTACAAGTACTTACTGAAATATTTACTCAAGTAAAAGTAAAAGTAACAATCGTAATATTTACTTGAGTAAGAGTAAAAAAGTATTCGATGAGAAAACTACTCAAGTAGTTAGTTACTAGTTACTTTCGATCTGATTGATAAGAAGCGAAAACCCTGAATTTCAGGCTACTTGGAGAGCTTTCACACACCTCTCTGTAACTTACAATAAGGTTGTATTAGTTAACATTAGTTAATGTATTAGTTAACATGAACTAACCATGAACAACACCTCTGTTCAGCATTAGTTAATCTTTGTCAACGTTAGTTAATAAAAATCCAGCTGTTCATGGTTTATTCATGTTAGTTCACAGTGCATTGACTAATGTTAACAATATTTTAATAATGCATTAGTAAATGTTTAAATTAACATAAAGATAAATAAGTGCTTTATAAGTGCAGTTCATTATTAGTTCATGTTAACTAATGTACGCTAATGAACCTTATATGTGTGTGTGTGTGTGTGTGTGTGTGTGTGTGTGTGTGTGTGTTTAATGGTTAAACAGTGTAAATTAATGGTGTGCTGGGCAAACTAGAGCTCTTCTTAAAATATACTTTGTTCTTATATGTTTATATATAGGCTATTCTTTAGGGAGGAATAAAATACAATACCGTTTTTATTTGTATTTATTTTCTACACTTCAGACAGGTGTCTGTCCGGATTTGTGTATAAATGCAAGACGTCACATTAGGCTATTCAGTTTGTTTCGTTTTGTGAAGAAAAGGATATGTAAATGTGAAGATGAGAACGTTTGTTCGTGGACGTGTGTTGTTTGGAGGATTCAAGCGATTTCATTGCTTGCACAAGAGCGCATATGAGGAAAACACTCGGACAGTGTGTGAAATAGTATTATAATAAGGGAAAATTTCCCATAGTTACCAAAATGACCGTTAATAGTGTTCAAATATAGGCATCATTGTGACACTTACCGCTACATGTTCTTTTCAGGGTGGAATTATTGTATGCTGAGAGATGTCAGTTCGTTTTGGTGCACACAACATGCATCACATTATGAAACTATTCTTTTTGACATCTTGGAGTGAAAACATAGACTGAACTTGAGGCCACGGGCAATCTGCCTCCCGTAGCTCACACACATCTTCCTCTGCTTCGGCCATCATCTTCCGACGAAACGCGCGCTAATTATAAGCGGGTGATGCGTAGCAACCTCTCGCGAAGCAGCCTCTCCAACGTTTCGCGAGACTTGCGAAAGTCATATTCACTTATTTTAAAATATATAATATAATTATTACCATTTGACAGTAGCGGAGGAACGCCACCGAATGTAGCTAAGTAAAAGTACAGTTTTTTCACAAGAAATTTACTTGAGTAAGAGTAAAAGTAGCCTACCCATCTTTAAATCTACTCTAAAAGTACAAGTTACCCAAAAAATTTACTCAAGTAAATGTAACGAAGTAAATGTAATTCGTTACTACCCACCTCTGCCTATATATGTAGGCGTAGTAAAAAAAAAAAACGAGAAGATAAGTATTTTGAGTTAAACAAAGTTAGAGCAGGCTCTTGGAAAGGAGGGGTTTAGAGAGACTGAATCCTTTCTCAAACCATTTCAGAATCTTTGAGATATTATGAGGAATTATTAATTAATGTGTTTTTTTCCAAAACAAAATTAGTAAACCTTTAAAATAGTATAATAGGGACACTTGTCGCTAATAATTCTTCTTCTCCTTAAAAATAAATAAGCAAACAAACAAATGTTCTCTGTTTAAGGACACACTGTTTACCTGTCCATTCTGACAAACTATTATAAAAACGAATTTCTACAAATATTTAATTACAGAATTTACCATTACAGAATGTTTATTTGTTTTGTACAATTCTCCTACAAATGTGAAAAGTGCTTTTCTCTCTCTTTATAGGTTTGCATTGGTACAGATACAGTACGAAAATATGTTGTTTAATAGCACAGAAAGAGGACAAAAATGGTAATGTAAAACATTCAACAGTATACAATAACGCAAAAACTTGGCTTATTCAATAAAAATTTTAAAAGCTGCAAAAGTGTCTGAAATGTCCAGAACAGACAGAACTTGATAAAAAAAAAGTACAATGTATATTCTTTTTTTAACAATTATGACACGGCAACAGAGATGGAACTATGATTAACACATACTGTACTGTTCTGATGGCTCATTTAACATGTGTCACACCTGTGTATGATATCTAGTAGACCAGCAGGTGCCATCGGGTCCTGTGAGAGGTTTAATGAGACTGTAGACCGCCAGACTCTCTTTATGAGAGGACGGTCCAGATCAAGATGCTGAACGACTGCATAGAGAGGGGGAGAAGGGACAGGCGACATCCGAGGTATGAGAAAGAGTAAGTGTCCCGAGTTAACAATCTGTCTTCCACTTCAGACACCTGCTGAAATGACACTGCTTTTGTTCTGGCAGGTTGCAGAATGTCTTCCATTGAGTCTGTTTGGCTAAGGAATAGGAGTAAATTATAAGAAGACTGATGCAAAAAAGTTTGAGCTTGTAAATAACATGACAATCATGTTAATACGTTGAAAAAAAAAAAAATCCCATTCTGGGAAAGAACGCATTAAATACTCAAAATAGTCTAATAAATATAAAATATATTTCAATTTGTATAATCATTAACCAGGAGTCAAGTTATCCAATATATTTATAACAAATCTGAGGTAAGAATTATTTTTGATTAGCACTTTGTCAAATTTTCCTACTCATTTTCAATAATGCAGCAGAGTCAGTTTAGTCAATATGTTCTAGTTTGACTCAAATTGAAATAATACTAGGTACAGTTGTCATACTGCAGTATAATGTTATACATCATGGTACTGAATGATTATATTCACATACCGTAGTATTACTATAGTGCATGAATCTATCAGCTTTTTTTTACGTTTTTGTTAGTGCAAGCAACGCTTAATTAATTTAGTAAATACACAAAGAAATTATCATTTTACTCATTTACACTGATGACAAATACATTTCGAAATATACTGCTTTTTCATTTAAAAATGACCCTCTAGAAATGGCGGTTCATGCATTTGTTACATCTCAACTAGATTACTGCAATTCTTTATATGTTTACCTAAATCTCAAATTGCTCGTCTTTCACTAGTCCAAAAGGCTGCAGCCCGATACTTCTTCACAAGTGTCGGAAACATGAATATATCACTCCTATTCTCAGATCTTTGTATTTAAATATCTACAATATCTAGCTCCTGTTTACCTTTCTGAACTTCTTTATCACTACACCCCATCTCGAAGCCTAAGATCCTGCGACCAGGATCTGCTGGTAGTCCCTCACTTTAGTCTCAAGCGTAGAGGGGAGCGTGCATTTGCGGTGGCTGGGCCACTACTCTGAAACTCCCTGCCTCTAGCGATTAGAACGGCCCCTTCTTTGTCTGTTTTTAATCTCTTTTAAAAACCTACCCGTTTTATCTTGATTATTGATTTTGGGTTTATTAATTTATATTGAGTTTTGATTTCTGTTTCTGGTCCTCCTGCTTCATGGTAATGTTGCTATTATTTTTTGTTTTGATTTGTTTTCTATGCATGTGTCACAACACAGAAGGGAACAGACAGCGGATGTGATAAAAGGTGAAGTTTATTAACAGAGCAGTGTAAGATTTGAGTAGCATGGATGCCAGCCGAACATAGCCCCGCCCACAACATTTGAGCTCGGGCAGTTCGGTCTGGACTTGATCCGTAGAGGAGTAATTATGCCCGAACAGAAACTGTTCGGACCAATGAAATTGTCAAGGCGGGTGTGTTGTCCTCACTGCAGTGTAGCAACTGTAGCTATACAACCAGCTAACTCTGATGCAAAAATGACGACAAGTCGTAGTGAGCGATTTCTTGCTGTTTACTGTGGCTTCAACATCATCTTACATGACAGAGTGAAAACTGTAACAAAGAAATAAAGTTTGACTGTTTTAACATAAATCTTGTCTAATGAAATATACCTGTAAATAAACGTAAATAAATATTGTAACTATGTGTAGTCTTTTCTTTTTAAACAGTATTGTAACATTAACTTATTAACATAAAAATTATTTTTGTACTTACAACATTGCTTCTAGTGCTAACAACAAATGGATTACATGTGCTCACATTCTGTCACCTTCCTTACTTCTGTACAGGAAATAAACTCTAACCCCAAACTCCAGGTCTACATCAAATCAAAATAAAAGTCTCTATCAAATTAAAAGTCCCTAACATTTTGCCTTAATGGCAACACAGCGGGCTTTAGACGATGATGGACAGATGATAAACAGTAACGTAATCATCCACGTCATCAAAGGCGCTTGGGTTGAATTTGTTCTAATCCTAAACGGAGAACTTGTTCGTATATGCAGTCACCTTTACTATTTCTCTCAGAAATGATGATCGTGTTGGTAAGTACTCTGTGTATCCTTAAATTATTTTTTTACAACACCGACAAAGATCGTTTACACTCATTTTTTCATCTAACTTTACTTATTCCAGCGTGCAGGCAGACAGGGTTGCCAAGTTTTTACAACAAAACCCGCCCAATTGCTACTCAAAACTAACCAAAAACAAGCCCAATAGCTTTCCGGGGTGTTCTCCGAAAAAAAAAAAAACTTATTTGGGGGGTAAAATATGTGTTATTTTGGCTGGGCTGCCTGCTAAAATTCGCATCCCTGGGTCTGCATATCACATAATTGGGGTCGTTTCAACCCGCGGACATGGATAAACCATGGGTTTTGGGTGTTGTAGGTCTATCCAATTGAGGTCTTTCCTGGTTCGGTTGAAACACGCCCCATAATCACAGCCCAACGGAGCAGTATCAGACTCATATTCTGACTATAATTGAGTATGACAACGTCATATCTGAGATTTGAGGGCACACCAGACACAAATGGAAGATTCATTTGTGTCTGGTGTGCCCTCAAATCTCAGATCTGATATGATATGATTCCTTCAAACATTATTCCACATAAAACTGAACAAATCAACAATATATGGCCTTAATTGAAGTGGACGCCGGTCAGTCTGCAGCCAAGCCACAAAACCATCAGCTAAGTACTTTACAACCTGACAAACTTTTTTTTGGCAGAGGTTGTTCGATCACAAGACAAAGAAACAAACCAGATCTTTGTTTTCACAACGACCTTTAAAGTGACACGGTTACAATCCATAGGAAAAACGCACAGAAACCGATGATTGTTACATATAAACTGCATCAGATGATTCAAAAGATGATTGTCGGACATGCATTCAAACAGCCTTCGACTGCATAATATCATGTCGCGCACACGCGCACACACAGTAATAATGTAACTATTGAATGAGTGAATGAAGGTACACCGTGCTTGGTATATTTAGGTCTGTTTGTTTATAATCCAGAAGATGACTTGATTGAATTTTGTGTAGAATGTATCATGTTCTTATAATAAGAAATCAGGTCTAAATGTACTCTCTGCTTAGAGCAGGAAAGTAAGAGACCACAGACAACAGTTTATGGTTGGGTGGAGACAGTCACCTCGGAACCAAAGATGATGCCTAATTGGTCAACCCATATAGGAGGATGGGCAGACATTTTGAGTTAATCTCAGAACACGAACAAAGAATTAGTTCCTAGTGAGTTCCAGAATCCGTTCAAGGAGACCTAAGATGACGAGATAGACAATCAGTCCATTGTGGCAGACCAAGCTCAGAGAAAATGGGTTTTCATTTCAAGCCATCTGAATACTCTCCTCTAGCTTTCCTTTCTTTTACTTAAGTTAATTTTCTTTCTGTTGAGTCTCGTGTTCCAAGTTAAGTTTTGCCGCAAAGTTTCAACCAACGAATCTAAAGCAAGTGCGCTTCAACTTCAAACAGCACCGACGAGACTTTCCATCCAGCTGCCAACACGCCATGTTATTGGCTTCCCAAGACGTTGATCAAAAGTTTTGTATTTAAAGATAAGTGTTCTTGTGTTATGTGCTTACGAATTTTATGTCTTAAACTGCTGATCTAGGTTACCTGGCTTTTAAATAGTGTTTCAATTGTTTGGATATTAATATCCACTGCAGAGTTGATAGTTACGGCCCGTTCAAATGAACGCTGGACAAGTCATTTGCTCGGCCGTAAAATAGACTCTTTCAAAATACCCTATTCATAAATTAATTTGAGCTAAATAGACCTGTTTCCCTTTAACAGAGTCCCCCTTAAATACTACAGCATTTTAGAGCAGACACGGCACAAGACAGAAGAATGAATGGTAGCTTGCAGATCTTGAACTTAGCTGACAAAGACTGACTGGGATGACCACAGGGACAAGGGAATGACGAGACGAAAGGACAAGGGTTGAAGATGAAGACAATGACGGCGGTTCAGGTAAGGACTCAGGTGAGCAGGTTGGGTCTTTGTATCCGTAACGAGATCAGACGGTGAACTGAGGAGAGAGTGTACTTGAAATAGGGACGGTGATGAGGATGGACAGGTGCAGGTGATCAGAACTCCGGTGACTGTGAACGAAGGGGCGTGACAGAAGGAGAGAGTGACTCTGTGACAGTATGTTGTATATTTTTTCTTTGAATCTTGTTCTGTTGTAAAGCACTTTATTCAGCCTAGAGGCTGTTGTAAATGTGCTTTATGAATAAAACTGAACTTGAACTTAAACTAAAAATTAATATATAGCCATTACACCAGTCTTCAGTGTCACATGATCCTTCAGAAATGTTTTTTAATCATTTTTTTATTAGAATGATTTCTGAAGGATCATGTGACTGAATACTGGAGTAATGATGAAACTTTTGACCAGTGTATATATTTCAATTTTGGTACATCCACTATAAATGTATGTATGTAATTTTTTTATTTTTTTTTTCAGTTAACTTTAATTTTATTTCAAGTTAATAAATCATTTTTGTATGATCTGCTGACTGCCTAAGGTCTGTTTAATATCGTCAGAAAGAGGATTGAAATTGTTTTAGCGCAAGAGACTTGACTTAAAGTGTACTTAAGTGTACAAAATAAAATGTTGCAAACGTGTAGGGTGTCCTATTTAGAATGAATAACAAGAACAGATTGCAATATATATTTATTCAACAACAGAATACTGTACTGCTCAGATGGCTTGTGGCGTAGAACCCTCATGCATACATTTAAAAATCATGATTTACATCGTAAAGATTCACACAAAAATGCCACCTTAATAGTTACATTTTCCCGTGAGATTGAGTTTGGGTCATCCCTTTAAACAATGAAATCTACGACATTCTCTTTGCATCAAAATCCTTGGATCATTGTCCCCTCCTAAACTGTAACATTACCGCTCCGCAGTCCCCGGCGGCCCCTAAATCATCCCACACCTCAATAAAACGTTTCATCATGTGGAAGCATCAGCGACACACCCCTGTTATCCAGACTACAGCCTGCAGTGACTGCCATCTCTGCATATTAATTTACGTTAGGTCTGTTTTTGCTTGGCAGGTGCGGGTCTCTACGAACCAAGCAGGACGATGCATCACTTCCCTAGTCTCCGAGGAGAGAAAGATCTATATTAGGGTGTCAGTGCTAACAGCTAATCATTAGCAGAGCCTTTCCTGGCCTGTAATTAAAGTGCCGGGCTTCATTTTGCCGAAGGTTAAAGGCACCGTTGTTGAGTTGCAAGAGCCACATATAAAAAGCCCGGGAGATGGACAGACTCTTGACAGGGTTTTTTGGGGGAACGGTAAATTGCTAGCATATTTGTCACTTTTACAACTGTTCTGAATTATATTCTCAGTGCCTGTAATGCAGAAGCAGAGTCAAAACATTAAGCAACAGCGCTGATTTATGGCATCTCAAAATCCTGCAATGTCTCGACAAGCCATGACGAATGTGCGCTAATGCTCAAGATTAATCTGTATAATGCTAACGAACAGGTTTGACTCAAGGAGCTAAAGAGCAGCTCTCTCTATTTGTGATCTTACAGCAATATCACACAAAATATGAAAGTGTTTTGTCAGATCGGAGAGAAGTAACAGAGCTGGAGCGAGCTAGCTTTGAGTCGTAGCCTCATACAGGAAGTGATGAATGGGCTAAAGCGGGAGCGATCCATCACGAGCAGGAGTTTTAATTAATGTTGTAGGAGGAATGCCAGAAAGACCTGTTTCACATCAGCAAAAAGAAAGAGAGAGAGAGAAAAAAGAACAAAGGAGAGAAAGAGAGAGACCTCTCGGTTTTCCAGCACTAGCACAAATTTTAGCCGCCCCAGCAACAAAGGCTAAGTAAGCTAAGTGCAGTGTTTGTGTTGACAGATGCATAAATGTTTAATATATATCCAGACAGCTGTGTAATCTGGTAAAACTGTAGGACATCAGTTGCGAATGTCAGATTGTGAATACTCACAACTTTAATGTTAGCATTTAGAAATACACATTTAGCATTTAAAAATATTTTTATTTTAGTTTTCTTTTGATTTACAGGTTATATAAACTGTAGTTTTAGATGTAAATCTAGATTTTTGCTATTGATTAATGATTATATCCCATTAAATAGCATTCGCATTCTGTGGTCAGATATTTATATTCAATAAAAACTATTTAAATTACGTTTTTCTATAGGGTGATTTCAGGGTTATTGGTACACTTTTTGCCATTGAGATGACTTGGAAAATGTGTCCCAATCACCCTGAATTTACCCTACACTCAAAACATGATTCTAGCTCTTTGCTCAGTTTATTTACATAAAATAAGTTTAACCAACACAAATCTTTAGTTTTTTACTTTATTGTAATTTACATTCAATTGAATTACTTTAAATGAAATTACATTTTTAAAATGTTAAGTTAACACAAACCATTTGTGTTGGGACTACATGATACATTTCTGTTGCATTGACTGAAACTGGGCAGTGGATTTCTAGTTCCCAGCATGCTTTGCATAGGGATTGATCAGGAGAGTAAATGTTGAAATTAAGTGCTGTTTATTGTTTTTTAGTAAAGGGAAAGACCAGTTAATGTTTGATGTTCAGCTATATTTGACATTTAAAAGAGTACATTTTTGAGGTTACCATTATCGTGAAGTGTATGCCTTGTGGTTAGGCTGTGAGTGGCTATGTGAAATAAGTTAATGCCAGTGATGAGAATTTTTTTTACGTGATCAATACTTGCATGCTACAAATGTTACACTTGGCATATGAACAAGTGTTGTGTTGCTATTAGTTTTTATAGACATAAATAAAATAATTTAGTTTGAGGGTCAGCACATCATTTACACAGTCTATAAATGGTCATCAATTCTACCCCTTGCAATCAAACGATCATGGAACATATATGTGTGCACGACAGCTACCTACAACCTAACCACAAACTTAACTCTTTACCACAATGGTATATACACTCACCTAAAGGATTATTAGGAACACCATACTAATACTGTGTTTGACCCCCTTTCGCCTTCAGAACTGCCTTAATTCTACGTGCCATTGATTCAACAAGGTGCTGAAAGCATTCTTTAGAAATGTTGGCCCATATTGATAGGATAGCATCTTGCAGTTGATGGAGATTTGTGGGATGCACATCCAGGGCACGAAGCTCCCGTTCCACCACATCCCAAAGATGCTCTATTGGGTTGGGATCTGGTGACTGTGGGGGCCATTTTAGTACAGTGAACTCATTGTCATGTTCAAGAAACTATTTTGAAATTATTTAAGCTTTGTGACATGGTGCATTATCCTGCTGGAAGTAGCCATCAGAGGATGGGTACATGGTGGTCATAAAGGGATGGACATGGTCAGAAACAATGCTCAGGTAGGCCGTGGCATTTAAACGATGCCCAATTGGCACTAAGGGGCCTAAAGTGTGTCAAGAAAACATCCCCCACACCATTACACCACCACCAGCAGCCTGCACAGTGGTAACAAGGCATGATGGATCCATGTTCTCATTCTGTTTACGCCAAATTCTGACTCTACCATCTGAATGTCTCAACAGAAATCGAGACTCATCAGACCAGGCAACATTTTTCCAGTCTTCAACTGTCCAATTTTGGTGAGCTTGTGCAAATTGTAGCCTCTTTTTCCTATTTGTAGCGGAGATGAGTGGTACCCAGTGGGGTCTTCTGCTGTTGTAGCCCATCCGCCTCAAGGTTGTGCGTGTTGTGGCTTCACAAATGCTTTGCTGAATACCTCGGTTGTAACGAGTGGTTATTTCAGTCAAAGTTACTCTTCTATCAGCTTGAATCAGTCGGCCCATTCTCCTCTGACCTCTAGCATCAACAAGGCATTTTGGCCCACAGGACTGCTGCATACTGGATGTTTTTCCCTTTTCACACCATTCTTTGTAAACCCTAGAAATGGTTGTGCGTGAAAATCCCAGTAACTGAGCAGATTGTGAAATACTCAGACCGGCCCGTCTGGCACCAACAACCATGCCACGCTCAAAATTGCTTAAATCACCTTTCTTTCCCATTCTGACATTCAGTTTGGAGTTCAGGAGATTGTCTTGACCAGGACCACACCCCTAAATGCATTGAAGCAACTGCCATGTGATTGGTTGATTAGATAATTGCATTAATGAGAAATTGAACAGGTGTTCCTAATAATCCTTTAGGTGAGTGTATATATATATATATATATATATATATATATATATATATATATATATATATATATATATATATATATATATATATATATATATATATATATTCTACAAACTACTGTAAATGTTCAAAATAACTAAACAGTAAACACTTAAACACTAACAGGTCTTTCCATTTTCTTAAAAACACAGAAAACTCATGCAACTCTACACAAAGGCATCAGTCTGAACAGCAACAGCACCGGTTGGCTCAACAAGAGTGAATTATGTTCAGGAAAAATTCATTGAAACTGGTGTGATCTCATTCACTTAGGATGAATTGTGCTCATCGGTGCAATTAACCCAGTTGAAGTTCAAATAAATCAGTTCAACTGTGTGGAAATAGGTGTCATAATTGTATTAAGTTAGACCAACAAGCAATTTTTTTGAGTGTACACTTACAATGTTATTAAAGAAGTCATGCACTTATGATCACCAAAGCTGCATTTAAAAATACAGTAAAAACAGTAATATTGTTAAATATTATTACAATTTAAAGTCGCTGTTTTCTGTTTTAATATATTTTAATTGTTAAAAGTAATTTAATTACATTAAAAGTAATGTATTCATGTGATGCAAATCTGAATTTTCATCTTCATGATCCTTCAGAAATCATTCTAATATGCTTATTTGCTTCTAAAAAAACATTTTATATTAATATCAGTTGATTAAGATTTTAACATTTACATATTGTACCATTTTTTTCAGGATTCTTTGATAAATAAAAACTTTAAAAGAATAGCATTTTTTTTTAGCATAATAAAAGTTCTCTTCTGGCTGTTTTGATCAATTGAATGATCTACTGACACCAAAATTCTGAAACTCAAAGCAAAATTTATGTCCATCAATTGTAGTTTGAAGGACAGAATTGACAAAAAAACTAGATGTTTGAACTATAGCCTGTCTCCACAAAACAGTTTAATTAGTATTTTCCTGTCAGGCATCAGAAAAGAAGATTGCGTAAGTGACAGATATTTTCACAGACATTTTTCAACCATGTTCACAAAAAGAAAAATTAATAATCGCTCTCAAGAGCTTGTTTTTCACATCAACAACAGAAAAATAACTGCTTAAATGCACAGATACTGCACAGCAGAGGTCTATTCTAACAGTAGAATATGTACAAAGAGTTCATAACTTTAAGTCCAAAACCTCTATTGAGCAAGAATAATCGACTAAAGATACATTTCTTGCTAAAGGAACTGTTGGCCCATTTATTAACACTCCCTAACGAGCCGGCGGCTGGCCAGATGCCTATGAAGAATAAAGCTTGTCATTTATTAGCGGTGTAATTAGCTACACCCATCGACAAACCCCCAAGACAAAACTGCTTGTTCACCTCACTGGCAATTCACCACTTTGTTAAATCTGCATTTTGCAGCACATCTCTTGTGTTTTGTAGTCATAAGAAGCTACACTAAGGAAGTCTCGGGTAGCTGAGTCCGTGAACCCTGGCGTCTATGTAGTATTTCAGCCGTTCCTCATTACGACCACTATAACCAGGCTGATGGATGCAGAAAGCATCCATCACTCCACCATGCAGCTCTGCAAGCAGGTCAAACATTACAGGAGTGAAATTATCACTGCCCATCATTTTCCCCCAGGCATTAAATGTGGCATTTATCACAAGGCTGGTCCCCAATCTACAGTTGTAATGTAGCACTGGTGTGAAAAATCTCTCCTTCGACCATTTAAGACGGGCACAACTTATAGATGCGGCAGAAGTAAAGGCTATGTCTCATAATTAATTAAACAGAGTTTTATGTTCAAAGCCATGAATTCTAATGCCCTTGTGAGTTCTTATTTCAACTTTTTTTTTAATGAACTACTTGTTGAGGCTTCCTTGACATGAATTTCCAGTTAAACGTTGTCCCCAGTCACACGCTGTTAGGTCATATCCGCATGTATGTAGCATATGGTTATGCAAGGCAGTAATGAGTAAGTTTCATATGAGCACAGACATCCTAGATATTTAATTTACAACATGAATGTGTTCTTGTTCTAACATCGACGAATCCGGATTATTCTAAACGTATTCTGTGTTCCAGATGAGTTGGACATGGGAATATCCCAAATTGAATGTCCCACTTCAGACCTCAGTGAGTTCCAGGCAGTCACGTTCACGTTGACCACATGATGTCGCCACCACACAACAAGAAGATAGTGTTTTTGGGCTGGTCTGAAAACAAGGTGTGTTCAGGCGCATTGTTGGCACGTTGCTATTTTGAGGCAACTGAAAACGACTGCACCATTGACCAACACAAATCTGGTCTAAATACAATAATGCCGTATTTTTTTTGTGTTAATTAAAGGGCATGTTAGTAATATGCGTCTATAGGCGGGCACACAAGGCTTGTGTGGCGTAGACTATGCTCATTTTACACACAGGGCACAAAATCATTTGTAAATATAAAAAATAAAAGGATTCCTCTCTGGAGAATCATTCAGTCTTTCCGATCGCAAATCCCGCCATATAAATAGCGAATCCGTTATGGTGCAAGCACAACTGGCTTTTAAAGGGAATGGGAGATTAGACTCTGAGGCCCCAATGAGGGCCGAAACTTTACTTTATAAAGTTTTAATTTGACAAACGCATCGATTCACTTCAGAAGGCCTTTATTAACACCCCGGAGCCGCGTGGAGCAGTTATTTGACAGACAGATGCCTTTTTTTATGGACTTCAAAAACAGAGCAACTATTACTGCTATTATAAAGCTTGGATTAGCCTGGACTTTTGTAATATAACTCAGATTTTATTCGTCTGAAAGAAGAATGTCATATACAAATAGGATGACTTGAGGGTGAGGGTGAACATTTTCATTTTTGGGTGAACTAACCCTTTAAGGGTATAGGGGGCGATTTTGGATTCAGCCCTTGATTACAGTGGAGAATTCAAACAACACATGCCACAGGCAAGAGCGGTTTCTGCACGGAGCGCCGTGAGATTAACAACGCTCACCACATGGTGAAATTTTTTTTGCCCTATAGATCAGAGACAGACCAGAGCGAGCGCGCTCAAGTTTTTTATAGACATATTTCATCACATCTTCTTCAAATGAAATGTATGCAAACAAGGACACTGATACAGCCGTACATCTGATCACGATGAGTTATTATGATACATCGAAGACA
This sequence comes from Gobio gobio, assembly GCF_949357685.1. Taxonomy (NCBI): domain Eukaryota; kingdom Metazoa; phylum Chordata; class Actinopteri; order Cypriniformes; family Gobionidae; genus Gobio; species Gobio gobio. The sequence continues at coordinate 51,003,676 of NC_137099.1, read as the reverse complement.
ATGATGTAAGTTAATGACTAACACAACCCTCTACAATGCGAGTAAAACAAATCATCACTCTGGGTGATTAAATAATATCTATCATTAGCCATTGGCTAATAAATTCTCAGATTTGACTCGCCAGTGTGTGTTAGGTGCTAAGAATAAGTTTAGCATAAATACATTTTTACTCGCTGAACACTCTGAATGAGCGCTTGAGAGTTTCGCTCTTGTCAAGCGATCTATACGATTTCAAATCAGCTCATCTGACGTACCGTGAACTCTAGTGTGAAGAACTCCGTCACTTTGCTAAGCGCATTTCTCACTCACACGTGAGAGTCTTACATACCACGCAAAATCGACGTGCTACATGTTAACAATATTCTTTGTTGTATTTTCCTGTCAAAATAACGGAGTTCATTTGGAATTATTCAGCTTTTAAGAACAAGCAGAAGATATGCCATCCTTTTTTCAGTAGTGGGCGGAACTAATGCGCAAAAGGCAATCTCATTGGCTGGCGCTCATCTTTTCTTGTCCCTGTTTTGATTTCAGCAAATCAGTTTGAGCGAATCCTGTCAACGTGATTATTATTCATGAACCCAGCAGCTCATCAATCCTTAGTGCATTGTATATTGTTATTAGTATTAGAATTAGTAGTTCCCTTTCAAAAGGGAACTCGCGCTGCGTCAGCTGACGCTACGGGGAACGCCTCCAGCGTGACAGGTGTCTGAATCACAATCGAACCACGTCAATCCTATTGACCGGCGACAGCCCATGACGTCATCAAGATGCCAGGAAGTATATAAGGGCGCCTTGCCAACATGACACCGCTTCTTCGTCTTCAGGGACTGTTTGTCTGTTTCGAGGTTAAGAATCACGTAAAGAAAGTCTACAATGAAGTACACAGGGAAATCCAAGCACAACTTCAGGAAGTGCGCGGATCCGTGTCACAGGTTCCTTACACCTGAGGACACGCACACTCTCTGTGTCATCTGTCTGGGGTAAGAGCACGCACGGGAGGTTCTCGAGCGAGCCTCCTGTGCCAATTGTGAGCGGCTTCCCATCCGAACGCTCCGCTCTCGCCTGGCCCTCTTCTCGAGGGAAGTGGGTCCAGCTTCTGGGGATGGTCCCGCCGGTGCTGAGGCCGAGCGGCGGCTACACTCTTGGGGTTCCCAGTTGGACCTGGCTCATCATCTAGAGAGAGGTGTAGTTCTCTCTGACGATCAGCCAGATCGCGAGGGGCAGCTGCTGGGGGAGGAGTCAGACCTTTCCTCCTCTTCGTCAGCTGGTGCTCTTCCGGATGAGCAAGGGATGGCTGAGCATGGTGGTGACGAATTGGCTGAGGCCGAACCCTCTCAGCCGCCCTGCCCCGTGTATGAGGAGCTGCTAGAGGTGATGGAACGTGCCACCGCTAGGCTGCAGCTGCAGTGAGGAGAGAGCCCGCGCGTACGAGCCATCTCGACGATCGGTTTCTCTCCGACGATAACCCAGCGGCTCCCGGGAGTCTTCCATTCCTCCTGGATCTTCATGATCAGATCTCGGGGGCATGGAAGAAACCGTACTCGGCTCGGATCTTCCGATATCAGTGAGGAAATTTCGCTGATGTCGAGGGATCCGCCGAGTCCGGGTACGTGTCGATGCCACCAATCGATGAGACGTTCGCGAACTATCTCGCGTCTGGGAGGCCATCGACACAAAGAACTCCCGCCCTGCTCTCTAAGGCGCTTAAAACCACCTCGTGCCTTAACGGCAGGGCATACACGTCAGCAGGTCAGGCTGCGGCGGCACTGCACACCATGGCGGTGTTACAGGCCTACCAGGCTGATCTCCTGAGGGATCTCGATCAGGGGGAGGGCCTACCCCCTGATGCGATGGCCGAGTTGCGCCGCACCATGGATTTTGCTCTCCGGGCCACCAAACAAACAGCGGTCGCCATCGGTCGTTCGATGGCGGCTATGGTGGCCACGGAGAGACATCTGTGGCTGAACCTGGCTGACATCGGGGGGAAAGAAAATACCTTTTTCCTCGATGCCCCGGTCTCGCCCTCTGAGCTCTTCGGCACCTCCGTCGAGGCGGTGGTGGGAAGATTCAGAGAGGCGAGGGCGCGCCCGGCGGCATTTAGATCTTGCATTCCGCGGAGATCCGGGGCGGCACCCAGACAGGCGGGAGGCTCCGGTCCGTCACGGTCTGAGGACTGGCAGCAGGACCAGCGAGCTAGTGTCGCTTCTCGTGCGCCCCTCCTGGTCGGAGTAGGGCGTGGAAGAAGCGTGACTCCCGCACCCGGAAGAGGAAGGACGTCGGGCAGGTGGCCCGGAACCAGCGCCGTGGAGGACCACGCTGGGATCAGTCTCTGCCTCCGAGGAGGCGCTAGACTGCCACATTCCCTTCCTCCAATTTAATTCCCTTTTCCCCGATGCCTTTTACATAAGGCCGGGTGGGCCCATGATGAGCGGGAAAAGGAAGTACGCCAGTCTCTGACGGCCCGCCTAGCTTTGTGTGTGACAGCGCCCCTGAGCGGGTCGGTGGTAATGTTGCACCTAAGCACACACATTGTGAATTAAAGCATTTGGGTGGATATCAATGGCGCGCTGCAGACGAGCGGGTAAGTCCCCTATGAGAGGGAAAATATCAATATTTTCTGACTTATGCTCCCTGCTGAGGGTTTCGGGATCACCGTTGGATCGTTGGATATTTCTGTAGGGCCTGTAGTTCACCTGTTCAGATGGCCAGAACGATCATTATACAGCAGTCGCTATTGGGCTCCATGGTGAGCTAGTGTTGCTAATAGAGAGCCAGCAGAAAGGATATAGAGTTATATTTTAGAGCTGTATTGCTCGCTGTATGGAATACAGTTTTTTAACCTCCCAAGTTAAAAAAAAATAAAAAAATGGGAATATCGCTGGTAGTGCCGCTCATTCCTGCGGGTATGTAGCGTTTTTTCTCTAAAAATGGAAAGGCTGTGCGTATAAATATCCTAGCTTTAAGCTTGTAACTGGTAGCCGCCTCAGGGTAAGGCGGTCTGTATCTTCTCTCAGTATACATTTTCTGGAGAATGCAGGATCAGACTATGTTAGAACTACAGTTAGATCTAGAGCCAGATTCAATATACAACTGGCACTTCTTCCCGAGTGCCCCTTTTTTGTTTGATGCAATAATAGTGGCCCTTTTTCGGACCTCGGGTATAGATCTATATTGGCCTAGGCTTTCTAGGGATTACGGAGTCACCCACCAAAAAGCGTTGGCACTACGGGTAGCTATTCTGTTATAGAATGTAGCTTTTATTGTGTCCCTAATGTAGCCTCCTCTATGTAGAGTCGTCCGGCCAAGGCCCGCCCCCTTTCCTGCGTTCTGGGGTTTTTACTAGTAATGCAGGTTGGTGCTGTGCAGAATTGATAGCGACCTAGCCAGTGGTCGTGGGGCAGGGATAGGCCATCTTTCATTTAAATACGAAGAGATTGTATGTGTAGCTCAACCCTGCCCTCCAGAGCTAGTCTCTTAAAAAGCTGCCAGTTTTTGGCTCTTGCCCTGTTTATATGTCCTGGCCAGATGGCAGTACTCCTCTGATAAGGCAGGGTAGATTTGAGTATCCCACTCCTAGCTCTGTATCATTTTGCCTCACCCATGGCTCGGGCTCAGCAGCACTTCGTAACCTTTGTCATATGTTGGTTTGGTAGTGAGCTCCCTTGAAGCCAGGCGCCCTCGCACGGAATGGTAGGCTATTGAAGCAAGGCCCTCATGAGGTGGGTGGCGTACGTGATACTCCCCCCGCTTAGGGGGTCCAGGGCGTTTTTTGCCGAGTACCCTGTCATGAGCAATGTAATTAGGTTCCAGAGCTTGTAGGCGCTGCCGGTAGGACTGCACGGTCATACAGTAGGCCCAAAGGAGGCCTCTGGGATGGATTAGCCCCAGGTTGGGACATCTGGGAAGCCAGTTGGCTGTGAGCAGCCAACTTGGGCAGTCTGGGCAGTAGACTCCGGGTCAGGTGGTAGGCCTCTGTAGGCCTCCTTGCGAGTGAGTCCCGACGTTGGGGAGGTTAGTGATTAATAGCTGCAACCTAGATAGGTAGTCAGCCTTGGAAAGTAGGCCTTTTGCAAAGTCGGCCCCTTTTGTATTGCTATATGTGTTTACTCCCCAACGATGTTGGCCTCAAGTAGCAGAATTCCCAACTAATAACACTTCTTATGGTGCGTTTCCACCGGACGCGATTCGCGCGAGTGATTTACATGTTAAGTCAATGCAGAGACGCGAAATGGCATTCTGCGGCGCGATTCGCGCGATTGAGGCGGCGCGAAGGACGCGAATTGAGCGTTTTGAACGCGCGAAACGCTCAAGTTGAAAAATCTGAACTTTGGCGGATATTTCGCGCCGCGTTAACCAATCAGGAGCTTGCTCTAGTAGTGACAACAATGAGAGAGAAGAATGAACAAATATCTCTGCTCTACATGGATGCATACACATTACCTGGCAATCAATTCTAAGCATTCCAACTGTAGGCACACACACACACACACACACACACACACACACACACACACACACACACACACACACACACACACACACACACACACACACACACACACACACACACACACACACACACACACACACACACACACACACACACACAAGCCGAATTAGATTTTAGAATGGCACACATTAATTTGTGTGTGCGTGTGTTTTTGTGAGTATAAGTGTGTGTGTGTGTGGTTTTTTTTCTGTTTTGCACTCTTGATGTTTTAGAGATTCACCCCTTCACTGTTGAGTCCTTTTTCCGGCATCCTGGCTGATTTGTAGATTGTATGCACAAAAAAACTCTGTATTTTCATATTTTTGCCAATTTCCCATTCATTTCCTATGGGGGTCATTTTTGACCCGAAGGTCCTGAGTATGACTATTTTTTTTTACGACCACTTAGACTTTTCAAATCCTGTCCCCAATTTCTTTGGTATATATACCAATTTCTTTGGTATATATACCAAGTACTAATAAAGTCACCAGTTTCGGACCATGCCGATGAAGCTACGATTTTTTAAAAAAAATTGTGTAAAACGCAAGAGCCACTATAGTGGTAAAAATGTGCTATTGCGTGATAAAAATGCTCAATGTGTCCACCGGATGGCACCGATCTCATTTAAAAAATTGCTTTCATGAGGCCTAGGCTTCACTCTAAAATGAAATACAGCTTTAATAAATTATATATACATTTTTTATTATATTCAATGGGAAAAAATGGGTCATAATTATTGCATAAATATTAATTATAAATCATAAAATTATCTCAAAACACCAAAAAAGAAAAGAAAAAAATATTATTGAACAAAAATATATTTCATTGATTTTACTCAAATCTTTTTATCTTAATCCAGCCCTCCGGGTAATTTTTTACCCGAAGGTCCTGAGTGTGACCCATTAACGAAGTACCCCAGAGGGTTAATATTATATCATATTTTAATATGTGTCTGTGAGTGTGTTTTATTGGTTGTTGTCTCCCCACAGCATCATTTTGTGGGGCTTTGCAAACCTGTATTAATTCTAGTGTGGAATTTTTCTACAATATTCACTCATCATGACAGTAAAATAAGGCATTCTAGTCAATCTACTGCAGTATTTCCTCCCTCAGTCAGTAGAAATGAATTTAACACCCAGTTATGCATATGGAAAAATACAGCAAAACCAGTATAATTTTGAAAAATACTGTGATATAAATTTTTGGTCATACCACCCAGCACTAGGAGAAACACTGTGCCATGAATCGCCCAAATGAGCTTGTATAATCCATATATTTGTTCCAAGGAAAATAGTTCTACACAGTTATAAATTATCAAGTTATTTATTTATTATAACGGTTCTGGCTCCGGAACGCTTGCATCTGTGTGTGTCGAGGTCAGGGCTCAGACGGATCCAATGGAAAATGCTTTTTGAAGAAAGCACTAATTTTCTTCCTTTTTTCAGGATAAGCATCCATCCCATCACTGATGTCAACCTCCTGACCTTCTGCAGACACAGGTTCTGGCTCCGGAACGCTTGCATCTGGGACACACGATTCCTTCAGATCGACCAGATCCAATTCAGGTTCCGTCTCAGGATCACATAAGGGCTCAGACGGATCGATCGGAAAATACTCACTAATTTTCTTCATCACTTTAATAAAAAAAGAAGAAAACAAATAACATGTTATTAGAAATATCACTAATCACTAGGGATGCAACAATACAGTTAGTCCACGGTTCAATACATACCTCGGTTTTTAACCACGGTTTTCGGTTTGGTTCGGTTCTGATGGCTTGTGAAATACATTTTTTGTTATTCTATTCTTAGGCGACGGGAACAGCAAGAGGTTATGGAGAAAAAAAAATATTTTGTATTGCAATGCTCTTTCTTTATTTTACTTAAAATAATTGAAAAACCTACCTTGAACTTAAAACTTTACTTAAAAAAACCCTTGTATTCCTAGTGTATTGTATAATATACAGTAATATAATATAATATATTTATTATTTATAAGATTTACACTGGCAGCTCAGAGCTGTAAAGCAGCATTAAAGTATGAAATTGAATGAATGAAAGTAAAAATAAAACACTACATAGACTTCACTATAAAATATACATTGATTCTTATTATAGCTACTGTATTAAAGTTTTTCAGTCAAGAGCAGTGAGAGATTTTCTGTTCATCTTTTGTTGTTGTATTAACATTAAAGGGATAGTTCATTAAAAACTGAAAATTCTGTCATCGAGAAATTAATACAGGTTTGAAACAACATTAGAGTGAGTTTTTAATGACATAATTTTAGAGGTGAACTGTCCCTTTAAGGACCGCGTGTTCACTAGGCTGCTGTTGTCAATTTAAGACCTGCGTGCATCTAATATACAGATTTTACTTTCACTTTAGACATAACCGACTGGGTTTATGTGTGTATTTGACAGTGCAGTAAAACGCAGGGGCGCAGCTAAGGGGGGGAAAGTTAGGACGATTCTAAGGGCCCACACACTTTTGGGGCCACCAGAGATGGGTTTTATTAGTAGTAACAGTTCTAGTAGTAATGTATTATATATGTAAAATCTACCAAAGCGTTACAAATATAAAAAAAATTATGGCATTTCCGGCAAAATCCAGCAAAACGCTCCACTCATGAACCGCTCACACTCACCGGTAAAACTACGTTCACTCATATCCCACTCCGACATGACATTTCTCTGTGCTATAATTGTGCAGCCATTAAGGTATTTATTTTTATATTTATGTTTAAATATTATAATGTATGTCTATGTTTTCAATCTGTCAATCTATGTTGATTATGAAAAGTGAACAGCATGAGATAGGACACATCATAAGATGAATGGAGTTGATCAGATATGATTGTGACCACTTCATTAAGTTTTGTTTTGTATAAATTGTATCTTAATTTTAATCAATGTTTCATCAGCCAATCGGGGCATTCTGGGTTGAGCGAGCAGAGCTTAATTCAGTCCTTCCAGAAAAATACGGCTTTTTTTTGTGATTGTTGCGGGCAAAAATTCATGATTATGCGGCACGTTTTCTTAAAAGATGCGATGGAAAATGCGGGATATTTATGCAATTTTATGCTATAAAATTACGGGAACTTGCAAAAACTGCGGTTTGATGAAAAAGACAAAAAAAGCACTACATCACAGAAAGTGCTGGGAATATTTAAGTTCTCATCTTGTTTTATTGAAGACCTTAATAAACACATGGCTCAAATTTACAAAACATTGAGTCAAACAAGTTCTGTAGCTTTACAAAAGGAATATGCTAACTTCTGAAAAAATGAATAAATAACTTCCTGATTTACAGAGGTAGCTTTACAAAACAGACATTTGAGTGCTTCCAATGCTCAAATTGCAGCCTCTTAAAGGGTTAGTTAACCCAAAAATGTAAATTCTGTCATTAATGACTGACCCTCATGTCGTTGGACACCCGTAAGACCTCCGTTCATCTTCAGACACGAATGAAGATATTTTAGTGTAAATCCGATGGCTCAGAAAGGCCTTCATTGGCTCAATGCACTTTACACTCTCAAGACCCATAAAAGACACTAAAGATGTCGATAAAAAGTCCATCTCACTACAGTGGCTCTACAATAACTTTATGAAGCGACGAGAATAGTTTCTGTGCACAAAAAAACCCTAAATAACGCCTTGTATGGTGATGAATCAGCGAGTCGATTCATGATTCGGATCGTGTGTCAAACTGCTGAAATACGTGACTTTGGTGATCCAAACCGCTGAATCGACTCACTGATTCATAACGCTCCGAACTGCTGAATCGACTCACTGATTCATAACGCTTCGAAGCTTCATGATGGTGTGTTTTGAAATCGGTTAACACACCGGGAAACTGCTTTGCTTTGGTCTTTTGCTGTTATTTTTGTTGGCCAATGGGAATTTGCGTGCTTCATCATGGTTTCACCAATATATATGGTTTCACCACGGGGTTTGCAGCTTTTCGATGACGTTCACGTCGGGTAATTACGTCACTTCAAAATGTTCCCATGGCAATAGGGGGAAATGGCGGCTCTTGTGTGAAGTAAACAAACATTTTTCAACTTTCTGCTAATATATATGACTTTTTTGAAATCATACTAGCCCCGCATATTTTTCACATGAAAATAGGCAATTTATGCGGCGAAGGTGCGGCGTATTTGAAAAAATGCGGCCCCCGCATAAATATGCAGACTTTGGCTGATTATGCATTAAATCATGTGATCGCATAATCGCGTTTTTCTGGAGGGACTGAATATTTGGTCAGTATTATTAAATTGTAGACAAAGATTTTGGATACCTAGGTTCGTGTGGTAGAGGGCCCAACATCATATTCTTTCATAGGGCCCAACATTGCTAGCGGCGCCCCTGGTAAAACGACTATTTAGTCCTGTAATCACGTGTTTGGCAGGCGTTTAGTGCGCGCGCTCGGAGAAGCGCATGTTAACACCGCGCATGCGAATGAAACCGGCAAGGCTTTAAAACGCATGCAAATAATTAACTTTGGTGATTGTGAATTACTATAGTGTTCCGTGAGTATAACTCTACCACTAACGTGTGATGTAAATGTATGTCGCATTGTTCAGTATATTGGGATGGAGGCAAATAATAGAAAAATAATTAGCCTAATTTAATGCGAAACCGAAAAAAACCCCCGCAATTCACAAGCGCGTATTGAACTGTGAATGCCGTACCGAACGGTTCAATAGATTGAGAATTGTGGCATCCCTACTAATCACAGATCAAAAATGAATAATTAGTCCAACTTGAAAGAAATTTCTGTTTGCATCTCATTCGTTCTGTACACACACAGTTCAGTAATTTATGGGAGTGACAACCGCATTTACAAAAACTATACGCAGTGTGTATGGAACCGAACTGAACAACTAGTTGTTAATGACGTTAAATGCGGTCGTCACTCCTGAAGCTTTACAGTGTGTACATGGCCATTGTAATGTTGCATCTCAAATGCTCTGTTGACATTAACCTCTGTTCTTTTCAATCTCTGGCACTTCTGGTGGCCAGCAGATATTAACCAGATTCACTTCAGATTCAGGAACTGGTGTTGGCTCTGGAACAGCCGGATCCATCCAAAAAAGTGTTTTAAAGAATCCATTAATTTTTCTCATCATCCATTCTGTGGTACTTTCTGAAAAACAAATCATATGTTATTAGAAACATCTCAAACCACAGATTAGGCATGAATAATTAATCTGACTTCAAAGACATTTCTCTATTGAGAAGGTGCGGCTATCTCTGTATGTATATTTTAATCTACAATAAAATGAAATATGTAATAAAACACAACCCTGCCTTATTTCGTTGACATTTAAAACAATATTAAACATTAATATGTGGTTCAGACAAGTGTGCATATATTTATCACTGTAATAAAATTAAATTATATAGAACACAACCCAGTCTCTTTTTGTTAAATGTAAGTTTATGTATGATTAATAATGGCCATTATAAAAGTATAAGTAATTTTTTTATGCTTTATTTTCAACAAAAAGCATGTACAAAGCCATATCTCACTGTATAACAAAACACATTTCACATGCCTCAACATAAAGGAACCAAGAAAAATAAAATAAAGAGAGGGTACATAAGCATCAGTTTACATACAAATATATATAATACATATTTACATTTGTATTACAATTTAATGTTCCAACAGAAAAATATACTTTGCCTGTGCGCACCATTATATCATTTTATCTTATGTGAAAATGTTTAAGGAGGAGCATTTATTAATCATTTTAACTGCTTTACTATTTTTAGATTTTGACATCACATCTATATAGATTTTAATCTATTTTTCTTCAAGGACTATAAAAATTGGTTTGCATTTTGTAAACTTGCATTTATGAATGTAAAATTGACATTAAAAAAAATTATGATAAAACCGACATCCTTTAAAGGGTGTTCTTTAATATAATAACCCAAAATCACATATTTATAAGATAAAGAAAATGTTTTTAAAGATTATCAGCAATGAAAACCTTCACATTATTCCAAAAATGCTGGGTATATTGACAGGACCAAAACAAATGAGAACTTGTTTCAAGTGTAGTCTTCACAAAAAGAGCATTTTAAATCAATATAAATTTTACATTTTTGTAGAAATTCTTTTGTTGGATAAACTCTATGAATTAATTTAAATTATATTTCCTTAACCTTATTTGTAAGGAGGAATTTTTGAGGTAATAACCAAACTTGAGACCAATCTACATTATTAAAGATATTGTTCCAGTAGAAAACATAATATTTTTTAAGAAACAAGGATCTAATTTTATAATTATTAGGATTTAAGTAAAAGGAAAACGATGCTATACAAAAAATAAGGCAAACAATTCAGTCAAACATACAAAGTCAGCGCTAGTACAACGCTAAAGTTAAATAACCTAAAAATATAAAGTTATGAAACTTCACTTTGCCCTCAGCCTAAACGATTTATGCCAGTGAACAAATTATAGATCCATGAGGCCAAAGATCGCCTGTTAGATCAAAACAAGACGAATTATATCTCATGTTTAACCACTACAGAGACATCAGAGCCAGCGGCAAACGCCAGAAGGACTAGCCAAGGAAAGGCTGCTCTCTGCTGGTTAATGAGCGCTGAGCGCCCGCTGATCGCCTGGATCTCACAACTCCGAAAAACCCCAGATAAAATATTCAAACAGGTGCTTTCTTTATAAATAAACCACAGATTTTAGTTAATTACAAGCACATTATCGCCTGAAAAAGTCTTATAACTACATTTCGTCACACATTAACAGTATTTTGTAATTACGCAGGTGTCTCAAGACATTTTGCGTCTCTGTACTACACTCTAGCACTCTTGTCAAGTGTGAACATGCCCTAATACAGCATCACGAACGATACACATTTCTAGCTGTCTTTTAATCATTAAAGTATTTCGAAGAGCAAAAACATGGCTTTTACATGAAGCCAGCTGTCATTTTACTTTGCGCAAGGCCTCGCACACTTGGCACAGCCCTTACTATAAGACATTATAAGACAGTACGGATTATAAGTTGTGATCATCATAATGGTTACAGTAAGTTATATGGAAAAGTTGTGATTGGTGCATATTGAGCATTCACCTGTCGGGCTGTTCTCGGGGGTTTTGCAGGTACAGGTAGGGCGCTTCAAGTCAATGTCGACATGAAGATCCTCCCCGTCTAAAGCGGCGCGACTGACTGACATGCAGTCATCCGTGTCAACCTCCATCTTACATTTACATTTACATTTAGTCATTTAGCAGACGCTTTTATCCAAAGCGACTTACAAATGAGAGCAATAGAAGCAACTAGAACGGTCAAGGGCTACAGTATGCAAGTGCTGTAACAAGTCTCAGTTAATCTAACACAGAACACACAATTTTTTTTTTTTTTTTTTTTTTTTTTTTTTTTTTTTTTTTAAATAAATTAGACAGACAGAAAATGAATCGAATGGAATGTTAAGTGCTATTCTTGATTGGTTAGGTGCTGCTGGAAAAGACGTGTCTTTAGCCGTTTTTTGAAAATGGCTACAGACTCAGCGGCTCGAATTGAGATAGGCAGGTTATTCCACCAGGTGGGGGCAGTCCAGGAAAAGGTCCGTGAGAGTGATTTCATGCCTCTTTGGTATGGCACTACAAGGCGTCGTTCACTGGCAGACCGTAAGCTCCTGGAGGGTGTGTAAGTCTGAACAAGCGAGTTTAGGTATATTGGTGCAGAGCCAGTGGTTGCTTTGAAGGCGAGCACCAGTGACTTGAATTTGATGCGAGCAGCTATTGGCAGCCAGTGGAGACTGATGAAGAGAGGCGTGACGTGCGCTCTCTTCGGCTCGTTAAAGACCACCCTTGCCGCTGCATTCTGGATCAGTTGCAAGGGTTTGATAGTGCATGCCGAAAGGCCCGCTAGAAGAGCATTACAATAGTCCAGTCTGGAGAGAACAAGAGCTTGGACCAGGAGTTGTGTGGCCTGCTCTGATAGGAAGGGTCTGATCCTCCTAATATTGTATAACGCAAATCTGCAGGACCGGGATGTTGCAGTAATGTGGTCAGTGAATTTTAGCTGATCATCAATCACAACTCCAAGATTCCTGGCTGTCCTGGACGGAGTTATGGTTGATGATCCTAGCTGAATGGAGAGATTATGATGAAGTGCTGGGTTGGCTGAGACCACAAGCAGTTCAGTCTTTGGAAGGTTGAGTTGCAGGTGATGCTCCTTCATCCAGGCAGAAATGTCTGTTAGGCAGGCAGCGATACGACCACCAACCGTGGGATCATCTGGTTGAAATGAGAAGTAGAGTTGAGTGTCGTCAGCATAGCAATGATAGGAAAAGCCATGTTTCTGAATGACAGTTCCCAGTGATGACATGTAGATGGAGAAGAGAAGTGGTCCAAGCACTGAGCCCTGGGGAACTCCAGTGGCTAGATGATGTGACTTAGACACTTCACCTCTCCATGACACTCTGAAGGACCTACCTGAGAGGTAAGACTTGGGCCACTGGAGAGCAGTTCCTGAGATGCCCATCTCCATGAGAGTTGACAGGAGTATCTGGTGGTTAACTGTGTCAAAAGCAGCAGACAAATCCAGTAAGATAAGTACTGTGGATTTGGAAGCCGCTCTTGCCTGTCTCAGTGCTTCAGTAACCGAGAGCAGGGCAGTCTCAGTTGAGTGGCCACTTTTGAAGCCAGATTGGTTGATATCCAGGAGGTTGTTCTGTTCAAGAAACGTAGAGAGCTGGTTAAAAACAACTCGCTCGAGTGTCTTTGCAATGAAGGGCAGAAGGGATACCGGTCTGTAGTTTTCTAAAAGTGCTGGGTTCAGAGAGGGTTTCTTAAGCAGTGGGGTTACCCGAGCCTGCTTAAATGCTGTGGGGAAAGTCCCGGTGTGAAGAGAGGTGTTGACAATGTGAGTGAGTGCAGGAGTAACAGAAGAAGAGATGGCCTGAAGGAGGTGAGTGGGGATAGGGTCAAGCGGACAGGTAGTGGGGTGGTTGGAAAGGATGAGTTTGGAGATGTCAGCTTCAGAGAGCAGAGAAAAAGAGGGGAGCGTATGTGTGATGGTTGTTGAGATGTGCGTGTCGGTTTGTGGTGCGGAGAATTGGCTGCTGATGGAGGAGATTTTATTTGTGAAAAATGATGCAAAGTCGCCAGCTGTAAGAGTTGATGAAGGAGGGGGGGGAGGAGGACAAAGGAGTGAAGAGAATGTTCTGAAAAGTGCACGAGAGTCAGAGCAGTTGTTGATTTTGTTGTGGTAGTATGTAGATTTAGCAGTGGAGACATTAGCAGAGAAAGAAGCAAGGAGAGACTGATACAGGGTCAGGTCAGTAGTGTTTTTAGTTTTTCGCCACTTCCTCTCTGCCGCCCGGAGCCCGGAACGATGTTCGCGGAGAACATCAGACAGCCAGGGGGCAGAGGGAGTGGTGCGGGCTGGCCTGGTTGAAACGGGACAGAGGTTGTCCAAGCAAGATGTTAGAGTGGAGCAAAGAGTGTCAGTAGCACTGTTAGTGTCCAGTGCTGAGAACTGAGCAGGTGGAGGGAGTGAGGATGAAACCATAGTGGATAGACGGGAGGGAGAGAGTGAGCGTAGATTACGCCGAAAGGTGATCTGGGGAGGAGTGTGTGTTGTGTCAGGAGTCAGTAGGAGGTTAAGAGTGATGAGAAAGTGATCAGAGGTGTGCAATGGAGTAACTAAAGGGTCGTCGGTGGAGCAGTAGCGCGTGTAGATAAGGTCCAGATGATTACCTGATTTGTGAGTAGCTGCAGTAGATACTCGCTTAAGGTCAAATGAGGTCAGAAGAGTGGTGAAGTCTGCAGCCTGTGGTTTATCAAGGTGAATGTTGAAGTCACCGAGCAGTACCAGAGGAGTGCCATCCTCGGGAAAGTGAGAGAGTAACATATCCAACTCCTCCAAGAAGTTCCCCAGTTGACCTGGAGGGCGATAAATAACTACAACATGGATTTTAGCAGGGTGAGTGATAGTGATTGAGTGTGATTCAAATGAGCAGTTGCCAGATAGAGAAGGGATGGGCTCAAATTTCCAATCCTTTGAAATGAGCAGACCAGTACCTCCGCCCCTCCCAATCGTGCGAGAGGTGTGTGAAAAAGAGAAATTATTTGAGAGAGCTGCAGGAGTGGCAGTGTCTTCTGGTTTGATCCATGTCTCAGTTAGAGCCATGAGACTGAGATGTGAATGAGTGGAAAGAGATGAAATAAAGTCTGCTTTGTTTACAGCAGACTGGCAATTCCAGAGACCAATTGGAATGGACATTAATGTAGCAGAGGAAATAGGTACACTACGCAGATTATTGGGATTACGGCGTCTAGAATGTCCTGAGCGTGATTTACGGGTGTGTGTGGTAATAGTAGAGATTTGGAAGCACATTATGAAAACAGGTCAGACAAATAAACAGATGAAAACAAGCAAAACACAAAAGTGGACAAAGTGGAAGGAAAGCTATACTTAAGTGCCTTGTCGGTGTCCTTGCCCGAGTGGAGTCGCACAGAGTAGAGTCGATGTCTTTACACTCTTCGGTCTTCACACGAGGAGGGCTTCACACGAGGGCTGCCGCTTCCGCTGCCGCGGAGTAACACTAGTTGTTCTCCCTGATGTTCGGTGCTTCTCTCTGATCTTTGCGGTTATGTCGCCTGGTGAGCATCCGAGAAGCTTGTATATTCGGTTGGTGACCATAAAGTTCACCTGCACATTTTCCTCATCCGGGACCCAGCAGCTGTCAATGCAGTACAGCTCGCCGTTCACATAAATCTCCAGACACACCTCCCTGCAGTTTGAAGCCATTGTGTGTTTTGCAAGCTGACAATCCAACGCTCAGATGTACAAAACTGTACGTGTGCTACACACTGTGTGTGACTGTATAGTTTTAGTCTATAATCTGTGAGTATGAACACGCTGTCTGTCTGTCTGTTAGTGTGGTGGTCGTGGCCAAGAACAGGCAGGACAGGTAGTGAAAACAAAAACAGAAGTTTATTTCTTCCAACAAAATGAAGGGAAAAATTATATTCAGGGGCAGATTTCAAACAACAAAACAAAACTTGAGGTATATTAACTGAAATAAACAAAAATGAAATAAGCTTAAAATTAAACCTCCCCTGTAAACAAAGTAACAAACTCAAACCACTAAGGTCAGCAGGTCATGATGGTAATGTGGCTGTGCAAGACTGACTAACTCAGGCTCTTACCCACAAGGCTATAAATACCCATTTAGCCTCTACCAAACAAAAATAAAGGTAAATATCAAAATAATACCTTTACTAAATAAACTCAAACAAAATAACATTTACAACCCAATATCCAGTATCATGCCTAACATAATAGAATCATATAACCAAACATATGAAAAGGAAAATACTCAAATCAAACAAAGGAATAACTGAACAAAATAAATCTAAAAGATCCCTCCTAAAACAACACATGATGGTACAGTCCAGCTTCCTCTGAACAGCATAAGTTTGGAGGCTGAAGCCCCGCCTCTTCCTTTGTCTGCTGCCACATGGAATGCGGCCGTCACTCCATGGACCTCAAGTAATCTAGGACTCAGGTAAAGTTAAACAGCAAAGAGAAATATAAGAAGTGTGCACCCTTCTGTATATTCAAGATCTTAATAAACTTTAACTCATTTTCTTGTCCGGTGTTATTATGATACAGGGATTTAAATAAAGTAACAAACATTAAATTAAACTTCAAAACTAACTAAAGGTAAAGGTCAAAATGTGAGGTGAGCTACGCACCCGTCACAGTTAGTATCGCTAGGTTATTGCTGTAACGTAAGATGTGTCGCTCAAATTCGCCTCAGGTCAGATGATCGCAGTACAGCAAAAGTTGCGGGTCCGAGCCTTTATAGGAAGTGCTCTCTGTGACACAATGATACATGTTCCATGGTTGCCATAGAAATGGTTTGATTGGCAGTAGCAGGTTCTCAACAGTTTGTTGTTGGTGACTCACGATCTATATAAAAAATAAAAAATAAACATATTCACCAAATTTTAAAAGGCTGAATTAAATGTGGGGATAAAAACAACGCGTAAATCCTTCTGTTGCGTTGTCCTGTCCTGCCCTCGCGAGCTGAGCGCCAAAACCAAGCAGAAACCAAGAGAGCAACCAGAGGGTTTTAAGTGTTTAAGAGAGCAAAAAAAGACTATTTTTTTCCCTACTATGGTAGTCAATGGTTGCTCTCTGCTTGGTTACAAACATTCTTCAAAATATCTTCTTTTGTGTTCAACAGAACAAAGAAACTCATACAGTTTTGAAACAACTTGAGGGTGAGTAAATGATGACAGAATTTTCCTTTTTGGGTGAACTATCCCTTTCAGTGCTGTATCGGTACTTTTACTGCGCTATTTTCCCTAAACCTGCCGTCGCTACATTACGTAATTTTTTTTCCTATCAACGTGATTGGCTAAGAAGAATAACCAGTTTTGTGACTCCATGCCTCACGCGACTCCCTTCCTGTCAAATCAACCATATTAGTGACCAGCCTAGTGTGAGAGGCAAAGGGGGTTGTTGCTGGTTACTGTATGATGACTAAAATCTTGAAATTGCCTTAAACAATTACTAAAAATTTACTGCAGAATATAACATTTTCTAATACCCGCACAAATGGTACGTATTCTGTCAGCGCCATACAAGCTCGTGGTGCCATCTGCTGGAAACACTTCATTTAGCTTGATTGTTTGCCTTCAAAGTGCATTAGGCATTAACCGATAGTTACTGCTAGATTTTTGTCGCTCAACGTGTAATCGCCTTAACCTGCTTTCTGTCAGCTTATTGAAGTGCATATTTTAATGTAATGTGTTCTCACGTGGTGATTTAAAATTCTAGTCCATGTATATAGCAAATAACTTTCATAAAACAGATTTATATTTTAATCAGGTTTATTTATTAATTGCAAGCAAAAAACAATCAGGGGTGAAAAGTTACTCGATTCTGATTTCTGAAGTGTATTCTTTTTACAGAGAAAACATCCATTGAAATTAAAGCAGTACAATGAATGCGTCTTCTTGAAAAGAAGGAACTCTTTCGTTAATGTACAACGCTTTGCAACCTTTTTTAATTAACCTGCAAGAAAACCTCTACAGAATGGTTGTTATAAATGTTACCAGATTATTGGTTCCTTTCTCGAATATTACATGGCTGTATTTTTAGTGCTAGCAGTCAAAAATAAAACTTGGAGAAATATTGAAATACTGAAATACTGTTGGTGATCTCACGTTTTTTGTTCTTACTGAGAATAATCCATAAAAGAGTAAGCTGCATTTTTTATTTGCAGGGTATAAGGTGAAATAACATTCATAGCATAATACTTTCAAGTTTCCGCACAAATTACTGAAAACATCTCATACCGTCGCTTGAATACTCTCCAAACAAGCTGAAACACAATAAACAGGCTTTCATGTATAGACCTAGATGTTGTGTAATTATTCAATGGTATATTTATGCAGCATGTATCAATGATTTAGCATTATCACGCTGAGAGTGCTGTTATTCTGTGATTAAGCTGAAGGTAAACAAACGCACATGATATTTAGACAAACAGCGTTACATTGCTTTTACAGTTCCATTATCAGTTGAGTGACTTACTTTTTAGGCACAATATTTCTAGTTACTCCATTTGTGCTTCACCAATAGTTCCAAACATATTCAGGGCAGAATCAGCAGTTGTGCGTCTCCAAGCAACACATGAAAGTCGCGTTCCCGAATGAATCAGTGTTCTGGATGAATCGCTTGACTAAACGATTCCTGAATTAATCAGTATTTTGAACAGATCAGTTGAATGAATGATTCAGTTCCCATTCAGTCGGTCAACTCGGTACAACACATGACTATGGGATATCACGCTCTAGCGCCATCTGCTGAAGACACCTTTATTCACGCCTGAAAGGCCAATGAGGCATGACGACGTGGGCGGGGTCACTCGCCCACAGCATATAAATGCAGTCATATGCGTCATTCCCTTTGTTCTTCAGCTCTTCACCGTGCTGCTAGAACGCCATCATGCCAGTTTTTCTCGCAAGAAGGTAGCCCCTGGTGGTGAATCTTGTGGAAAGGCAAAGAAAAGAGAAAGTTTTTAAGCACAAGTTTAGCATTGCTAACAGAAGCTAAAACTTTTCTCAGAGAAAAAAAAAAAGAGAGAGAAAATGTCTAAGCACAGCAAAGGTGCTCGCCCCTGTCCAATGACATGTGGGTATATGCTGTCAGAAAAAGATACTCACGAGCACTGCCCGGTGTGTCTGGGGATTGTCCATGCCAAGCTGGCTCTCTCCAACCCCGGGTCATGTGTACACTGCCGGCAGCTCCGTAGCGTTCGTTGAGCATGTGCTCGGTGGGGCAGTGGCTAGAGATCGTCCACTTCTGTCCTCTGGGGCTGATCCGGATGTGGCTATAGCCGTTTTTGAGGAGGCTATGGGATCTTGGGCTGAGCGTATGGAGGCTAATGATGGTCTGGGTGCATTCGGCATTGGTCCTCTAGTTGCTTCGGAAGTTAATCAGGGGTTTGAGGATGACGACTCTGTCTTGCTTGAAGCGGGCGAGGAATTCTCCGACGAAAGTTTTCAAGTGGAGCAGATCATTGCTTCCTCCTCGCCCATTGAGGTGGCAGATGGGAGTGAGGTAATGGGGGATTCTTTCATTGAGCTGTGTCAGAGAGCGGCAGGAAAGTTGTCCGTAGAATGGCCAGTCTCTCCCCCGATTCAGAAAAGCTCGCGCTTCAGGGGGTTCTATTTGTCTCCAGTACAAACAGTGGCCAGAACACATCTGCCGCTTTTCCCGGATTGTATGGCAGAGCTTACAGCTTCATGGCCCGGTGCCGGGGATGAATAAGTTCACAGAATTCGAAGGAGTGGGGGAAGCAGGGTTAGTGTCGGCTCCCCCGATGGAGCATATGCTTGCTGCGTACCTAGCTCCAATGCAAAATAGTGGGATTGCAGGTACCCCGAATCCCCAACGGGACCATGCAGGTTCTCGTATAAACAGCTCAGCAGGATCTATAGTGATCAAGCTTGCACGGCCAGAGCTTTAAATACTATGTCCTTGCTGCAAACGTATCAGGCCATCTGTTTGGGGGAACTGAGCGAGGCTATATTTGGAGGTAGGCCGTGTGAGGAGCTTATGGGAGAAGTTCGGTCCACGGTCGACTATAGACAGCGTGCAACACGTTGCTAGTTGTTGTCTTTGGGTCATGCGATGGCCAGTACAGTGGTTGCTCAACGCCATCTGTGCTTAATGGTGGCGAACTTGCCTGAACGGAACCGGAATGCTTTTCTCGGTGCACCGATCTCCCCGACGGGTCTTTTTGGAGAAGGTCCAGACACTTTTCAGGCACGATTTGAGAGCTCCAAGAAGCAGGCGGAATCGCTGAAGGGGTCAATGCCTAGAAAGTTCAGCAGACCGACGCAGTCGGGGGCACAGCCTGATTTTAGAGCGTCTTTTCGGCCGCGACCAGCTAAGAGGCTGGCTGCAGTAACAGCGCCGAGACCTGGTTGGGAGGCTGGGCGAAAGCACACACATCCTAAACAGCAGGCGGGGTCGCAAAAGAAGAGGCCGCCCCCAGCGAAAGGGAAATATTTCTCTGCAGGAAAGAAGGGGCAGTCGGATCCCTAGCTCGCAGATGAGGGAGAAAGGTCGGTCCAGGGGCAGCCGCTTTTCTCTCTCACCGAAAAAGGAAACCTGCAAGAGAGCGGGTTCAGCCTTAAATTTATCAATAAAGAAACTTTGTGTTCAGCATACAATGCCTCAAGTGTTGATTTTTCAGAACAATCAGAATGTTTTAGAACCACTAAATTCACAAAAAGGGGCGGGGGTTCCCTAGGCGATGACAGGGATCCTCGCTGTCAGCCTCGAGTGGTGGCGCGTATGCGCACTAACACCGTGGGTTCTTCGTACGATTCAGTGGGGTTATCGGCTATAGTTCCTTTCGCGCAGACGCGGGCTGTGCGTACATCTGACCAACTTTTTGTGTGTTTCGCAAAAACAGTTAGTGGGAAACCCCTGTCTAGACAACGTCTTTCACATTGGATTGTGGAGGCGATTGCAATTGCATACAAAAGTATGGGGTTAGCTCTGCCGGCAGGTGTACGCACGCATTCCACAAGAGGCATTGCAACGTCATGGGCGTTGTTTAGAGGGGTGTCTGTAGAGGACATTTGTGTGGCAGCCAGTTGGGTAGTTGTTCGGTTTTACCGACTTGATGTTACTGCTACGTCAGTTGCTCGGTCCGTGCTTACCGCAGGGACTTTAAGCCAGGGCCCATCGCTTCCTTGAAAACAGAAAAAAAGGGGATGAAAGGTGTGGCTTTGCTGGCATTTGTGTTCTAGTTCAACGACTTGCGGGGCGTGAATATATGTCCCATAGTCATGTGTTGTACCGAGTTGACCGACTGAATGGGAACGTTGAGTTATGCATATAACTACTGTTCCCAGAAGGAGGGAAACGAGGTACAACACCTCTGGGCCCCGCACAGTCGGGGCTCGGTGAAGAGCTGGACTGAACAAAGGGAATGACACATACGACTGCATTTATATGCTGTGGCGAGTGACCCCGCCCACGTTGTCATGCATCATTGGCCTTTCAGGCGTGAATAAAGGTGTCTTCAGAAGATGGCGCTAGAGCGTGATATCACATAGTCATGTGTTGTACCTCGTTTCCCTCCTTCTGGGAACAGTAGTTATATGCATAACTCAACGTTACTCTAGCATATGTAACCTGCTGCAAGACTCACTTAGAAATGCTTACCACTAATTTACAATACATGTAAAGTGTGAATTTACCAAGGAATTATGATTTCTGTTTAAAATGTTTGCACACAGGTTTTATGCACAAATGCACACGTGGTTGATGTCTGATGAATCAGACAGATACTGATGACACATTTTATATACAGTACATAGGAAATATAGGATATGTGCCATTGTAAAGTGAAATGACATTATACCAGAGCTTTACGTTGATTATTTTGCAGTCGGCTCTTATAATATGATTCATCCCTGCTGTATGGCTTCTTGCCTCCATTTATGTTTTATGCTTTATTTTTCCGTTAGAATAATAAATAGCCAGATCCAGAGGTGTGCTGAAATATGTCATGGTTCTCGCCAATGACATTATGCTTGAGTATCTTCTCAGCAGTCCTGGCCCGCTGTATTTGAATTTATGTAGGGCTGTAAAAGTGAAATTGATTTCCGATCAGGCAGAGGAGCTGGACTGGGTCTCATCCAGTCCCATTAGCTGTGCATCAGAGGAGACACGTGTAATTGCTGCCGATCACATATTAGAGTCAACCCTCAGCGACTGCTGACTGTGCGGAGACAGAAGCAGAGGTAACAAAGACGCCAAAACTCATTTAAAAGCTAATTTTGATGTTGTGTGGTGTGTTGCGAATGTAATCTAGCTCTGAGTATTGAAGACCCGGCAAAATTGGTCAAAAGCAAAGAGGTTCCATTTGTAGGATGTATTGGCCCCAAATTACTTAAACACTTAAAACACACTTAATATGGAAGCATTTTTCCAGAATTTTAAAAAAGGTAATTGTGTCTCAATTATTTTTTTTATTCTCTGGTGGAAATAATCTTCCATACCCTTCAAGCAAAGCACTTCACAAAAAGAAGTTAACGGTTCACTAACAGCACGCTAGCGGTTAAATAAAACTGCATGCGTCTAGAGGAAGAACATTGTAGTTGGAGCTACTCCTCTCTGTTTATGTCTATGATGATTCACGCAGGTTCTCAGCAGCGGTTGTCGTCTCACCCGGTCTAAAATATTCTGAATATAAACACTTATTATAGGCATACCGTAACCAACATGACAACCTGCTTGCACAGGGAGCGTGCCTTGTAACCATGGAGACATTTCTGAGAGACGATTCAGAAGATATTTGCTTTAGTGCAGATCCTGAACCGTATCTATTTGAACTGGAATACACTAAAGATTAGGTTGTCACGTCATGTTGATGGAAGTTAGCCTATTTTCAGGCACTGTGTAATATCATTGCACCGCAGTTCCTTGATTATTACGCAGGAATGAGAGTATAGTTCCTAGCCATATCGGCCTAGAAAATCACAACTTTTCATTTTCCGTCGGTCTTATTACACAATGTAACTACAGAAGAGTCAAGTTTTAAATAGGAAAAATATCGAAACTCTTTGGTCATTTTTTGAGCTGGATGCTAACGGTCTAATCAGATTCAATGATCTATGCTAAGCTATGCTGAAAGTGCTACCGCCAGACCCGGAGATCGGCTGAATGGATTTGAAAATGGTAAAACTCAAATTTTTAACTCTAGGCGAGTTGGAAAATGAGCCTATCAAAAATAATGCCATGTTCCTTTAAGCTTAAGCATGTGAGCACATTGCGTTTAAAAAAAAAAAATCACAGAGATTTTTTGTCTCCAAAGAAAATAAAGCATTAAACTTTAAAGTTAGTTCTCAGGTAAAACATAATTTGACCACTTTGGTCACTCTACAGGTGTTCCTATTCATGGAGGTCAATGCCAAATTCATGCATTGTGTGTGTCACGTCTGTTTCATGTTCATTCATGTTTGCATATTAGTCCAGCAGCCATATCACCCTGTAGCCCAAGACTGGTTTCCCACTGAAGCTAAGCAGGGCTGAGCCTGGTCAGTACCTGGATGGGAGACCTCCTGGGAAAACTAGGTTGCTGCCGGGAGAGGTGTTAGTGAGGCCAGCAGGGGGCGCTCACCCTGTGGTCTGTGTGTGTCCTAACACCCCAGTATAGTGATGGGGACACTGTACTGTAACAAGGACCGGCCTTCGGATGAGACGTTAAACCGAGGTCCTGACTCTCTGTGGTCATTAAAAATCTGTCCTTCGATAAAGAGTAGGGGTGTCACCCCAGCATCCTGGCCAAATTTGCCCATTGGCCCCTGTCCATCATGACCTCCTAATCATCCCCTTATCCTGATTGGCTTCATCACTCTGTCTCCTCTCCACCAATCAGCTGGTGTGTGGTGGGCGTTCTGGCGCAATATGGCTGCCGTTGCATCATCCAGGTGGATGCTGCACATTGGTGGTGGTTGAGGAGATTCCCGCCTTCTGTGTAAAGCGCTTTGAGTGCCTAGAAAAGTGCTATATAAATCTAACAAATTATAATTATTAAATAGTTCATTTTTATTATGTTGAGTCTTTTATTTTAAGTTCATGTCTATAGAGTCACGTGTTTCATGTCCTGTGATCTTCATGTGTCTTGTTTTCATTGGTTCATGTTCATTAGTTCAATCTTTTTATTGGTTGTTTTGGTCATGTGTTCCCCATAGTTTAGCATTTAGCCCTCATGTTAGCCATGTTTGTTGGGTGTGTATTATGTAAGTCATCCACCGCAAGATGAAGTAAAGACCCATGTGCAGTTTATTGAAGGAATGAAATGTGGCGATGACTTGACTTAACTTGATTTGACTTGAAAATGAGCATAAACATGAATGTGAAACAAAAGACATTACAATAAGGCGCTCAACAGACTTGTCTTGTGATTGCATGAAATATTAATCCTATCAGATCAGGTTCATACCCGAGTCTTCCACATGATCAACTGTAAGACTAATCATAATATTGTTGTTAACAGATGAAATCCAAAAGCACCAAAGCATAATCTCCAAAACACCCCATGTGACACCCCCATCAAAAACAGATTCACCTCAATGATTATTCCCGATTTGCTACTTACAAACCAAAGATTTATATCCCCAATTTTTTTCCTGACATTCTACAAATAGATTGTTCCGGGTGGGTCCCAACAGGCGCTCTGTGGGACATTTATAACACACAGTGTAATTCATCTCTGTTGAAACACTCGCTCAAGCCTCAAAAAAGCATTATTTTAGCTGTCATCTGCCTCCTTTCTGATCAATACCAGAAAAAAGACAGAGCATAAAAAGTTAGATTTGATGGAGAAAATTCACACTGCGGGTGGGTAATGTGGTGAAAGTGCTCACTTCCTCCGATCTATAATGAGTTTTTATGGTTTTCTGCGGATTTCCAAATCACTCATTTTGACTTTGAGTAGTGAAAACTGGTCTAGGGTCAGTTTATAAGGACAACCTCTTCAGCTCAACCAGGGCTGATTATCCCTGATGATTTATTGTTTTGTCAGCAGCTGTGTACGGGGTTTAACTAATATCTCATTTGAAGCAGATCAAATATACATTGTTGTTCAAAACACGACCAGATTAAAACATAGGAGAGCCAATAAATGATTTTGCCTGAGAAGAGAGCTTTGATGTAAAATAAATGAAAAAAAGTTTTTTACGTCCACTGAAAGTGATTATATTGTTTTGAGATTTCAGCTCTGGAAAATCAATATGTCTGACCTGTTTTAGTGACTTATTAAGCGTTTGGTTCATAAATAACCAGCTACAGTTATGTGAAATGACCAGGGCTGGACTGGGGCTAAAATTCGGCCCTGGACAAACCCAGCCCATCTGGCCCACGAGTTCCCCCTGAATGTTTTTGCTTTATATTCAAGTAAATAAATAAGGCAGCCGCTATTTGCACTAAGTGAAAATAACATGATGATAGATGATATTTACTAAATGGATGCCGCCTTAATGGGACAATAAAAGCCCTCCCTACACCTACCCCATAACTGTACCCAATAAATGCTTTTATTATTATTAAACATTTCGTTAGGCACTTTATTTCCACATTTAGAACATTTTCGTAATTTTTATTGAAAGTAAATGCATTTCTGGTGTGATTTGTGATGAGAAAAGAGAGAAGAAAAAACGTTGCAAAAAGCGGATTCGAACCCATTTCAATCGCGTGAAAGTCAAGATCCATTAGCCATACGCTTTACTGACTACGCCACTGAAGACATTGAAATCCAAATGCTTTTTTAAGGGTGCTTTCACATCTCTAGTTCGGTTCATTTGGTCCGAAACAAGGGCAAACAATTATACATTGCAGCATTTTTCAGCTTTTTTGGTTCCTTTTCACACCACACTGATTGATTTGGTCCGAACCAGTTGAAACTAACCAAAATGCAGTCACATGACAACATCCACATCACTCATTGGCCATGGCGTATTTCCTAAACTGCTTTTCGATTGGTCAGAATTTACGTGCAGGAAAATTTTATGAAGTGCATCCCGCACTTGGATGTACTGCTGGTGGAGCTTCTTTGCCTTAACCCGGCACTGTTCCACAGATCTATCAAACCCCCTTTCTCTGAGTTGTTTGCTAAACAATGAGAATAACTTTTTTCAAAAGTTGGGACCTAATATGGTCATCAGACCAAATTTCTATGAGACTCCGCACCTCCTCACTACTCCAAGTTTGTCCGCGAGCTGCCATGCTAAAGTGCAAACTGTCAACAAACAAACCCCTCTTCAGGAGGTCTCGGTACGCTTGTTTTGTCTGCTTTTGGTGCGCATCCGAGTGCGATTGCTGCTTTCACACCTGACCAAACGAACCGCATCAAAGGGAAAAACGAACTCTAGTATGATTCAACCGAACTAAATGAGGCAGGTGTGAAAGCACCCTAAATCTTGTTTGGTCCAACCAGGCATTGTTAGGCGGAGCTAGTGCAAATAGCTCTTGCCAACAGGGCACGCTATTTGCACTTGGTGTGAATAGACACTCCAAATAAATAAAAAAATTTTGTGGCCTACTGGTTTACCTTGTCGTGTATTTACATGGTCGCAGCTGTTTTCAGCTAGTTTTTCAGCTTTCTCCCATATGACACGACTGTATAAAACAAAATTCGGAGTCAAAGTGCCGTTCATCACTTCATAGAGCAGCAGAAATGCAGTGCACGTTCGTCAGAGGCAGCGCTGTGCGGAAATTTGCTTTTTGCAGTTTCCCATGCGCTCAAAAAAAGAAAAGAAGAAAAATCAGTGCCTAATATGGACGAGGGAAGGTCTCTCTCACTTTGGCCTGTCAATTTAGAAGACAAACCAATGGGCCGCTGTCCCTGCATGATGGGCCAGTCCGTGACAAAAAAATATATAAATAACCTTGTAGGCTATCGTCCCCAAAGTGTGTCGGCCCACCAGGAAAATGCCTGGTATGCCAGATTACCAGTACAGCCCTGGAAATGACTATTCTGATAGCTAAACTGACAAATATTTTGTGTCTTTTGAAAGCTCTCACAAAACTCTCTGTGGATGCTTTTAAAAATATGCAAGCAATTTTTTAACAAAATTTGTCCTTAAATATTAAAATGTTTGGTTTCACACAACTTCAAACGCTAGCACTTGATCTGGATATTTAAAAAGGGTCTAAACTACAACTTTATGTCATGTCAAAGGCAAAATTATCTCTAATTCTTTTGGACTTTCTATACATCAGAAACTTCTTTGAAAAAATGCATCACTGTTTCTACAGAAATATTAAGCAGCAACATGTTCAACATTGATATATATTTCTTGAGCAGCAAATCAGCATATTCAAATGATTTCTGAAGTTGACTGAAGAATGGAGTACACTGCAAGTTTTTGATGAGTAAGATTTTATGTTTTTAGAAGAAGTCTCTTATGCTCAAGGCTGGATTAATTTTTATTAACCCCTTTAGTGTCAAGGATCGCCGACGTTCAACATTCACATCACACACTTTCTTCATCTGGACAAACTGAGTATCAGTACAAAGATTAACACTCCAGCTTCGATATTTGACCCCTGTTTATGCTAAAACTGGGTTGAAGTGAAATTATTTTTTTTTATTTTAATTAAGTAGGGCAAAATATAATAAAATAATATAAAAAAATAATCTGTAATAAACAATATTTTGAATGGAATATCAACAAGAATGAAAAGCCAGTCAGGTCTTCTCCGTTTTATTTGTGGTCACATATATGCAAACTGCATCCGTTCGGGCTCTTCTGCTGGGTACACACCAAAAGATAATCGGGCTGATTTTGGGATTTCCCCCCTTCCGACAATCCTAGCTTTGTCCCGATTATCTTGATGGTTCTTAAGATTATCTTATCAGATTTTCCTGTGGTGTGAAGTGTGTTAAGAGTGTCCGAACCTGCACGGAAGAACGTCGGAGCCGTCCCGATCACGAATTGTAAATATTCAACATGTTGAATATTTACGATCAGAAATCCTGATGTGTGGGGGGAACCCCGAGGACAAACGCGCGCACACTCACGTGAAATTAAATAATATTCAATCCGAAAGCACGCTGAGAGATGAAATATTCATGAACTGACTAGAACTCCGACTATAAAAACAATTATTTAAAGTTTATTTAATAAGGAAATTTCAAAGAGAATAATATATATTTTCCAAGAGACACCTGAGGACAACAATTATTAAAAAAAACATAGCAGTGGGATTTTTTTTTTAACCATTACTCACCTCTAGCTCACTCTGTAACATTAGTGTTTCCCACACATAGACTAATTAGTGGCGGTGCGCCACAGAATCAACCGGCCGCCACATATTGCTCGTTTTTATTCATTAACTTTTTAACGCTATTTAAAACACGCAGCATATTCTTCATTTCCTTTCCCTGCTCTCTCTCTCTCCATCTCTCTGTCACTCATGCGTCTCTCTCTCTTTCTCTCAACCCTGCTTTTGAAATGAAACTTGAAAGTCTAAGCTTCTAAATTGAATACGAAATTCAAACAATACATATAGCGTTTTGGCGCTAATGTGGCATAAAAGTTAAAGCCAGAGACGTGGAAAAACAGAGTTGCGACATGCTCTCATCTCCCGGCGGCGCGCACACTCACGTACGTGGTTCACGGAGCGCTCAATAGTTCCACACAAAGCTGCGCTGATACATTTGAATGCACAACAGCTTCATATCACTATACAGGTGTTTGCAGCAAGTTTTGGTAAACAGTACAGCGTAGTTTGCATTGATTATTACATCAACTACTTTTACAGTATCATTTTATTATGGAGAGTGATGATATACGCAACATTGTTACATTAATGTTAATGTTTTTCTTGTATTTAGCCCTCAGGTATTCCTAATTGGTCACACTCATACTCATTGGTGATCAAATGTGACTATACACCTTTTTACATTATTTTTCAATTAAATAAATGTTCTATATTTTAGTTTAATAATATTTATTGAATATTTTGAGGATATCTTTTGGTACTATATAGGCCTACTATTTGTGCAATAATTATGGTCAATTAATGACCATTTAAAATATATATATATTTTTTTATTATTTATATTACAATTAGTGTAGTAATTAAGGTTAAAATAGAGAATTCCAATGCAAAGAGGCAAATTAGAGTCATTTTGTGGCTGGAAAAATTATTTTTTATTAGTAATGTCATTACCCACCAGGTGGATGAATGGCTCTTTAATACATATACATGTATCTAGTCTGGTTGCTCAAAGTATTGCAGATCATAACTGCTTACTTATTTTTAGGTTTTGCATTTAAATACACATTTATGATCAAACACTAGATTTCATTAAATGTGAAATTTTAAAACGTTAACAATTTACATCCTAATATTTTTTAATGATAGGCTACTTATATAAGCACACACAAGTGAATATTAATGAATGCAAGCAAATATAATTTACCCAAGAAAAGTTTAAAATAGTGCTAAAAAGGCAAACTTTCCTTATATGTACCAGTAGGCTATATGAATTGATATTGAATCAAGATCGAAATCGATATTTGTGCCAATCACCGCCATGCTTATTCTGAAGTCTCGCAAGATTTTGCGAGATTTCCTGTGTTTACAGTCGGGACTGTGGTTGAAAATCTGTTTGTGTGTCACTATAGGAGCAAAACGGTTAAATCTAGGATTATTTGTCCTCATGTGTGTGGTCTATCACATTTTGAAAATCTTATAAGATGTAAAAAATCTTTTGGTTTGTACCCAGCATTAGTCCAAAAGTGCGCATATTTGGACAAATATAGATTTATTATCACATGTTTGCAAAAATATTTCGTCATACAGAATACCATTTCTATTAATTTCTCATTGAATTATGAAGATCTGAATGACGAGCTCTGTGTCTGATTCTTCCTGCTGGACGTCACTTATGATCATAGATATACATAATAAAGGCTAATGCTAATAAAGGCATCCAGAATTATAGCCACGTCAATAACGTTTTTAAGAAACCAAACCATTTGTAAATCCGTCGAGATTTCAGCGAGATAAGAGTATTTGTGTTCGTGCAGATCACTCACCTTACATCAGGTACCACAGAGCCCCCCCAGAAAGCTTGCCTGTGACAAGATGGCCGTCGGTGATGACGTTAGCGACTCCGCCGTAAGACATCTAGCCTTTATTATGTATATCTATGACTCATGATGATCTCAGAGCTCTCTCATTCACTGTACAGCTGTCAATCATCTTACGTGACTCAACGTGATCATAATCCTGCCCCTTCTGGTCATGCTGTTCAGTGCACTTCCTCATTCTCATCTCTCTGTTGTAAACATTGCCAGAACACGTAAAACAAGAAGCTAATAAAAGCATGATTACGATTGCAAATGGTTTGTGTGTGATTTGCATGCAATTTGGTGTATTTTCATATGAATAAAGAATGTTTCCAGTATACATGCTAAGCAGGTGTAGCGATTAGCTCCATAAAAAATGCTAAATATAACATTTTAACATAATTGAAACCCACATTATATCGCCATCGGAAGTAAATACAAACACTCGCTGGCTGTTTTAAAGTGAGTTTGCAGTTAAAGTGTAATATTAATCTTTTATATTGTGTTATGTAGCTTGATGCTAACTGTAGCTCTAATGCATCTGTCACCAGGAGCTATATTCTATTTCACGATATATTTCACAAACCAAGAACATGCTCTTTTTTTGTTTGTTTGTTTGCTAGAAAGACTTCAGATAATAGGTTTTAATGTAATGAAGCATGACCACACTTGTGGCTTCACTTTAGTCGTGGTTATAAGTTGTTATACTACATTCACATAATATTTGTATACATTTAAAAATATATTCTTAATATTTTGTGCTTTTGTTTTAATGTTTGAGCCTAAATATCTCCATATTAATAACATTCTGAGTAATTCTGAGTCTTGAACTGTAAACTCTCAAGTGTTGGCTTTCTAGATATATGTTAGTTATGTGTCTATTCAGAATGACTTATGAGCAGCAACAATTTTATTTTGGGTATGACATTTGGGGGTGACAGGCAAGGGGAAAAAACAGTAGTATTGTGAAATATTATTAAAATGTAAAATAGCTGTTTTCCATTTGGATACATTTTAAAATGTAAATTATTTCTGTGACGCAAAGCTGGATTTTTTAGCAGCATCACTACAGTCTTCAGTGTCACATGATCCTTCAGAAATTCTAAAATGGATATCACAATTCCATTTTAAAATACATTCAAACAGAAAACAGCTATTTTAAATCTTAACATTATTTCACAATGTTACTGTTTTTACTGCATTTTCAACAAAAAAATGCAGACTTGGTGAGTATAAGAGACTTCTTTCAAAATTATTAAAATTCATACAGATCCCAAATGATTGTGAATGGTTGTCTGTAATGTAATTTAATAATTAGAACTGTGAGCTAATTTCAGTATATTTTAACAGTGAGAATCTATTGTTGCCACCTATGGCTTTCCTTCTTTATGCTCCACAGAGGTTTGTGTAAAATGTTTTTTTGTTACCTTCCAGGAACTGTTGAAGGAACAGTATTTTTGTGACATATATATGCCCATGTCTGATAAACAAACTTTTTTTTGACTGGATATCGTTAGCCATTGCAGATCAGTTTGTTGTTACTCTCTCTCCATTCGGACAGCAGACTCCTCCGTGTGTTTGTGTTGACTGGTTTGATCAAAAGTCCATCAATAGTTCCTCTGTCCTTGTGGCACTGGCTGCCTCATTTATAATCTCATAACAGATGCTCCGAGGGATTCATCCTTACAGGAGCAGGAGCTTCATGCATCAGTTCTTCCTGCCCGCATTCACAATGAAGAGGAAGTCATGGTCAGCCAGACACAACACTCTACATGTAAAACATCAACTTGCCGAGGGAAGTCAAAGAAAAAATCTGTGCAGTTTTGGAGGAGGGATGAAGTTTCAGCATTCAGGCGTTGTGTAAAAAAATATGCCATAGGGGGACTATGTTGGCAAACTAAAGAAATATGTGACATTAAAGCCTAATGGAACTCAAAGTAAAACCAAATGTTGGGTTTTATGAGGTGCATATTTTGGGAAAGCTGCTACACTGGGGTAAAAATGTGTGGGGTCTTGCATATGTGGATTTTACTACATATAGATGACATTGTTACTCAACATCGTTTTGTTTATGAACACAAAATATATATTTTTTAAATGCCTTTGTGTGTGTTAGTGGCTCAGGTATACTCTTTGTTATGAGAACAAAATGTCTGCAGAAAGATGGCAATATCAGAAATATTTGAGGTAAACATCTTATAAATCAGACTAAGTGATGTTTTTTGAAAATGTAAAGTTGTCAGCGATTGGTATGTATAGCGGATAAAATATATACAGTATAAAAATCATTATGCCTATGGAATTTCCCCATAAAACTTGGAAACCCAACAATATACACTATATTGCCAAAAGTTTTGGGACGTCTGCCTTTACATGCACATGAACTTTAATGACATCCCATTCTTAATCCGTAGGGTTTAATATGGAGTTGCCCCACCCTTTGCAGCTATACCAGCTTCAACTCTACTGGGAAGGCTTTCCACAATGTTTAGGAGTGTGTTTATGGGAATTTTTGACCATTCTTCTAAAAGCGCATTGCTGAGGTCAGGCACTGATGTTGGACGAGAAGGCCTGGCTCGCCTGGTTCTCCTGGCAACCGCCAAACTCAGACTCGTCCATCAGATTGCCAGACAGAGAAGCGTGATTGGTCACTCCAGACAACACGTCTCCACTGCTCTATGGCGGCATGCTTTACACCACTGCATCTGACACTTTGCAATGCACTTGGTGAATTAAGGCTTGGATGCAGCTGATTGGCCATGGAAACCCATTCCATGAAGCACTCTACGCACTGTTCTTGAGCTAATCTGAAGGCCACATGAATTTTGGAGGTCTGTAGCTATTGACTCTGCAGAAAGTTGGCGACTTCTGCGCACTGTGCACCTCAGCATGCGCTGACCCCGCTCTGTGAATTTATGTGGCCTACCACTTCGTGGATGAGTTGCTGTTGTTCCCAATTGCTAACACTTTGTTATAATACCACTAACAGTTGACCGTGGAATGTTTAGTTGTATGGAAATTTCACGAATTGACTTATTGCACAGGTGGTAACCTATCACGGTACCACACTTGAATTCACTGAGCGACCCCATTGTTTCACAAATGTTTGTAGAAGCGTCTGCATGCCTAGGTGCTTGATTTTATTCACCTGTGGCCATGGAAGTGAACACCTGAATTCAATTATTTCGAGAGGTGTACTGCAATACTTTTGGCAATATAATGTATGTTTGTAGGCCTATTTGTGTGTGTGTGTGTATTGGACCTCACTGCCATTCAATGAATGCACAAAAATAGTTGAAAGAAAGTCATACAGGGTTGGAACAACATACAGGTGATGATAATGAATGATGACAGTATTTTCATTTTTGGGTGAACGATCCCTTTAAATGTAGTATTGTTGGTATGTATTTAAACTACCGTTCAAAGGGTTTTTGAAAGAAGTCTCTTATGCTAACCAATTAAAGCTGAATTTATTTGAACAAAAGTCTAGTAAAAACAGTAAAATATTATCACAATTCAAAATAACTTATTTCTACTTTATTATATTTTAGAATGTAATTTATTCCTGTGATGTCAAAGCTGAATTTTCAGCATCATTCAGTGTCACATGATCCTTCAGAAATCATTCTAAATCATTCTCAAGAAACATTTACTATGATCAATGTTGAAAATTATAACATGGTTTTGTTCAGATGTTACCACCACATGGAGCACTTTTCGCTGTGCACACACAAAGTAAAGGTACAGTGTGAGGAAAACACTCAGCAGGTGCAGACAGTTCAGCAGAGATCTCCAGCAGTCTTCCAGCACTTTATCCACACTGACCGCAAAGAACTTGTGTCTGAGAGAGAGAAGCGGACAGAGCCTGCATACTCATTAGCTGAGCATGCTGGGATGCCTGTTTATGTCACAGTGGTCGTGATGTTTCCCTGAAGTTTATTCACAACACCTACGGAAACAGGAGAACCTAAAAGATAGAGGATGGAAAGGCAAGAAGTGCAGATGATCTTGTGTGCACTGTGCAGTCGTGTCTTTCACTGAGAATGATGCAACATTGCAGCCAGAAACATACTTTGTGGAAGTGTGATGGCCGACAATGTGGCCACACAGCAAGGCGGTAACTAAACCACACACACAGACATGCATCCTTCTCTTTCATTTGTTTACATGTTATTTTGGTTGTCTTTTAGTATATTTCATAATTAAACATTTTAGTTGCAGATCACCTTATATATATATTTTCATAATAAAGACAGACACAGCTTTGGTTCACTTTCACCACTTTATTCCTAATTTACACTTTTACCATACATGACTAGTTTGGGTGCACACTTTCTAGATATGAGTGGTATATTGTGTTAACAGTTATTTCTTTTGAGTTTAAGTTACCTACGTGTGGAATGCGGAGGTTTGATGCTGTCTGGGCAAAGCGCTGCTCTTCCTGCTCTTCCTGCTCTTCCTGCTCTTCCTGCTCTTCCTGCTCTTCCTGCTCTTCCTGCTCTTCCTGCTCTTCCTGCTCTTCCTGCTCTTCCTGCTCTTCCTGCTCTTCCTGCTCTTCCTGCTCTTCCTGCTCTTCCTGCTCTTCCTGCTCTTCCTCCTCTTCTTCTGTAATTTAAAGCGCTGCACTTCAGTGGAGGTCCGTTCTAATAAAGAACCGCATGGCGCCAGTAGCCGCCATTTTGTTCCAGTGGTTGAGGCCATGTTGCAGATTAGCTGGGGGGATGTAGGGTTGTGTGTTTATTTGTTTGTTTTTGTTAATTATAATTGTTTGTGTATATAACTAATTTGTTTATGACCCATTTCTTTATTTTTTGTGAATGAATTATGGTATTCATTCTAACTGTGTTTAATTGGTGTTTGTCGTTCCCGGTGTGCGTAATGGACTAGTCCTTTGTGTATATAAGTTTTCCCATGTGTGGCATTTGGGAGGCCATGTTTTCTTTGTTTGGTTTGTTGGTTTGATTATTGTTCAGTTTTTGATTCTCTTTAGTTTACCTTTGTTTATGGGCCCAGACCTGACTTTATGTTCATTCAGTTTTCCAAGTTATTTAATTTGTCACTTTGTTTGGCATTTAATAAATTAGTTTTTGGTTGGAAATCCTGTATTCTTTGCCCTTGACTGCTTGGTCCCTCACAGGAAGTTTGCAATCATGCTATCCAGTTACATACTTGTAGTTTGGCGCTAACAGATTGTAATACTTTTAATGATTTATAATAATTTTTTTATATATAGCTCAAATAACACATTTTGCATGGAAAAACAAATACAAGCTTTAATATTCTGTTTTTAAATCCATTATCAAAAAATATATTTAAAAAATGCAGGGCAGAGGCATTGAAACACACCCTTTATAAGAGCTTGGGGTTTATGCAGACTACATTTTTTGAGAAGCATACATCACCAGAGAGAAGTTTGTCATTTTACTGAAAACCCATTAAAAAAAAAATGCATTACTCATTCACAATAATACAAATAAGATGCATTTTTTTTAAAAATGGTAGATTTTAATTTCATGGGTACACGATTTGTGTTAGTTTATACAAAACTATGAGCAATCTTAATTGGGACTACCCCTTTAACTTGTTTCAAGTGTTATTTGTCACGTACACACTGTGTAAAAAATAATAAAATGTTTTGTCTATGCCTCACTGCACATCCTAATTTTGCGGAGTTAGACGCATTCCTGGGTCAACATATTTTGTTGGTTCTGGAACAACATTCCTGTCTGAAAATTTTGTCATTCCCCTGCCTCTAAACCTAACCCTATCCATAAATTATCCCTAAAATCAGAGGGAAATGCTAGATATATATATAAATAACACTGATGTAGAAGCACCTAACCCTGATTATAAGCGTAAACTTGACTTTAACTGTGTATTTGCCCCTTAAATCTGATCGGTTGATTGAAATGTTGTTCCACGATCAGCAAAGACATGTTGTAGGACATCAGGTTCTGCATACATCACCACAAATGCATTTTTATAAATAAAAAGTAAGAAGAAAATACATGTAAACTATTTATATAGACGATAAATAAGTGTTAAATAAATAAATGATAAATAGACGATAAATAAGAGTCCCCCTGTAGTCAATAATTTTATCCCTTAAAACTCATCTTTGATCCCCAAAATTGCATATTTACATTTTTTTCCCTTTTAAAATAATTTCTTCATGCCTTAAAAATAGCTTGAATGTCACTCTACATGCTCGCTTCATTTCATATACGCGAATTCATGAATATGTAAAATAGTTCATCATAACATCATAATATACATCATAAATCACCCGCTATAATGTAAACTTATATCAACAGAAAAAAATACCGGAATGGCTTCTATTGAGACTCCCCTGCTTCAGAGTGGTCATAGTAATGATATGCTAAAGCCCGCCCACACGTCGATGGGATTGGTTAGGTAGTTTGTGACATCAGAAACACCAGTGTTCATTTTCCAAGTTTTGTTCACTGGACTTTTAAGGAGAAAATACTCACCAATGGTGTTGACTTATGAATTTTAACATAGTTTGTCTGAAACCACACACACACATACGCACGCACGCACGCACGCACACCACACACACACACACACACACACACACACACACACACACACACACACACACACACACACACACACACACACACACACACACACACACACACACACACACACACACACACACACACACACACACACACACACACAAACTTGATTTTCTTTCAAATAAGGAGAACAATCAAAAATAAACATGCCATGTTAAGAAACATTACAAAATGCATAAGCAATATCTCAATGGTGTAACTTTTAAAAGTGCAGTGTGTAGTATTTATGAGGATCTATTGACAGAAATGAAATACACAAATATGTTTTCAGTGGTGTATAAATACCTTACATAATGTACTGTTATGTTTTTATTACCTTAGAATGAGCCATTTCTATCTACATACACAGCGGGTCTCCTCACGGTGAAGTCGCCATTTTGCGCCGCAATGTTTCTACAGTAGCCCTAAACGGACAAACTTCTCTACAGAGCGCTAGTCACTCTCTGCTCACTCCGATGACGACTTTTTTTGTCCTGTGTCAGCCACCGTTCTCTATGTGCCGAGGGATCATGTGACAATAAAGACGACTGGAGAAACGGCTGCTGAAAATTTCAGCTTTGCCATCACAGGAATAAATACCATTTTAAAATATATTCATATAGATAACACTTATTTTAAATTGTAATAATATTTCACAATAGTACAGTTTTTACAGTATTTTTTAAATCAAATAAATGCCTTGTAAGCATAAAAGACTTATTTCATTCAAAAACTGAATTCATAGTCTAGAACATCATAATACCAGGTAACACACATATTGAAAAGCCAAGTGACATGGAAAAGAATAAGGAAATAAATAAGTAAAGAAAGTTTACTGCAGCTACTCTTGCAGCATTAATAATCAACCAGCTTGTAAGCTAGGATGGTGAAAGCATCCACACACACAACCTGCCAACACCTCTCCCAGCTGGAGTACAGGTCTCTGTGGAACAGTCATATCAGAGTGTCTACAGAGTACACATCTGTGTGAAGACATATGGGCGAGACCTGCGAGCGCACACACACATACACACACCGAACCACAGGCACCTGGGCTCCCTCTACACCATAATTACATTTACTACTCTATTTATGGGCACTGCAGCACACACACCGGGTGATCAGAGACATCACTTCCGGCTCCTCGTTTTATAGAGACAGATGCAGATGTGCTCAGCTGGATGGGACATGATGATGGCCTCAGAGGACTGACTAATATCAACACTCCCGTTGAGTGTTCAGAAATATCTGATTAAATATCCCCTCAACCCTTAATGTATGATTCAGTCAAGCTATGCGATTCCTTCCTTCCTTGTGTGTGTGTTTGTGTGTATTTGTTTAGCTCAAGCTGTGGTACAAGATATGATGAAAATGAATAATAAAAACATTCCTCTGCAAATTGTTGACTGTTCACAAGCAGTGCATTTCGAGATATTTGCATTTATATGTTTGGCAGATGCTTTTATTCAAAGCAATTTTGTACATTCAAGGGGATCGAGGCTTGGCGCCCGACCACAGGAAGTAAAGGTATTATTCAGTTTGGCCCAAAAGAGCAATCTCCAAATTGGTCCTCAAATCTAAAAGTGTTGAAATAATAGCATTGTTCACTGCTTAATCACTTACCTTGTCTGAAACTTTCGGTGGGTAAGTGCATAGTTACACCAGTCGGTGGCGACTAGTGATTTGCTACGTCCGAAATCGCATACTGTATAGTTCATACTACACTTTGTTTCAAACTTAGGGGAGAGCGGGGCACAACCTAACGCGGGGTTAGTTGTAACACACATGGTTTAACACTTCCCACACATGCCAGGATGATAAAACCTAGTGTATTTACTAGTTGCCATATCAACATTATTTAGAGAAAAAATTACGCCAAAATCCTTTTACATCCTTCCATCCATCCATCCATCCATCCATTATCTTTCGCTTATCCGGGCTCGGGTCGCAGGGGCAACAGTCTAAGCAGAGACTTCCCTCTCCCTAGCCACTTCCTCCAGCTCTTCCGGGGGGACCCTGAGGCGTTCCCAGGCCAGCCGGGAGACATAATCCCTCCAGCGTGTCCTAGGTCTTCCCCGGGGCCTCCTCCCGGTGGGACGTGCCTGGAACACCTCACTGGGAAGGCGTCCAGGAGGCATCCGATATAGATGCCCGAGCCACCTCAGCTGGCTCCTCTCGATGTGGAGGAGCAACGGCTCTACTCTGAGCTCCTCCCGAGTGACTGAGCTCCTCACCCTATCTCTAAGGGAGCGCCCAGCCACCCTACGGAGAAAACTAATTTCAGCCGCCTGTATCCGGGATCTTGTCCTTTCGGGCATGACCCACAGCTCATGACCATAGGTGAGAGTAGGAACGTAGATTGACTTCTTCACCACAACAGACCGGTACATCGACCGCATTATGCAGACACTGTCTGTCAATCTCCCGTTCCATCCTTCCCTCACTCGTGAACAAGACCCCGAGATACCTGAACTCCTCCACCTGAGGCAGGAACTCTCCACTAACCTGAAGTGGGCAATCCACCTTTTTCGAATGAGAACCATGGCCACGGACTTGGAGGTGCTGATTCTCATCCCCGCCGCTTCACACTCGGCCGCAAACCGTCCCAGTGCACGCTGAAGGTCCTGGTTTGAGCAGCGACGAAATCGTATGATCCCCAAACCGGACGCTCTCCGGCCCTTGGCTGCACCTAGAAATTCTGTCCATAAAAATTATGAACAGAACCGGTGACAAAGGGCAGCCCTGCCGTAGTCCAACATGCACCGGGAACAGGTCTGGACTTACTGCCGGCAATGCGAACCAAGCTCCTGCTCCGGTCGTACAGGGACTAAACAGCCCTATGTCGCCCAATCCACTAAGCACCGACCCCTTACGATCCCTCCTGCAGGTGGTGAGCCCACAGGAGGGAGATCAATTAGCATTATTATTATTATTATTTTTTAAATAAGACAAATCTGATATTATTTGAATCTTATATCTGTTATTTAACAGTTGATATAGTTCTTTAATTCTGATCTAACCAGCAGAAGACACAAGCCGGAATTAAATCCCAGTTGTGCAGATGGGGTGTGTTGTAACACTGCGTTACAATGAGCCCATATTAGAACTATGATATTATATTCTATACTTTTATTAATTCTATTGAGAAACCATGAGAAAAAGGTGAATAAAGACTGAGAGTCAATGTTCAGAAATTATTAATTATTATTATGTTTTGAACTATGCTGTATAGCTGTATTTAGCGGTGTGTTTGTTGTCAAACTCAAAAATGTGTACATTTTTAATGATTAAAAAATGCTATAATTTTATTTAAAAAAGTTAATTATTGTATTTTATTTGCTAAATATTTTAGTTTGTCTTGGATATTTTTTTTATTATGTCAGGTAACATTTTAAAGGGATAGCTCACCCAAAAATGTACATTCTGTCATCATTTACTCAGCCTCAAGTTGTTCCAAACCTGTATGAGTTTCTTTGTTCTGCTGAACACAAAAGAAGAGATTTTGAAGAATGTTTGTAACCAAACAGATAGAGCAACCATTGACTATACCATAGTATTTTTTTCCCTACTATGGTAGTCAGTGGTTACTGCTTGGTTACAAACATTCTTCAAAATATCTTCTTTTGTGTTCAGCAGAACAAAGAAACTCATAGAGGTTTGGACCAACTTGAGGGTGAGTAAATGATGACAGAATTACAATTTTTGGGTGAACTATCCCTTTAAGCTGTCATTTGGTCATGTTACATTGTGCCCCTCACATGTTACAATGTACCCCACATACGGGGCATGTTGTCACATTTCACTTCCATTCTCTCGGGGTAAATCAATATAAAAGTATACACTGTATTAATGAAACAAAACCATATCATTGAACTAGAGGTGTGAAAGTAATGTGGGAAAAAATAAATACTCTGAAACCCATGTGGATTTACACAAACTGAGACAGTCAAAAAGAGTTATTTGTGCCCCGCTCTCCCCTATTCCACAAATTATTTTTCTTTATACTGCGCTGGTGGGTTTCTTTCAAAGACCTCCAAGATGGCCAGTCAAGGGGCTGATTATATATTTTGACCAGAGGAAATATAATCAAAATATGTCACTCACACAGCTTCTGCACTCACATACATATCAATTAGCTCAACAAATTGCTGTGACTAGGTGGTAAGTTCACATATGATCAAACATACCTGTTTGAGAACCAGTGATTTAGTTTTCTCTCTGCAAGGGCGCTTATGGTGAAAATGTTCAAAATGACAGAAGCTACTTGGCAAATACCTTTCATCCAAAGCAGCTTACAGTACACTTATTACAGGAAACGGTCCCCTTTGGGCAAACCTAGAATTAAGCACTTTGCTCAAGGGCACAGTGGTGATGTGGGATTTAAGGAGCTCTTCAGTTCATGGATCACCTCTTCTGGAGTTTGCAAGCTCAGATCTTAAACCACTACTCAAATCCACAAACTAAGCTTGATTTGCTTTTGAGACACTCATCACTAACCTTCGCTCTTTTTCTGTTTACTCAAAATTACTGCCGTCACTTTACAAAACCCCACAGTGGCCATATAGTGTCCAGTTGTCTGCACTCTCTAATGTATGTCTCGCAGCTGCCAAACTACATTAGAGAAATGAGGCTTGTAGTCCTTTCATTAGACCAGTGCTGGAGAGGAAGAAAAATGTGTAACGCTGGACTTTCCATAGACATAATGATTTTTATATTCTATCCCCTAACCCTAAACCTACCCATCACAGAAAACCTGAATTTTTACATTTTCAAAAAGCATAATTTAATATGATTTATAAGCTGATTTCCTCACGGGGACAAAAAAAATGTGGATTTCAGATATTGCCATCTACGTAGGGTTTACCTGGACCACACACAAACACACACACACACACACACACACAAATGGTTTGGAAACATTCAAGTAGAAGCTTAATGATCACCTATAGCCTGCATAAGTTATATCTCTTCAACCGTGCAGCTAACTTAAAATACAAATTCATTTTAATTTAAAGCTTTATATTTTAATCAAACTGAAATATTACTCCCTTCAAGGCATTTGCACAGAGTTCTGAATCTTAGAAGAACACCTCTTCTATTGTATTAATAGTAATTATGTCCAAAATTAAGATTAAGTGATTGGATTTAAAATCCATAGTGTATTTAGATGTTATGAAATAATATAATTTGCAAGCATGCAAGCAATTGTTACCAACCGTCTCCAAAATTGCAAATGTTGTGGCTTGTCAAGTCGTGATTCACCGCTCTTGGCTGCAGGAGTGGGGTTTGCACTTAGTGAGGACACATTAAAGTGGACAGGAAAAATACTGCATTTCGGGGGTGTTGTTATTTACACCCAAATGAATTCACAGGTGTAAATCAGGGCAGCTGGCCTTATAGGCCAAAATAGAAATACAACTGGTTGGGCGACAAACACAGTGTTTAATATCAAAGCTGCAGCGGTGGAAAAGTCTGATTTTATTTACAACAAACCAAGAACACCTGAACACCTTTTGGATATTTTGTACTCCTGATGATGCACTAGAAATATCGAGTGCCTTCGCTATTAGATGTCAATTACTAGCCATTTCATTTGTAAATATTTACTTTGGTAACTATTACATTTCATGATGTAATCCTTTTTTACATGCATCATTTTCCGTTTGCACACTACAAGTAGTTCATAGAAAGACTAGGCATTGTGACACATCTCCAGCACACAGCTTGCTTTTGGCTTCAGGGCAACCCAAAATTGTAATTGCTCTTAGTATTTCATATGGCTTTTTGTTTGTAATGTGCACTGACACCGTTTTCTTCTGGTCTGTGACACAAAGGGAGAAAAGGCAAAAGAGAAAAAGATGATGAAATATTCATTTCTTTTAGTCCCTCTGTTAAAAATGCAATGTGTTCCCTTGTGTTTGAGACATTGGTTCTGATAGATTTTGTATGTAAATCTTCTAGGCCAGTTCCTGTTTGTAAAATGAGCACCATTTGTCTTTAATGGCCCTTGGAGCCCATGAGTGATTGGATTAGCATCTATGCATTTGAATGTCACTGTTATGCTGATTGGATCAGTATCGATGGCAGGAACGTTTGGGGTGTGTAAGAACGATCTCCTGTGGGAGGTCCTAACAGTTTCCCTTTGTCTGAAGCCCTTTGTCTTCCCTGTATAAAGTTCTGTCTCAGAACACAGAACGGTGGGTTAAGATTGTTGAAGGGCGGCATGATAACATCGATGCTGAAAGACTGCTACACTACAAACCTTCAATAAAATCTTCTCCCCACAAGAACTCTGGTCAAGCTTACTTATTTTATGTATTGGAGAAATCTAATACATTGGCGAGCCACCCAAACGACTGCTCGGCCAAATATACCAAAATCTAACAATTTGGCGAGCCAGCCAGGAGAGACTGACAAGAAGAGAACTCACCAGCTGCAACAAGAAACTGAATCCAGATTGAAACTTCAAGCACAAAGATCTGCTTTCCAGACTGCATCTTGTGGAATCCAGAGTGAAACTTCCAGCTGAACAAAGATTTCCAGACTGAATCTTTCTCAAATATCCTAATTTGGTGAGTGAAACTTATCAGCTCTCTAAAAGAACCACTTCTGAAAAGAATAAATAAGTAGACCAGTAAAGATTTGTAGTGTAGTCACACATACTGTGTATTGTTGAGAATTTTAAGCTTGGGCCTTTTTCATGAGTCTGTAGGAACCCATTAAATGATTTAGTTCTGAGGGGCTATTGTGGTGGGTTCGAG
Source organism: Gobio gobio (assembly GCF_949357685.1). Taxonomy (NCBI): domain Eukaryota; kingdom Metazoa; phylum Chordata; class Actinopteri; order Cypriniformes; family Gobionidae; genus Gobio; species Gobio gobio. The sequence goes on along the minus strand of NC_137099.1, from coordinate 50,960,684 downwards.
TCCCATCTCAGTAAGAATCATTTAAGAAGCGGTTGAGTCCGTTCTCATGTGATTGAAGGAGCTATTGAAATAAGTTTAGTCCTTTCTCTGGAAGTCTGTAGGAATTGTTAAAGAAACAATTGAGTCCGTTCATCAGAGAGATTGTAGACGCAGAGGCTTAGCCCTTTCACTTTGATGTCTGTAGGAATTGTTAAAGAAACACATTGAGTCCGTTCGTCCAGAGACTGTAGAAACTGTATGAGGCTTAGTCCTTTCACTTTGATGTCTGTAGGAATTGTTAAAGAAACAATTGAGTCCGTTCATCAGAGAGATTGTAGGAGCTATTTTGGTGGGTTCGAGTCCCATCTGAGGCTTAGTCCTTTCACTTTGATGTCTGTAGGAATTGTTAAAGAAACACATTGAGTCCGTTCATCAGAGAGATTGTAGGAGATGTGGTGGGTTCGAGTCCCATCTCTGTGTTTTCCTCTGCGCTGCCAGGGAAGAGTTGTTTTAGGTAAGATTAGCATACAGGCTAATTTTTGTGTTTGTCCTTTGTTTTTGTTTTTTTGTGTTTGCCTCTTCATAGAGAAGGTTAGCATCACGTGCTAATAATTGGTTTGCCTCTGTTTTAGGCAGGGAAGATTAACATTTAGTTAATATTTGTGTTGTCCTCTGTTTTGCTAAAAAAAGTTAACAATAGTTGAGCTGTGTTAACAAGGCTGTTGATCAGAGAAGTCAGTGTTTGTGAGTGTGTGGTAACAGAACAAAGAGCTCCGTACTAGAGTAGCAAGATTAGCATACAGGCTAATTTTTGTGTTTGTCCTTTGTTTTTGTTTTTTTTGTGTTTGCCTCTTCATAGAGAAGGTTAGCATCACATGCTAATAAGTTGTTTGCCTCTTCATAGAGAAGGTTAGCATCACGTGCTAATAATTGGTTTGCCTCTGTTTTAGGCAGGGAAGATTAACATTTAGTTAATATTTGTGTTGTCCTCTGTTTTGCTAAAAAAAAAGTTAACAATAGTTGAGCTGTGTTAACAAGGCTGTTGATCAGAGAAGTCATTGTTTGTGAGTGTGTGGTAACAGAACAAAGAGCTCCGTACTAGAGTGGCATCTTTGACTAAGAAATTGAACCTCATCAAAGCTGCAGAGAAAACTGATGTGAATGAAGTTAGTCAGCCTGATAACATTTATCCTGATTTACAAGCTTTCTTTGAAACAGACGTAGCCATTCAATCAGTATCTGATGTGCCATTTGATTCAGTGAAACTATGTGGCGCTAAGAGAACATCTCAGAGACTTGAGGAAATTGAAAATATTTCTCAACCTGCTTACTCATGCGTCACACTGCAAAGTTGTTCCTCCACCAACAGGGATAGGATAGGACGGACACATGGACCAGTGAGGAGCCCAGGAAAGATCCGAATGCAACAGGCATCGGGGGCCAATCCTTGGGTGAAGATTTACTTCATAGGCATTCCCACAATAGTCCATCCTTACCTCGCTGTTTCTTTAGGTGTCGCAGGAATTAAGAAATAGGGAAAGAAGGAACAACAATAGCAGACTCAGATTGAACAGATGAGACAACCCTAACGTTGCTGTATTTTAGAACGAATACTGCTCTGTTGTCTTTTGTTTTCTTTCTTAACTCTGTGCAGATACCACTTGACGGTTATCCTGAGCTCAAATATTCTAATTTGGGGACACATCTGCTGTACTGCCATGGCCGAGTCTACACAAATCAAAGATAATGACCAGACAAAAAGGCCAACCACAGAAAAGCATGGAACAGAACCCCCAAATGTAACCATTGCTGAAATGAAAGACAACCTGTTTGAATATTTGGACAAAAGGCTGGGACTGAGGAAGTGCCATGATGACATGTGGAAGAAATATGGCATTAAAAATTCAGAAGATGGATTATGGGACTTGCAGGATATTAAAAGGGTTTACGGAAAGACGCATCACTTAAGGTCAAACACTAAGAGAGATGGATTATCTGTTATTCTGGGCAAACAAATTCGGCAACATTTGCAGAAGTGTGAGGCTGACAAACTACATCGAGAGATCAATGCGGAAAAGGCAAAAGTTCGAGCACTTGCTGAACAACTGCAAAATGAAAAGAGGGAAAAAGAAAGACTCTTGAATGATAATGACAAGCTGTTAAAATTGCTTTCTGGACAACAAAATTCCATAAAATCGAGCAGCAAGATAGAGAAAGAGTTACTCTATCCTTTTAAAGATCTCGAGAAGGTTCAACAGCGTCATTATCTGCTAGGAGAAACTGAGAGCTCTGATGGCAGTGATGTTGAACCTGAGACACATGTTCATAAGAAGAACAAAAAGATTAGACTTGCTCCTGTAATTGTCAAGAACAGAAGGACTGAAATTGAAGTTGACAATGAGGAGGGGTATGAGGAGGAAGGCGAAAGACGAACCCACATTGTAAAGAAAACTATTAAGAAATACATTCCCTGTAAGACATACCAGCCAGCTTCACCGGAGCAAGTAGACAAGTGGTCTAAGGAATTACCAGATGTGTACAAACAACCACGAAAAGTATGGCAAGTTCTTCAGCGGTTGCAGAAAATCTATTCCTTACACCCACTGGATGGATCAATGATACTTAATATCAACCTGAGAGACAATGATCAAAAAAAACTTACTGGAAGTGTTGAATCCAGAGTAGGTGAGTCTCAAGAGAACATTGAGGCTGGCTGGGAAGCTGTAAAAACCTTCTTGTTCGAATTGAAACCTGCAGAGATTAATTGGGCTAAAATTACCTTATGCATGCAGAAAACAGGAGAAACTGTTACAGAGTTTGAAGAACGCTTCACACAAACCTGGTTGGAACACTCCGGTGTAAATGACAGTGAGGATCTAGACAAGGATACTAGCATGCCTCTGAAAACTGCATTTGTGAATGGACTGAAACCTGAAATCTCAAAAGCCCTAAAAATCCGATATGACGACTGGGACAGTGTTGGAACAGCTTTGAATCAGCTTGTTGAGTGGTCAGCAAAAATTGAAAGGACACATGAGGTCAAACTAAGAACTCTGCAATCTGGATCTTTAACACAGAGCACAAGGAACATGGGGATTGATGTTCAAGAAAAAGGAGGTTGGAGATATACACACACACAACCACAACGACAAGAACGATACAGAAATTGCAACTATTGCAACAAAGAAGGACACTGGTTTCGTGAATGCAAAAAGAGAATGAGGGATGAAAACAAAGATGGGAATGATCTCACCAAGAGGTTTGAGCAGCTTACTGAAGAACAAAAACATACCCTTCTAAATCAAACTCCAGGAGAACATAGCAGACAACCAAATGGCAAAGAAAACAGGTTTTGCAGTTCCTGTCAGAAAATAGGCCATTCAGAGGTAAAATGCTGGTCACTTGGAAAGGGTCGTCCTCCGCCTTATTTTCAGAAAAATAGGGAATTACTTTCTAAAAGCAAAGATCAGCGCGCATTTACAGGTAAAGCTCTCAGTGAGCTGACTGCATTGTTCATGCAAGGCCTTCAGCTATTAACTTCACTTGCGAGCGGGCTAGCAGCCTCTTAGCAATGAGTTTAATAGTAAAACATCCAAATTGCAATGCTCCTGTTTGTTTTCTCATGAATAAACACAGAACACAACACTATCTGCCATTTCCAAAAGATCACAACTCCAAAATAAAAGCTTCAAGAGGATTCAAGCATTCAAGAGGATGATAAGTTTCACCATGAACTCTTATACTGTAATTTTAAGAAGGAACCTGTACACAGCATGTGTACATGATATCTATATTGTGATCAAAAATGATCAAAGGAGGGATTGATAGATTTTGTATGTAAATCTTCTAGGCCAGTTCCTGTTTGTAAAATGAGCACCATTTGTCTTTAATGGCCCTTGGAGCCCATGAGTGATTGGATTAGCATCTATGCATTTGAATGTCACTGTTATGCTGATTGGATCAGTATCGATGGCAGGAACGTTTGGGGTGTGTAAGAACGATCTCCTGTGGGAGGTCCTAACAGTTTCCCTTTGTCTGAAGCCCTTTGTCTTCCCTGTATAAAGTTCTGTCTCAGAACACAGAACGGTGGGTTAAGATTGTTGAAGGGCGGCATGATAACATCGATGCTGAAAGACTGCTACACTACAAACCTTCAATAAAATCTTCTCCCCACAAGAACTCTGGTCAAGCTTACTTATTTTATGTATTGGAGAAATCTAATACATTGGCGAGCCACCCAAACGACTGCTCGGCCAAATATACCAAAATCTAACAGTTCTGACAGCTCAGAATCAGATCTGCTGATGGCACATCCTACATCCTTCCTCTGGCTTTGTGAGGTTAATACCACACATACAACGAACACAAATATGCCCAACTACCCAAAAGCAGGAAAACAAATAAAGTACTTCTAGTTTTAACATTTATTTTTTTAGTTGCTTTTTAATTTAAAGAGGTGATGAATGCTTTTGATATATAATAGGTCATGGTAATATAAGAATATCCCGTATGTTTCAGAGCTGAAAACGTCCTTTTTTAGTCAAAGAAAAGCTTTTATTGACACCAGGCCCAGAAAACGATCGATCTCAGAATGTGCCAGACCTATGGAATTGTCTAAACCAAAATGAACATACCTTTATAAAACTGAACGCAACTTTATAAAACTGAACGTAACTTTTTCAGAAAATATAAAAAATATGCCCTTACAAAAGAAGAAAAACACAACGAAAATGAAAAAAATGAACTCAGTCGCTCAAATTTAACAGCCATTCTTTGGTAATGTTTTTCAAAGATTCATGGATTCCGAATGCATTGCCACAGATTTCGCTTACATTTCTCAGTTTTTCGTTTGCTTTTTTGACACAAACCTCTCGTGGGGGTGGGCTTAACAGTGATCTACTCTGATTGGATATTGAGGTTTTAATGGACAGGTGCTCTCTGGCCTGGAAGTAGGCGACAGACATCACTCAGTGGCGCGCATATTGGAAAGATCACGCTGTGATTTGTGCTCAATATGTCGTGCTTTGTATTACTAAGTATGTAAATAATATTTGACCTTCGATCGTCTCAGGCTGTAAAGATAAGGTGACCAGATGTCCCCGTTTTCCAGGAACAGTCCCGGTTTTTGGTGTTCTGAATCTGCTCCCGACTGGAACTGTCCCCGTTTTACAACTCGTTCAAAACAACCAGCATATAACTTATATTGCTAAAAAAAGCGCCCTATCAACACACAGCAGCTGCTGGTTATAGGAGCAATGGTGTAGTGATTATTTTCACCAGCAGATGATTCTGTGAGATACGCTCACTCTACTTGGTCGCGCGCGTGCGTTACTACTTCATGAAGAACGAGTGGTAACTGAGAGCAGAGCGCCATTATAAAATATCAAATATCAAAAGAAACATCGTTATCGCTCTCAAGGTAGTAAAATAATAACTATTCATGTTAAATTCAAGTAATACTGTATGTGCTTTATAACAGAGCCTCAACAGGGTGCGACTTTTTCCCCCAAAAGTTACACAGTCACAAAGCAGTGATAGCTTACATCTTAACTATAAAATAACCTAATTACATTATTTGTTTAATTTGACCTCTTAAAAAAAATATTTTTTTTAATGTCAGAAGTAAAATGTTAGTAAAACACAGTCTTATAATATCAAGTGACTGGACATAGAGCTCTCGGGTAGTTCAGTGATGTCAGGGGAACAATTCAATCTCTGTTCAGATAAAGGGCACTGGATCTCTGGAACCAAGGGGATGAGGAAGATGATGCCGCTCCGTGTCTCTCCTGAGAGCTCGTCTTTACAGCCTGAGACGATCGAAGGTCAAATATTATTTGCATACTTAATACAAAGCACAACATATTGCGCACAAATCACAGCGAGATCTTTCCCTATGCAACATTGTTAAGCCCGCCCCCACGAGAGGTTTGTGTCAAAAAAGCAAACGAAAAACTGAGAAGCGTAAGCGAAATCTGTGACAATGCAAAAACGAAATTTGTGAAAACGAATCTTTGAAAAACATTAACAAAGAATGAAGCATATTTGAAGAGGCTGTTAAATTTGAGCGACTGAGTTTTTTTTTTCATTTTCGTTGTGTTTTTCTTCTTTTGTAATGGCATATTTTTGATAGTTTCTGAAAAAGTTTGGTTCAGTTTTATAAAGTTGCGTTTTATAAAAATCATGCGGTGAAACACCGCCTCAACAGAAGAAGAACAACGCCTGATTCTGTAGCCCCGCCCACCGACTCGTGCCTGACTTGATATAGGCCTACATAGAGCTAAACCGGATTGAACTTCTAAGCAATAAACATGCCGCATAAGCTTCATTCGGATTCCAATATTATGAATGTTTGGATGAACTTTATTTTTAAAGAATATCCAGCTCACGTGGGGAAGACATTGCATGTGGATTCGTTTGTAAACAAGAGACTGGATTTGCAGACAGGATGAGATTACATGAATGAATGAAGCAACACACTAATGAGAGTAAAACATGTTTTTTTTTTATGTGATAGTATTGAATTGTTACAGATCGTTTGATATCTATTGATTATGTACGTGTCTAACTGAACACACCTTAGAACGCTGTCACAGGCTGAGGAATCCTTTATTTGTGGTGTTGTTAGTTCATTGCGATTCGGGATCAGACTCGGACATATGGGCCAGGGCTCGCAAAGCCCATGTGTTTTCCAGACGGGCTACCAAAACGTAAGTCTGGCCTGCAGACGGGCTATCTTAAATAGTGGAATAACATTCCTTTCTTGATGTGCGTTGTTCACTCTATTGACTTGATATTCGAAGGAAAAATACAACCGCGGAAGTTTTGAACATGCTGATTTGTCTGACTCTGCAGTGAGGCTTGTGTGCACGTGTGTGTGTGTGTGTCATCATGCAATTTGTAGTCAGTAACGGACTACAATTTGCAAGCAATCTACCAAGCACTGCATATAATGATTTGTCACAATGTTTGTAGGCTGATAGTTTTACTGGAAGCTTTCAGCTAATCTACAAGACAGACATTATTTCAACGCCGATCAATATTTCATGTGTAATGTTCATGTGTATTAAGTGGCTTCTCTGTTTTGCGCTGCAGCCCTAATTACCCTCAGAATTTATTTTTGAGATGATGAACGACTGACTGTGATTTTTCCTTATGTTTCCTGGAGTCATGTCCAGCAGGCACTACGTAGAGAGTTTACACAATTCTAGGAACAGATTTCTCATCCCGCTGTACAATGTAAATCCAACTCACCTCAAAATCAGAGCTATCTAATAAAGACACAGCAAGACTCATTCATAATGATTCGTCCCCCCCCCCCCCCCCCCGGCTTTTACAGTGGTTTTTCATTTTTGAAATTCAGAACAATTATGTTTATTTTTGCATTTTGTTCTGAACCAGCGGGGCAGATTGTTGACCACAAATGCAAGAGCCTACAGGGGATATTGACATTTACAGGCTACTATTCGGCTGTGCCCGGATATCAAAACACTCAGCCATCCTGCAGAAGGGAATAATATAACGAGTGTTTTCTCCTGTGGAGCTGACACCGCTCACAAAAGAGACTTTTTATGGGCTCTTTCTGGTCAATCGTTCGGGACACGCGCCTCCATCTGCGAAGCTCCATTAATTAATTCTTCTGTCCGTGCAGAGTTATTTTACATGAGCTGCAAGAGGAAAATCAAATTGAATTGACCTTTGCATTGATATTTGAATTTGGCCAGATTGTGCAGTATCCTTTAAAACTGTCATTCCCTGTTGTTTCATGTCAGCTTCTGTCCATAAATAACATCCACCGTCCAAGGAAACTGGGATGAAGTCAGTGGTTTCCCACAGAAACACGCGCAGAATGCTGGACGGACAGCCGATGAGAGATCCCTACTGAGAAGTCCAGTGTTCATGAGCTAAATGTCATTGCATCTCCACAATAGACCCCCACCAACATAAACCTAGAAGGATACGGTATTATTTGTGTAACTTCCTCATATTTTTTTTGTGTAAAGGAATATATTTGTGTAAATATTCCTCGTATTTACAATATTTTTATATGAGAAGTGGAAGCACTTTATTTTACAGTTCTGTTCCCCATGTACATTCTATGTACTTATTATAGTATTTACAATAACTGGGTAATGTACTAACCCTAAACCTAACCAGAAACACTCCACTATTTTTGAAAATAGGCTCATTTTCCAACTCCCCTAGAGTTAACCTATGTAATTACCTTATATTACCCAGTACTTTCTTAGGTAAGTACACTGTAAGTACATGTAAGTACACGTACTGGAAAATAAAGTGTAACCAAAGAAGTCTATAACCAAATCTGCTCTTCTGGATCGCTATCAAAGTGACAGCGTCATACATTTTGTAGCATTTTGTTCTGCCACTAAATCCCGAAATGTAAATTTACATGCCAATTTTTAAACCCTACCTCTAATTCTAAATGAATAAAGCATTGTAGGTTTAAGTCAATCACTTGAGTCATTTATGTCACGTGACTAAGGGTGCTTTCACACCTGAGGGTTTGTTTCAGAAATTGGTGCTGGGGTGGTTCTCACTTCACACTTGTTCACACTTGTTCACACTTGGCATGTTTGGTTCGATTAAAATAAAACCCTGGTGCGATTGCTCTGTTAGTGTGGTTCATATGAATAAGTGTGAAGGCTGCCATCTGAACCCTGGTGCGCACCAAACAAGCGGACCACGACCACAGGAAAGATGGGTCTCGTCCGCTTCCAAACAAACTCTGGTTCGGTTCGGATGAAATATGAACACAACACAGACCAAAGAACATATCTTTGGTCTGTGTTGTGTTCATATTTCATTCAACAAACCAATAATAGGAAAATGAGACCCTAAAAATTACAGAATGCTCAGGTATAATTGTTTTTTCTTGTCATGGTTGTGATGTTGCCCATCACGGTTCTGTACAGGCATCAGAAGCGCGTCTCCTCACAGCAGATCTTCGTTTGTGTGTTTGATGGAGGGATTCCTGCTGCTGTTTTGACTCCTTTACACATTTTATAAGCTCTTCACAAGTTCTCAGCTGATAGATACCATCATATGTAGCTACGCACATACAGCGAATGCATTTTTCCCAGAACACAGCATTGTTTTGGATGTTCGGTAAGTTCTGTCTCAAAATAGGCAATACCTCATCAAAGCCGACCAATCAGGTTGTGAACATATCCCTTTGCCTTTGACATAGGTTCATTATCTTTAGGGTCAGTGATAAAAAGCGGACCAGGACTAAATGTTTTTTTTTTCAAAGAAAATGTTCTTGGACCTATCAATCAGCATGTTCAGCACCCAAGTCCCACCCCCAAAAGTTCCTGAACTTTGAAAAAGTACTACCTTAAAATGTTAAAGTGGAAATGACAGCTACATTCGTATGCGTGCGTCTCGACAGTTAGAAATAAAGCCGCAATAAGCTCATGGAGCGAACTTGTAAATCATCTTGATGGATGACGCAGAGGAAACTCTAACCAATCAGAGGACAGTTGTACTCACATGACCAAACGAACCAAGCGAACCGAACTATCTTGACAAATTTTCCTATATAATTCTGCTGCATCCTGTTTGCTACCTCAGTTCAAATTCAAATGATCCCAATGACACCGTAAATCTAGCTTTTATTATGTTGGCATTACAAAGAAGTTAAGTTATAATAATGTTCAGTTATAAGTTATTAGTTAATGGGAAATAATCATTTACAAAACATGACTATATTTGTATAACTTATTAATAAGTGGTATGCTAACGATATACAAATGTACTGTAAGTTATCTTAAAAAATGTAAATCATGAAATAAATCAAACAGGTCAATAGTAGATGTTTGATGAGTTCTTAGTTGATACACTATTTATCACTTATACATCATTGAAGTACTTATGTCAAAATTGTTTAAGGATCATCTCAATGAACAATGGTTAATCTTGAACAACTTATGAACAGACCATTTATAAATGATCAGTATAATTTATTGATTCATCTTTAAGTTGTAAGCTGGTATGTGTTCAAAAGCTCAAGCAGGATGCTAAAACATATTTTTAAGAGTAATTGAATTGTTTTTAAGGGGATAAACATTTATAAATTACTTACTATCAGGGGATTGCAGTGGGTTATGATGAATCCTTTCACTCATCAGCACAGACTTGGGTCATGTGTGGGATGTAGTGTTCATGTGAACCGGTTTTACCTTCCAATGAAGCTCACATCAGGTGCTCTACAGCGGTTAAAGACTTCATGTGTGTCAAAGAAGACAGCGGTCTATACCCTCATCAGTCATCACTTACACAACAGTGTTCAACACCTGTTATAGAGTTATGTGTAAACGCATGAATACATCATTTACAAAGCTTTCTGCATCCCCTAATTTAAAGTGTGAACAATTCATCACTTGAAAATGTTACACATCATTTGTAGATCTTTCTTACATTGCGTGTGCGTGTATACAGGTCATTTACAACACTTTCTGCATCCCCTAATCTAAAGTGTAAACTATTCATCACTTATAAACGGATATACAGTGAATCTGGAAAGTATTCACAGCGCTTCACTTTTTCCATATTTTGTTATGTTACAGCCTTATTCCAAAATGGATTAAATTCATATTTGTTTTCCTCAATTCTACAAACAATACCACATAATGACAATGTGAAAGAAATTTGTTTGAAATCTTTCAAATTTATAAAAAACAAAAAATGAAAAAAATCACATACACGTACATAAGTGTTCACAGCCTTTGCCATGACACTCAAAATTGAGCTAAGGTGCATCCTGTTTCATCCTTGGCTGCGTCCGAAAACCTAGGCAGTTGACTCGTTGCCTTATCAGACAATGACTTGTAAGGCAGCGTGTGTGCAATGAAGGTGTCACCTTCATGTTCTGTTTTGTCATGGACTTTCAGTGTTTTCTTCCTGTCACATGTTCCCTTGTTCAGTTTTCCCGCCATTTGTCTGTCCCCATAGTTACCCTCATTAGTTAATTTGTCCCAGCTGTGTCTTGTTAATGATCTCGTTTCTGTCTGCTATTTAAGTTCTACCATTTCTGTCACTCCTTGCCCGGTATTGTCAGTCTTCCGTAGTGAATTGTTGTGTGTACCTACCGTGTTCCTGATATTAAACCCCCTTTTGCACTTTATGCTTATCTCATCGTCTTCCTACCTGCACACAGCCGTGACAGAAGGCTCCTCACAAAACTAATTTCGGACATACTGCTGAGGCAGCATAACAGTTTAATGATCTACAGCAAAATAGAGAGAGCTTTGGTGAGAACTAAACAAATGTTTAATTACTAAATTAGTAATTTCTTACTAGAAATGACATCAAAGTGGAAAATGTTGGTAAAAAAAACGTACATTTACACACAAACTGACCATCTTTTTTTTTTCCAGCTCAACTGTCATAGAATTGAACGCACAGGATTGTGGGATATCAAAGGCAGCAAAGGATAGGGGAGAGCGGGGCACAACCTAACGCTTTTTGAATTTCTCAGTTTGTGTAAATCCACTTGGGGTTCAGAGTATTTATTTTTTTCCCACATTAATTGCAAAAATGTCTAGTACAATTATGTGGTTTTGTTTCATTGTATACTTTTGAAACAAAACCACATAATTTGTTTCAGTGTATACTTTTTTTCTTGATTTACCCCGAAATAATTAAGTGAAATGTGACAACATGCCCCATAGGTGGGGTACATTGTAACATGCAAGGGGCACAATGTAACATGACCAAATAACAGCTTAAAATGTTACCTGATATAATCAAAAAGACAAACAAAAATATTTTGTCAACAAAATACAATTATTAACTTTTTAAAATAAAATAATGGCATTTTTTAATCATTAAAAATATACTCATTTTTGAGTTTGACAACAAACACCTTGCTAAATACAGCTATACAGCTATAGTTCAATACATAATAAAAATTAATAATTTCTGAACATTGACTCTCAGTCATTATTCCCCTTTTTCTCAAAATGGTTTCTCAAAAGAATTCATAAAAGTATAGAATATAATGGCATATTTCTATAGGGGCTCATTGTAACGCAGTGTTACAACACACCCCACCTGCGCAACTGGGATTTAAATCGCGGCTAGATCAGCATTAAAGAACGATCTCAACTGTTAAATAACAGATATAGGATTAAAATAATATCAGATTTGTCTTATTTTGAATAAACACAAAAAACAGAGATGAAAACTAAACTTAAAGGGTTAGTTCACCCAAAAATGAAAATTCTGTCATTAATTACTCACCCTCATGTCGTTCGACACCCGTAAGACCTCCGTTCATCTTCGGAACACAAATGAAGATATTTTTGTTGAAATCCGATGGCTGAGAAAGGCCTCAGATAGGCCTCCATTGGCATTCAGTACATTCAGAGACCCATAAAGACCCATAAAAGGCACTAAAAACGTCGTTACAAAGTTCATCTCACCACAGTGGCTCTACAATAATTTTACGATGTGACGACAATAGTTTTTGTGCGCAAAAAAAAATCAAAATAACGCCTTTATCCAACTTGTTCTTGTCTTCCGTGTGTGCCTCCACGACGCATAGGTGAGAATATTAAGCAGATCCGGCGTTCGGACACATGACCCAGAAGCGATTTGTTTACAAGCATAGGAAGACGCGCGTGTCTAAGCTGTTGAATTCTACATTGATCGTGCTTTAGGTCTCGGCGTAGTGCTCAAAATGGGGCTAAAGTGTGCATTTCATGGATTCCCGAACGCCGGCGCTAGTTCACGGCAGAGGCCAAAACAGAGGACAAGAAGAGGTTGAATAAAGTCGTTATTTTGATTTTTTTTTGCGCACAAAAACTATTGTTGTCGCTTCGGAAAATTATTGTAGAGCCACTGTGGTGAGATGGACTTTGTAAAAACGTTTTAAGTGCCTTTTATGGGTCTTGGGAGTGTGAATGTACTGAATGACAATGGAGGCCTCTCTGAGGCCTTTCTCAGCCATCAGCTTTCAACAAAAATATCTTCATTTGTGTTCCGAAGATGAACGGAGGTCTTACGGGTGTCGAACGACATGAGGGTGAGTAATTAATTACATAATTTTCATTTTTGGGTGAACTAACCCTTTAAGTAAGAAATGTACTGTTGCTATGGTTAAATAAATGTTCAGTAATATCTTCCAGAGATTTATTAATTTTGACACTATTTTTCTCTAAATAATGTTGATATGGCAACTAGTAAATATACTAAGTTTCGTCATTCTGGGAGTGTGTAAAGGTTTAAAACATGCGTGTTACAACTAACCTCGCGCTCCCCTACATATATGCTGCCTTCAAACATCGATCAGATGAAGTTTTCTCAGGAGGCAGGAAATAGATTTGGACACACCTTGATGCCTTCCTACCTCAAAATGTGTCATACGAAGGCTGCATTTTCCAGGTTTTGGACGCAGCCCTTGAGATGTTTCTACAACTTGATTGGAGTCCACTTGTGGTAAATTCAGTTGATTGGACATGATTTGGAAAGGCACACACCTGTCTATATAAGGTCCCACAGTTAAAGGGTTAGTTCACCCAAAAATAAAATTTCTTCCATTAATGACTCACCCCAATGTTGTTCCACACTCGTAAGACCTCCATTCATCCTCGGAACACAGTTTAAGATATTTCAGATTTAGTCCGAGGGCTTTCAGTCCTTTGAATGTAAGTGTATGCACACTTTGCTGTCCACGTCCAGAAAGGTAATGAAAACATCATCAAAGTAGTCCATATGTGACATCATTTGGTTAGTTAGACCCATTTGAAGCGTCGACAATACATTTTGGTCCAAAAATAACAAAAACTAAGACTTTATTAAGCATTGTCTTCTCTTCCGGTTTTGTTTGAATCCGTGTTCACGACGCCACAGTGACGCTGCTGACGTAACGTCACAGCGCATGTCAGAGCACAAACCAAGCCATGAAGTGCAAGGAATTGTCTGTAGACGTCCGAGACAGATCTGGAGAAGGGTACAGAATTTTTTTTTCCCAGCATTGAAGGTCCCAATGAGCACAATGACCTCCATCATCCGTAAACGGAAGAAGTTTGGAACCACCAGGACTCTTCCAAGAGCTGGCGCCTGACCAAACTGAGCGATCAGGGGAGAAGGGCCTTAGTCAGAAAATATCTCTACCGCACAGTGCACTTTCCAGAAGGACTGTATGGTAGAGCCCTGCATTTCTGCCCCGGCTTTTTTTGAAGTCTTTGATTCTCAAAAACACAATCATCTTCATTAAAACTAATGAGACTAAATGCTCTTACCAGTGCTTAGGTTGCTCGTTCTCATATTGCAGTCTTTGATGTTTGATGAATAAAATGCAGCTCATATCTGTTGCTTTCGTTGACGTGAACTCCATTAAATGTGCATAGCCTATAGCGTGGGAAATGAAGATCGGATTTATATTCATTTTGCAGAGAGGTGTAAGGTAAGACAACCTGCATTTTTAGTTTTTTATTTTTAATTTTTTAGATTGTGTAGCCCGTTTTGTTTGCGAGCACCGCTGCGAGCAGCATCAGCCTGCCTCAGTGTCTCGGGACAGGGCCTAGATTTGAGGCCCGTGCAGGGCTCTACTGTACGGTATAGCATACCAATTATGAATAATTTATGAATGTATTAACTAATAATTTATAAATTATTTATAACTGAATTAACAAAATATTCATAAAATGTTAGCTTATCACTTATTAATGATTTATGAATGTAGAGTCAAGTTTTGTAAATGGTTGGTTCATCATTAACTATTAATTTTTAAATGACATAACTGAATAAAAAAAATCATCATTAACTAATAACTTATAAGTGACTTATAACTGAACGTTTTTATAAAGTGTTACCATTAACACTGCTGTGCAAGTGTTTCTAAAAAAATGGCTGAAGTAGTGATGGCAAATTTGACATCTTGATCTCTCTTTATATTTTTTTCATCTTTTTAGTTTTTTTTGCTATTGGGGAAAACTGGAACACACATTTTTTTTTATGGTTTCTGTTGACCATTATAGAAATACCAGCTGTTGACTTCCTCATCTAAAAACCCTAAGAGAGGTTTCTTGATTCAATTCCAATTCGTGACTGACCTTTATTTGACTAAACTTGTGTTCTGTAGCTTGTAAATGATGGATGTTTAATTGGCCCACGTGTGCAATGATCAAGCTTCAGTTTGTAGCTAATCCAACATCTTGACCAGAGATGAACATTCCAGATGCTTATTCCGTGAACCTTGTCTTTCATCCATATTCACTCGAATTATTCCAAAACATTGTGCATCTGTGGTGTGCTCGCTTGTTTGTTATCTATGCAAATGTACTTCTCACCAGACAAAACACCTTTTGATGTACGAGGACATACAGAGAAGCACGGGTTTAGGCTTACCTTTAATTCTGAAGGTATAAGGCCTAAAAAAAACTGTCAGGGGACCTCACGCAATCATCTCGTTTCTTTAATCTGATCCATCATGAGAAAGATGCAAATGCGATTCAAGTTCAGTGACTTTCTCGCACCGCTGAATGTCAAATCTTAGATTAAAGAGACTTGGCTCATTTGGTTGTGTAACACAAGGGAGCTTGAGCAATCAGAGAAAACCAAATGTGTTTTCCCTTTCATTTTCTGTTGAACGAATTCAGCAGGTGCAACACTAAAAAGATGTGTTTTTTTAATATAAACATTCATTTCAGAAAAACATTTGGACATTCAATGTCAGTTGCTGAGCATTTATTGGGGTAAACTTTAAATGATCATTTCTAATGCAGAGGACTATACAATTTCCAGAGCTCTGTATGCATATATCATGCCCATAAGTTAACGAATAATCACTAGTAAAGAAATGAGCAGATTGTGCCTCTTATACAGTTGAGCACATTTGGAGGTAGAAGATATTCAAGAAGTCAAGACAGTTAGCCCATGGCAAAATATTCCATTACAGCTGGATAAATCGGGGCATTACTGCATTATTGAAGTGGTATTCGGAGGCTGTTTTTAATTTCAGATGGAAGATTCACCTTTGCATCCTCAGCTAATGGCGCATCAAGTATTAAAATTTGCAGCTACGCTTAGATCAAAGAGCCGTCAAAATGACAGACTTGAGCCCCAGTGCCGAGACTTGTTGAGGTAAACACCTCTGCAAGGTGAGGGGAAAATTCTGTGACAGATGTATGACCCAGACTAAGCCTTTAAAGTAATCCACCCTTATAAGAACCGCTTAAAGATTTAGACGGAAATAAATCATTTTCGAAATAAATCTCAGCTAATTCCTCACAAAGCCTTTTACCTAACCTTAAAAGAATAGTTCACCTAAAGTAATAAATATTTGTCATTTACTTACCTTCATATCATTCCAGACCCATATGACTTTCTTTCTTCCGTGTCTTGAAGATATTTTTTTTCAAAAATGAAAGTAGGATTGGAACTCAAAAAGGACACAAGCGTTCTGAAGAACAGAACAGTATTTTAAGTTATTCCGTTCACTTAAAGGTAAGTGTTATTTCAAAACTGCTTTAGTAAAGTGTCTCGGGCCGTGGACCAAAACAAACTTGTAGCCAATCAGCAGTAAGGGGCGTGTCTACGAATGATGGTGCGAAGAGAGCGTTCAGAGCACGTCATTATTCAAAATACACGACACAGGACGGACATTGGCTGAGCGACGACAGAAATAGAGAGATGGCACATAAAAAACAAATGTAGAAGATGTCTGTGAAACAAAAGAAGGCTTACAATCAGGCAAGAAATATCAGCTTTCCAGCGCTGGAGAGAACTCAAGGAGCGAAGGCCGAGGTTGCTTTATTTCTTATCGATAGGCGAGTAACATTGATTTTGTTTTGTTTCACAGAACTAATATATGCTGGCTTTTGCTTGAATATGCTTGTGTTTCATGTTTGCTTGCTTGTCCATTTGCGATCGTATTGTAGTTCACTTCAGTGATGACAAAGACCCATTCATTTCCACATCCTATAATGTTAAACCACTGTCTGTTTCAAGCGTCAGCTCGCAGTGTGTCCGAAAAGTAAGATAATAAACTCCTAATATATGTTTATTTCCTTTGGTTCCTCTTTTCGTGATCGATATAACCCTCTAGTCTAGTCATATTTGTAATATGTTGGTTAGTTGGACTGTCCTGCTCGTGCTATCGAGTTGTTCATGAGAACTGTGTTTGTGTTTTTGGGATGTAAGGGATGACTTTTTCACTGAACATTCGACCTGGATTACCATAGTAACACACATTGCTTTCACTTATTGATGACATCATACCCTCGGCCGGCTGGCACAGCAGATTCCGTCACAGCTGTTGCCTGGGTTACGTTTGTGTGGGGCGGAGCTATCAAAATAGGGGGCGAGACCCTTTTGGGGTAGGGGCGTGTTTGTTTTGGTGATTTGAAATATCAACATCGGTTACCAGAAAGCACTTACCCCACCTTTAAGATGGTTCAGGCTACTTCATGTTTTGTGTAGAAAGCATCGCTCTGAAACGTCATAAACCCAAATTTCGTTAAGTGATTAAATGAAACGTCTCGGTTACGGATGTAACCCTCGTTCCCTGAGGAGGGAACGGAGACGTAACGTTAGTGACTAACGAATGGGGGTTTCGCTTAGAAGCCTATCAACTTCGAGTTTTGAGAAAACGCCCAATGGCGTGCCAATGCCATGGGCATGCGGAATTTGCATACGTAACTCCGCCTCACTGCGTGAGTATATAAGGAAGTACGAGGCAATATCGCATTATGTTACCTGCTTGAGGAGCCAAGACTGAACTCCTGCGTTCCAGGTAGCACAGCTGATGTGGCAAGGGGACGTTACGTCTCCGTTCCCTCCTCAGGGAACGAGGGTTACATCCGTAACCGAGACGTTCCCTTTCGTTCAGTCACTACGACGTAACGTTAGTGACTAACGAATGGGGGTCCCAATATAATCCCGCCACTCAGCTGTCTTCCAGCGCCCTGCGTAAGTGTGAGTACCCTGTCGTAAGACTAGTACGGACGAAGGACTCCCACTTAACACAGGAATACCAAGGTACACTGGGAAGCATATCCCAGTGAGGGAATGCCAAAAATGCCTACCCGTGGGGAGGACTTAAGAGACACTGGCTCCACTCGGAGATTGTAGAATCTGTCGAATGTGTTGGGTGTCGCCCAGCCTGCAGCTCTGCAGATGTCTGCTAGCGAGGCGCCATGCGCTAGAGCCCAAGAGGAGGCCACACTCCGGAAGTGTGCCCTCACACCAAGGGGACATGGTCGGCCTTGCTGCTGGTAAGCCAAAGCAATGGTGTCCACTATCCATTGAGACAGCCTTTGCTTTGAGAGAGCACTTCCCTTCCGCTCTCCACCATAACAGACAAAGAGCTGGTCTGAGGTCCTGAAACACTGTGTCATGTCTACGTAGGCGCGGAGGGCGCGTACTGGACAGAGCAATGCCAAGGCTGGGTCTGCCTCCTCCAAAGGCAGCGCTTGCAGGTTCACCACCTGGTCCTTAAACGGAGTGGTGGGAACCTTGGGCACATATCCAAGCCGGGGTCTCAGGATCACGTGAGAGTTAGCCGGCCCGAATTCCAGGCACGCTTCTTCAACCGAAAATGCCTGCAGGTCCCCGACCCTCTTGACTGAGGCCAATGCGGTCAGCAGAGCCGTCTTCATAGACAGAAACTTAATATCAACCGGCCGCAAAGGCTCAAAGGGAGGTCTCTGCAGAGCAGTTAACACTACTGCGAGGTCCCAAGAGGGTACGAGAGGAGAGCGAGGAGGATTCAGTCTCCTGGCTCCCCTCAGAAACCTGATGACCAGGTCGTGCTGACTTACCTTCTTGTTCTCCAAGAGATCGTGGTGGGCAGATATTGCGGCCACATATACTTTGAGGGTGGAGGGAGACAGCCTTCGCTCCAGCCCCTCTTGGAGAAACTCAAGCACGGACCTGATCGGGCATTTCCAGGGGTCTTCTTGGCGGGAAGAGCACCAGGTGACGAAGAGCTTCCACTTCAACGCATAGGCATGCCGAGTGGACTCTGCCCTAGCGGAAGTGATGTAGCGACCACCGTAGGTGGTAGGCCACTCAAACCTGCCGCGTCCCGTCTAGGAGCCACACGTGGAGGCTCCAGAGGTCGGGACGCGGGTGCCAAAGGGTGCCCCGTCTCTGAGTAAGGAGGTCCGGTCTCAGAGGAATAGGCCAGGGAGGGGCTGTCGCAAGGAGTATGAGTTCGGGGAACCAGGTCCGGCCGTGCCAGTACGGGGCGACCAAAAGGACCTGCTCCTTGCCCTCCCTGATCTTGCACAGGAGCTGTGCGAGTAGGCTCACTGGGGGGAACGCATATTTGCGTAGGCCCCGCGGCCAGCTGTGCGCCAGTGCATCCGTGCCGAGCGTGCCCTCGGTCAGGGAATAATACAGGCTGCAGTGGGAAGAGTCGTGGGAGGCAAACAGATCTACCTGTGCGTCGCCGAACTGTTCCCAAATCAGCTGAACCGTCCGGGGATGGAGTCTCCATTCTCCCGGGAGAGGCTGAAACCGCGAGAGCTCGTCGGCTGCGTGGTTCAGGACTCCCGGAATATGGACAGCACGAAGGGACCTCAGGCGCTTCTGACTCCATAGGATGAGATGGCGGGCGAGTTGAGACATACGGCGGGAGCGTAGACCGCCCTGGTGGTTGATGTACGCTACTACGGCCGTGTTGTCTGTCCGGACAAGCACATGTTGACCCTTCAGCAGCGCTCGGAAGCGGTGCAGGGCGAACCGTACTGCCAGCAACTCGAGGCAATAGACATGCAGGAGGCGCTGGGGTCCTGTCACGGAGCCCGCGGCTGCTTGTCCATTGCACATGGCACCCCAGCCCGTGGCAGAGGCATCCGTCGATACGACAACATGCCTGGAAACTCGTTCTAAGGGCACACCGGCCCGTAGAAAACTGAGGTTCGACCACGGGGTGAGCGTCTGTAAGCAGGCCCGAGTCACTTGGACCCGGAGCGTGCCAGACTGCCATGCCCATCTCGGGATTCGATCGCGAAGCCAGTGCTGAAGCGGTCTCATATGAAGCAATCCGAGCGGCGTTACCGCGGCTGCAGATGCCATATGCCCCAGGAGCCTCTGAAATAGTTTCAGTGGAACCGCACTCTTGCTCTCGATTTGTCGGAGGCAAGTCAGCAGAGACTGCGCGCGCTCGCTCGAAAGCTGCGCGTACATGGCGACCGAGTCGATCTCC
Organism: Gobio gobio; assembly: GCF_949357685.1. NCBI lineage: Eukaryota > Metazoa > Chordata > Actinopteri > Cypriniformes > Gobionidae > Gobio > Gobio gobio. The sequence continues at coordinate 50,940,532 of NC_137099.1, read as the reverse complement.
ATACCGAGAAAAGAGATCCTCTGCACGGGGCAAAGTTTGCTCTTCTCCCAGTTGACCCGAAGGCCCAGACGGGCTAAGTGGTGGAGAACCAGATCTCTGTGTCCGCAAACCTGCTCTCGAGAGTGGCCTAGTATAAGCCAGTCGTCGAGGTAGTTCAGGATGCGGACCCCGTGCTGTCGAAGGGGCGCAAGGGCTGCCTCGGCGATCTTCGTGAAGACGCGAGGGGACAGAGATAACCCGAATGGGAGAACCGCGTACTGGTATGCCCGCCCCTCGAAAGCAAACCGTAGGAACGGTCTGTGTCGAGGAAGGATGGAGACATGGAAGTAGGCGTCCTTCAGGTCGATTGCTGCAAACCAATCGTACGGACGAACGCATTCGAAAAGGCGTTTCGCAGTCAACATCTTGAACGGAAGCCGGTGAAGGGATCGGTTCAAGATGCGAAGGTCCAGGATTGGTCGTAACCCACCGGTTTTCTTGGGTACAATGAAGTAGGGGCTGTAGAACCCCGACCTCATTTCGGCTGGAGGGACAGGCTCGATCGCACCCTTCGCCAGTAGAGTGGCAATCTCCGCACGCATGATGGGCCCCGGTCACGGTATAGCGGACTCCCCAGTAACGGGGAGGAGCCTGCGCGAACTGAATCGCGTAGCCGAGCCTGACGGTCCGGGCAACCCAGCGGGACAGCCCCGGAAGCCAGGCTTCCAGAGACTGCACCAACGGGGTCATACGGACGACAGACGTACCCTGGGTGGGGCAGCGAGGCAGCGTTACCGGCGCGGACAAGGGAGGCTGTTGGGCGTCCCGGGGTCGGAGCACGGTTAACGGCTGCGCCCTGACAGAGGAGACCAGGGAAGGACTCGCGTTCCACTGGGGTCTGCTCTGCCAGGGGGCTGGCGACAGAGAGGGATGCGAGTGGCGAGACCCGAGGGTGGCGCGCACTGTCATCACCGGTCTCTGGGTGCTCAGAGACAGGAACATGAGTTCTTCCCAAGCGCTGCTAGCCCGGGGGCCAGCAGCGGAAGGATTTTCCCCCGGCCCTCCACCGGGGGAAGGAGAGGCCCTGCTACCATCCCCTGGGAAGAACTGGAACCCATCTCTGAGTTGTCCACCTCCATCCTGGCGTTTAACCAGGCTGGGGAGCGGACTGGGCGACATCCTCAACCACCTCCACGGCGCGGCCCAGGTGAAGGCTGCTGTGCATGTGCAAAGGGGCGGCGGCCTGCCCGTAGCTCTGCGGGACCACGCCACCGAAGTAGACGAGCCCACAGGCTTGGGGGGGGGGTGCTTAGGACAGCCACACCACGCCACGTCAAAGCCCTCTGTGGACACCGTAGTGCGCAACAGAGAGTTCAACAGTGGGGGGGAGGGGGCCCCAGTGTACCCTAGGCCGCGGCCCCATCAAGGGCAGAGAAGGCGGAGGAGGCCACCAAACGGTCACGGGAAGCACGGGGACCTCCGGGACCGCGTGATCTCCTCATGCACCCCGGGAGCGAAAGGCAGTGGGGGCGGGGCCCAACAGCTGTCGGGTGCCGCCCCCAAAAACCAATCGCGCAACCACGAGCACCCGCGACTGGGCGGAGTTCCACACCAGCGCGAGACTCGCGGCTGCCCGAGATAACATGGCTGTCAACTTTAGGTCAGATCAGGCAGTGCTAACACACCCGGAGGCGGAGCACAACCTAATCGTCATCCCCAAAGGACTCCAGCCCACCTTGGGTTGCGGCGATCGACATCTCACTGCTATCCGGAGCGTGAACTGAACGAACGGGGCGTCAAAGACGGGCCGTAGATTCAACCCAACACTCACGGAAGCGATGTATAAGAAGGGGGGTTCCCCGAGGAATGAACGTCGGGGTTCTTAATACCACAGCACCGCCCTCAGGTCACCCTGGCCACCAGCCAAAGTACCATCTCACTCGGGGACGGTAGATTGGGGTGTGGCAGAGGGGACTCTCTCTCCTCACGGAGATCATTGAGTCTCGACCGCGACATCGCGATGGTCACGCCCCCGCAATGGAAACGTGACACATCCGCAAACACTGCCCGAACGTGCTGAAGCCCAAACACGCTCGAGCAGTGAATGCGTCCACAGACAGCAGCGGAAAATCGATCGCACCCGGAAGTGCACGGGCGAGCCGTCTTGAAAAAGACGTGCCACGCGCAAGCTCTTTTTGTGAGAGGAAAGCCTCGCAGTCGATGCCGAAGCGCCCAGGGAAACACACACCAGCTGTCAAACGGACCACTGCGCAGATCAGCAGGCAGGAAGTATGCGATCACTGGAACGCGCCGTCACACCAACACCGACTGGAAAGCTGCTCGTCTCGAAGAAGCTGACAGAGTCTCAGAAGGCTGTAGGAGTGAAGAGGTAGGTACTCTTGGCTCCGAAAGCAGAACATAATGCGATATTGCCTCGTACTTCCTTATATACTCACGCAGTGAGGCGGAGTTACGTATGCAAATTCCGCATGCCCATGGCATTGGCACGCCATTGGGCGTTTTCTCAAAACTCGAAGTTGATAGGCTTCTAAGCGAAACCCCCATTCGTTAGTCACTAACGTTACGTCGTAGTGACTGAACGAAAGGGAACCTGGATATCCTGGAACATGTTTTGTTTTTTGTAAAGGCATAATTTAAATGGTTGGGATCCACAGGATGTGATCGTTAACGGCATTGACCTCAAATATGGCTTATCACTTTAAACATGTAAGTAGTAGCAACTTTACAACTTTTACTCGCTCTAATGTTAACCTAGATAAATGTGCTCTATTATTAGGAATATTACGCTTACTGCAGGAAATACATGCGCTGGCGTGATCACTTGCATTGAACTTAACTTTTAGTCATACAGATAAGGGTGATACAAACTGCCAAAGGTTTTATTTCTTTAAACTCACAATAACAACAAAACGTTGTGCTTTTTTAAAATAATGAAAACAATCATGCACTTTCTGAGGTTTCGGTGAACTTGAGCACGTCGCAAAAATGAACTTAAACTCAGCGTATACTTGCCTCATAGACATGAAAAATATATCTAGGCCTATAGAAAGCTTGAAATATCTGCTTTTAAACAAACCATTTCAAATGGAGAATAAATATTCTCTGATTATGTCCACTGTGGAGATGACGAGTCAGTATCATTGACTTAATCTCTGCAGCTGAAAACACAGAAAACATTATTATAAACATTAATAAACTGTTCAAATGTAGACAGTCTCCTTCTGTTTTTTCACGACACACTCATAATCATTACATTTGCCGGTGCGCTCTGGCAAGCTTTATGTGTGCATTTTAGCGCTGATTATGCCATGTATTATACACTGCCCGGCCCAAAAAAAAGTCGCTGTTTGGATTTAAATAGGCAAATGCGTAAGAGTCCATGATTGGATCATTATTGCAGTGATTATTATGTTTCTAGCATGTTATATATTTGGCAACAGTTCTTCTAACCCTCATTGATGGAATGTGTAGCTTTTCATTTCTTAAACAACCATGTACCAAAAATGTATGCATGTCTTGATGGAAATTAAAGCTCTAGTGTAGGTTCTGCCAGGAAGATTCAATGTTATGTCACTAATCACATTCAGACCTAACCGATCGGTACTTACACATGTCTGAGTTCGCAGATGCCAAAAATTACCTCCATCCTCCCCACCACCACCAGCAGAGCCAGATTAACGCAAAGGCAAACTAGGCACGTGCCTAGGGCCCGATTGGCGGGATGGGGCCCAGACAGAGGGACAAAAAAAAAAATAATTAAAATGTACAAATGTCCTATCTACAATTTATTTCAATATTTATTAATTAACTAAAAACAGTGACAATGTTTATCTTAACCATAGACTGTTAAATTACGTCACATTAACGCCATCCCATGACTGTATTTATTCTAATCAGGTCAGAGCGGGACAACAAAGCTAGCAGGCAGGTGTTTTGAGTAGGCTAACATTCAAGATGCTTTCGGTGCGGCAAAACGTAAAAAGAAAAAAATGAAGAGGAACAAAAGAAGAGACAGCGGGGGGCTTTATAGAAGTTTCTGTCGGGCAGCTGTGAACCTGCTCGAGTCAGCAGAGCCAAAGGCCGAGCCATGCCCGGAGACACGGCCCGAAGACGCGGTGGAAGATGCGGCGGAAAATAAGTAAAACAACATTTCCGTGTCAAGTTTTATGCTGCGTTCACACCAAACGCGAATAGAGCGTCTGGCGCGAGTGATTTCAATGTTAAGTCAATGGAAAGGCGCGTTTACGCGCGTCTGGAGGTCCCGCGGCGCAGAAGGCGCGTTTCGCGCGGAACGCAGCATTAAGTTACAAGAAAATCTAATTCAAAATGATAATAAAAGATAAAAACAAATGTAAAAAAAGAAATAAATCATTAAAAGAATAATGGCATGGCCCTACTTTACATATGATATAATAATCATGTATGGCTCCCATAATTGTACAAAGTCCTTTATTTTACTCTTGGAGATATAAGTCAGCCTTTCCAGTCCAATGCACTCTGAAAGTTCTTTTATCCATTGTTTTATAGAAGGTGCTTCCACGCTCTTCCAGTTCAGCAATGGCTCTTCTGGCATGTAACAATCCAAAGTCCAATAGTCTAGTGTGTTTCTTTGTTTGTGAGAAACCTGTAGGATATATTCCCAGTACACAAAGTTTGGCACAATGTGGTATTTTAAGATTAAACCGTTCTGACAAACAGTTTATGACATCCTTCCAGAACTTCTGTATATCAGAACATTCCCATAGACAGTGAATTAGAGTTCCTTTATAATTTTGGCATTTTGTACATATATCAGGAATATTGCTAGACATATGATTGAGTTTTTCAGGTGTTATATAAACCCTTGTCAACCATTTATACTGTAATAATTTAAGCCGCGTGTTTATGATTTGTTTTTGCGCCTTTAAACATGCTTCAGTCCATTCAAATTCCTCTATTTATTCTTGAATGGCTTTCCTCCATGCGTTTAATTTGTCTACAGCAGACTCTTTATAGTTAGACATTATTAAATTATAATATTTTGACAATTGGCCCTTTTCACCTCTTTTTTCAATTATTTCCTTAATTAATGACAGTTTGGGAATGTACATAATATCTGTAGACCTGGAAGACATAAACTTTTAAGCTGTGAATATTTTTTTTTTAAATGTTTTGAGGGAATCTGGTGTTTATCACACAATTCTTGAAATGTAAGAAGTATACCATCCATATACAAGTCTTTAATAGTCTGAATACCTTTAGTTTTCCATAGTTTAAATCCTCCATCCTTATATTTATTATTATTTATTGTTAGACAGTTTCTAAATGGTCTTGATGAATGTGAAGGGGTCATGTTTGCCTTCTTGTTCTTAATTACAACATTTATAAATGTTGTAAGCTATTGCATTTTGCAGAAAATCTTAATTAAATGTGTTGATTAAATGTAAACAGAGCAAATAAGATAAAATTATTTGCTCTGTTTACATAGTTTACTGATACCTATTGTTTATTTACTGGTACTACTGCCTTAACAATGACACCCCCAATGGATGAGGATAATTTAATAGCATTTAATAGAGCCATGTAATGACGTATAAATAATGAATATCAAAAAATAGTCTGATGGACTGTTTAATATACAACAATTTGTAACCAAAGACTAGGCTATGTAAAATGTGAATTCACTTTTATTAGTAACTTTGGTAAGTTTCAGATTTCAATTCATAAATAACATCGATGGAGGGGGGCCCAAAAAATGCAGCCTGCCTAGTGTAGTCCATTTATTTAATCCGGCTCTGACCACCAGGATGGTCCCTGCCTATACCTCCCAGGGGGTTGGCTGCGCCCCTGCCTTCATCTTCAGACAGGAAATGCAGAGTCCGTTACCCTCGAGACGAGAGCTATGGACGGGGCCTACGCCAAAGAACCTCTAAATATAATACTTGCTGGTCTGTTAATAAATTTGTTACTTCCTCTAGCCTCCCGAGTCTTTCTGGTAGGAATAAATGTTATGATGTTATTTCCACCAAGAGGTGCATCGATTTTTGCTTTGCCAATGCAAGAGTCCATCACTCTGTAAAGTCTCCTCCAGCACACCCCTAAGACTTTCAATGAATTTAAGGTCTGGACTGGAGAGGTGCCAGTCCATGAGTGAAAATGATTCTTCATGCTCCCTCACAACCTTTCGTTCACACTTTGGGTCTGATGAATCTTGACATTGTCATCCTAGAATATGGCCATGATACACTCTAAAAACGTTTACTATGATTTACTCAATTTTTTTGGTGAAACATTTTTACACTAAAAAATTTTAGTAAATTTTAAAGCAGTGAAATCAATTACATACACTGTATGAGCTGAGCAAATGCAAGTAAAAAAATTAAGTAGATCTGTGTAACTATATTTGGTACATTTACAAATAAAATTTAGTAGAAAAAATTGGGGGAAAAACATTTAAAAACCAATATTTAAGAGTAAAATTAACTGTTTTTATTTATGAGTAATATTAACTCTTATAGTATAACTTTAATTTCCTCTAAACCTTTGTAAAATACTCCACACAACCACACTTATACAAGGCATTGGCCTTTATTGTCGATGAGTAAAGCAATACAGCATATATTACAGTTTTGACATGTATACAATATTTTACAACATATTTACAACATTTAAAATCATGTAACAAACATTTTAGAAGTAAAAATTAAACATTTAAAAGTAATTCAAGTGTAATCAACCTGTCTGTTATCCAATTTCCACCATATCAGCGCCGTTTCACGAGCATGAGATGGACTTGCAGTCTCCGGGTGGACTTTGAACTTGAGACCGCCGTCCAGCGTTTCACTCGTAGCTCAAAGATGCTGCAACGCGCCTGACTCCATAACCTGCCAATAAACAAACAGTGCACAGTTTTAAGAACATTTTATCATCCAAATTAATTATATTCATTATCTTAAGGAATAAAGTTGTGTGTTTTGAGCAAGGCAGTGGCACCAGGGGCTTCAAAGACAGATGCAGCACTCGTTTACTCACATTGTGTCCCTGTATGTTGTTTTGCATTAAATAAAGATTTTAAGCTCAGTAATGATTTTATAGATAAAATAAAACACACAAACCTGAATTTCACAGAGGAAATGTTCATATTCTGCGACGCTGAGAAGAAGGAACTCCTCTGGAGACTGAAGAGAATTCAAACAGCAGCGCTCACTCAACCGTCGAGCTGTCGTCATGTCAAGGGGCAGGGGAGGGGTGCAGTGTTATAATCGAGTAAACTTACTCAATTTCTTCAGTGCGTGTTAAATATTAATAATCTTGATTCGAATTAAGTAATATTTGTGGTTCTTGAAACAGACCGATTTAATTCTCCTTTCTCAAATATTTTGATAGAAATTTCACAAATATATTAAGTATATTTGAAATAAATAATTGGTTATTCGAACACTAAAAAACTTAAATATAACTGTAAATTTGAGACAAAATTAACTGTTGGATTTTTAGTCAATTACTTTGGTATGTTCAACTCAAAACATCAAGTAAATGATATTTAGAAATTTTATTAAGTTAATAAAGTTAATTATTACTGTGATATTTACTAAGCCACTGAATCATTTTTTAGAGTGTGTGTCTTCCTACATGGTTGTATAAGAAATGAAAAGCTACACACTCAATCAATGAGGGTTAGAATAACTGTTGCCAAATATATAACATGCTAGAAACATAATCACTGCAATAATGATCCATTCATTGACTCTTAAGCATTTGCCTATTTAAATCCAAACAGTGACTTTTTTTTGGGTCGGGCAGTGTATATGGGCAATTAAAGGTTTATTATTATGATTTATGGCTTAGTAATATAAACACACGATTAGTCGACTAATGGCTGAAATCATGGGTCCCCCAATTAATATTTGTTCACAAATAATGTTTTGATAAAAAATATTATAATATGGGGAAAAAACATCACAAAGTCAATTTCAAATATAAGCTCCCTAAAACGAAAACAGTTCCCTCTGTTGATATCTATCTATCTATCTATCTATCTATCTATCTATCTATCTATCTATCTATCTATCTATCTATCTATCTATCTATCTATCTATCTATCTATCTATCTATCTATCTATCTATCTATCTATCTATCTATCTATCTATCTATCTATCTATCTATCTATCTATCTATCTATCTATCTATCTATCTATCTGTCTGTCTGTCTGTCTGTCTATCTATCTATCTGTCCGTCTGTCTGTCTCTCTGTCTATCTAATAACCTAGTAATTTGATTATTAATTGTCCATATAACAGTATAATTAAAATGTTGTTTTAGTAAACTTGAAACTAAAGTTCAAGTAAATGTTTAATTGCCCATCTGACAGTAAAATTAAAATGTGTAGCTAAGGTTCAGGTAAATGTTTAATTGTCCATCTGATTAGAAATAAATGTATGAGTCTGCAAATCAATTAAAATAATTTTCAACAACTGCAAACAACTAATGAATTGTGATTTTTATTGCAGTATGCTGTTTATTATGATGCATCAATCTCAATTTTAACAATGAAAAGTAAAATACAGTCATGCGTGCAACAACAATAACAACAACAAAAACTCCTAGTTCTTACTGAAAATAAAAGACTAAACTTACCACTCAGAAGTGTCCATTTCCAATCTCAAAACAATTGGTTGTTCCTCAAAATCTGCGTCTTCGTCAGAAACAGGATCAAACATATAAGGTTGGATGCATAATCTCTCCATTTTCATGACGGACAGCATAGATGTGTTTCTGTCACTAAAGCTACTGAAATTAGCCGCGCAGTGAAACAGCCAATCAAAGCAGAACTCCACATTAATATTCATGGCCCTTCCAAATAAGGCAAAAACAGACCATTTCATTAAGGGACAATTTCTAGGGGTTGTAAATGGACCTGTAAAACCGTATCTGGACAATTTTTGCCCTTAAATAAGTCGCATACCCTCTATGTAGATATCACAGAACAATTTAAAATATTGTTTCAACTCATTCTAGGGCACCTTTAAATACTTTCTCATGAGATTGGGTTGGCCCCATGCAAATCCATTGTATGGCTTCAGAAGTCTTAGCAGATAGGAAACTATTTTCGTGTGTGGTCTACTTTTGGTGTTTATCTTGTGCACAGAATTTGTGGTCATGTTTCACAAAACCATATCACTTATGTAATTGAAAATGCAGTTCCACACCAATGACAAGTTCAAAATACTTCAAAAAAAGTTGTTTTAATGTATCTACCGCAAGAGATGTTGTCATTTTCTTATTATCGGTTCTAGGACAAGAACCTTTAATGCCCGAAGGATTAACATTCCATTAAGATAAAGGTGGTCTGTGGAGGAAGCTTTGGGAGTGTATTCACAAAGAATACAATAACTTCAGACAGATTCCATATGCTTGTTACACTAATGGAAAGTGAAGGGACAGATGTTGTCTGGAATCATTTGGGGATCCGACTTCATCAAAGAGTTTGAGAACGCTCACGGAATTCCAAAACACCCTGGTAACTCACAGTGTATTTCCTGTCCAAAGTGTGTCACATTAGTGTGTCTGACTAAATGTGCTGATCAATTTTGGTCTATCATTGACATTTCTGGGTCGTGTCATATTTATTTTAGCTAAGAGTAACAGAGCCATATGCCTTCTGAAGGATGTAAACTGTTGTGTGGACTATAGTCAAGTAAGCATTATGATCATTTGGATTTATATTAATATTATTAAACACTGTAAAATCGATACTGGATATCTTTTAGCCTTGTAACCTTATGAAACTAATATAAAATCCCAATGAGACATACAGAATGATACAAAATAGTGCCTGGTAATAGACTTCAATTTCCTACTTCTTCACACACGATTGCTCTTATCTTTATGAATATATATTCTGTATATCTTAATTAAAAATCACTAGGATAATGTTATAATCTGTATATCAGAAGGGCATTTTCTTATCTGGAATCATTGATGTGCCTCCATTTATAGATAGTCTGCTGGATATTACTTTCAGAGGTCATCCGCCAAGGTCTCGTGTCATGGGATAGAACATCAGCAAAAGACCAATTATGAGGCTGAATATGAGTTTATGAGAATAACTGACATATACCACATTTACTGAGACCTTTCTGGTCACCTGTCACTCTCTGTTAATTAACACTGGAAAAGTATTCATTTAAAGGACTATAGGCCCATTTATTGTGCATGTATTTGTATGGACTTGTGATATGCTTGCATGTCATAAGCATTTATGCATCTGCAGTTATATAATTCAGACTAAATTAACATGTAATGATAACGAGCTCCTGACTGCCCACTGTTTACCAGAAGGTAAGAAATAGTGCTAAATATGTAGTTTGTTGGCTTATAAATCAGTTACCATGATGGTGGTAACTGATCAAAAAGTTTCACATTAATTTTCATGTTGGGCATATGTTGAATATTTAGCACTTCCATCTGCTCCGAAGACAAGCAAGTGTATAGTCATACATAAATGTATGAAATCCTCCCCACCCCTCATCTCTAACCTGTGGCAGAGAAGATTGGAAATACGATATTTTATAAGCTTTAATCATGTGGTGTATCTGAATAACATTGAATAGCACATAACTAAATTGATCAGATCAAAATACTGTGAGAAATTTCAAGCTATTTATAATCTCTTGGGAACCAGCAGAAAAACATTTTTACCTCATTAGTGTTTAGAGAAACACATGAATATAAAAACACATTTAATTTATTATTATTTTTTTATGGGGGTTGTATTGGCTAAGAAATATCAACTTCAAATAAATAAATAAATTATGATTGCAAAATAACATTAATAATAATAATGTTTTGTATTCGATAAATTAATAAATAAAAAATTACAAATACAAATTACAAATAACAAAAAAATACATAACAACAATAAAATATTATTATTTAAAATGTATTTTTATATTTTATATTTTCCATTTTCATTAAATAAATAAATAATAATTACAAAAATAACACAATAATAATAATAATAATAATGTTTTGTATTCCATATAATAAACAACAAATACAAATATCAAAATAATACATATAAACAACAACAACAACAATAATTAAAAATATTGATATTTTAAGTAAAATTTTATTTTATATTTCACATTTTTTATTTATTTTTAGTTAATTGTTTATTCATTTAGATTTTTTAGGGTATTTTTATGTTTTTAACAATAATAATATTTTTTTTTATTTTAGTACATCACATAAAACTAAATGCAAATGAGAAATGTTCCTTTGGCAACTAGCTAAAATAAAATAAGTTTTAATTATTGCATTTTTTGGGGGAGGGCAAAGAAATATCAACTTCAAATAAATATACACTAAGCTTTGCACGTAGTTTCTCAACTGTGTTATGTGAATGAATAAATAAATGAATAAATAATTATTAATAACACATTAATAATAATAATAATAATGATAATATTTTGTATTCCATAAACTATATTAATAAATAAAAAACAACAAATGCAAATTACAAATACAAATGACAAAATAATGCATATTAACAACAACAATAAAAAAATTAATATTTTTAATTAGTTTTTATATTTTCTATTTTAATTTTAATTAATTAATTAAATAAATAAATAATGATTACAAGAGAGCACATTAATAATAATACTGTTTTGTATTCCATAAAAAAATAAATGAATAAATAAAAAATAAGTGATTTTATTTATTTTATTTCAGTTAACGTTTATTTTATTTAAAGCAACATTTTTTTTTTGTTTGTTTAAGCCAACTATAGTAACTAAAAATAAATAACTACAGCATAACATTTCTTTAGTTTTGCCAAAGTCTAAGAGCACTCAAGCTTATAGATGCTTCAAAAACAGACATCAAGCACACCTTCGGTTCTGATGTAAAAAGGGTCTTTAAAACATTCGCCCCTCACATCTTCATGTGTGACAAAGGCATCACAAAGATTAATGAGATGTTGATTGTTTTTTAAAAGCAATTATACATTAGGACCCCTGCCAGAATTGCGACACGTCCTGCGAGTTAATCCGCACTCATTGTTTGAGTTAAGGTCTTTTCATTACCTCTTTCATTTTCAGTAACCCCACTAGACTCGAGCGCCCATGTTTGGGGACACAGAGATGTAAAGCACACCGTGATCCTCTCTCAAGGTTGAAGGTGAGAGAATAATAGACCGAGAGAGGAAAGAGAGAGAGACAGAGGGGCGACAGGGAGAGATGGAGGAGTAGATTGGATGTGAAAGGTAGATAGCAATTGCGTGAGTGTATGAGAGAGAAAGAGAGAGAATGAGTATATGTGGGTAGGAGAAAGAAGGAAGGACAGGTTGAGAGATTAATCTAACCTATGGCGTAATGAGGCCTCGGTCTGGCTGCCTTCCTCCGCAGATAGAGAAAAATCGACTGTATTTATGCCAACTTGCCATCTAGCATGTCCAAGTCCCATCAGCCAGCTGTACCCCCACCCCCAAAAATATCAAATAATGATATAAACTTTAACGGAGGGAAGCCCTATTAACTGACAGACTACTTTCTTACCCTGGCGAGAGCGATCTCGTGGGTCGAGTTCTGAAATGCCAATGTGCAATGACAATGCTGCCAACTTCCCTGACAAGGGTCTTTTATCAAGCTCTGTGGAAAGCCAGGTCCCAATCATTTCATTCCCGGAGCGAGAAAGAGAGTAAGCAACAGAGAAAATTCAGAGAGACAATCCACCCACATAGACTCTACTTACTTCCTGTTGATGTGGATTTCAGTTGATGTCGTGTTAGACAGCGTGTGACTTTTTCTGCCAGTAATTATCTGTTGAGGTTCGCCTCACGCAACCTAAATCTTAAAACACGTTTTAAACTAAAAAAAGTGAAGTTTGGTGATGTATCTGTCATAAAATATATGTAATAAAGTGATAAATATTGGCAGTGCTTATGTTTGGTCAATAAAAGCGCTCCAGAAAACTACTGTTTCTATGGTTACTTTGGCATCTATTTAACACATTCAGACTAATTTGTAATGAACTTTTACGGTTAACAGTTATAGAAACCAACCCATTCTCACTCCCAAGGCGTCAAAATCCGAAGCATGGTCAAGTGCCTTCCGCGTCACATCGAAGACGCTAAAGTCACCCCTAGGCGTCACTATATTGACGCGCTGGGTGCTCCATTCATTTCAGTTGTTTACCCAATGCGTCAGATCAAGACGCATGTTATTCTTTGCATTTGTAAAAGCAGACATGATTTTATTCATATTTTATTCATATTTAAAGGTTATTTTTATATTTTGGAGCTGTTAACCCAACTCCTACCCTAAACCTACCCATTTCTAAACAATATAAAACACATAACAGGCAAATACAAGTACGGTCACATCTATTTATTGCAAAAACTGACCAAAAACAGTATAAAAGTATTAACTCATGTTGCATTCCAAGTCTTCTGAAGTCCCGCGATGTCTTTATGTAAAGAACAGAGTTGATCTTAATGTTTTAATCGCTGAGATGATGATCCCGCCGCTCCATAAACGCACTCAGTCATATCTCATTCAAATAATACACACGACTCTTTAGCATGACGCATTCGGTCACAAGACACACGAGAACCAATGACATTTTACAATCAAAGCTGACGTAATGACGCAATTGGTCACGAGGCATACGAGAGCCAATGCAATTTCACTATGAAAACTGACGTAACGGGCGGCAATATTTGAAATTTAATGTGTTCGTGATCTTCTGCGGATGGAGACGCTGATCGCTTTTGGGGATTTCCTTCACACAAATCAATCGCTTGGCCTCGGAATATTTGTACTTTTTTAATAAATTGTGCATGCAGTCGTATCTGCCTGTTATATCTGTGTTTTATATACCACACAAATGGGTAGGTTTAGGAGTGGAATGGGGTTGGGTTACATGTTAAAAAGTGTCTGGATAGCGTAAATACAATTATGCTGGCTGATTAAATTGAGAATCACACTCCAGCATGTCATAATGGCAAAATCATAACCCTATATATGATCATCATGACAATAACGTTCCCATGCCCAACGCGTCTGTGTATGACGCCAAAGGTTTCTCATTGAAATGAATGGAGCACGTCAATATAGTGATACCTAGGGGTACCTTTAGTGTCTTTATTGTGACAGATTTTGACGCCTTGGGAGTGAGAACAGGTTGCCATATTTTAAATATCCATATCCAACCTTAAAAACTAAAATAACTATTTTCCGGCAGACGGCCTACGTAAGTCGACTTGCTCCAAAAGACTAAACCCTGACACAGTTTAGGAGTAGTGTAAGCTTTCACGGACAACAAACTCAAGCTCCTCTTCTCTTATATAGAAAATATCTAATCAGCCAATCATTTGGCAACAACTCAATTTAGACATGGTCAAAACGATCTCCTGAAGTTCAAACTGAGCATCAGGACAGGGAAGAAAGATTTAAGTGACTTTGAACGTGGCATGGTTCAGTGTTCATTTCACTGACAAATGATTTTCGGCATCATTTTCGTCAATGACCTTTTTTCACTGACGAAACGTCAGTGACGAGACGATAACTAAATAAAAACCGGTTTTAGGATGTCAAAAACCATGACGAAAATCTACCATTTTCGGATGATTAGGGAAAATATCCAGTTAGAACTGATATTCTGTGTAATAGATGTGCACATTTGATTTGTAACATGCTGATCTAACCGCGGGGAAATGCGGCGCTATTGCGCTTCAGGGGTGCGTTTCCCAAAAGCATCGTTAGCCAACTATGGTCGCAAGTTCCGTCGTTATCAACATAGTTCAACCAGTCAGTGTTTCCCGAAACCGTCGTTCGAACGAACGTTCGCAAACAGCGTCGCAAACTTGTGTGGTTGCAACGACAGCTCTCGACATGTGGTTAGAAGCATAGTTTCTTGTTTGCATAACATGTGGACTTAATAAATTCTTATAAAGCAAAAAAAAAAGAGCAAAATAAGCAAGCTGACATTCAGTACAACCTATATATTTTATTTAGAATACATACAAATGTCATTAATGTCTTTTAGTTTGTCAAGAGATTTAAAGCACCGTTTTTGAAGAGTGCGCATGTGCGGACGTACTCTAGTACGTAAAAAATAGCCTATTTGAATCTGGAAATAAAGCAAAATTACTGAGAAAAATTTGAATTATTCCTCAGGTTCCATATCCATAATGTGTAGCAAAAAATCTAGCATGAATTCGATCTCAAAATAATTAATTAAAAGCATTTTTACCACCTGCGTGACATCATTAACCAACGTGGTTGAACGACAGATTTGCATCGTACTATGGTAGTTAAGCAGTGAGTTACGTCGTTGTACGGGAAACGCACCCCAGAGCGGTTAGCAATCAATGAATAGCGCACATTTTTGCCAGGTAATTGTTTATGGACTAATGCTGAGGAATAATGACAATGTTTACTTTACGATGTTTATACACAGTAATATGTTTTAGACGGCTGTAACAATGCATATTTCATCTCCCTCATCTGAACTTAAACGAGCAGGTGCAACTGCAATAGTACGGCGCATGCATTTCAAAATAAGAGTCACAGTGTATTTCGAGCTTGTTTATAATTAAAAGTCACACATTATATATATGTTTTTGGTTACAAAATAAACTGTATTTAATTTAATTCCCATTTAATTCCTAGTCAGGAGGAAAGACTAAGAACAGTATTTGACACATATTATTCAATAAAGTATCAGGGTTATAATAGTTAACTAAAACAATTAAAAATATTCATTATTTGAAATTAAATAAATGTTAACTGATATAAAATAAAAATAAAAACTTTAGCTTACACTGTAAAAAGAAATCAGGTCTCCAATTGAAAATGTTCTAATGACTGATCACATCTAATTTTTTTAGTTGGGCAAAAATAATTTATGTAATTAAATTGCATCAATTCACAGAAATTCAATTTGGCCAATTGAAAAATTTAGATGTGATCAGTCACTAGAAAATGTTCAATTGGAGATTTTTTTTTTACAGTGTATTTGAAGCTTTAGCTGAACCTGATATACTAAACAGAAATACAACATTATAAAAAAATATATGTTTAAAAAAAAAAAAAAGTGAATTGAGCTCTTTCGTGTATTTTTTATGTAAAAAACACAATTATGACAAAATATCAGTTTTGACGTATTCAAGTAATAGTCAGTTAAGTAATGCTTAAATGTCCAATTAATGCATTACAATTTAACTAAACTCATTAGATTTTAGTTGACTAAATGTACTGTAGATTTAGTAAACTAAAACTGAAAACAATTCAGGTGACTAAAATATGACTAAAACTAAATGGCATTTTAGTCAAAAGACTATGACTAAAACTAAATTAAAATTTGCAGTCAAAATTAACACTGGCATGGTTGTTGGTGCCAGACGGGCTGGTCTGTGTATCTCAGAAACTGTTGATTTACTGGGATGTTGACTTTTTTTTTCACTTTAGAGTTTACAGAGAAAAAGAGAAAATATCCAGCGAGCGATGGTTCTCTGGCAGATCAGAAAGGTTCGAGCTTATAGAAACTCAAATAAGCACTCATTACAACCGAGGTCTGCAGAAGAGCATCTCTGAACCTTGAAGCAGATGAGCTACAACAGCAGAAGACACACTGGGTGCCACAGGAAACTGAGGCTACAATTCACACGGGCTCAACTAAATTGGACAAGATTGGAAAAACATTGCCTGGTTTGATGAGACTCAATTTCTGCTGCGGCATTCAGATTTTGCATAAATAACATGAACGCATGGATCCATCCTGTCTTGTCTCAGCGGTTCAGGCTGCTGCTGGTGTAATGGTGTGTGAGATATTTTCTTGGCACACTTTTGGCCGCTTAGTACCAATTGAGCATCGTTTAAACGCCACAGCCGACATGAGTATTGTTGCTGACCATGTCCATCCCTTTATGACCACAGTACTCATCTTCTGACACTTCCAGCAGGATAATGCCATGTCACAAAGATCAAATCATCTCAAACATGACAGGGAGTTCACTAAACTCAAACGGCCTCCACAGTAACCAGATCTCAATCCAATAGAGCCGCTTTGAATGTGGTGGAACGGGAGATTCGCATGATGGATGTGCAGCCGACAGATATGCAGCAACTGCATGATGTATCATGACAATATGGACCAAAATCTCAGAGGAATGTTTCCAGCAGCTTGTTGAATCTGTGACATGAAAAATTAAGGCAGTTCTGAAGGCAAACATTCTAATAAAAATGACAAAACCACATTAAACAAAAAAATAAAACCTTCAAAATATGAATGTACTTGTCAGGGTTCTGTCACTTCGGTCTAGTTTATTCATGGTTTTGTGACAGAGCCCTGACACTCCCGTATTGTTTGTCTTGTGCGAGCGCGCAGCTTTGAGCATGCTCTGTGTGGGGCGTGGTGTTCGGATCCCAGCACTTTGGTCTAGTTTGGTTTTGTGTTGGGATTGGGATATTCATGCTCCATGTGTTTGTCTTTTGTTGGGAGTGTTGGGAGCATTTGCTCGTTCTTGTGCACTCTGTCTTGTCGTGTGAGTGTGCTCTCTTCTGTCCATGTGTTTTGTCTTGTGTTGTGTGCCTTCATGTTGTCATGTTTTGTGCAGTCCAGTGCTGGATCGTCGTCAACTGTTACCCGTCGAATGTACCTTGTGTTTCCCTGCTCCCTACGCCAAGCCAAGCTCAAGTCAAGTCTTGTTTTTCCCCCTCGGGGTAGTTATGTTTTGTCTTGTTTTATTTTATTATTATCATTAAAAGCCCATATTTTCTCTGCATCTGAGTCCTCGCTCCTTTCCCTTCAACAACCCTGACAGTACTATGGTACATAAATAATGGAACTTTTAGAAAATAAATCAACACAAACTTTTCACAATCGCACTAGTCCAAAAAGAAATTCTGAAGCATCTCTTTCCATTGAATTGTGTGCAGTTACAGACAGTAAAAACATTTCACACTATCTGCATAATTTGACAAAAATACATCTTGATTGGAATCGACACATAATAAAATATGTGATATTTGTCTTGATGTCCTTTTTCTTCAAACATCACATTTCATTTCACAGACTTCATACACTGTTAAATCCACAGTAACTTTAGAAGAAAAAAACATTAGAGTCAAAATTGTTGGTCATGGTGCAAATGACTTCAAAACAAAAAAATCATTTTGACACAATATGATATGTTTATGATTGTTTCACTCTGATCATAGTGTAGCGAATTAGCTCTGATGGGAAATATTAATAATTATTCATAACTCATTATGATTGTTCATTATGAATATTTGAGTCAGTTAAATAGATTAACTTGATGTAGCTAATTCAAATTAGTTCATCCTATGAACGTTCAGTATTGATTATTAATTAATTCTTAGAAAAGGATATTATTCATGGCCACAGAAAAATAATTATTTCTTTGAATTCATGTAAGCGCCTAGAGTGCATAACAAGATCGATCATTTAAGGGATAATTTGTTTGCAGGCAGGGAGTCAGGACCAAACATTTATTGTGCACAGACTTTATTAACTAAAGCGCGGACAAGACTAAAACTAACATGAAACATACATACACAAAACATACATGACAAGAGGTAAGGTTAAAGTGGATGCAGGGAAAAGGGTCAGAACAGATGGATGAGGTTATGCAAAGAGTCTAAACCTTGGGAAGAACCATCTTTGACAAACTCCTTTGTCTTTACTTGCATTTAGCCTGAGCTGTAGAAGACTGTTAGAGGTGAAATCGCAGGAGAAAGTTTTGATGGTTCCATCCGATGGCATTGAAGTGGCGATCTTCTGCATCGATTGAAGAAGAAATGATGAGCTTGCATGGTTGTTTCGACTCCATCGAGGTTGCACAGTATAGAAAAATCACTAGTATAGTGCAGAAAAATAGCAATTTATAGCGGAAAACTGAAAAGACTGTGTCTTCTATGTTTTAGATCATGCCTGGTGGAGGTGCAAAAAAAAAAAAAACACGGCCATTGTTTTTGCTCTCTTAACACCACAAAGACATTTCACCGATCAAAATAAACCCAGCAATTGTAGAATAAAGGTGTATCAAATGCACATTTCCCTCCAGTCCTATGTAAACTATGGCACGCAAAGTTTTTATTTAATACAAAGTTATCATATCGTGAGATGGCGGAGCACAAGAGAACAACGGAGTCAGAAGTAACTGATCGCTTTTATGATCTCGCTCGCCTAAATCTGCTTAATCCTGGTGATGTCAGTGCCGTAAACGACCATATAATGGATTATTTCACATCCAGAGATGAAGGATCGGATGATGGAGAAGTTAATGAAGAGAAGTCAGATAGATATGCTCTAGGTGCGCTGTGCTTGCTATTCTAAACGTACACTAGCTGTGCGATCTAAACATACGACGGGTGACCACAAGTTCAGAGACTGCCCATGATAAACAATAGAAAACGTATTTCACTACTTACTAAATTGCTGTTCTCTTCAGAGTAACGTTAGCTAGTCCCCTTGTGTAGAGATGTACCTTATATATTCTAGTTTTCATATTTTCATATTCAGTTAAGACCTTTATTTTGAAATAGCGATGAACACGGAACAATTGAAAGATTTGTAGACAACCAATTTGTTTTCATGCCAAGAGTTCAAAATATAACATGCAGTCAATTTTTCGAGATAAAAAGTTCTGGAAATGTTTTAAATATAAAGGAAAAATATATAAAGATTTGCCATTTGTGATGCAGCAATGAGCTATAATGCACATGTTCTTTTATATTTATTAGAGGTTGAATTCAAATCAAATACTGATAAACTGCCTATACTTCTGAATAGGATGTCTACTTCATAAAATGTATGACAATTATAGAAATATGTGGTTCATATCACTCAAACCGAAGTGGAGATGCATATGGTCAGTATGGAGCTTGGATGTCATCTAGAAGGAAAATTTTGGTACTGCGCCCAAACACACTCTTACTGAAAGCTAATTTTTTGATATATCAACCTAAAATTTTTAACACAACTTGTTCATATTTCTGGCTTTGATTTTCTTGTAGTTTTAGAGTAAAACATGTTTTGTAAAATACATATTATTATAAAATATTATTATAAAATATATATTTTTACATTTTCATAAACTTAAACTTTTACAACTTTTTTTCTTTTTTACTTTCATAATTTACTTGACATCTACAATAATCTACCAAGTGTCTTCTTTAAAGCAAGACCAACCTTAGGTCTATATTCCATATAGAGCATGCTTGAATTACAGCCATTTAAGTTTGGATAGTGCATTTTCACGTCCATGCGAAAAAAGGGGTGGCGTATATTTAAACCCGTTTTTCTCAAAATTCCGTTCCTAAAAATCATCGCGATCAGCCGAATTCAGATAACCATAACTTTTATTTCAGACAAGCCTTGAAATAAATACAAATAGATTTGAAAAGGGCTTGGTCCCAGCTTTCACATGGTATCAAAAGCTGTAAAAGGTAAAATGTCACCATGTGATGGGTTTTCGTAGATCACATCACATATATGAAAGTGTAAGTCGTGAAGCGAGCATTAATTTGATAGGAGACACGACATATATGAGGTTACATGAAATAGTAAGTTGTTCATAAGACATGCATAAACGAAATAACCAGTGGTGGGCTGTCATGGCCATCAGGGCCTTCTCTGCTGGCCCTGTCAAAATAAAAAATAAAAAATGTTTTGTGTCAGAACATGTCTAAATGCAATTACTGTCTATTTCAGTACGTTACAATTATATTTCCAGAAAGAATGTGGTTATTTTTTGTGAGGCTGAGCTGTATTTTCCATATGTCATCATCTAAACGCATCACAGCTCCGTGGACCAGCACTAATAGAATAGCTAGCCTTCAGTTGAAGCTGCCATTTTCCATTGGATCATAACTTTGACTGACATGGGTCATCAGCCAATCAAATTTTGATGTGTAGTGATAAAACAACCCAGAGGCCCAGCGATGTGGCAGCACTACCCCCCGCTGATCAGCCGTTTGCAATTTTTGCGGATTGTGAGTGATCAATGTGAAATGAGCTATTGCCGCTGCGGATGATGGGCTGCGCGAGCTTCGTGTGAATCCTGATATCAAGCCAGTAACGGTAGCTGATATTCTTGTTGGTCCGTGTTTTTGTTTGTTTGTTTGTTTGTTTAAGAGTAGGGGTGTGTTGATTGTTAGTGAAGGCCCTGACTGAAACCAAACGGTACGCTACTGGAAATAACATCCAAGGGACACTTTACAAGACAGTTATATGTGTACATACAATGTCCTGGGGTGCATGTTCATTTATAGACGCTTTGTCTATAACTTGAGGCAAAAGTGTGTGATTTACAGGCTTTGTGTCTTTAACTGTGGACTTTTCATGCGGCCACATTCTTTTGGGCCTTAAAACGTCTTATCAGTTCGTTTCCAGTTGTGACTGAGGACAGTTCTCTGTTGTGTTGGGGGAAGGTCTGTTACTAAGCACAAAGCATTTGAAACATATTTGTTAAATGTAAACGGCGATTATGTGTCTGATTCGCCTCAGTCGCTACAATAGTTTTATAAATATAGTAATATCTTTAAGATGGATTTTCAAGGAAAACAATAAAAATGTGTAGCCTGGATGCCAGCCGAACTTAGCCCCGCCCATAACATTTGAGGTCGGGAAATTCGGTCTGGACTTGATCCGTTGTTGAGCAACTATGCTCGAACCAGAGCTGATCGGACCAATCAAATTGTCAGGGAGTGCTTTATACGATGATGGACAGATGATCAACAGTATCGTAATCATCCACGTCACCAAAGAGTGCTTGGGTTGAATTCATTCTAATCCTAAACTGAGAACTTGTTCGTATATGCATTCACCTTTACTGTTTCTCTAAAAATTATGATTGTGTTGGTAAGTACTCTGTGTATCCTTAAATTATTTTAACAACACCAGCAAAGATTGTTTACACTCATCTTCTTCTTCTTCTTCTTCCAGCGTGCGTGCAGTCGAGTTCTGTTGACAACTATGCATCGCTCCGTTGCTCTGATTGGTTGTAGGTCTATCCAATTGAGTGCAGAGGCATTTTTTCCCCTGGTTCGGTTGAAACACGCCCCCATAATCACATTAAAATAGAGCAGTATCAGACTCATATTCTGACTAGAATTGAGTATGACGACGTCAGGCTATAAAATGTACACACACACGAAGGCATTTGAAAAGTACATGATGGACAATAAGAATATGACCTTCATAAAAATTCAATAGAAATCACATAAATAGTCTCTGTAGTTGAGAAAATGTAGCTTTGATGAAAGTGTTTGTTTGTGTGTGTGTGTGTGTGTGTCCCATATGTTCAAGGCTACAAACGAAAATGCCCTAGCGAGTGATAATTAATGGAACACCGGAGGGAGTATCTTTCATATATCAAAGTTTGATTACTGAACTCACAAATCCTCTGCCATTGGGAGAATTTATGTATTTACGGGCCCGCAAAGCTGCATGGGAACTCAGCCTTGGGCTAAATTTAGATTCCCTCATCCGCACATAAACAGCAACTATCATTTACGCTGTATCAGAGTAAAGACATCCACCTGTCATTCCACATAAGAATTCCCAAGTCAGCCGGTGAAGGACACCTTGTGTGCGTATGTGTTTTTAGATCAGCGAATCAGACCAAACGCTACACCGAATCTGTTCTCTGATTCGCTGCCGAACACAAAATTGTTTTCCTCCCTGGAATGGCAGTCATTTTTAGCAACGACTAAAGAAATTCATTTCGCAGATCTAACCAGCAAACATGTCACGCAGTCGCACAGCTCCAAATACCCACGGCACCTTTGTGCCTCTGTTTATAGAACGACTTGAGAGGCCTGTGATAGCATTATACGTTTTCGCCTAAGGTTTTCCTTGTGTACCTGCACAATTTGCCTCCAGCACACACCAGCTGTGCACATTTTGCCTAAAGACACTAATGACAACAAAACATCATTAGAAACCGAGGATCCGCCACTGTAGTGCGAACCGTGAACTTGTGATTCTGAAAATATCAGACTGGAAACCGTATCTGATGTACAAAAATACATTTATTTGAAACGATTCCAAAATGACAGTAGTTTTCCATAGAAATATTGAAATAAAGATGTAACAATAACCATGAGTCATGCAGCTGTAGATTTTGTGCGACGGGAGATTACAATTATCTGCTCGTCAAAAACATTACTGGTTTTCTATCACACATAAATCGGATGGCAAGTATCTTTTCAATCAGCTTCATTTTGCTTTAATGTATACAGTGTCGTTATTGTTACAAAGTTATGATTTATATCACAAAGAGAGTGTCAGTACAGCAAATAAAACTCCACTGAATGAGGGAGAGAGGGTTCATTAGCACAGAAGGGCAATAAATAAATAAGATAAAAAAAAGAAAAATAGATGGTAAACATCAGCAAGTACTTTTCAATATTAGCAAGAGATTCTCACTAACCTAGATAGTCCTCGCTCTCCAGACTAACCATAACTTTTACACTGAAGGCTGTGATAATATGCGTGATGCAACACTATCACAGCCAATCAGAACATGTTCTTTTTTGACATAAAGGCCCTGTTTACACCTGGTATTAAGATGTGTTTTTGTCGATCGTTTACACACACATACTCGTTTACACCTTGTGTTTTAATCTGTCGCTTTTGTCCACTTTCAACCACTTCTGTCCTGATTTCTTCGAGGAAAGGGTCTATGGGCGAGTAAAAGTATGGGTTTTTTCATATATTTCGATCTAATGGACCAAATAAGCTCACAGTGAGTGTGTGTTAGAAATCAGAAGTGGTGAGAGAACATTGAGAACATTGAGCTTGATACGTTTTCGTTTTCAAACCAAACTTGAGTCTTCTAGCGACAAAGTTTAAATCCCATCTGGCTAGCGCGCTTCCCATAATGCTTACGCATTAGGCAAGTAGGCGGTCTTTTGTGGCTATTCAAACATATTCGACCACATGTGTCTACACTACGAAAGCCATCCAGTCAGCACTGTAAAAAATAGTTGATTCAACTTTAAAAAAAGTACGTGTTTGTGCTGCATTAAAGGGGTCCTATAATGCCCCTTTTTACAAGATATAAAATAAGTATTGTATGTCCCCAAAGTGTGTATGTGAAGTTTTAGCTCAAAATACCCCACAGATAAACTTTTTGAATTAAAATTGTCACTTTTTAAATGCAAATTAGCTACTGCTCCCGGCCCCCTTTCAAGAAATGGGCGGAGCTTCAAGAGCTCATGTTAGCAGCTCTGATTACCTCATGCAGACACGCACTGAAAATGTTTTATGTTCAAACCGGAGTCGGACAATGATGGAGAGAGTCAAGAAGAAGTGACAACATGTAGAATGCAACAGGACGTTTCTGAATGCTTAGTTGAGGAATTTATGTCACTAAAGTGGATCTTCAAGTCATTGATTAGCATAATCTGTCATGTGGGAACTGTTGTAAGATGCCTGCAGAGCCAGAGAATATATGCATGAAGATAGAACAAGTATAGTTTAGTGTCATCTTGCTTTTATGACATGCTTTTGCATCTGCGTTAAAATAAATGTAATAAATGTGAAAAGACGGATGTGACGGCTTGAGCAGACTCTCAAATGTGCTCTACAACAACTCTTCCTCTTGTCAACATGGCATTTGTTATGTGTTTCCGGGGGCAGGGTTTATGTCAATTTTAGTTTGTTGTAGTCCTTAAAAAATGATTTCTTTAAAGGGTAACTAAACCCCAGCTCAGAGCTTAACTCCACCCACTGGCAATTTTTGAAAAATGCTGGAAAAGTGGGCAGAGCCCGGCGGAGACAGAGGGGACGAACCGAGGGTGGGACTGAGCGGAGGGCATGGATTGATTGACAGCTGTCTGACTCGCGAGTCGCAAAGATGGAGGATGACTGGAATGACCCCAGTAGCTTTGCAACAGAGCGGTCATTCTTCCCCACCTTCACCTGAAGTGGAGGAGGGTGAATTGTCTGTAGACACAGACCCAGAGCCTTATCAATGCGAGCCGCTGGTTCAAACTGATTTAACTCCCGATGCCGACGATGCTAGTGAAGCAGCAGCGCAAGAGAACTGACCTAATCTATGAACAGTCAAATCCTTATACTGAATGCCACTAAAAATAGATCAGATACATACGATGTATTTTCATTCAAATTAACTGAATCAATAAGCAGCGCAGGACCAATAAGTTCAGACCTAATAGCCTATTATAAACAGATTTCCTCAAATAAAAGACTATATATGCCAGCACATTACAGGGTTTTGTGCATTACCGTGACAACCACTTGCGTGTCAGGGTTTGAAAGTGCGTCTTATGTATGAAACTTATCTGTACACATGACGGGCGGCGACGTGTACGGACAACTGCATTATGTAACCACATTTTCTTCATTACAATGTTAAAGCAAGTGTCAAGTAAGTTTCGTTCATAATGTTTCTACTTCATGTAGTGACAGTTCATACTGGAGTGAAGCCGTTCTCATCATGTGATTGGGGATAACATTTCTGAGGGCGTGGTGAGCTCGTGCCAGGGGCGCGGATAGTGAGCCGTTGGAAGTGCCATCCTACGTCACGATGACCCACAACGTCCAATAGGAAAGTTCAACTGCAGTAGCCACCGTTCAACCTTAAGAGGGCAGCACTTATACGGTTTTACACCATATATTATAAAATTGAAAGACTTTATACTCAAATGTCAAAACATTTACTCGAATCATTGAAACAGCATTAATAAAGCCCCAGTCTTTATCATTAACTCTATCTCTAACTCTAACTCTATCATTAACAAAAAAAAGTTGGTTTAGGGTTTAGTTACCCTTTAAAAGAAAATATTGCTCTTTGAACTTTTGAGCGTCGTAACTTTGCAGATATTGTCTATGCTCAAACAGCAACATTACACACTAACTAAAGTTAAAAAAGTGAAATCATAATCAGCCACCCCTTAAAAATTTTAAGTTTAGTCAACTTGAAATGTGAACTTGTACTAAGTGACAACTAATATATTTGAGTTGACTAAACATAACATTTTAAGGCAGCACGAACACTAACTTTTTTAAGTTGAAACAATTGAAACAATTTTTTTACAGTGACGTGTTTTCAACTACCTCTGGAAGTGGTTGAAAGTGGACAAGATCAAAATGTTTTAGACCCCACCTGTATTTAGCATTGTCTTACTTGTGATCTGATCGACCAAAATGCATCTTAATACCGGGTTAAAACAGGGCCACAGATGTGGAGCTGAATTTTGGGCCAACAAAATGTATTAGTGCAGTTTAAGGTGGCTACATATATCATAACATCATTAACACATATTTCATATTGTAAATATGTTCAAAATTAATTGATAGGTCTGTAAATGTTAACGAAAACTTTGTCAACCCAAGGGACCACCAAAATGCCTTGCTACTTGTAACTTAATATGGATGGTTAGGACAAAAACGATTTAACTAGGGGAAATTAGCTTTATGTCTTGTAGATCTTGTAAGGAGACATATATTTAGGACTAAAGATATGAGTAACAATGAGTAAATAAAAATCTATGTCAATATTAGAGCGAGACAACAAATGAATTGTAGAGATAAAGCGGCAAAGACGAACCCGCGAGTGTTAATGAGGGAATGTGCGACAGGATGGTAAAGTACCAGTTTTCCCCCGTTCCCTCGACTCAAGGCCTGTGCTACTGTAATTGCATGCTGACTTCAGCACACTGTAGAGCCTCTGAGAAGTCGAGATTAAGGGTAAAACACTGTTTTATGTCACACTGCTTTGGACTTCACAGACATCATGCATTAAATGAGTCTCTTGGTCCCGTTTTAAGTTTCTTGAGGGAGGAAGCATGTTAAACATAACCAGCATCTGTGGAGACTATGCTCACGTTTACAAATGCAAAGCTGTTTTCAGCAGCTCTAGAGATGTTCAAAATGCCATGGTAAGGTTCATGAAAATGTAGCCTAAAGTAAGAGTGTTATGCAAAAATACAATTAGGCTGTGCACACACACACACACACGTTCAAAAGTTTGGGGTGGTAAGATTTTTTTATGCATCTTATGCTTATCAAGACTGCATCTATTTGGCTAAAACGGTAATATTTTGAAATAGTATTACAATTTATACAATATGGAAGCTTGTTTCTGCTACCGAATAAAAAAAAAATGTAATTGTGGCTTTTTTTTCCTCAATTCTGACTCTTTTTTTTTTTTTTAATTGAGGGTTTATATCTCTCATTTCTGAGAATATAAGTCAGAATTTTAAGATATAAACTCACAATTGCGAGAAAAAAGTCAGAATTGCAAGTTATATTGTCAGAATTACGAGATATAAACTCACAATTGCGAGAAAAATAGACTTTATACTTGATAATTGCGAGTTTATATATATATATATATATATATATATATATATATATATATATATATATATATATATATATATATATATATATATATATATATATATATATATATATATTATACTTTATATATTTGTATATAATAGATATAGTATATAGAAAAAAAGTCAGAATTGCAAAATAAAAATGTATTTTATTCCGTGGTGGAAACAAGCTACCATAATATACTGTGTATTAAAATGTAATTTATTCCTGTTATCAAAGCTGAATTTTCAGCATCATAACTCCAGTCTTCAGTGTCACGTGATCCTTCAAAAATCATTCTAATATGATGATTTGCTCCTCAAGAAACATTTACTATTATTATCAATGTCGAAAATATGCTATAATATTCTTGTGGAAATCATGATACTTTTTTTCAGGATTCTTTGATAAATAGAAAAATGTATTTACTCACTTTTGATCAAATTAACGCATTCTTGCTGAATAAAAGTATAATTTCTTAAAAACAAAAAATGTAATCTTACTGACAATAAACTTTTGAACAAAAGTGCATGTTTCAAACTCATATTTTTGAATTCACTTCTGTAAAATACCTGAAATATTGTGGTGAAACAGAATTTGGGGTCAGATTCTACTAGATGTTCTACATTCGAAACATGAGGCAGGGCTCGACATTAACGCTTGTCCGCTTGTCCGGAACAAGTGGATTTTTTGAACGGGCAAGTGAAAAAGAATTTTACTCGCCGGACGGACAAGTATCCTGGTATCCTAAAACGTCACAACAAAAAATAACTAGGGAATCACCAGAGTGCAATAATGATTCTGCATTCAGTTAGTGTAAGTGGAGATCGATAGTGGATAATAATTTAAAACAAACTGACAACAAGGTTGTCCTGTTGAGGCTCGCGCAGCCTCTCGAGGAGAAAATCAAAAACAAATGAGCGCCGCTCATACAAAGAAACTTTTTTTTAACATACACGGTTAAAATTGTGTAGTTTTTATATTTATAACATATGATACAGTTAAGCAACATCACATTAACAAGAGTGTTGTTTTCCTGAATACCATCACGACTGAAAATGACGTTGATTTCATACGCCAGTTCCATAAACAATTATTTAACATTAAGTCCCTTACATTTTAGATGCAATATGGACTGTTTTTGATCTATTTCAGCAGCGAAAATAATTCCAAACAAAGATCACCACAGAAACGGAACGCATCTCACAGACAGTGTGTTACTGAATGATTCAGCGTTTTGAATGAATCGGTTGAATCAAAGATTCAATGACCTATTTGTAAACGACTGCCTAATTCTTGAATGAATCAGCCGTTTGAACTAATCGACTCAATGACTCACTCATTAAGATTGTCACCTGCTGCCACCTACTGGTGGTTTAGTTTTATCTTCCCAACATTTCTTATTTGTATATTTAAAAATATTTAAAATAATCTCATAACATTATTTAATGCAGTTGTAATTTTTCAGTGTAAATAATTTGATTTGATTGTAACAGCCTATAGTGTCTTATTCTAATTTAATTTATAGATCAAATATTAAAAAAATCTAATGAAAGCTGAAGCATAGCCTATATTTAATAAGATTATGGAAAAATGTCCTTTAAAAATATCACAAATATGCATATTTAAATATGTAATAGCTGATTGAATACTGGTGAGAATATTGCTTCAGAATAGATTAAATTTAAAAAAAAAATCCGGACAAGCTAATTTTTTACTCGGACAAGTGAATGACAGATTTACTTGTCTGAAGGACAAGCATGTGAACAGGCTTAATGTCGAACCCTGTGAGGTCACATTGTATTAAAATTAAAGTAAAATACATGTCGAGGTTGTGGTTAGTCTCGCTGGTATATCAGTAATCTTGAAATGATGAAATTATAGAAATACATAGAATAATATGAAATCTGTTCCAAAAACCTAGTTAGCTGCCTAGGTAGGCAGCATTTTAAGGCATCATAGTGCTCCCAATGAAAAAAAAAAAGGTTTCATTCTAAAACACACTTTTTTGGGGACAAATTCTGAGTCAGCAATGCATCCATCATGGAAAATAAATCCCATAATGCATTGATGGCAAAATATTGATTATACATCAGAGGTTGCGTTAGACTTCCACATCGTCCGGACAGGGTAGTAAAAAATTCTGTCATAATATTGCCTGTAATTTTAATGATAATAATCCATTTAAAAGGCTCTGTTTTTGTTCACATTTAATTATTATTCATGCACTTACAGGACAAGCATGTAGGCTAGATTATGCATTTATTTATTTATGAAGAGAAAGTTGACTGTGGGTTACTTTTCAGGTTTCATCATGAATGTCCGATAAATCACAATAAGCTTTGAGCTTTGTTATTTTTATAATGAAACAAACTTTCAGCTTTCAAATTCTGTCCATTTAATCTCAAAATTCAAACGTTTTTGGTGCTCTTTAATGTGGCGCGAGAGATCACTGTAGTGCCTCAGTTCAAGCGAAGCTTTCAAGTGCATTACTCTTTACGTTACAGAACGAAATAAACACAAATGAACGTTAGAAAATGTGTTGAAAGATAAAGTCCAACTTACCGTATCGTCAAACAACGTTAATCGATCAATCAGTGTTTCAACTGCATAAAATCGTCAATAAATCAGCTTATAAACAATGGCACGTAAAGCCAAAATTATACTTTAGTGTAATACAAGTATACTTTTTATACTTATACTTTTATACTTTAAATTAAAAGTATACTTATACGTTTTTTTTTTTATGTGTATGCGAACGTATGCACACAGTCGAACTCACATACAAGTATAAAAAGTATACTTGTATTACACTCAAGTATACTTATTTTGACTTGTACGCGCGGTTAAAAAAATCTTGCGGTGTGTACTTAGTACGCGTATACTCTTCTGATGACAAAATTCGCATCACGCACACTGTACACGCTGACCCTCGCGTATGTGTAAAAAGTGAAGGATACTTTGTCCTTAACTAGGGATGGCTCGATACCACAATTTTGGCTTCGGCACGGTACCACAATCTAATACCGAAGTACCAATATTAAATCGACACCCTACAGGGTCTGAATTTTGGCGCGCGTATTGCGCATAATTTTACTCGCTCTCGCAAGTTTAGGGTATACGAAGCGGGAAATGACCGCAAATGTTTATTATTAAACAAAGATTATTACATCAAATCAGCCATTTGGAAACTTTCTTGTGGGAAGTAATTTCAGCAATACTGCGCGTCTCTCTTCTCCATCTCTCAAAATTTGCAAATTGCTTCTGGCTTCAAAAGAAATCGCACCTGCACTATAAAAGCAATCTGCGCGCTCCAATTCAACACTTTCGCTGTCGTTTCGGGAGAGTTGACGGAAATCGCTTGCCCACGTCTTTTTAAACCTTGCCAATTTGAACATGCAAGTGATCTTATAGCATTTCGTAATAGATGGGATGGGAGCTCTTTGAGAGTTTTCTTTGTGCTCATACCAACAACAAACACACAAGCCTAAAGAGCTTGCACATTCCAAATTAAGTTGTTTTTCCTTAGTCAAATACACACAAAATTACGTCAAAAATGTCCATCTTTAGTGAGTAGTCACATAAACACAGTAGTCTTACGCGAATGTAAATAGTGCAATAGTATCCATGCAAATATTATGAGATCTAAACGTCACTGGTTGAAATCAAACGCTGGAGATTTTGTTATATTTAAATGGTACGATCGTATGTGCGTATATCAGTGTTAAAAGAAAATAAATGTCTAAATTAGATCGTTTGAATTATGCACTCTCCTGTCGATCTTTTTATAACTCACACAAGCCAGGATGGGCAAGTGACCGATGCTTGGCAATGTTTAATGGTTCCAAATTTCATGTCTACTCCTCTCTTTATTAATTAGTTTTGTGTGTGTTGAGTGAGATTAAACTGCTGTATTCATTTTGTTCTATGTTCTATGTTGTTCTACATTTGCCGGTTTCACGTCATTTTGGGTAGCGCACTACCACCTAGCGGTGAACTTATATACCGCATATACCGAATTGAGCAAAATCATGATATTGTACCGTTTGAAACAAAATATACACCGGTATTTTCCCAGTACCAGTATACCGCGCATCCCTAGCCTTAACTCAGAAAAGCCATCCGTTGACTATTAACTTCATAGTCAGCAAGAGTGCACACGCCTCCAAGTGGACAGAGGTTACAGTTACAAGTTATAATAGCCCCTTAGTGTAATTTCAGATTTTTCGGTCACTGCTAAAAAATGTGGTCAATATTTGATTAACGCGACCTCTGTTATACATATAAACAATACAATTCTTAGTTCAATATAATGAAAATATCACTTTACCCAATATTTGTATTAAGCATATTAACAGTATCAGAGTATTAGCTTAGCAACATGCTAACAGCAAACACCATTGAAATCAATTACGACTCGTCTCTTCACGTAAGGAGCACTATTTTATGACACACACAACTGCTGCCTAGTTCCAAAACAGGGGTTTTGTTTAAATTAGGATGCTGCCTTAGAAGACAGCAAGGCAGCTGACTAAGTTTCAAAACAGAACATTAATGTATGGTGCATGCATTAATTAAAATGATAATAAAACAACAAAAAGGGCAATCTATTTCTTCACTAATTCAGCACAAGTTAAGATAAATACAGAGGCATCTTATCATTTAGATTTTTAGTGCATAATTGACTTTTTTCATGTTTAAGAATAAATTGATTGTTCTGTGTCACGCAAAAAAATAAAATAAAGAAAAATATTCTTTAAAAAAAGTTATGGACACATGAAGCACAATGTTTTGGTTTGTAATATGTCCCTAATTGAATAGAACAGGTATGAATTGCGGGGGAAGTCATTTTGGCCAAAGTCCCTTATCTTCTGATATATTGCTATACATTTACATTCACAATGGAATCTAAGAAACCACCTGCTTATTCATGAATTTCGTGTGAAACAGGCAATCAACTCTGATATAAAATGTCTAACCGTATACTCAAACACTGCTCTCTATAGGTTCAACTTTAAATCTGAGGTCAAAATCCAGAATGGCAACACTGAAGCATATGCAATACATCTTTACTATTTTTTTCTTGTACAATGCATGAATACAAAAAAAACTATTTACAGCGCTGGCTTATCTCCAGCACTTCAATAAATCACTGTTTCTATACGTAAAACACCCTCTTTTCGGAAATGTATAGCAGACCACGTCCAGTCAAGTCCAGTCTTCATTTCTATTATATTTACATTATAAGGATATGAAATGAAAATACACTTGCTGTATATACAGAGAAATTAAAACTTGAGACCTTTTGTACAGTTCAATGGTTTTTCAATCCCTGGGAGATGAGACACTATAACAATGTTTGCAAAATAAAAGAAAGAAAGAAAGAAAGAAAATAAAATAAAAATGCACTTAACTCGATCATGGCAGTTCGTTAAACTGTTATAAATTAATTTTCTGATTCTAAATGGCCAGCTATTATGATGAATACACATTATTCAAAAGGCATTCTTATTTGTAAGGCATTCACTTATGAAGCAAAATGATCGTGTAACCCATTTTATCTACAAAAAGTAAAGTACAAGCTGAATGTATGGAATGCACACCGACAGTACATTATATACATGAGGAGCTTATACAGGAACTTTTAGCTGAAGGTATGTTAGATTTAAAGTTTACATTTTCAAGAAAGATATCAAGCTATTGTGTCTATGTTTGTATAGCAAGAGATTTATTCCACAAAACATTCTCAACGTCTGATATTTCATGGACTAAGTTTTGAGATCCAAAAAAAGCAAGCTATAGAGATGTGGTTTTCAATAGTATTCTCGCTTTATAGAAGTACAAAAAGCTTGCCTTCAAATTGACATTTTATCACAGTGCTTTTGGGAAGGTATCTCACTTCTTGACTGAAAAAAATTCACATTTTAGTTCATATCTCTCCGCCTTCAGACCAAGGCTAGATATGCGAGATAAATGTGTAATTAAAAGTTGAAATGTTTCAACAACCAACAATTTAGAAGATTGCAAAGCAGGATTGCTAACATGAAGGCAAAGCTGTAATATAGGCCCTGTTTACACCTGGTATCAAAATGCGTTTTAGTCGATCGGATCCCAAGTAGACAAGGGAGACACATACCCGTTTACACCTGGCGTCTCTTTTGTCCACTTTCAACCACTTCTGTCCTGATTTCTTCGAGGAGACGGTCTATGGGTGGGTAAATTATAAGGTTTTGTTCAAATCTTTCCTAATGGACAAAATAAGCGTGCGCAATTTACAGATGAACGTGAGCGGAGGCGACGGAAAAACATACGGAAGGCTTCGGCTTTCGTTTCTGCTCTAACAGCCGCAAGACCACCAGGAATCAGGAATGGTGAGAGAACATTGTGCTTGGTACATTTTTCGTTTTCAAACCAAACTTGGGTCTTCAGCCGTCAAAGTCTAAATCCTGTCTGGCTAGCGCGCTTCCCATAATGTTTACGCATTAGGTCAGTAGGCGGATAGTAGGTGGTCTTTTGTGGCTGTTCGAATGCATTCGACCACATGAGCGTTTACTCTACGAAAGCAATCCGTTTTCGACTACCTCTGGAAGTGGTCAAAAATGGACAAGCTCAAAGCGATTTAGACCCCGTTTACACCTGTATTTAGCAGCGTCCACTTGTCATCCGATCGACCAAAACGTATCTTAATACCGGGTGAAAACAGGGCCATAGAGGAGAATATAAAAGCGTTTTTTTTTTACCTCAGCTGCAATTTTGCTCCTTCAGTTCAAGTTATAACAAATATAATGAGATGACCAACTGAAGAACAAAATTAAGCTCATGTAGTCACTAAAAGCACTCTTCACAATGTGTGAAAATCTGAACAGTTAAACAAACTTGGCATAAGTTGTGACCCAACAAAATAACTTCTGAAACGAAAAGCCACTTTTTTCCCCCCACTAACTGACTTCAGTGCACTGAGAGAGGTTTAGTGGCTTCTGCGCATTTTTCTGTAATATTCAGAACAGACCGTTTGGAATTTCAAAAGTTGGTCAATTTTCCTAAGCACGTTTTAGTCTTTTCTCATTTTCCTCACAGATCGTTACAAACAAGACACCCATGCAAATCTGAGCTCCTTAGAAAACTATTCACAATGACAGTGTTTTTGAAATTACAAAAAAGCAAAGAAGGGAAACTGTCAACCTTTAAAATTGTGATACCTCTGTACACATTTTTACAATACGCCTCCACCTCTTGTTTCCTGATGTTTTCAGACACTCGTGCAGTTCGGGATCTCCCTTGTGCTTTCACAGGTGTTGATCACTCCACCTACTTGTCAAAGACACAGAAATGTCACATTAGCCTACAAAATTCAACAAATCAGGATGGACTATTTTCTTAACAAATGTCCCTGGTTGATTATACCTGTCATTCAGAAGAAGAAGGAAAAAAAAACTTACATTTAATTTAAATAACTTTCTCCTCTTCTGAAATAACTTTTCTTCGATTTAACCCAGACCTAATTTTCACTATTCAATCAAACCTCAATGGATAAAATCAAGTCTTGATTTGATGTCAAGTTGAATATGTGGTTTTGCTTTGAAATACAGCATTACCAAAGTTAAAGGGATAGTTGACCCAAAAATGAAAATTACCCCATGATTTACTCACCCTCAAGCGTGTGCTAGGTGTATACGACCAGTGTTGGCGGTAACACATTACAAGTAACTTGAGTTATGTAATCAGATTACCTTTTCAAGTAACTGGTAAAGTAACATTAGCATTACTTTTAAAATTTACAACAAAATGTCTGTTACTTTTTCAAATAAGTTCCCATTTATTGACTGACAGCTCTCTTGTCCCAATGTTGAGAAAAATCAAAAAGTGCAGAGGCATTGTGTGTCAACCAACATGGTCTCACTCCTATTCGTCATATATTGACGCTTGGTCAGGACCCTTCGTCGTCACTTTTTAACGCACAGGGTACACCTTTAGCATTGTTTTGCAACGCAAAGGTATTCCATTTGATTTCAGTTGTTTGCCCAATGCGTCAGATCAAGACGCATTTAATTCTTTGCATTTGTAAAAGTAGACATGATTTTATGAATATTTATAGGCTACTTTTATATTTTGGAGCAACTAACCCCACTCCTACCCTAAACCTACCCACTTCTCAACAATATAAAACAAGTAACAGGAAAAATACAAGTACAGTCACAGGTATTTATTGCAAAAACTGACCAAAAACAGTATAAAAGTATTAACTTGTTGCATTCCAAGCCTTCTGAAGTCATATGATATCTTCATGTAAAGAAGAGAGTTGATCTTAATGTTTTAATCGCTAAAATGATGATCCCGCCGCTCCGTGAACACACACAGTCCACTCAGTCATATCTCAATCAAATGATACACACGACTCTTTAGCATGACGCTATCGGTCACGAGACACTCAAGAGCCAATGACATTTTACAATCAAAGCCG
This sequence comes from Gobio gobio, assembly GCF_949357685.1. Taxonomy (NCBI): domain Eukaryota; kingdom Metazoa; phylum Chordata; class Actinopteri; order Cypriniformes; family Gobionidae; genus Gobio; species Gobio gobio. The sequence continues at coordinate 50,904,707 of NC_137099.1, read as the reverse complement.
ACGTAATGACGCAATTGGTCACAAGACATACGACAGCCAATGCTGTCAAAGCTGACGTAACATTTCTTCGGGCGGCAATTTTTGAAATGTTTGCATGTTCTTTGGCGGATGGACTCGACGCTGATCACTTTTGGGGATTTTCTTCATACAAATCAATCGTTTGGCCTCGGAACACTTGGAATATTTGTACTTTTTGAATGAATTGTGGCTGCAGTCGTATCTGCCTGTTATATCCAAGTGGCAACCTCCCGCAGTTTCTCTTGAAGCCAAAACGGAAGTGACATAAATTGCAATTCATCGACTGGCCACTAGGGACAGGCTCCAGAAGGGAGAAGAATCTCATTGAGCCCCGTGTTAAAATGCCCAACTTTACAGCAGAATAAAACATGTTAACAGCCTGGCACAAATTGTGGTTTTAGTCTATACAGCTAATTTTGCCCTTCATGACAACTGTGAGGGGGGTGAATTTTTTTTATAACAAATTCGTTTACATTATATAAAGCATTAAAGTTCTGCATAATTAAGGGCGTGGCCACTTTGAGTGACAGGAGGATAGCCATTTATCTGCTGTCTGTTAGTCATCGCGTCACTTCAGCTACGCCCACGTCCCACCTTTTTGCCCATTTTCTGTTATCCGGGAGTGACGCACGATGATGCGCTGCCAAGATGGCAACGGCCAGCTCATCCCTACCCTACCCTACGAACACCACTCTCTCTCTCTCTGTCTCTCTCTCTCGTGCGTATGACAATTAGAGGAAGCTATATTACAGTTTTTAAAGTTTTAAATATACGGATACTTTTCTTACACAAATGCATCGCTTCACTTCAGAACAGAGTCCTGCATGGGTGCGGGTACCCGACGGGTGACCCGCGAATATTGCTGAAACGGGTGAAAAACATCCTACTGTGTCGGATACGGGTGCGGGTCGGACAAGGGAGAACACGGATCTAAACACGGGTTTTAAACAGTCAAGTGCAAACGAATATAGGCCTATATACAAAAATATATGCACGTATATGCACGTTGTCCTTGTGTCAATGGTCGTGTAATAATTTCTGTATGCTGGCAATAAACATTTTTGTAAGTGTGTCTATAATGTGATATGCTAAACTGATATTATCGTGGGTGCGGATCGAGTGTCGGTTCTATTTTAAGCGGGTCGGGTCAGGTGCGGATTTTATTTAGTGCTGTTGTCGGAAAACGGGTCGGATGCGGTTTTAAGCACTGCGGGTATGGGCGGGTGTGGGTTTACAAAATCGGACCCGTGCAGGACTCAGCTTCAGAAGACCTTTATTAACCTCCCGGAGCCATGTGGAGTACTTTTATGAGTGATGGATGCACATTTTTGGGCTTCAAAATCTCAACCCCCATTCACTGCAATTATATAGCTTGGAAGAGTCAGGACATTTTTTAATATAACTCCGATTGTGTCCGTCTGAAAGAATAATGTAATTTACACCAAGGATGGCTTGAGGATGAGTAAATCATGGGGTAATCCCTTTAAATGCATAGGGAATGCCATTTCATGTTATCTCTAAATGCTTGATTATACATCCAACTATATATTATTCATCCATAAATGAACAGACTGGAAGTTTTCTCGTATTAGATTCATTAAAAATTTATCCTGGTGAAGGCAAGCAAATGAATATAAAGCAGGCTCGAAACTGAACCATTAAGAAAGAAATCAAGCCAAAAATACAAATGTTTCATCCCCCCATTAAACACCCACAGAAACAGTGGTGGGATTTATTTTCCGCGTGGCACCGAATGTTGCATGTTTATTCATCACAGTTGTTGTTATCACACTGACCCCAATTTGACCCCTTTTATAGTTTAATCAGTGCTCTTTTATAATCACTGCTTAACAGCACCAATTAAATATTAATTTGCAGTTATTAAGCAATTACATGATCACAGAAGCATCCACTTGGGAAATAAGGACACTTGGGCCCAATGTAGATCGTTCTCATTAGCATGCATTATGTATCAGATTATAAACTCTCCTGATTCCAAAGGGTGTTTTTGGTCTGATAGCTTTCACTGTGTAATTCTGAAAGCTGAATGATTCATATTTTTAGCGGAAAACAGAGCGTCTTGCTCTGGACGCCACTGCAACAGTAGTTTTACAGTAGTACACAGGCCTGTGACTCAAATGTTCCTGAGGCTGAAAAAGACTAAAGCTGGAAAAAAAACTTTTTCCTTTCTTCTTCTTAAGAACTAGTAAGCATAAGAGTACTAGAAAAGAGATGTATCCTCAAAAAGTTCACTATAAAAATATGATCAATAAGTCATGGCAACATATACAGTAACGACCAAGATGGCGGCGCGAGTAGATCGCGAGGCTCAGCGTCTCTCCAGATTCTGCAATTTTGCGGTATTTTTCTTGTTCATCTCGGGTCTGTTCGTACAGAACAGTTGTGCTTTTACATCGTACACCCGTTGTGAGCTTTTGGATATTGGTTTGCGAATTTCCGACAGTTTTATGGACAATCTTCAACTCCTTCCTGAGATCGCTAGGACGCCCGAGGCGATGCGCTCTGCCCGGCCGGGCGGAAGTGCTAGAAGGCGGCGCTGTGATCGTAAATAAAGGCGGGGTAAGCGTGGAGGTCTAAGAGCTAAGCTAAGGCTAACTCCTTACCGACTCTCTTTACCCAGCATTTTCCTTGCAAATGTAGGAGGAGATTCGACTCAGCATTACACACAGTAAGAAACTTTTGAACTGTAACGTCCTAATCTTCACTGAAACCTGGTTAAACAGCGGAATACCGGACACCGCTATTGAGCTAGCGGGACGCCACACACTCCGGGCGGATAGAACACTAGATGGCTCCGGGAAGAGCAGAGGGGGTGGATTGTGCATTTCTATTAACAAAGCTTGGTGCACAAACTCTGCTATTGTTGGGAGTCATTGTTCAGCTAACCTGGAGTTTCTCATGGTTAAATGTAGACCGTTTTATCTACCGCGGGAGTTCACCTCCACTATTATCACTGCAGCCTATATTCCCCCGGATGCTGATGCCAAGCTTGCTATGAAAGAACTTCACGCAGCCATCAGTAGGCTTGCTACGATAGTCGGTGTTGCCGGTGTTACCGGTGTCCAGACTCAACACCGGTTACATCACTTGCCCACCGTGGCACCGCCCACCGTCTTTTTGATTTTTTTTATAGTAATAAAATAATTTAGTTCAGTTAGAGAACAGACAATACAAATAAAAACTGAACGTATCTGCTTAGTAAAGCAGGATCCGACCGTGAGTCTCGGCAGCGGCAGGAGTCATTCATCAGATTTAAGAGTGAGGAGCTGACTGAGATGATCGCGGAAGATTTGGTTTCAAAGCGAAACGTAAAAGCGCCTATTTAAGGGAGTTGGTCATTTGTTTTGTTGTTGTGTTTTTCATTAAAAATAATAGGCTAATGAACCCACAATTCAAGCAACCCGCAGCCGAATTGGCGCTAAATCAAAACTGAAAGTAAAATGTGGACGGCCGCACAGAGCGCGCATTGGTTCCTTTCGCCTGGCTCCGCAGTGCGAGCCTCCGCTACGCTGACTGCGCGCATTTATTTTTTGCCGCGTGCACCCTCGCGCTCGTGCGGCGCGTCAAGTATAAACGAGGCTTTACGGACGAACTGTTATTCATTCATGGCGTGCATCTCAATCATAGACTGATCAATGCTTGATCAGTGCCCTGACTACTGAACTAGGGAACTGATTGAGACGCACCCATGGCCTCACAGAGCGCGCATTTACAGACGAGCTGTCATTCACGGTGTGTGAATACGCAACACTGGCGCGTTTTCAGTTCAGAGCGGTCGTATGCATGTTACTTTCGGTTAGACAGAATTAGTGATTTAAAAGCCTCCGCCGGTGATACCGGTATTACCGGTGTTGTCACACATCAATTAACCGGTGGGAAAATTTCCTCACCGTCACATCCCTAGCCATCAGTAAACAACAGACTGATCACCCGGAAGCTGCGTTTATTGTTGCAGGTGACTTTAATCATTCAAACCTAAAGTCAGTGCTACCCAAGTTTCACCAGCATGTTTCCTGCCACACCAGAGGAAACAAAACCTTAGACCATGTATATACAAACATGGCTGGAGCTTACGTTGCGACACCCCTCCCCCACCTGGGACAGTCAGACCACCTCTCTTTGTTTCTATCACCCAAATATTCACCCCTCATCAACCGTGTGAAGCCATCAGTAAAGACCATCAAGGTGTGGCCTGCGGGGGCAGACTCCACACTCCAGGAAAGGTTTCTAAACACAGACTGGAGTATGTTTGCTTCTCAAGCCACCAGTGGCGCTCACACGGACATTGACTCATTCACTTCCTCTGTATTGGATCATATCAATACCACCATCGACAGTGTTACAACCCAGAAACAGATCACCACATACCCTAATCAGAAGCCTTGGATGAACAGGGAAGTTCGACTCCTGCTGAAGTCACGCAATACTGCCTTCAGTTCAGGTGATGCACAAGCCAACAGTACGTCCAGGGCAAACCTGAAGAGGGGCATCAAAAAGGCCAAGCACTGCTACAAGCTAAAGATAGAGGGTCACTTTTCCAACTCTGATCCTCGACGCATGTGGCAGGGCATTCAGGCTATCAGTGACTACAAACCCACCCACTCCACCCCCGCAGCCACTGATGTCAACTTCCTGAACGAGCTAAATTACTTTTATGCTCGTTTTGAAAGAGACAACAGAGAAACTGCCACCAAGCTCAAACCCTCAGCTGACCACCCACCAATCACACTCTCCTCCACAGATGTCTGCAAGGCACTGAGCCGGATCAGCGCACACAAGGCTGCTGGACCAGACAACATCCCTGGACGTGTGCTCAGGGCATGTGCGGAGCAGCTCGCTGGGGTTTTTACAGACATTTTCAACCTGTCTCTTGCCCAAGCAGCTGTACCTTCATGCTTTAAACGCACTTCCATTGTGCCAGTGCCAAAACACTCTAACCCGAGGTGCCCTAATGACTACCGCCCTGTAGCACTCACACCCATCGTTATGAAGTGCTTTGAGCGGCTGGTCCTGGAACACCTAAAAGACTCTCTACCATCCACATTGGACTCACACCAGTTTGCCTACCGCAGCAATAGGAGCACAGAGGATGCAGTTTCCATGGCACTGCACTCTGTGCTCACCCATCTGGACCATAAGAACACGTATGCACGCATGCTGTTTGTTGACTTCAGCTCCGCATTCAACACTGTCACCCCATCCAAGTTAATAGCCAAACTTGGAGACCTGGGCATCAACACTTCAATGTGTAACTGGATTTTGGACTTCCTAACTGACAGACCCCAGAATGTTCGTTCAGGATTCACCTGCTCCACATCCATCACACTCAACACTGGTGTACCACAGGGCTGTGTGCTAAGCCCGTTTCTCTACTCCCTCTTCACCGCCGACTGCAAGCCTGTGTATGGATCTAATTCTATCGTCAAGTTTGCGGACGACACTACGGTGATCGGGCTCATCAGCAACAACGATGAGACTGCCTACAGGGAAGAGATCCAGCACCTGGCCACATGGTGCGCTGATAATAACCTGCTCCTCAACACCACCAAAACGAAGGAGCTCATCGTGGACTTCAGGAAGGAGTCAAGAGGCACACACGACACAATCCACATCAATGGAATGGCTGTTGAGCGTGTCTCCAGTTTCAAGTTCCTGGGGACCCACATCTCGGCGGACATGTCGTGGACGACCAACACCTCCAGCCTGGTCAAGAAGGCTCACCAGCGCCTCTTCTTCCTGAGGACACTGAGGAAGAATCAGCTCTCCTCGGCTATCCTGGTGAACTTCTATCGCTGCGCAATAGAAAGCATCCTGACCAACTGTGTGGCAGTGTGGTATGGGAGCTGCTCTGTTGCGGAGCGCAAGGCACTGCAGCGGGTGGTGAAAACTGCCCAGCGCATCACAGGGACTCCACTGCCTGCCATCGAGCACATCCAGAGGAAACGCTGTCTGCATCGAGCTCGCAGCATCCTCAAGGACTCCTCTCACCCAGCCCACAGACTGTTTTCTCTCCTGCCCTCCGGCAGGCGTTTCAGGATCCACCGGACCAGGACCAGCAGACTAAAGAACAGTTTTTTCCCCAGAGCTGTCTCTTTATTGAACTCAAACCCCCGTTGATCCACTTCCCTCATATACTGATAACTCTCCTACCTCACATCTTCCTTCACTTTGTTATTTGCACTACCGACTGTTTATCACAGTAACAACTGTTTACATATGCATCTTACACTGCCATATCTTAACTGGATTATGCTCATTTGCACTGCCGACTGTATTTATAGTACCAATGTTTACATTTGAATTTTTGCACTGTACTTCTAAATGTAATATGCAACCACTTTCCACTGCACTTTACACTTTTTTTTCCGGATAGCTCTGTCCATAATTTATTGCACTACCCTAATCCACTGCTATTCCTCATATTAGCCTAACATATTATTGTATACCTCTATCTGTAAAATTCTGTTTATAGTAATAGCCATCTGTATATTGTATTCATAGTACATATTCACCTGTAAATTCTGTTTATAGTAATAGCCATCTGTATATTTATTCACTGTACATATTCACCTGTAAATTCAGTTCTGTTTATAGTAATAACGTCTCTCTATTTATACATATTTATACATATTCAGTACATATCCATGTCCTGCACTTACGCATCCATTGTATATCCTGCACTTGCTGCTATTGCACTTCTGGTTAGACCTAAACTGCATTTCGTTGCCTTGTACTTGTACTTGTGTAATGACAATAAAGTTGAATCTAATCTAATCTAATCTAATACAGGGGCGTGGGAAGTGGGGCTGCTGGGGGTGCTGCAGCAACTTTATAACTTACTTTTTAAAGTAAACTTTCGGACGACCGCCTTCCCTGTTCAATATATGTAAAAATTGTTGAAAGTTCCCCTGCCGATCGAAAGACTAACGTGACCAGGTACGCTCGTCATGACGTCACGTACGCATCTTGAGTTTCACTTTCAACATTCAACACTTTTCCACGGAAGGCAGTCGGCCAAAAGTTTACTTGATAAAGTTTTAAATATGGATATTTTTCTTACACAAACGCGCCGATTCGCTTCAGAAAGCCTTTATTAACACCCCGGAGCCACATGGAGCACGTTATTTGACGGACAGATGCACTTTTTATGGACTTCAAAAACAGAGCAACTATAAATCCAATTCTAATGCTTGCATTAGCCTGGACTTTTGTAATATAACTCCGATTTTATTCGTCTGAAAGAAGAATGTCATATACACCTAGGATTACTTGAGGGTGAGTAAATTATGGGCTAATTTTCATTTTTGGGTGAACTATCCCTTTAAAATAAAGGGTTACATTTTATGTTGTCATTGTTACAGTGTAATTACTGAGTAATATTAATTAACTACATGTACTTAGTATAAAGTTAGGATAGGATTAGGGTTAGGTTGGGGGGTAAGTTGCATGTAATTATGCATAATTTACTGTTAATACTATAGTAAGTACATGTAGTAACGTGTAACTACGTCACCTTAAAATAAAGGGTTACACTTTATGTTAAGTTGTCATTTTTACAGTGAAATTACTGAGTAATATTAATTAACGACATGTACTTACTATTGGGTTAGGGTAGGATTAGGGTTTGGTTGGTGGGTTAGTTGCATGTAATTATGCATAATTTACTGTTATTACTATGGTAAGTACATGTGTTACAAGGACACTGTAAAATAAATGTTACCCTTTATTTTTTCAAGGTGTCATTTTTACAGTGTAATTATATATTTAAGTAATGGATAATATTAGTTACCTATTAATTAACTACATATACTTAATATACAGTTACGTTTAGGGTTGGGCTCAGGGTTAGTTACTTAAAACAAGGCATCATTTACTGTTATTACTATAGTAAGTATATGTAGTAACGTGTAACTACGTCACCTTAAAATAAAGGGTTATACTTTATGTTAAGTTGTCATTGTTACAGTGTAATAACTGAGTAATATGAATTAACGACATGTACTTACTATAGGGTTAGGGTAGGATTAGGGTTTGGTTGGTGGGATAGTTGCATGTAATTATGCATAATTTACTGTTATGACTATGGTAAGTACATGTAACAAGGACACTGTAAAATAAAGTGTAACAACGTGTTACAGAAAAAAAGTGTATTTTCAAAGTAAGTGTAAGTTTTATCTTACACAAATCTTTTTAATTAATTAATTAATAAATTGATTGATTGATTTCTAAGCATTTCACTCACGTTTGGCACGGGCCTCCAGCTCTTTCTCCATCAAATCACTCAGGGTGATTTTGGGTGTGGCGTCATTCTGGCCCACCGTACTGATCATCTCCTGCTCCTTCTCGTGGTTCACCTCCGCGTAGATGTTAATCCAGGGGATTTTTCTGCACAAGTTTTTGTTAGGAAAAAAAAAACATTGTGTTTAAAAGGTGTCGTGTAATTCCTGTGCACCACTAGTGGCACCAAATGGAATTGCCATCTGTTTTTGTTTGAGCAGATATTCAGAAATCAATCTCGCATCAAATTTCCAAAACAGACAAATGAGTAGAAATATGTTTGAGTTTGCGCCCATTTCAGCTGCAAAGTGGCATAACACGCATGACAACACAAGGTGAGGGTTGTGCACATGCAAACGTGTTAATCTGCAATATATCAATTTGTTAAATACTGTGTGACTGCAAGCACAATCTTTCATTGTATTCCTGAAATAATGATTGCTGAGTATATTTAATAACTTCTGGAGAAGTTGCCCATGCAATCAGAGGTAGCGGGTAGTAAAATACATTGTCTTGATAATTCAGTGGGACACCCCGTAATGAATTACAGTAATGTATTTGTAATTTCCTGGTGTGCTTTTCCAACACACAAACCACATTGTAATGTTTGCCATTTTCCAAGCTTACTTTGTATTTTTATGAATTAGAAGCGTTTCTCCTCCATTTTCCCCTTTCAAATTACTATTAATTTTGTGAGCTAATTGCTTTGTTTTTCCAAGTGTAACATTTCCATAAATATGCTTCCTTTCTAAATTACCTTGGGGGGAGGGGGGTGAAAAATGATATCTATTATTAATGATTGTTTCAACATTTCCCTGAGTCTTTTCCATTTGAATTATTTTGAGACCAAATAAATTATTCAAAGCATTACAAAACAGTTTTCCAGTAGAGGAACCACAGCTGCATATTAAACAATCTATTGATATTTTCCTGCACTTTCACAGGACAGAGTTTCCCATATATTTCAACCACAGCAAACTAATAACTAGATCTTACAACTAGCATGAGTAAAAATAGCACTCCCTCATGCAAAGGAAAGTCGCTTCTTATACCATCCCATCAAATCTTACTTTATACTTTATCTGTATATAGATGAACAGAAACGAGAACTCTGGTGTGCATGAAAAGAAATTAAATTCAATGGCTGGATTCCTGGTTAAAGAAATGTGTGATGTAAAGACTGTTTGCATGGATATACCTCTTAAATTTGTAGATTAGAAATACAGCTAAACCCAAAAACACCACCGACAGAAGCATCAGCATGGCAGAACTGCTGTGTCTCGGGATGGAGTCAACCAGTGGAGCTGCGACAAAGACAAGCACAAGAGTTAATGCACACAGGCTCTTTTGTTATAAGGAAAAAAAAACTCATATATATTTCAGATCTTACTTGATATTTATAATAATTCAATTGTTGGGTCAGTAATATTATATTCAGTCTAGGGATGTGACGGTGAGGAAATTTTCCCACCGGTTAATTGATGTGTGACAACACCGGTAATACCGGTATCACCGGCGGAGGCTTTTAAATCACTAATTCTGTCTAACCGAAAGTAACATGCATACGACCGCTCTGAACTGAAAACGCGCCAGTGTTGCGTATTCACACACCGTGAATGACAGCTCGTCTGTAAATGCGCGCTCTGTGAGGCCATGGGTGCGTCTCAATCAGTTCCCTAGTTCAGTAGTCAGGGCACTGATCAAGCATTGATCAGTCTATGATTGAGATGCACGCCATGAATGAATAACAGTTCGTCCGTAAAGCCTCGTTTATACTTGACGCGCCGCACGAGCGCGAGGGTGCACGCGGCAAAAAATAAATGCGCGCAGTCAGCGTAGCGGAGGCTCGCACTGCGGAGCCAGGCGAAAGGAACCAATGCGCGCTCTGTGCGGCCGTCCACATTTTACTTTCAGTTTTGATTTAGCGCCAATTCGGCTGCGGGTTGCTTGAATTGTGGGTTCATTAGCCTATTATTTTTAATGAAAAACACAACAACAAAACAAATGACCAACTCCCTTAAATAGGCGCTTTTACGTTTCGCTTTGAAACCAAATCTTCCGCGATCATCTCAGTCAGCTCCTCACTCTTAAATCTGATGAATGACTCCTGCCGCTGCCGAGACTCACGGTCGGATCCTGCTTTACTAAGCAGATACGTTCAGTTTTTATTTGTATTGTCTGTTCTCTAACTGAACTAAATTATTTTATTACTATAAAAAAAATCAAAAAGACGGTGGGCGGTGCCACGGTGGGCAAGTGATGTAACCGGTGTTGAGTCTGGACACCGGTAACACCGGCAACACCGACTATCGTAGCAAGCCTAATTCAGTCTTTTTTTTTTTTTTTTTTTTTTATAAGTTAATATTTTTTTCAAGCAAAGATGCGTTAAATTTGGATGCTTGTTTCCACCACGGGAAAAAAAAACTACTTAAAAGATAATTGTGACTTTTTATCTCACAATTCTTACTTTTTTTTCCCTTTCACAATCGCGAGTTTGCATCTTACAATTGTGTTATAAAGTCAGAATTCCGAATTCTCTCAAATAGAGAGAAAGATGCTTTTGAAAGATGGATCAGTACCAGTGTTGCCAAGTCCATGGTTTTCCCGCAAAAATTGGGCTACTTTTCGGTTGTTGCCGCAGTTACAACATCTCGTGATGTACCTCAAAATGAGTAGCGTATCACTGAGAAACGTCCTTGGGATGGAGGATTGGGTTGAATAACTAGTTCTTCCTATGTTTCATCATCGGACTCGCACTCGGATTGATTTGGTAAAATCGACGTCATCGTTACTGTCTTTACACTGTGTATAATCGCTGAGGACTGAGGAAGCCTCAGCTGAAGTTCAGTTATGGTAATGCGTATTTAACTTCCGAAACACGCGCTGTATGTGGTAGACCAATCACAACAGACTGGGCTGTCAGGCCAATCAGAGCAGAGTAGGCTCTCAGAAAGGAGGGATTAAGAGACTGATTAATCCGTCAAGTCAGTTGAGAGTCAGTGAAAATGTATATTATGAGAAAATGAAATTGCAATGAAATGTAAACCTGTTGTTGGAGACCTCCAAAACTAAATTAGGAGCCTATAAAATATCATAATGGGGCACTTTAATATAATTTCAACAGCACAATATTTGCAAGAGGATTCACTGCTCATTTTCTCCTATAACAATATTGTCTGAACAATATGTACCAGTCTCACAAGTGATATAAAGAACTGATCTTGAATCGCATCCCCTATGACACAAAACTCCTTCTGCTCTCCCAGAGGGACTTCTGCCAATTGTTGGCATCACTTCAAAATCGTTCATGGGTGTTTTACACCCACTGGCTGTATATTTCCCCCATGCCTATGCTGTTGAAAGATAGCCCGCATGAATCTTCTGACCTTTCCAGAAGAATCTTGAACGCTTTCCAGAACTTTGGCTATGAAAACGAGAAAAGAAATGGGCCATGGAGGCGGCCAATGTTTTGCTGTAAAAGTGAGTAATTGCGCAGAACGTTTACTCTTTACTAGGGGTGTGATGAGATCTCATGCCATGAGATCTCGCGAGACTAAACTGTGACAAGATTTCTCGTCCAGGTGAAAAGCTGTCCTGATCATGAGGGAGTGTGAAGGTGAAGTTAGGATAGAATATGCCAACGCTACGTTTACATCAAGCCTCCACTCTTGTTTTGCTTTTTATAGAAATAAAAACAATTTAATTCAGGTGTATATGAGTCGCTTCAATTCCATCAGCTCATCCAACACGAGCAGTTTGAGTCGTAAATAGTGCGCAGCACTGATCACGTAACGAGAAGACATTGAGTGTGTGTTATGAGTGTGTGTTACGTGAAGCGCTCGCATTAAGCGTGACTTACATGTTAGTAGACTGGACCGTGACAGAGGATTTGTTGCGCAGCAGAAGTGTCAGACTTATGTTTTAAAATGAGCATTCAGCACCACTTTATTCACAGAGTACGCATGATCGCGAAATTGAAAGTGAAAGTAAACGGGAGCGCGCATTCAAACACGATTTATATATGTTACTGCTGTTTGAAAGCGACTCCCCGAGGCAAGTGGATATCTACCAATATAAAAGCTATGTCGTTTTAACCATCTCTTAGCTCTGTATCATGCTTGAGGAAAAATGTGGTCTCTATTTGCACTTTGAATATTGAGTACTTTGATTATGGTATTATGGTTATTGTTTGCACTTAATATCTATGATGAGTTTGTGGGAAGGAGTTCAGTTAGGAGGTCAAAAGAAGCTTGTGCAGTTCTAAGGTCTGAAGAGACAATCATACAGGAAAGAAGCCAGTCAGTTGAGTTTTTGGCAAAACCTTTACAGTGCTTGTTGTCTTTTACTGCATATGATAATTAATACTCAGAAAGTAGAACTGAAATTACATTCATTACAAGTCTCGTCTTGCGAGATAAGTGTCTCGTCACACCCCTACTCTCTACTACTCGATGCTATTATCGCTACAAGAAATCAGTAACCATTACCAAGTGGCTGGTCTAGTTATGGCACAGAATAATAGAGGCGCCAAATGATATATATATGGCACATGGCAGTGTACAAGATAGATGATTATGAATATGGTTAATTAGATGGAATTTACTAAAAGCATACAGGTCATCTTTTTATTTGGGATTCTGGTTCCAATTTAATTTATTTATTCATTTGGTTCATGTTTTATCCATAAAACTGTATTTTTGTGCGTGTTATTATTAACAGTATTTTTTTTTGTGTGTGTTCCCTAGGAATCAAACACATGACTGTTTCAAATGAAGGTAAAATATTTCTGTCATAATTTCAAGTTCATTCATTTATTCTGAGACATGCAGAACATGCAGACTTTATATTTAAACAGCAGTTTAATAATCACAGATGACTTCCATATTGCAATTTGAATTTGATTAATTGTACAACCGTAGCTTTTGATTTATGAATCCAATTTGGTGTTCTTATTCTTATACAGTATATCCCGTATTAATGCAATTTTTCAGTTTTTTAATTCAGTTCATTTGTTTCCTGAAATATTCCTTAGTGATTAAACAACATTATTTTTAAATTAAATACCAAGTTCTGAATATGAATAATGAAATACTCATGCTATGAACAATAAGTCACTAGTTAAACTTTTTAATGACAATCATACTGACTTACAGTTCAATGAGTGTGTCAAGAATCTCTCTGAATGATTCAATGAGCGAGTCGTTAGAACCGAATATAAAGATTGCAACATGTCCTCCAACCAATATGCCTATATAGGTCATTTGTCACTTCCCTGAAATACGACCCATAGGAGCGTTTATTAAAGTTGCGCCCCTATCGACAACAGTACACTTTCATTTTAATTCATGAAATACGAGCCATAGGAGCGTTTACTAAAGTTGCGCCCCTATCGACAACAGGACACTTTCATTTTAATTCATGAAATATGACCCATAGGAGCATTTACTAAAGTTGTGCCCCTATCGACAACAGGACGCTTTCATTTTAACCCTTAAATGCATGACTGTTTCGCATTTTTTGACTGTTTTCATTATGTTTTCTTACATATTCGGGTCTTTAGCGACCCGGATCTATATCTAACATGGATAGATCTATACCTGTCGCAATAATATATAAAACTCCTGATATTAGAGTAACAATTACAGAAGAATAAAATAAATAATATTTTGTTGCCTTTTGGAGCTTGGCAGGGTTCAGTTTGAGCAGATGTTTTATACCATCATCACTGTCCTCGTCAGAACTCATTTCCCAGTACATTCAGCATCTGGCTCATATTCGCGATCTCACGCATATTCTCAAAACTCATTTTCAGCGTCTTCAAAATCAATATTTTGATCGCTGACAGCTTCTTCACCAGATCAATCATCAAATGACAGTGACAGTGGCAGTAATATTTGAATGTGTTCAGTAGGCTACTTGCTCTGCAGTAAATCGCTGAGCCATTTCAAGTTTTGCAGATTATAATTATTATTGTTTCGTTTTCAGTCTGAGGGTAACTATGAGTGAAACATCACGTCATCATTGTGTATCAGACATTGCCACCTTGTGGAATAAAGGTGAATTGCACTTATTTTGTCATTATAGATTTATTTATTATTGTGCAGAAAAAAAAAATACATACAATCTTACACACCTCGTGTCGTTAGCAACCCTATACAATTTTGACAAACTAGTGGAAAAACAGGCATTCAATTATATATATTTTTCTTGTTATATTGTTAAATGGATTGATTGAGGAATACTAAGAAGGTTGATGTCTAACTTAAAAAAATTAATGAGGAGGAGGGTAGTGAATGAAGTCTCGGGTCGCTAAAGACCCGATGTATGCATTTAAGGGTTAATGCTTTGTTTATTTTTATTTGCGTTATATTTTGCAAATTTTGCGTAACTCAATTGATAGAGCATTGCAAAATACAACATCATGTAATCATGTGATCATGCAATCGTGGGTTCGATCCCAGGGATTGCATGTGCTCATAAAGTGTATATGCACTATAAATCACTGGGTAGGCTTAGGGGTGGGGTGGGGTGGGTGTAGTTGTTAATAAATTTGCTAAATGGAAATGGTGGGACAAATGGTGGTACAAAGTCCACACATTGCATTTAAATGAACACGCATTTTGATTGGTAACGACAGTCATACGTCATTTCATGACGACAGACTTAACACAACACTGTCATTATTTTTACGCCAGCTAGAGGGCGCATGACTTTAAAAGGTAAAGAAAGGTCGTAATAAGGTGCTTGAAAAACGACCTATAGAGTCGTTGTTGTTTTTTGGAGGAGAGTTTGCAAGATTGAGATTGTTCAAATTTGGTCTGAATATGGTTTCCATTCCCAATCAGATTATTTACACAAAAAAAATCTTATTCATACACTGGCAAAATAAAAGCAACAGACAAGAAAACCTTATTCTATTCAAGGTAGACTTTTTTCTTCTTTGAAGTGAAAAGATCTTGCAAGCTATGATTGCTGGAGAGCAATTATCCAATTATCTTCCATAAGGCTTTCAGCATCACTAGTGGAGCATAAAAGCCCAATCTTTCAACAATATATAGTGCTGACAAGCTTCTGGTCTCAAGAAAGCAATCAACGTAATTACCCAGACGAATCTAGGGAACGGTATATGGCACCCAACAGAGGCTAGAGAGGGAGATCAACTGAAATACCACTATGTAAGGTAATCAAATATAAGCAGTTGCACACTTCAGTAATCAACTAAGTCATGCCAAAATAGCCACAAACAATATGTTTTCAACAGTTTGTTACCTAAAGTTAATTGCGTGATGTAAACGATGACCCGGGAGCCAGGTTTCAACTCGAACTCCACCGAGATTTGATTCAATGCATTGACCAGGATTTCTGATATCTAGGAAGAAAAACAGAATTCAGAAGTTATATGCAAACTTCAAAAATGAAGGTAGTGCTGCAGTTGCTAAGGTGTTCTAGGGTGGATAAAATAAAATATATAAAATAAAATCTGTTTATTTAACAGATTCTTTTTCTTCAAATTGATACATTTTCAAATAATTAATTTCCAGTTATTTTAGTATTTTAGTTTAGTGCTTACTGTGAAAGACCCTTGTGACATGTACTAAAAAATGTTTATACAATAAAATGAATTAAATTAATTTAAAAAATAAATAAAAATAAAAATCTGTTTATTTTATAATTTTTTTCTTCAAATTGATACATTTTCAAAAAGTTAATTTCCAATTATTTTAGCATTTTAGTTTAGTGCCTACTGTAAAAGACCCTTGTTGTGACATTTACTAAAAAAAAATGATTAAAAAAAAACTATTTTACAGATTTTTTTTCTTCAAATTGATATATTTTCAAATAATTAATTTCCAATTATTTTAGTATTTTAGTTTAGTACCTAGTGTAAAAGAACCTTGTTCTGACATGTGCTAAAAAAATATGAAAACAATTAAAATAATAATAATAATAAAAAAAATAAAATAAATAAAAATAAAAATCTGTTTATTTTACAGATTTTTTTTCTTCAAATTGATACATTTTCAAATAATTCATTTCCAGTTATTTTAGCATTTTAGTGTTGTGCCTACTGTTAAAGACCCTTATTGTGACATGTACTAAAAAAATATAAAATAAAATAAATAATACAATTAAATTAATAAAATTAAATAAAAAATCTGTTTATTTTACAGATTTTTTTTCTTCAAATTGATACATTTTCAAATAAATCATTTCCAGTTATTTTAGTATTTTAATACTGTAAAAGACCCTTGTTGTTACATGTACCATTTTTTTTAATTATAAAATAAAATTAATAAGAAAACAAAAACAAATTCTGTGTATTTTTATGATTTATGATAAAGTATGATTTATTTGACAGATTTTTCAAATTGATACATTTTCAAATAATGTATTATCAATTATTTTAGTAAATATTATGTAAAATAAATATTAAAATGACTTCAGAAATTGTTATGCTTGTGTTATTTACTATCGTAAAATGAAATATCTGATATCATATATACCGGCATCGACCATATTTTTTGTAAAAATCCATATCGGTTGAACACTATAGTTATAATGCCTTAGAAAGCACTACTAATAAATGTTTGACCCTCAAAAGTGTTGTGACATGTCCTTGTCATGTAAGCCTAATTAGAAACTCTTTCCGCTATTATCAGAGAGATAATTTTGCCTTTAAGGTTAAAGAAAATGGGTAAAAATGTCATAGAATCCCCTTCGGGATATATTTGACACATCGTCTCCTTTTTCGGTGACAATTACTTTCATTGTAGCCCCAGGTAGAAGCTGCTCTTTTATTCAGATAAAGGTCCATCATTCTCTAGCGCATTTCAACCTTGACCATTAATGTGAAACCGCAAAATTTGCATCAGATCACGTCTAACCTGCTCCAGATCCTCCTCTGTCCGTTTCCTGCCGTCCGATTGGTTCCTAGGAGGAAGCAGGAAGAGTTCCGCAGCAGTCGGAACGCCAGGAAACACGGCCACCAGCAGCTGTTCTTCTGGTATGTCAGCGACCTGGACAAAACGGCACTAATTACATCGGACTCAATGATTTATATGTTACCGTCTCCTGCATTTATGAGGGTTACATTCATTTTAAATGAGGCTGATGGCTTCCAGTAAATCAGATTTGAGGCCTACAGAATGAATCCCGGCCAAGAAATTATTAGACGCGAGCGTGCGAGTGCAAGCGGTTATACCCACATTGAATTCCTAAAAACCTCAATCAATATCTTTGTCAGAGAGCCACTACTAAACTCAAAGGTCTAGACATTATGGGCTGCCGCAAAGCCAATAAAGCCAAGCCCACCATGTATTCTCCTAGAGATCCTCACTAAAGGCCATTTCCCTCATAAAGAGGAAATTATCCGACCTCAGGTAAATAATCTTTGTTTTATCTGCTACCACCACACAGGGCTCAACCGGTTATAAAACAATAGCTCAAGAATAGACGGCCCAAGTATAATTTACAATGAGCAATGTGGCCAGAGCCTCACGAATCAATACTCCGAGTCTAAGTTTGTACTCACCCCTGCAATATTGGAGAGAAGAAAAAAAAAGCCCTGGGGCTCATTGAAGGATTCAGCCTATATGTGCAACTGCTACTGATATTCCTAATGATTAACACACTTCTCCAAGCACACTAGATTCAACACACACTCCTTCTGCCGGCAAATTAAGGCCCAGGAAGGCAATTAGACAGAAAAAGAGAGACGTAACATTGCAGTGCTCTTAATTACACCCTACTAATAGCGTAAGAGTCATTGTTGTAATTAAAGTCGCTTAATGTCAAAACATTCTCTTCCACAGACCGAAGATCTGTGGAATAACATCGAAAGGCACAGATGCAATAATCAATTATAGTAGAGGACAAAGTTGTTATTAAAGAGGTTGTTTAGACATCTGTTGTGTTTTCTGTCATTGTAGTTCATCTTTCCCCATTTAAGTCTTGCTCTATAATATTGACTCTCCACCAGAATGCAGATAAAGCTTTACAGGCACATTTCAACATTTCAACACTTCTGTTTACTTACAACTTGTCCCGATATTTTTCATTCAGATGTGTAGTGCTATTAAAAAAATGCATTACTGTCATCTTTACAACAGAGACCATCTATTGTGCAAATGCTTCCTTGGACGCAAAATCATCAATGTGAAAGTCTTTAAGAGCACAGGACTCGCAGATGAACAATTTACTGAGAATTATCACAATTGGACACATTTGCACAGCACGAGAGCTGGGTTTTTGCTGAAGATTGTGCGAATGTGCGCTCTGGTCATGCCAGGAGTTCGTATTAGGTAAATGTGGTGCAGATGGAAATGCAGGACGACACATTCACCTTTATATATAGGCTGGAGTTTGAAGATGAAAGTGTCTTCCTGTTACTGGGGAAACTACATTTGCACCACATCCAGATATATTTAGCAAATATGACGTACAGTCAAAGCAAATTCAGACACCTTCAACATTTTCTCACATTATCACAGTTTATTCGCTATAGTTTAGAAAATGGTAATGAAATATGACAAGAACTCAGAGTTAAATCATCTTGATAATGTTATGTAATGGATTACAATCAACCAATGTTAAATTTAAGTACACAATTAGATAATACAATTTAGGTCAACCACTGACCAAGCAATGCTTCATTTTGTTCAGTCTGTGGTGTAAAATGTCTGGTCAAAGTGTCTGAATCATTTTACTGGTAGTCCACTGTATGAAGTTTTTTTGGGTGTAATATGTCAATGTTTACTTTATTTTGCTATCCACACTTATATAAATGAACTATAATATTCCTCCATTCAGATCCATTTGAATAAATCTTGCATACATGATACAGGCAAAAATCTTTTTTTCCCAGTAGGTTCTGCAATCTGGTGGAAAGAGCCAAAACAGTCTGCAGGGTGCTAGAGCACACAGGGCCTGAGTTACACACTTTCAAAACCGAATGTATAACCAAAAAATCAAAAGTGTCTCTTTTGTGTGTGTGTGTGTGTGTGTGTGTGTGGGCATGTTTTCGTGAAATATCAGGACACAAATGTGTATAATGACATGGGTATGACATAGGTATTACAAAAAGAGGGTGAAATATGAGGGCGTTCCCCATGTCCTCACTTTTCAAAATGCTTATAAATCACACAGAATGAGTTTTTTTTTCACAGAAAGTGAACTGCACAGTCTCCTGTGAGGGTTAGGTTTAGGGACAGGGGCAGTGTAAGGGGATAGAAAATACGGTTTGTACGGTATAAAAACCATTACGCCTATGGAATGTCCTCACATTTCACAAAAACAAACATGTGTGTGTGTGTGTGTGTGTGTGGGGGGGGGGGGGGGGGGGGGGGGGGGGGTATGGTGTATTACAGCTCGGACAACATATACTTAAATGTTTATCACTTTTGGCAGTGTTCTATGTAACTTCAATGGGTTTCCTACAAAATTACACCAAAATGTTGTATTTTGACCACTGTATGTGAGTATGGGAAGCTTTTCAATGTGGCAAGGCCAAATCTAGACGGAAATGGTCCCAGAGTATTTTAGTGTAAATAAGTTACTTTGTGTAAAACATGTGCCAAAGTGATGCATATCTCCAGAAAGCAGACATTCTATGCATATCTCCAGAAAGCAGACATTCTTTGCTTTTTCTAAGCAAATGGTACCACATATGAGGTCTGAGCTCCTCCACAGACATTTCAAATTTGAAGTATATACTTGATGATGTCATTCCGGACCCTTATCAGGGTCTGAAAAGAGGTTAGAAAGTGTTGGGGTAGACTTTTTAAAATGCTTTTGGAAGTCTCTTATGTTCACCAAGGCTGTATTTATTTGATCCAAAATACAGTAAAACAGTAATATTGTGAAATGTTATTACATTTTAAAGAAACGGTTAGCCATTTGAATATGTATTTTAAAGGTAATTTATTCCTGTGATGTCAAAGCTGAATTTTCAGCATCATTACTCCAGTCTTCAGTGTCACATGATCCTTCAGAAATCACGTTGGGCTGCTTAATATTTTTGTAGAAGCCTTGGTATGTTTTTTTTTTTTTCCAGGAATATTTAATAAATAGAAATTTAGAAAAATCATTGATTTAATTTATTTGAAATATAAACACTTTTGATCAATTTATTGCAGAATAAATGTATACATGTCTTTTAAAAGTTTCCATGTTTTATGGGGACTTAGACATCATGATTTTATATTGTACAAACTATATATTCTACACCGAAAAAAAGTGTGTTGGATTTATATTATTTAATCATGTACACACTGTAAACCCTACCACTAGAGCCAACTCAAATTCAACAAAATAGTTCAATAAAATCAACTTTTATGAGTTTTTCAAACTTTATTTTTTCTTTTAATTTCACAAAACTGACACATTTTAAGTAATTTTAATTGTTTCATTGTTTTGAGCTTTTGCTTTTAATTTAGACTAACTTAAATTTAGCCCAAACTAGGCAGGGATTTCTATTTCCCAGCATGAAACTCAAAAGGGAGAATAAATATCAAATTAAGTGTTATATAATGTTATGGTGCAAGATTAATGTTAAGTGGGAAATTGAATAGTGTTTAATGTTTTGTTATTCTAGTTACAGTTTCTGTTATGTTGATGTTTTTGTAGGGTTACCATCAGGGTGACAAGTGGAGCATGAGCTAAGTTTGAGAACAGATATATGTTAAATGTTCTATATTGCTGAACTCTTTCTGCAAGTGATATGCTATGCTAATGCTATCAAAACATTTTGTTATCAATTAGCAAGGTAGCATAGTCAAGTTTACACTACTAAAAATATTAAAATTGAGATTATAATTTTAAGATAAATGTATGAATTAGCTTACTCAAATATTTCAAGTTAAGAGCAATTCAAATGTATGAGTAAAATGTAACTTTTGTCAAATGTAACTTGCATAACACTAAAATGTCAAATGTAAGTAAAATGTAACCTACATTTTGAGTTTTCCCAACTTATTCGGGTTTACAGTGCATCGGTCCCACATGAATCAATTAAGCTAAACAAATATAGTTTGTTCACATAATTTCAACATCATGGTTTGAAGTAATTTTTTAAGTGACTCATTTAAGTAGGGATTTTATATGGTTCTGTCATAGATATTCAGTTGTTTTTTTATCTTAGTGTCATTTTCATGGACTTCTAGGTTGTTTTTTCAGTCACATGTTCTCTTCTCCTTTGTCTTAGTTTCCCGCCAATCATTAGTTTCTATGGACACTGATCAATCGTCACAGCTGCTTATCATTTAGTTCATTACCTCTGTCTATTTAAGTTCCTCTGTTTGTTTCACTCATTGTCTGGTATTGTTTGTGTTTAGCACACTGTTTCGCATGCCTAGCTGTCTTGGATTTACCAGCCTTTGAGTTGAAATGAAAATGAACTGTCCACAGCCTAAGCAAATGCTCCACTTTTCTCCACAATCGCAACCCAGTGTAATTTAAACAGTTCTAATAATTCCCACATAATTGAACATTAAACACCGTTAAACACCATCCAGTCTCCCCCTTTTCTCATCTGGCTCAAAAACACATAAAATAACACTTAATTTCAACATTTTAACTCTCCTCATTAAGTCCCAATCAAAGCATGCTGGGAACTACAGTTTCAGCAAAAATCCTTTTCGAGTGCTCAATTGGCTCACATTCACCCTAAATAATTTAACCTAGTCGATTGCTCATTTTAGAGAATTACATTAATCGAAAGCAAGAAATCAAGTTTAGAAGAGAAGCACAACTTTGTTGCGTAGATCACAAATAATATGATGGAGTAAATTGGATGGAGTAAATTTCCCATTTTTTCAGTGTATCCTGTTACATTCTGTGGACGTATTTAGAATACATGATTTGGGGAGAGTGATACTACTTATTAGTGTTGTAGTACTCAAGACAAGTCTTAAGACCCATTTTTGAAAGTCTTGGTCTTGTCTCTCCGTCTCAGACTAAAGCCCTATATTCAGACGGGATTAGTTTAACATGGAGAGGTGGGGTAAAGTAATTATAACCAGAGTTTCTCGGTGTTAACTCAGTAATCAATACAGACAATGTCAGTGAAGATTACGGTGACTTTTACCTTCTGTAAAAAGGTCCGGAAAAATCACCTCAGGTAATACTAATCCCATCCGAATATACCCGCTGTAAATATGTACGCAAATATTCCATCATTTGCTGTTTAAAAGTAGTAGGATTTTCAAATATTTGCTTGAAAAAGCATTCAGTTGTGTTGTAGGTGATGGGACAAGTCTGTGGCAAACCTCAAGTGATTTCTGCTTACCATTCAGATAAAAAAAAGGTTGAAAGCACTTGTCAGAGGCACAAATCTTCTTTTAGCTTTAGGTAAGTGCCTATTACCAACAGAATCCAATCAGAATTGAATTAATTGAATTAATAAATCGTTTGCCCGGACCTAACTGTTATACGTATATAGGTTATATATAGATTATATGTGTTTGCACACATGATATCAGGAAGCAACTTAATACGCACATGACGAAAGGGAGGTGACAGCAGTGGGTTAATTGATTTACCCCTACCACTTTAGTTTTACTGCGATTTCTTATCCTGTGCGAATTGGCCATGTAAAACTAATCCCGTCCGAATAGAGGTTAGGAATCTTGATTATATTTCAAGACTGGTCAAGACCACAACAGCAAGCGAGGATATCCGATCAAGTTTTGTCGAAAATTCTGTCAATGGCGGGGAAGCATTTTCTCACAAATTACGGAAATTTCAGTCAATGGCGGGGGAAAAGAGTTAATTTACAATAATTGTTACATCCTGTCCTACTACCCTACACAAACGGGTTTATTACACCCCTAACCCTACACATAAACACTACACAGCCTTCACAGATACCGTTATGGATTAAAAAAAAAAAAAAAACATACAAATATGACGCTGTTTTCCTCATGGGGACCAAAAATGGCCCCACAGGATCAAACATTTCTATTTCTATATAACAAAAGGACTCACTTTTCAATGCAATTGCAATGAATGAGGTCTGAGGCTATACTGCTTTTGTCACATAACTGGATGTAAAATATTGCAAAGTAAAACAGTGTTTTCATGACTGATCATTGATGTCACAAGTTCTCAGGGATACCTAGAGTAATTTGAGTCATCCTTGCATAATTTCCTATTCTCTCTATTATATGCCTATCAATAAATGTGGAGAAAAGCCTAAAATAATAAACACACTTATCATTTGTACTTCTTTCAGTATCAAAGTGTTTGTAATGCAAGTCTTGTGTTGACTCTGAGGCACTGGCTCAGCCTTTAACCCCTGCGACTGAAACCCTCTATTCTCATCTCCTCAGGCTGTTATACTGCTATCGCCTCAATGCACCAGAACAGACAGCCGCCTCCACTCACCTCGCCTGCCCATTGCCTCAAACAGCCATCTTAAATGGACCTTGACTTTGATTATGTCTGAGGCTCGCTCTCCCTCTCTTTTTAATACACTGAGCTGTTTATCAGCGGCAGTATGGATAAAGTGTATCTGCTTCCTCTAGGGCACTACGGGATGTGGTTTATATGCGAGAGGATAAATGAAAGGAACTAGAAAAAGTTGGTCTCTTTACCATGAGAGCTTAATATTAAGCCATTAGGCTTTGAACTTGATGTTGAAACAAAGGAGGAAAAAGTTGGAAGAGGACGATTTTACTTCTGGAGAATTCTGGGTAAAGCCACCTGAGGCCAGGAACCCAGACGGGCAGATAATGAGAGAGAAAGAGCACATGTGGAGGAAGACAGAGGTGCGTGTGCACTTTACAAGCAGTCGTGAGATCAGTAACCTCTTTGTGCTAAGCTGTTCTGACCTTGATCATTGGCAGATTCTAAGGATCTGTTCTGAATGAGGGAGTTAAGATTTAATTGAGATATTTAGGGATTGTTCTTGTGCATGTCTGAAATAGAGAGACAATATGAATGGCTTGATTAGAACAGTTTGTCTAATGAAGCAGGAAGTTGAAAAATTAGCTTAGCTTTCTTGTCTTCCAGTCTGGTCTATTGGCTGGTTTGAGGGGTTTTGGGCATTTTTCAGCTGGTCAAGCTGGGAGATAAGCCACTAGACCAGCTTACTAACAGAAAAACCCTCTTTTGGTGTTAAAAAAACTTCTGTCAGGATTTACTAAAGAAACAGTGAAAAATTAGCGATGAAAAGGCGTGGACAGGGTTATTTTTGCGGCTGACTTTATTGCATATGAATTTGTAGAGTTTCCCTTTCAGACACAAAATGTATGGGAGGATAGTATTACAATGAACCACGCAAGGTGATTTACTAAGGTTTACGCTCGTCAGTTTACTGGTGTTTGCACCATTATGTCCCGCCCAAAAAAGCATGTCTTAAACCAGATGCTAATTTGCGCTGCTCTTGCTATATTGCATTGGTTATTATGCAGATGATCCATCTGTGTCTGAGTTCTTTAATTTGCGTGTCATCGGTAGATCACAGAACTTTCCGCTCCTGTCTGCGCTTTTTTGGAATTGCGCTCACGCTAATTTGCCCTATTTAGTAATATGGCCCTTATTATGTTACAAAAGATTTATATTTCAAATAAATGCTGTTCTTTTGAATTTTGTATTTGTTAAATCCACACAAGCCAAATATTAAGCAGCACAACTGTTTTCAACATTGATTATAATAAGAATTGTTTCTTGAGTACCATAACCAGCATATTAGTAGTAATAGTAGTAGTAGTAGTAGTACCAGCAGCAGTATTACTGGTAGCAATAGCAGTCGCAGCAGCAGCAGCAGCTGTACTAGTAGTAGTCGCAACAGTATAAGGGTGCGGATCCACTTGTCCGTGCGATACTTCTGCCGCGCCGCACTCCACTTTATTCCTATGGGTGGCGTTCCTCAAGTTTACCGCTATGGGCGTACTTTTGAGCCAGTGGGGAATGTTGTGTTTTATATCTGCGAGAGACTTCCCCAGTCTCCATGTGCTCTACTTATATTGGATTGTCGCGTCGTGGTAAACGGATTCATTTGCATAAAGATGAGCATCGGCCAGCTTTTTTGACACGCAGCGCCGCCTTCCCAGGATGCTTTGCCGGTGCGTTAAAGTCGCTTGACGTTACCCATAGGAATAAAGTGGAGTGCGGCGCAATAGAAGTATCGCACGGACAAGTGGATCTGCACCCTTAGTAGCAGCAGCAGCAGTAGTAGCAACAACAACACCAGTATTAGCAGTAGTAGTAGTACCAGCAGCAGTAGCAGTAACAACAACAAAAGTAGTAGCAGTAGTAGTAGCAGGAGCAGCAACAACAACAGTAGTAGCTGTAGTAGTAGCAGTAGTAAGGGTGCGGATCCACTTGTCCGTGCGATACTTCTGTCGCGCCGCACTCCACTTTATTCCTATGGGTGGCGTTCCTCAAGTTTACCGCTATGGGCGTGCTTTTGAGCCAGCGGGGAATGTTGTGTTTTATATTCGCGAGAGACTTCCCCCAGTCTCCATGTGCTCTACTTATATTGGATTGTTGCGTCGTGGTAAACTGATTAATTTGCATAAATATGAGCATCGGCCAGCTTTTTTGACACGCAGCATTTTTTCAAATGCAGCGCATCCTTCCCGGGATGCTTTGCTGGTGCGTTAAAGTCGCTTGACGTTACCCATAGGTATAAAGTGGAGTGCGGCGCAACAGAAGTATCGCATGGACAAGTGGATCGGCACCCTTAGTAGCAGCAGTAGTAGCAGCAACAACAACAAAAGTAGTAGCAGTAGTAGTAGCAGCAGGAGCAGTAGTAGCAGCAACAACAACATTAGTAGCTGTAGTAGTAGCAGCAGCAGCAATGCAGGAGTAGTAAGGGTGCGGATCCACTTGTCCGTGCGATACTTCTGTCGCGCCGTACTTCACTTTATTCCTATGGGTGGCGTTCCTCAAGTTTACCGCTATGGGCGTACTTTTGAGCCTTCCCGGGATGCTTTGCTGTTGCGTTTAAGTCGCTTGACATTACCCATAGGAATAAAGTGGAGTGCGGCGCAACAGAAGTATCCCACGGACAAGTGGATCTGCACCCTTAGTAGGAGCAGCAGCAGTAGTAGCAGCAACAACAACACCAGTAGTAGCAGTAGTGGTAGTAGCAGCAATAGTAGTAGCAGCAACAACAACAGTGGTAGTAGTAGTAGTAGCAGCAGCAGCAGTAACAGCAGTAGTAGCAGCAGCAACAACAACAGTGGTAGTAGTAGTAGTAGCAGCAGCAGCAGTAACAGCAGTAGTAGCAGCAGCAACAACAACAAAAGTAGTAGCAGTAGCAGTAGCAGCAGCAGCAGTAGTAAAGGTGCGGATCCACTTGTCCGTGCAACACTTCTGTCGCACCGCACTACACTTGTCAAGCAACTTTAAAGCACCCGCAAAGCATCCCAGGAAGGCGGCGCAGCATTTGAAGAAATGCCACGCATCAAAAAAGCTGGCCAAAGCCCATCTTTATGCAAATGAATCCATTGAACGCGACGCAACTATCCAATAGAAGTAGAGCACATGGAGACTGGGGGAAGTCTCTCGCTGGTCCTTTGTTTTTCATTCCCCGCTGGCTAAAAAGCACGCCCAAAGCGGTAAACTTGAGGAACGCCTATCAACGTACACATGAGGGGAAGCATCACAACACCACGCTTCAGTCGTGCTGCAAAAGTGGATCTGTACCGTAACAGCAGCAGCAGTAGTAGCAGCAACAACAACAACAACAAAAGTAGTAGCAGTAGTAGTAGCAGCAGCAGCAACAACAACAGTAGTAGTAGTAGTAGCAGCAGCAGCATCAGCAGGAGTAGCAGCAACAACAACAACAGTAGCAGCTGTAGTATTTATTTATTTATTTATAGTAGCATTAGTAACAGCAGCAGCAGTAGTAGCAACAACAACAACAGTAGTAGCAGTAGTAGTAGTAACAGCAGCAATAGCAGTAGTAGCAGCAGCAACAACAACAACAGTAGTATTTGGGAGGTATTCCATAAAGCAGGTTTATTTGACATACAGGGTATGTTTAAGTGTAAGTTTAAGTGTAAGCGGAAAACCTCAACTTTCGGTTCCAGAAACGGAGGTAACTTTCAGGGTATGTACAGTAAGTAGCCATAGCAACTCACTCTCTGAACATAACCTGCTCCAGTGCACCAGCATACCTTGAGTAAGCAAGGTTTGGGTTAATCAACCAAGAGTTCAAGGTATATGTGACAGTAAGTTAACCTTGCTTTCTGGAATACCCCCCAGTCGTAGTAGTAGTAGTAGTTCTCCCAATATTCTCCCCAAAGTTACATTCTAACTATAAATATTTACAAATTAAAATGTACAACTTCAATTAAAGAACAGTTTCATTTTACCACTGAACATTCCAAACTTATCCTTCTCTATCCGCTTGTTAAGTCGGCAGGAACGCTGTTTCTGGGTCCAAGCCTCAACTCGTTTCACTTGAGAATGCCATCGACGGCCGTTTATGAGCGCTATTTATTCATATTAGACATAAAACATTTTAAAAAGTTAAACATTTTAAATCCTTACAGTCTACACAACAGTCTCTGTGCTCACAGCGTCAGACATTAATATTTTAACGATTTATAAAAGATTAATCACTGTCTGGCAATCTGGAATTTTGGTATGGAGATAAAGGTTATGATTATATATTTTTTGTAGTATTACACCACATGTGTGTATATTAGCACCGTTTGTTGTTTTTCTTGTGGTATGAGATGAGCGTTTGAACCCGGAAGCGCTGCCGTGTGACGTCAGACTTAACAACTGAATTATTAATATAGCATATACATATTGAAACAGCTGGGATTTGCTACTTGGAAGGAAACTGATATCGAGCTGAGACGATCCCAGGGTGGGACTGACAGCTCAGGTACATGTGTATGTGCACTGAGACTGTGTAGTGTCAAGGCATCGACCAGCAGTGGGTTCAATCTCTCTGTCAGCACTGAGAGCTCTGTCACAACTAAGAGTCACAAGTGCACAAGTGCTGTTGCCCACACACACACACACACACACACACACACACACACACACACACACACACACACACACACACACACACACACACACACACACACACACACACACACACACACACACACACACACACACACACACACACACACACACCCACACACACCACACCACACCACAGTGGGACTGTCAGAACTACAAGCCTTTACATCATCACCCAAACACCTTCCTAGAAGACAGTGAATTACTCCCGCTGAGTGCAGTTTGCTGGCTAGTTCACAAGAGGATTTATGCAAATCGGTTAACACCGCCTACAAAATTTGTGCTGAACACAATTTGTGTGACCTTGTGGGCCAGTTCTGAGTGCTAGGTGAGTACTAGATATACTTTACCACTGCTTTACTCCACCACTGTGATCTAGACATCTGAATTGGCTCTTCAAAATGTTCTTGTCTACATGTGGCTTTTGGATATATGCCCCATTATAACTGCTGCCATGCTTAGGAATAAAAAAAATGCACACAAACCTCCCCTTAAAATGAAGTTAAATCCACAGCCTGCTTTCTGCGGGCAGTATTATTATGATGTTAATTGCGCTAGGAAAAAAAAATCTATAATAAGCCTAATTTACATATAAAGGACTCGTGTTTGTGCTGAAATGAAAGACAATGGCTTAATTTGAATACAGTGCAGGGCTATTTTAGTGCATTTAGCACCTGGTTGAGTACACTGTGGGTGGTTACCAAATAAGATGCATGATTTTGGGATGAAATACAACTAAAGTGGTGCAACTGTTTAGTCAATTCGCCCCACTGTGTGAGAGTCAGAGAGAGAGATTCATTTCTTGTATTTTATCTAAATATATGCAACCAAAGAGTTTTTCTTGTTTTAAGCATAAATCAAGGACAACATTTGCCAGCGAGGTAAGAAAAATAAATGTAATTTATTATGTAAAGTTTGTCTTGTTGCTATTTGATTGTTTTCTCTTTAATCTAAATAGCATAATAATATAATTATTTTAATAAATTATTATTTCAAATGTGAACAGAGACATTAAAACGTCTCGGTTACGTATGGTAACCCTCGTTCCCTGAAGGAGGGAACGGAGACGTACGTCGATAATGCCGACGAATTGGGATCACTTCAGAGAGCCCCTATCAGCTTCGAGAACTTAAGAACAGGCCAATGAACAATTGGCGTGCGAGATTTGCATCTCGCGCTCCGCCCCGTGCCGCGGGTATAAACAGGAAGCGAGAGCAACGCACTGACGTTTTTCACTGAGGAGCCGAACCAGTGACTCGGCCATGCAGTGATGGAAGGAACTGTGGCGATGGGATGTACGTCTCCGTTCCCTCCTTCAGGGAACGAGGGTTACCATACGTAACCGAGACGTTCCCTTTCAGTCGGTCACTACGACGTACGTCGGTAATACCGACGAATTGGGATCCCTATGGAAAGCGCCACAGTTACTACCACTACCAGCGCCCAGCGAGAGCCCCTCAGACCCGGGCGGGGAGATTCACGCCAGGAGAGTCATACTGCTGTTCCGCAAGACCCATTCAGCAGACTGTATTGGATAACGCTAGGAAAGCGTACCCGAAGGACGCTGCGGGAGCCACATCATACCCAGAGGGAGTTACCATGTGGAAAGAACGTATGGGCTGGCTGTGGGCAGCTCAACATACGAAAGTCCCAGGGGTGGCCCCGGCCTAATGCAGGCGGGGGATGACACCGTACTGAGACGGCAGAGGAACTCTGCCAAGGGAAAGACACGAGCTCGCCGTAGGGAGCTGTACCGTGGAAAATACACGTATGGGACCGCCGTAGGGGTCACGACATACGGAACCCAGCCTGACACAAGTTCCACCAATGCATACGAGTGCCAGACCTGGCGTCGGACGCTCCCCAACATCCGACTGCCGAGGGGTACGGAGGACTCAACAGGGTTCGCCAAACCTGGGTAACTCGACTGTAGAAAATAAGCGCACGTATCCGTTCCAGGGGAAGGGAATGGCGCAGCAAGCCGACACTAGAACGGGTACTTCAGTGAAGCTGACTATGGGAAGCGAGCACACGAGAAGCCACCGGCTCTACACGCAGGCTATAAAACCTAGCGAACGTGTTGGGTGTCGCCCAGCCCGCAGCTCTACAAATGTCTGTCAGCGAGGCGCCACGAGCCAGCGCCCAGGAAGAAGCTACACCCCTGGTGGAGTGAGCTCTAACCCCGAGCGGGCAGGGCACGTCTTGGGATACATACGCCAAGACGATGGCATCCACTATCCAGTGGGCCATCCTCTGCTTGGAGACAGCCTTTCCCTTCTGCTGTCCTCCGTAACAGACGAAGAGCTGCTCTGAGGTCCTAAAGCTTTGCGTTCTGTCAACATAGACGCGCAGAGCGCGAACTGGACAGAGAAAAGCCAGGGCTGGGTCTGCCTCCTCCGAAGGCAGCGCTTGCAGGCTCACCACTTGGTCCCGGAAGGGAGTAGTGGGAACCTTGGGCACGTATCCAGGCCGGGGTCTCAGGGTCACCTGAGAATCACCCGGCCCGAAATCCAGGCACGATTCGTTGACCGAAAATGCCTGCAGGTCCCCTACCCTCTTAACTGAGGCCAATGCAATCAGGAGGATTGTCTTTAGAGACAAGATTTTAAGCTCTACTGACTGTAAAGGCTCGAAGGGCGCCCTCTGCAGTGCGGTCAGCACCAGAGTCAAGTCCCAAGAGGGTATAGAGGAGGGGCGAGGAGGATTTAGTCTCCTCGCTCCCCTCAGGAACCTGACGATCAGATCATGTTTGCCTAAGGACTCACCATTAACGAGGTCATGGCTTGCGGCGATAGCGGCAACATATACCTTGAGGGTGGAGGGAGACAGCCTTCGCTCCAACCCGTCTTGAAGGAAAGATAGCACAGATCCGATCGAACACTTCCGGGGGTCTTCTCGGCGAGAAGAGCACCAGTCAACGAACAGGTTCCACTTCAACGCATATAGCCGTCTCGTAGAGGGGGCTCTGGCGGAAGCGATGGTGTCGACTACCGCTTGCGGTAGGTCACCTAGAACCTCCGCGTCCCATCCAGGGACCAGACATGGAGTTTCCAGAGGTCTGGACGCGGCTACCATAGGGTGCCCCGTCTCTGAGACAGGAGGTCCTGCCTCAGAGGAATGGGCCAAGGAGGTGCTGTCGCGAGGAGCACTAGTTCCGGGAACCACGTCCTGTTGGGCCAGTACGGAGCTACCAAGAGGAGATGCTCCTCGTCCTCCCTGACCTTGCACAGTGTCTGTGCAAGAAGGCTCACTGGGGGAAACGCATATTTGCGCAGAGCCCGGGGCCAGCTGTGTGCCAGTGCATCCGTGCCGAGGGTCCCCTCGGACAGGGAATAGAACAACTGGCAGTGGGTCGTGTCGTGGGCGGCAAACAGATCGATCTGTGCGGCCACAAAGCGACTCCAAATCAGCTGGACCACCTGGGGGTGGAGTCGCCACTCTCCGGGGAGCACTGGCAACCGTGACAGCTCGTCGGCCGCACGATTGAGCAGGCCCGGAATGTGAATAGCACGAAGGGACCTCAGATGCTTCTGACTCCACAGGTGGAGATGGCGGGCGAGTTGGGACAAACGGCGGGAGCGTAGACCACCTTGTTTGTTGATGTACGCAACGGCCGTCGTGCTGTCCGTCCGGACCAGAACGTGCTTGTCTTTGAGCGACCCTTTGAGGCGGCTGAGAGCAAGACGAACTGCCAGCAACTCTAGGCAATTGATATGCCATTGTAGTTGGGGCCCTGTCCACAGACCCGAAACTGCAAGCCCGTTGTACGTGGCACCCCAACCCGTGGGTGAGGCATCCGTGGAGACAACTTGATGCCTGGACACTTGTTCTAGAGGCACTCCTGCCCGTAGAAATGAAGGGTCCGACCACGGAGTGAGGGTTTGGCGGCATCTCGGCGTCACTTGGACACGGAGGGACCCGCTGTGCCACGCCCATCTCGGGACTCGGTCGTGTAGCCAGTGCTGAAGCGGTCTCATAAGGAGCAGCCCTAGCGGCGTTACTGCGGCTGCTGCTGCCATATGCCCCAGGAGCCTCTGAAAATGTTTCAGCTCTGGGTCAGACCTACCCTCGTGCATGTCCATGAGTGCCTGGGCCTGGTGCACCTGGAGCAACGCCATGGCATGCAAGGCAGACGCGGCCTGTCCGCAGGACCTGTAGGCCTTCGCAGTCAGACTGGACGAAAGTCTACAGGCTTTGGACGGGAGACGAGGATCACCACGCCACTCGGAGGCGGTCGCCGGACGCAGCTGCATCGCGACGGCGCGTTCGACTGGCGGGATCCTCTCGTAACCCTTGGCCTGTCCACCGTCAAGGGTAGTGAGGAGGGAGGAGCCTCCAGGTCTGTTTCTGGCACTGAAGGTTGTCGTCCACGACCTGGAAAGCTCCTCATGCACCTCCGGGAAGAATGGCACTGGGGCGGGACGCTGAGAACCAGGGCGACCCCCCCCCAGGAACCAATCATCCAACCTAGAAGGTTCGGGACGTGGTGGAGGGTTCCACACAAGCCCGACCTTTTCGGCGGCCCGGGAAAGCATAGCCGTCAACTCGGGGTCTGACTCAACCGTTGCCACTCTCCCAGAGGGAGGCAGTACAGCTGAGTCATCATCCTCCGAGGACTGGAACTCCCCCTCCGATGCTGCGATCGACATCTGCTCATCCGCGGGCGCTCCGAAAGAGATGACTGGGCGCACGTGGGCGGGACCAGCGATCTCTTCCGGTGGCGCCACCGGCAGCGGTGCTTGTGAGGGTTCAGGGACCTGCGTAGGGACACTAGGCGGGTTTGTCCTGAACGTTATCCTCAGATCACCCCGGTCATCCGTCGAAGTAGGTCTATCCTGGTTAGGGATAGCTCTAGATCGAGGTATGGGGAGGGGGACTCCGCCTTCCCGGAGGTAGGTGAGTCTAGATCTAAGCACCGCAATAGTCATGTTCCCGCAGTGAGAACACGAGCTATTCACAAACGCTGCCTCAGCGTGCTGTAAGCCCAGTCACGTGATGCAGTGAGTGTGGCCGTCAGCGGGCGAGAGGGAACGACCGCATCCAGAAACGCACGGGTGGAATGACATCTTGAAAAAGACGCAGTGTCACACCCGTGTTGCTCTCTTTGTGAGGAAACGCTCTTTTAAGAGAGTGCTGAAGCACCCAGGGAGACCGCGGCAACACACAGGGAATAGTGCAGCCTGTGTTTGCACTCAAAATTGGAACGCCCACCGAAACCAACAGCCTTGTTGCTGTGATAACAGCAGTTGTTTTTAAAGTGCAGCTTGAGTTCGCGGTCCCGCTGGAGAAAGCCGTCACACCAGCACAACGTTCCTCTTCTTTCCTCTTCTTTTAGTAGCTCTGAAATCGCTGATGAAATCAGGAAGCAGTCTGAACTTCAAACGCCGTTCGGCTCCGAAGTGAATGACGTCAGTGCGTTGCTCTCGCTTCCTGTTTATACCCGCGGCGCGGGCCGGAGCGCGAGATGCAAATCTCGCACGTCAATTGTTCATTGGCCTGTTCTTAAGTTCTCGAAGCTGATAGGGGCTCTCTGAAGTGATCCCAATTCGTCGGTATTACCGACGTACGTCGTAGTGACCGACTGAAAGGGAACACTGCAGTCTTGTTTTCCAGTGAAAATATCAAAATTTATGACACCAATAGTTATTTTATTTTTCTTGTTTTAAGCATAAAATCATAGATAATATGACCAAAACAAATTTGCCAATGAGGTAAGAAAAATACATTGAATTAAATTTCGTCTTTTTGCTAAGCTGATTGCGGTCTCTGATTGAATGTTAAATCTAAAAATAAAATAAAAAACATAATAAAATAATACATTGAATAAATAGTGGTTTAAAATGTAAATAGAAAGACACTGAAACATTGCAAAATGTAATTTTCTTAATTAGTTCTTTTCTTGTTTTCCAGATAAAATAATCAACCAAAAAGTTGTTTAAAGCATAAAACAGCACAAATATGGACACAAATCAGTTTATCGATGGGGTAAGAAAATACAAATTAATTAGTTTGTCTTATTGCTATGCTGATTGATTTCTCTGTAATGGATGCAACTGAGGCTTTAATCTCAATAATATACAGTATATACAACGCTCAGGCATAACATTATAATATTGTGTTGGTCCCCCTTTTGCTGCCAAAACAGCCCTGACCCACCGATGCATGGACTACATTAGACCCCAGAAGGTGTGCTGTGGTATCTGGCACCAAGAGAGCAGATCCTTTAAGTCCTGCAAGTTTCGAGGTGGGGCCTCCATGGATCGGACTTGTTTGTTCAGAACATCCCATAGATGTTCGATTGGGTTGAGATCTGGGGAATTTGGAGGCCAAGTCAATACCTCAAACTCGTTGTGCTCATCAAACCATAGTACATCCTGGTGCTATGTGTTCCCCAGGTAAGTGACGTACAAGCACCCGGCCATCCACGTGATGTAAAAGAAAACGTAATTCATCAGACCAGGCCACCTTCTTTCATTGCTCTGTGGTCCAGCTCTGATGCTCACGTGCCCACTGTTTCAGCGGTGGACAAGGGTCATCATGGGCACCCTGACTGGTCAGTGGCTATAACCCCATACGCAACAAACTGTGATGCACTGTGTATTCTGACACCTTTCTATCAGAACCAGCATTAACTTCTTGAACAATTTGAGCTACAGTAGCTTGTCTGTTTGATCGGACCACACAGGCCAGCCTTCACTCCCCACGTGCATTAATGAGCCTTGGCCACCCATGACCCTGTCGCCAGTTCACCACTGTTACTTCCTTGGAGCACTTTTAATAGATACTGACCACTGCAGACCGGGAACACCCCACAAGAGCTGCAGTTTTGGAGATGCTCTGACCCGGATGCTTCTAACACATCAAGTTGGAGGACAAAATGTTAACTTTCTGCCTAAAATATCCCACCCACTAACAGGTGCCGTGGTGAAGAGATAATCGCACGAAAACGCTGGCAGTGTGAATGCACAACAGGCGCGCGCTGCTCCTGCTCTCCATACGCACAGCTTCTGCGCTGCTCAGCACTACTTGTGTGTGCGGTGTGAAACCAATCGGCTAAACTTCTCTGCTGTCAAATCAGCATGGTCAAAACTTCCGCAATCTTATTTTTCCTTCAAAAAACAAGTCAAGAGAGCGAACAACGCACATCAAGAAATTAATTTTATTTCACTATTTAAGATAGCCTGTCGGGTTCATTTTGGAGGCGATACATTATGGTAGCTCGACTGGAAAACACATTAGCCCCGGGACGTCGGGCGAGCGATTTTGCGAGCCCTGTACATATACACCTTACACTTCTCTTCTATGTTCTTTCACTAAAAAACAAATACATCTGTATTTTTGGGCGCAATAAGTGAAAGGATAATGCAAAGTCACACATACACACACATATATACACTCACCTAAAGGATTATTAGGAACACCATACAAATACTGTGTTTGACCCCCTTTCACCTACAGAACTGCCTTAATTCTACGTGGCATTATTTCAACAAGGTTATTTAAACGATGCCCAATTGGCACTAAGGGGCCTAAAGTGTGCCAAGAAAACATCCCCCACACCATTACACCACCACCAGCAGCCTGCACAGTGGTAACAAGGCATGATGGATCCATGTTCTCATTCTGTTTACGCCAAATTCTGACTCTACCATCTGAATGTCTCAACAGAAATCGAGACTCATCAGACCAGGCAACATTTTTCCAGTCTTCAACTGTTCAATTTTGGTGAGCTCGTGCAAATTGTAGCCTCTTTTTCCTATTTGTAGTGGAGATGAGTGGTACCCGGTGGGGTCTTCTGCTGTTGTAGCCCATCCGCCTCAAGGTTGTGCGTGTTGTGGCTTCACAAATTCTTTGCTGCATACCTCGGTTGTAACGAGTGGTTATTTCAGTCAAAGTTGCTCTTCTATCAGCTTGAATCAGTCGGCCCATTCTCCTCTGACCTCTAGCATCAACAAGGCATTTTCGCCCACAGGACTGCCGCATACTGGATGTTTTTCCCTTTTCACACCATTCTTTGTAAACCCTAGAAATGGTAGTGCGTGAAAATCCCAGTAACTGAGCAGATTGTGAAATACTCAGACCGGCCCGTCTGGCACCAACAACCATGCCACGCTCAAAATTGCTTAAATCAAGTTCAGGAGATTGTCTTGACCAGGACCATACCCCTAAATGCATTGAAGCAACTGCCATGTGATTGGTTGATTAGATAATTGCATTAATGACAAATTGAACAGGTGTTCCTAATAATCCTTTAGGTGAGTGTATATATGACTTTGCAATATTCTTATTGCACCCAAAAATACAGATTTATTTGTTTTTTTAGTGAAAGAAAACATAGAAGATAAGTGTAAGGGGAAATGAAAAAGGATAAGACAAAGACAACATGACATATTTGACCAGGATCTCTGGAAGCTAAAGAGACGAGCCAGGAAAAGACAGCGAGAGCCAAGATGGATTGAATAAATTCCCACTCACCTGAAGAACAGCCTGCTTAATTACCCGACCCACATCCTGTCTCCACTCTGGGATGTCGGGGTTGGCCTCATCCAGATTAGGAGAGAAAGATAAAAGAAGCGATTTGAAGAATTCTGTCACAGAGGGAGAGAGAAGCAGAGGCAGACAGACCCTTAATTCTTTCTCTCATAAGATGCCCAACACCTTCTATCTGCTGTGATTTGTTCCAGATGATTTAGTCGCGCTGGAGCAGAGTTATCATTACTGACAGGTATGGAAAGGTTAGAGCTGATCACAAAAATGATTACAGTCTATTTGGCAGTTGCCGAAAGGAATTTTTTATGACTATCTCACAGTGTCAAGATATATATATATAGAAGATGTGGTGAAAATTGTCTTTATGTTTCTAATATGCTTTAAGACAAACCATGTGCAAATTCATAAATCAATACCATTGTTGAGTATTTTCTCCTTAAAACTGCAGTGAACCAAAGACGTGGTTTGAAATCGCTGGTGTTTCTGATGTCATAAACTACATTGGGGCGGGCTTTAGCATATCATTAACTATGACCGTTCTGAAGCAGGGGAGACTCAAGAGAAGCCAGTATATTTTTTTCTGTTGATATGAAAAATCAGGTACATATAGCGGGTGAATTATGTATAGGATGTATATTACGATGTTACGGTGAACTATATGTACAGTGTTCATTTTAGGACATCCTCAGACCTCAGTCATATGATGAAAAGGCGTCATGGCTCAGACTAAAAGGCTTCAGTCATTAGACAAAACGGCATCGCGCCTCAGACTGAAAGGCTTCAGGTCTCAGGAAAAACATCCTCAGGTGTCAGGTCTCGTACAATTAGGTATCGGACGAAAAGAAGTCAGACTAAAAGGCATTGAACGAAAACGGAGTCAGACTAAAAGGCATCAGACTAAAAGGCATCGGACGAAAAAGTCTCAGACCAAAAGGCATCGGACGAAAATGGAGTCAGACTAAAAGGCATCGGAAGAAAAATCTCAGACATAAATGGGCATCGGACGAAACTCACTCAGAACGAATGTTTCGAATTGCACCGCCTCAATATGATGTCACATACACGCGGTTTTATACTGCTGAGATTATTTTGTAAATTTGTATTATTCGCTAGTTTTATTTTCACATTTAAAACGTTAGCTAAATAATAACATTGCAACTAGCTAACTTATTGGCAAACTATGGTGAAGGCAAAGAAACAAACCTTTCGAGACTTGTGTACAGAGGTTACGAGGCGCGTGGTGGGAGCGGCAGCACTGGCTAATTGTTATTGAAGCATAATAAAAAGCAGATATAGAGAGAGAGACTGGGAGAGACCTAAAGTAAGCTGCACTTGATATTTTATTCTTAGTTTTAATGTTAAACCTATGTGCAGCAGAAATAAAGGCGTTTCCCCGGTAACCTCTCTGTACACAAATCAGCGCTCTGCTTATAACAATAGGCTACAGTCTCTAAAGGTTTGTTTCTTTGCCTTCACCATAGTTTGCCAATACGTTAGCTAGTTGCAATGTGTTATTATTTAGCTAATGTTTTAAATGTGAAAACAAAACTGGCGAATAATACAAACTTACAAAATCATCTCAACAGTATAAAACCGCGTGTATATGACAACCTTTTGAGGTGGTGCAATTCGAAAACTTTGTTCTGAGTGTTTTCGTCCGATTTATACTTTTTATGTCTGAGTCCCTTTTGTCCGATGCCTTTTAGTCTGAGACTTTTTCGTCCGATGCCTTTTAGTCTAATGCCTTTTTGTCTGACTCCTTTTCGTCAGATGCCTTTTAGTCTGATGCCTTTTTAGTTCGATGCCTTTTAGTCTGACTTCTTTTCGTCCGATGCCTAATTGTACGAGACCTGACTCCTGAGGATGTCTTTCCTGAGACCTGAAGCCTTTCAGTCTGGGGCGCGATGCCGTTTTGTCTAATAACTGAAGCCTTTTAGTCTGAGGCATGACGCCTTTTCATCATATGACTGAGGTCTGAGGATGTCCTAAAATGAACACCATATATATGCCTTTGTTCAAAGGGTTTATAAGGATAGAAGGCAGATGTCTGATTCTGAGATTGCGAATATGAACATGGTTTGTGTAACGCTAGCAACACATTATTAGCTGTTTGATAACGTAGTCTAGTCAAAGGCTAATCTTTTTAATTACTGTTATGTGTCTGACGTTGTTAAGAGAGATACATAGAACGCACTACCATTCTGATACATTGACTTGTAGACAACCTAATCGCTCTTCCACTTCTTCTGAATCAAACTTTCTGGTTCAAACATATATGGCTGAATTAAACCAGTATTTCCACTTGCCCTCGTGCAGCGTTTACTATAGAAAAGATGAGCGTGGGTCTCTGAGCTGGTGTGAGTGAGTGGGGGCGGGGCTAATTTGCGTATTCATGAAGCCGTGTATATTAAATGAAGCAAGGGTGTAGAGTTCCATTTAGGCTATGTTAAGGCATGAATAAATTATTTTCAATGGGAAAAAAATAATATGTAATTTTAGTGATTAAAGATAAATTTATTAACAAGAGATTAAAGGGATAAAATCATTGACTTTAAAGTTCAATTTGCACTAATTATTATTAATTATTTTTTGCTATTGTTTTTGATACAATTTATGCTGGAAACAAACACAACTGTGGGACAATTTTGATTTAAAAAATATATATAAATCCCTTTCACAAAATAAATATTGAAATGTTTGTTTATTTCACTCTTTTTTAGGATTATTAAAAATACAACAATTCAGATTTTTAAAAAAAATCTATATTTATAGTTTAAAGGGGGGGGGGGTGATGCTGTTTCATTCATACTGAGCTTTTTACACTGTTAAAGACTTGGATTCCCATCCTAAACATGGACAAAGTTTCAAAAAAAAAAAGTTGGACGTTTGATGGAGTATTTCTGTGCCAAAAATACTCATTCCGGTTTCTCATAAGTTTCTGAAAGTTTTTTTCGAGGATGGGTATATGTGACGTCACAGGCTCTTCTCGCGCGTGCGCGACTAGAGCGAGAAAGCACAGCCGTCTGTGCTGTAGTCATAGGACTTCACGAAATCAACGTCACCAAAGAACTGTGTTTTTGGTTGTCAAGGCAAGACAACCCTGCAGAGTTTCCCAAAGAACCCAGCGTTAAAGGGACAGTGGATGGAGTTTGTTTTTCCGGAGTAGCAACGGAGTTGTACAAGTGTTTGTTTGTTCCCTGAATTTCGGCGACGATGGTTTATAAACAAGGTACAGACAAGGTACAGTTCAACTCCGGATTTGTAGCTCGTCTAATGCTGAAACAATCCCAGCGATTAAGGTTCACGGTCGTGTGTTGGTAGCAGGCGGTGAGTAAAACTGCTTCAAATGTCTTTGTGTTGTTAGCTATCAATTCCATTGTTTTTCTATGTAAACATGCATAGCTCAACGCAATAGCTGCGCGCGCTCGTCATTCTTTAGCTCCGCCCGAACGATACATCCCTAGACGCTCTGCTTTTTTCGTAAAGACTCGGTACAGCGTATCTTTCTTTTATAAATATAATAAAACTAAAGACTTTTCGGCGATATGAAAGATGCAATACTACTCTATAGGTACTCAAGATTGACATGAGATTGACTGAAAATGAGTGTTTCACCCCCCCTTTAAGTCTGGGTTTGGGATTGAAGTAAAACAATAAAATAAACGGTAACACTTCACAATAAGGTCTTGTTTGTTAACATTATTTAATGTATCAACTTGAATCAACATGAACTAACAACGAGCAATACATTTGTTACAATATTTATAAATCTTTGTTAACATTAGTTAATAAAAATCCAGTTGTTCAATGTTTGTTCATGTTAGTTCACAGTGCATTAACTAATGTTAACAAATACAACTTTTGATTTTAACAATGTACCATTAAATGTTGAAATGAACATTAGCTAAGATTAATAAATGCTGTAGAAGTATTGTTCATTCTTAAGCCCTGATCAGACAGAACGCATTTCTCAGGTTTGAAAAAGTGAGACGCACCGCACTGCCTTTTTTGGTTGATGTTTTTAATTTAGAAAAGAGCAGTGCGCTGTGTTTTTTTTAATGTTGCCAGGCAACCTCCCGAATCACCTGTTTTGTCAGTCTAATCAACGTAACGGTCACCACAATGGAAGGCCCGCCTCTCCATTCATTCAATTGGACAATGAAAATAAAAAAATTAAACGAATGGCGTTGGGCGCTTTTCTGCTCAGAGATGATTTTGTTTTTCAACTTCATGCACTTCACGCTCCTACAAAAACGTGAAGTGCAGCAGGCGGAAAAAAAGAAAAGAAAAAGTAGAATTATAAAGGGCTAAATCACTTATTCCCATTCATGTACATAATTCAAGTAAACATGACATCCACTTGGCCCTTTACCTGATTAAGTCTGAACACCTACCTTGTATGGCAATGGTTCTGGTGTCCTGCAGTATGGAGTCCGCCGACGAGACCTGAACAGTCACGGTGATCATGCCCTCGGTGCTGAACGTGTGGGAAATACTGCTGTCCAATGTAATTATTGGCTAGCGCCACAAATGTAGTGGATACAAAACAGAAACAATCAAAGCTCAATACAACGGTAGACAAGAAATCAAATTTTTTTCAATATTTGTAAGCTCCCTTAAAAAGCAAACCCTTTTAAAATAATTAGTGCCAACAGCTTTATTGATGTTTCAGGGCGAACAAGCATAAACTGAAGAACACATCTAAATACCACAAAAAAATGACAAGAACAAGAACCGCATTATTAACGGTTCATTGCTCCTGTTCTGTTTATCTTCCAACATAAAATGTCTTGAAGGCCTTCGCCCAACAAAGCGAGGCAGAAAATCTGTAATTAGGAGCTGGTTGTACCTCCGTGTTGTTCCCCAGCCACCAGAAATAGGTGAGCGTTCTGAAATGAGCAGGCCAGACCACTGCCGTCAAGTTCACCTCCTTATTCTTAATGACCACATATGGAGCCAACAGCTGAATATGCTCCACAGGGCCTGAAATACACACACACACACACACATTCAAAACAAGAACAGGGAACAGAGCAAGGGGTGCAAAAACGAAATATTTTGTTAAATCAACTCGCCGGTGGCTTGAATATCTAGTCAACTATTGGGTCTTGTATAATTAGACCGCTTTCGGCTTCGCCCGACCCCAATTGGACGCTGTTCAAACAGAGCTAGACGGAGTGCAAAGAAACAGAAACGGAACGCAGGGGTCTCGAGACCTGTTTTTAAAAGTTTTCAAGTATTTTTAACTTGGCACAGCATTTTAGAAACGCAACACGCAGTGGGATGCTCAAAAAACAACGCCAAGAAGTTAGTCAGCATGTGTATGGCAGTAGCGGAGGTGTTTAAAGCCGGATGAGTTTAAAAAAGCAACTTTTCCAAGAGAGTTTTACTGGGCTAACTGTCTGACACCTGCTAAAAATGACGCAACTGAAAAAGAACAAAAAAGGATTATAGATAAACAGTTTGGACAAGTAATCGACCTTTGCAACTCATACCTTGTTAGTTCGCAGTCATGAACAAATGGCCCAATGATCATACAACATGAAAAAAAAATCCTTACTTTGATTTCTGTCATCATTTACTCATTCATCTGAGATCTATCCGTATTGTTTGCCCTTTCCCATGTGCATATTTTGGCCTGTTTAAATGGTCCAACGTTTAAATGTTTTTTTTTTTTTTTTTTTGCTATTAAATGATTCTGTACACAGCAGGAAATAAAAGTTGGACCTAATTTCTCTCATCTGATCACAAGTGCCCACCTCCTGTTTGTTTGTGAAAAGTGAAGATAAAAGCTGCAATTAAGCACCGCAGTCTACTACACCTGTGGAGTTGGAGGACATATGCAGATTTTGGCAGAGCAACTGTATGAAAGTCACCTACCGAGTGTATTGTACACATTTTTTGTTTGAGAGATGTTTATTCAAAGTTTGCATACCAATGTTCTTCCACTTTATTGCCTGTGTGGCTACCAATTTGTCTTATAAATGTGCTTTATTATTTAACAGAGTAGACAATACTAGCTTAATAGGGTAGGACATTAGTTAATCACTGGGTC
Organism: Gobio gobio; assembly: GCF_949357685.1. Taxonomy (NCBI): domain Eukaryota; kingdom Metazoa; phylum Chordata; class Actinopteri; order Cypriniformes; family Gobionidae; genus Gobio; species Gobio gobio. Next base: position 50,861,857 of record NC_137099.1, on the reverse strand, counting down.
AATTAGATAAATCTTTTTATTGCATTTTTTTAAATATGAGTTTTTGTCTAAATCAGTAACTTGTTTTTTTTTTTTTTTTTTTTTTTAATAATCTAAAACATCCTTAAAACATGAATTAATGAATTAATTAATTGTTTTCAGAGAACATATCATAAATATTTTTTTCCTGCCCTGAATTAGTTTGTTTTTTTAGAATTAGTCTCTTCTGGTTTTAAGCATTGTGAAAGAAGTATGCTTAAATGTATTGAATGTGAACTTCAAATCTTAAAAGTATACATTTTATATAAAAAAATACTTACATATTATATAATATTAATGAAATAAAAGGCCACTTAGTGCACTTAAAGAAAGTGTGTTCCCTAGCACACTTAAAGGATAAGTTAACTTCAAAATGAAAATGTCCTGCTATTTTATTCACCCCCATCTCACCCAAGATGTTCATGTCTTTCTTTCTTCAGTCGAAAATAAATACAACTTTTTGAGGTAAACATTCCAGGATTTTTCTCCACACCATTGACTTCCAAAAAAAACAAAATGTTGAAGGTCCAAATCAATGCAGTTTCAAAGCACTTTGAAGGGCTTCAGAGGCTCTGCGCGATCCCAGACGAGGAATAGGGTCTTATCTAACGAAACGATCTGTCATTTTCATAAAAACGTAAAAATGTATATACTTTTTAACCTAAATTGCTCATCTTGCGCTGCTCTGCGACATGCCAAGGATTGGGCAATCATTCCTCCAATTCGTTGTTGAAATATAATCATTTAGTGGCTGTAATTTTCATGACAGGTTTATTTAAACATACATTAAATAAACAAGACATCACTAACAGGCTATTGAGGCTAAGTAGTAATGAATATATATAGGCTAATATGACGAATATATAGGCTAATATAGAGCATGTATTCAGTGAAAGAGTTAATCTCTCTAGTGAACTCACAGCTGTTGACACTGAATGACTTCTGGAGGTAAACGTGATTCTACATGACATTGTTTACAAGCTGTTTTATTGTTTTTCCGCGGTTGAAATACAGATGGAGCGATTACACAACATATTATACGCAAGTTGTAATGTATCCTCAACATACCTTAAGATATTAATTTATGTTTATTATTTAGAAGAGATGATCGCGTTCACTCGCGCGCCACGCGCTGCCGCTTGAAGTTGAACTGATACGCGTCTATCAGTCACGTCACATTATAGAGCGTTAAAACGGCATTTATTGTTTGAATTGCGTGATAAAATGGACTGAATACTCAATATGTTCGTGTGGGAACTCGGATTGAAGTGTGTTCCGCGCTTTAAACAAGCCGACTGTTAACTGTTAAAGATTGCATTCATAACCGTTCGGTACGCGCGCGCACCTTACCGAAAGCCCTGTACCGAAACGGTTCAATACGAATACGTGTACCGTTACACCCCTACAAGACATACAAGTTTAAATGGAAATTACATTAAGCCTACTTTAGTTTTATCATAAACACTTGCCATTATATTCAGCAGAACACTTTAATCATATTTCAAAGACATTAGAATTAATAATAAAAATTATATATGAATACATGTTTAGGTAAAAAACACTAACATTTTGCTATCTGCATTTAATATAAATAAAACTATAATACATTTTCATTTAATTGCAATTAACATGCAATTAAGTGTCTGAAATCAGTTCACACTAAAAAGTACATTATTTAATTAAAAAGTACTTTTTAACCCTTAATCGTCCCTTGGGGTCCAGCTGACCCCACTGGACTTTTCCTCCAGTTTTTAAAAGTGTTCCCTTCATCTCAGGGCCATGAGACTCGGTGACTTTTCCTAAATAATCTATCTAAACATGCACAAAAAATCCGAGCTTGATTTGGTTGTTCTAAAGGTGTGTAAAAAATGTTTTACCGTTTAAGTCCCTCGGGGTCAGATTGACCCCACATTGAAAATGAATGGGAAAGTGTAAAAAATACATTTTTTTGCACTTTTTTTGTCACATTTTTTTTTACTAAATCCAGTATAAATCTGAAAATTTCCACATTTATATCAAGGTCTGGTTCTAGAGCATAAACACAAAGTAGAACGAACTTTCTGTCTCATACACACACGCACATACACACACAAACACACACATGTGTGTGACTGCAACAGAGAGCATTTTTATAGAAACTGGCAAATAAAATCAACAAAACTGGCATAAATCTGAAAGATTTTCATACATAAATGAAGTACTAATACTAGAGCACAAATGCAATATGGAACAAGCATGTTCACTCACACACACACACACACACACACACACACACACACACACACACACACACACACACACACACACACACACAACACAGGTGTCTGGAGCATTTTTTTGGATTTTGGTAATGAATGGGAAAATGTAAAAAATGCTTTTTTTTCACTTTGTTTGTAAAAAAAAATCAACTAAATCCAGTATAAATCTGAAAATGTCTACATTTATATCAAGATCTGGTCCTAGAGCATAAACACAAAGTGGAACGAACTTTCTGTCTCATACACACACACACACACACAAACACACACATGTGTGTGACTGCAACAGAGAGCATTTTTATAGAAACTGGCAAATAAAATCAACAAAACTGGCATAAATCTGAAAAAATTCCATACATAAATGAAGGACAAATACTAGAGCACAAATGCAACATGGAACAATCATGAGAAAGAGAGGGAAAAGGGCAAATAAAAGAAAGATGAAAGGCAGCTTAACTTTTGCATAACTTCCCTATGGACCTCTAGTGGATAATGTGGTCATTGCACTCTCTTTCTCTTTAACTATAATTCCTAAAGTTTTTCCACAAACCTACAGATGGCGGTATTCTATCCCTAACACATAGAGCAATGTCCAAAAACTATTTATATTTATTTAAGATCATCATTCAAGTGATTTTTTCATAAAAAAATTATTTTTAATGAGCCAATTTATGACATAGTTAAGTATTTGTGTAGTAAATAGGTAAAAAACGTCCGGTTACGTATGTAACCCTCGTTCCCTGAGGAGGGAACGGAGACGTACGTTAGTGACTAACGAATGGGGGTTTCGCTTAGAAGCCAATCATCTTCATCGTATTCAACAGCGCCCAATGGCAGTGCCAATGCCATGGGCATGCGGAATTTGCATGCGTAACTCCGCCCCACCTCGTGGGTATATAAGGAAGTACGCTGCGAACATCGCATTATGTTACTGCTGCAGGAGCCAAGACTGAACTCCTCGCGTTCCAGGCAGCACAGCTGACGTGGCTAAGGAAACGTACGTCTCCGTTCCCTCCTCAGGGAACGAGGGTTACATACGTAACCGGACGTTCCCTTTCGTTCAGTCACTACGACGTACGTTAGTGACTAACGAATGGGGGAACCTGTAAAACAGCGCCACTCAGCTGTCATCCAGTGCCCTGCGTAAGTGTGAGATCCCGCCACTTAAGGCCCTAGGACTCCCACTTATCACAGGATTACCAAGGTACACTGGGAAGCATATCCCAGTGAGGGAATGCCAAGGTGCCTACCGTAGGGAGGACTTAGAGAATACACATATGACCCGCTGAGGGTTGCATATGGAAGATCTCTAGGGTACCAGCCGAAGGTGGATTTTTAACCCTAGGGGTGGCAGGGACTTGCCAAGGGAAGACACCTGCTCACTGAGGAGGCTTACGGTGGGAATACTCGTGTGGGGGTCGCCAGAGGGGAACCATGCACACGGAGCACCTGGCCGGACATGAGGGTCTGGGCTCGAAAGGGCAGACTGAACTGATGTCGGCGTCGCCAGTGCTGGAGGAGCTCAGGGCTCTCGGGGAGCTCACCTGAGGAAAATATCGCACGTATCCAGTCATGGGAGTGGAATGGCGAGCAAGCGAAGACACCTGAGCGTGGTCCATTACCGGCCCCTCGGGGGGGCGAGTACAAAGTCGGACACTGGCTCCACTCGGAGATTGTAGAATCTGGCGAATGTGTTGGGTGTCGCCCAGCCTGCAGCTCTGCAGATGTCTGTTAGCGAGGCGCCATGCGCTAGAGCCCAAGAGGAGGCCACACTCCGTGTGGAGTGTGCCCTCACACCAAGGGGACATGGTCGACCTTGCAGCTGGTAAGCCAAAACAATGGTGTCCACCACCCAGTGAGACAACCTCTGCTTTGAGAGAGCACTTCCCTTCCGCTCTCCACCATAACAGACAAAGAGCTGGTCTGAGGTCCTGAAACACTGCGTCATGTCTACGTAGGCGCGGAGAGCGCGTACTGGACAGAGCAATGCCAAGGCTGGGTCTGCCTCCTCCAAAGGCAGCGCTTGCAGGTTCACCACCTGATCTCGGAACGGAGTGGTAGGAACCTTGGGCACATATCCGGGCCGGGGTCTCAGGATCACGTGAGAGTTAGCCGGCCCGAACTCAAGGCACGCTTCGTCAAACGAAAATGCTTGCAGGTCCCCGACCCTCTTAAGCGAGGCCAATGCGGTCAGCAGAGCCGTCTTCATAGACAAGAACTTAATCTCGGCCGACCGCAAAGGCTCAAAGGGAGGCCTCTGCAGAGCACTTAAGACTACTGAGAGGTCCCAAGAGGGAACGAGAGGAGAGCGAGGAGGATTCAGTCTCCTCGCTCCCCTCAGGAACCTGATGACCAGGTCGTGCTGACTTACCTTTTTGTCTCCCAGGAGATCGTGGTAGGCAGATATTGCGGCCACGTACACTTTCAGGGTGGAGGGAGACAGCCTTCGCTCCACCCCCTCCTGGAGAAACGATAGCACGGACCCGATCGGGCATTTCCAGGGGTCTTCTTGGCGGGAAGAGCACCAAGTGACGAAGAGGTTCCACTTCAACGCGTAGAGACGTCGTGTAGACTCAGCTCTAGCGGAAGTGATGGTAGCGACCACCGCAGGTGGAAGGCTACTCAAACCTGCCGCGTCCCGTCCAGAAGCCACACGTGGAGCTTCCAGAACGCTGGACGCGGGTGCCAAAAGGTGCCCCGTCTCTGAGTCAGAAGGTCTGGTCTCAGAGGGATGGGCCAGGGAGGGGCTGTCGCAAGGAGTAAGAGTTCTGGGAACCAGGTCTGGCCGTGCCAAAGCGGGGCGACCAAGACGACCTGCTCCTTGTCCTCCCTGATCTTGCACAGTACCCGTGCAAGAAGGCTCACTGGGGGAAACGCATACTTGCGTAGCCCGGACGGCCAGCTGTGCGCCAGTGCATCCGTGCCGAGGGTGCCCTCGGTCAGGGAATAATACAGGGAGCAATGGGAAGAGTCCTGGGAGGCAAACAGATCTACCTGTGCGTCGCCGAACCGTTCCCATATCAGCTGGATCGTCTGGGGGTGGAGTCTCCACTCTCCGGGGAGAGGCTGAAACCGTGACAGCTCGTCGGCTGCACAGTTCAGGTCTCCAGGGATGTGGACAGCACGAAGGGACCTCAGGCGCTTCTGACTCCACAAAACGAGATGGCGGGCGAGTTGAGACATACGGTGGGAGCGTAGACCGCCCTGGTGGTTGATGTACGCTACTACGGCCGTGTTGTCTGTCCTGACTAGCACATGTTGACCCTTCAGCAACGCTCGGAAGCGGTGCAGGGCGAACCGTACAGCCAGTAACTCGAGGCAATTGACATGCAGAAGGCGCTGGGGTCCTGTCCAGGAGCCCGCGGCTGCTTGTCCATTGCACATGGCACCCCAGCCCGTGGATGATGCATCTGTTGTCACAACAACATGCCTGGAAGCTCGTTCTAAGGACACTCCGGTCCGTAGAAACTTGAGGTTCGACCACGGGGTGAGTGTCTGTAAGCAGGCCCGAGTCACTGGGACCCGGAGCGTGCCAGACCGCCATGCCCATCTCGGGACTCGATCGCGTAGCCAGTGCTGAAGCGGTCTCATATGAAGCAATCCGAGCGGCGTTACCGCGGCTGCAGATGCCATATGCCCCAGGAGCCTCTGAAAATGTTTCAGTGGAACCGCACTCTGGCCCTCGACTTGTCGAAGGGCAGTCAGCAGAGACTGCGCGCGCTCGCTCGAAAGCTGCGCGCACATGGCGACCGAGTCGATATCCATACCGAGAAAAGAGATCCTCTGCGCGGGGCAAAGTTTGCTCTTCTCCCAGTTGACCCGAAGGCCCAGACGGGCTAGGTGATGGAGCACCAGATCTCTGTGTCCGCAAACCTGCTCTCGAGAGGGACCCAGTATGAGCCAGTCGTCGAGGTAGTTCAGGATGCGGACCCCGTGCTGCCGAAGGGGCGCAAGGGCTGCCTCGGCAATCTTCGTAAAGACGCGAGGGGACAGAGATAGCCCGAATGGTAGAACTGCGTACTGATATGCCCGCCCCTCGAAAGCAAACCGTAGGAACGGTCTGTGTCGAGGCGAAATGGAGACATGGAAGTAGGCGTCCTTCAGGTCGATCGCTGCAAACCAATCGTGTGGACGAACGCATTCGAAAAGGCGTTTCGCTGTCAACATCTTGAACGGAAACCGGTGAAGGTAACGGTTCAGGATGTGCAGGTCCAGGATTGGCCGTAGCCCACCGGTCTTTTTGGGTACAATGAAGTACGGGCTGTAAAACCCGCAATTCATCTCGGCTGGAGGGACAGGTTCGATCGCACCCTTCGCCAGTAGGGTGGCAATCTCCGCTCGCATGACGGGGGCGTTGGCCCCGATCATGGTGGAACGGACTCCCTGGAAGCAGGGAGGAACCCGTGCGAACTGAATCGCATAGCCGCGCCTGACGGTCCGCTCGACCCAGCGGGACAGCCCTGGAAGCTGAAGCCAGACATCCAGAAACTGCACCAGCGGGGTCATACGGTGTACAGACGTACCCGGTGTGGGCTTGCAGCGATGCAGCGTCACCGGCCCGGACATGGGAGGCTGTGGGGCGTCCCGGTGCGGGGGCACGGTTGACAGCTGCGTCCTGACAGAGGAGACCAGGGAAGGACCAGCGTTCCACTGGGGTCTGCTCTGCCAGGAGGCTGGCGACAGAGTGGGATGCGAGTGGCGGGACCCGTGGGTGGCGCGCACCGTCATCACCGGACTCTGTGGGCTCAGGGATGGGAGTGTTAATTCTTTCTTTGACCAACATAGGGTGCTGCTGACCCGGGGGCCAGCAGCTGAACAAAGGATTCTCCCCCGGCCCTCCACCGGGGGAAGGAGTGGTCCTGCTACCATCTCCTCGAAAGAATTTCCCATCCCTGAGCCGTCCGTCTCAGGAGCGCCGCTTGGCCTGGCGTTTAGCGGGGCGCGGGGCGGCCTGAGGGGACTTGGACGCCTTCCTACGGCTTCCTCCGCGACCCGGCCCGGGTGAAGGCTGCTGCTTGGACCGGGTGGGAGGGGCGGGAGCCTTAGGAGGGCGTCCTCGGCGTGGAGCAGACTGAGTTGACTGCGCCGGCGGCGGGGTGGAGGCAGCAGCTGGCCGCCGGGGCAGTACGTGCTTAATAGCCTCAGTCTGCTTCTGGGCGATTGAGAACTGTTGGGCGAAGTCCTCAACCGCCCCGCCGAAGAGGCCGGCCTGGGATATGGGGGCATCGAGGAACCGGGTTCGCTCGGTGTCCCGCATATCGGCCAGGTTCAGCCACAGGTGACGCTCCTGGACCACATTTGTGGACATCACTTGACCCAGGGAGCGTGCAGTCACCTTCGTCGCCCGGAGAGCGAGGTCGGTGGCGGCACGCAGCTCATTTAAGAGCCCCGGATCAACTCCACCCTCGTGCATGTCCTTGAGGATCCTGGCCTGGTAGACCTGAAGGATCGCCATGGCATGCAGCGAAGCGGCAGCCTGCCCCGCGGCTCTGTGCGATTTCGACACCAAGGTTGATGTGAATCGACAGGCTTTGGAGGGGTGCTTAGGATCACCACGCCAGGTTGAAGCGCTCTGAGGACACAGTTGCATCGCAACAGAACGTTCAACTGGAGGGACCCCAGTGTACCCTTTAGCTGCCGCCCCATCGAGGACGGAGAAGGCGGAGGAAGTCACCGAACGGTCACGGGAAGACAACGGGGACTTCCAGGACCGCGTGAGTTCCTCATGCAGCTCGGGAAAGAAAGGTATTGAGGGCAAGGACTGACGGGTGTCAGCGCGAGCCCCCAAAAACCAATCGTCGAGCCTTGAGCGTTCGGGACAGGGTGGAGGGTTCCACTCGATCCCTAAACTCGCGGCTGCCCGAGACAACATGGCTGTCAGCTCTGGATCTGACTCGGGCAATGCTGGCACGCCCGAGGGCGGCAGCACAGCCGAGTCGTCATCTCCAGAGGACTCGAGCCCACCTTGTGATGCGGTGATCGACATCGCATCCTCCTCTGGAGCGCCAAATGAGATGCGCGGGGGGGCCGGAGCCGGCCCCGCGACCTGCATCTGGACACTCGCGGGTTGCAATGTGCAAGACGGGGGTGTGGCCCGAGGCATGAGCGTCGGGGCTTTGTTCCACACCGTAACCGTCAAGTCACCCTGACCACCAGCCGAAGTACTGGGCCTCTGGGACTCAGTAGATCGGGGTGTGGTAGAGGGGACTCTCACTTCAGTACGAAGGTCATGGAGTCTTGACCGCAACATTGCGATGGTCATGTTCCCGCAGTGAGAACATGACTCATCCGCGAACGCTGTCTGAGCATGCTGAAAGCCCAAACATATCAGACAGTGTTCGTGCCCATCAGAAGAGGAAAGCAACCGACCACACCCAGAAGTACACGGACGAGACATCCTGAAAAGGACGCGTCACGTGTAAGCTCTTTTATGAGAGGAAGCTTCGCAGAGAACGCCGAAGCGCCCAGGGACCACACACCAGCTGTCTAGCGGACCACTGCGCAGATCAGCAGGCAGGCAGTATGATGATCACTGGAACGCGCCGTAACACCAACGCCTCTGGAAAGCTGCTCGTCTCGAAAGCTGTCGATGACTCAGATCAGGCTTGTAGGAGTGAAGAGATCCTCTTGGCTCCAAAGCAGAAACATAATGCGATGTTCGCAGCGTACTTCCTTATATACCCACGAGGTGGGGCGGAGTTACGCATGCAAATTCCGCATGCCCATGGCATTGGCACTGCCATTGGGCGCTGTTGAATACGATGAAGATGATTGGCTTCTAAGCGAAACCCCCATTCGTTAGTCACTAACGTACGTCGTAGTGACTGAACGAAAGGGAACTACCAAATACCCACAAAAACACAGCATAAATGTATAGTTGAGAAGTAAATAAAAAAAATGATATATAGTTTTCCATGTAAAAAAATTATATTTCCTTATGCAATCGCTTAAAAAAAAAAGTTTGGGGTCTATCTGACCCCAAGGGACTCAAACGTAAACCCTACTTGAGGGGCGATTAAGGGTTAAAAAAGTATGTTGAAATGTACTTTGAAATGTGTTTTCTTCACAAGGGTAGCAAGTCTTACTATTTTATGATTGATTATTTTATTTTTAAGTGCTATAATTATATTATAATTATATAACGTAACCTCATAAAATGCTGACTTTTGTTATCTTTGAAAAATGGAGAATGTAATACAATGCAATAGAAATGACATCCCATCATCCTTTATAACGAAAAACAAATACTAAAGTAGGCTCTCTTTTGTGTGTATGTGTGAAACCTACACGTCACATGCAGGTAGAGGGATGAGGTGTCGAACCCGAGGCTGTTCTCCGCCAGCGCTGTCACTCTGAAGATACCAGCACTGCGGTATACGTGCCTGATGCCCTCCTGCGTCCAGCTCAGGTTGGAGTAGGACACCGCCGTTCCGTCCCCAAAGTCCAGCTGAATGTTTGTCCTCATGGAGTCGCCCTAAAACAACACGCAGAGCCAAGTCGAATTATTACAACTCTTTAGCACACTTTGCTTAATGACTGTGTCTGGCAGCTGCGACCAAAAACAGCTGCGGGTAACGTCACCATTCTGCTTACACAGACACTGTCCCATCTGTTTTCAGACACAAAGCATTGTTTTCAGCCCCAGAGTTCATAACTCTGCCTCATATATGAAACAAGGTGTATGAAATCAGTGACAGGAGAAAACAGTCAATGTATCAAATGAATTACCTCTCAGCATGAATTTCAACTTCCTGTGGGAACACAGTCTCATTACTTTTGTATGTAATATATATTTGATACTTTATATTGTGTTTGTTTGGCATGCAGTGAAATATCAGATATCCTGGAGGGTCAATTGCATTCTACCGCAATCATAATTGCAACTTAGGAGATATGATATTGCACAGAGAGTATAAACATAAATGTGACTCATACGGCTGTGAGTGAGTTTGCTGTCAAGTATTCTTTTATTTCATAAGCTAAAAGTAGTTATACAAATAAATGAAAAGAAAGCTCTTCAGCTGAATATGTGGGTAGGTTGCTGCTATGAGACTCCCCTAGCAGATCTAGGCAGGTGGTGCTGGGGAGGCGGAGGGATAGAATGAGTTTGTATAGCGCATTTGTTTGGATTATATAGGGAAATGGATATGTTATATAGGGAATTGGTTATATAGGGAAATGTATACGTGAAATCGTTTGGCTGGGGACATTACATTGAATGGACCAATCAGAACGCAAATAGAGTTTCATGGCTGAACTATTCATTTATGTTAAAAGATTAATTAAATTAAAATGAACAGATGTAAAATTTCATTCTATATTTGTAAGTCTATTATCATACATGAGATCAGCTAAGTACAAAAAAAGAAGGCATTTTTTGTCCCCATCCATTATCACTACACAATAGTAGTAATAATTATAATTATTTTTAATATTTTTAATTGTATTGTTATTTATATTACATAACATTTAATTTTTAAATATTTTATACATTAAATAATTCTCAATATATACTATTAACTACAACTTTTGCCTTAATAAATTCCTAATTACTGATTATGAATAGTTGTATTATTAGGTAGTTGTTAAGTTTCGTTATGGGGTGTATAGGGTTAAGGGATGTAGAATATGGTCATGCAGAATAAGGCATTAATATGCGCTTTATACTAATAAACAGCCAATATCCTAGTAATATGCATGCTAAGCAACAATAGTGAGAATTAACCAAATACTTGTAAAATTCTATGAAGAAATTCACTGCGTGACGAATTATTAGGCCCGCTGATTTTCAGATTTTCTTTTTCCAGGCACATTTGACCAATTCCAAACCACATTAATCTTAATAACTACTATTAATTGTGTTTTTAATCATTTATAAGTGATATATAATTGTTCATGAAGGCTGGAAATGAAAAACATTTTAGAATTAGAATGATAGAATTTAGAATTATTAGGCACGTTTTCTTTTACGGATAAAAAGGCAAAAAGGAGATTTAACTCAGACTGAAAAGTCAAACATTATTAAGGGCCCTATTTTAACGATCTGAAACGCAAGCGTTGCGCGTTGTTCATTATGCTATTTTAAGGGCGCATGCTTGACCATAATGTATAGCGTGCACAACGCGCATACACTTTGCTCATGTAATCTACACAGATGCAACAGTTATTTTTGCAAATCATAAATTGTTACACTAAAAAAATATTAACACATGAGATGACGGAAATCATTGTGGTGTGCCACGAAGATGTGAAAAAATAGGCATAAATCTAGCTTACAAATGATTCAGGCTAATTGTAATAATTAAGGATAAGACCTGTTTGCCCAATAGTGGCAAGACATATATGTATATAAGGACATCTGACAAATTGGTTTGTCCGTCAAGAACCAGGAACAAAAATCGACTGAAAAACTGAAAAAACTGAAAGACTGAAAAAAAAAAGACTGTGAAATCACCTTTACCATAATGTACAACATTACAACTTCACTTCTCTGTCTTTCACTGCTCTTACAAGAACATCAGTCTCCTCGGCTGTGAACCGCTCCTGGCGTGCGCCTGGTAAATACGCCATAATAATAGCAATCCATAATGGAACTTGCGCACCTGCTTTTAAAGGGAATGTTGGATGACGCTCGGATTGGTTTATTCACGTTACGCCCAAACCACACCTATGAATAATGAAGCTACTTCAGACCAACCCATTTTAGATTTGCGCCGGGCGCAAGAGCCATTTATCCCGCCGGGAAAATAGCAACAGCGCCGAGACCCGCCCACAAAGTTACTTGCGCTTCGCGTTTTGACACTTGCGTTTCAGATCGTTAAAATAGGCCCCTAGGTTTTTTCTGGTCAGTGGCGCAATTGTTTAATGGAACAGCAAAAGAGCACCAGGGATTGTTTGCGCCGGAACACGCCTCCTTTTTTGAGCTGAACCGCCCAGGGAGCGCAAGTGCATTCACTAGTTTAGCGATGTGCTTCTGTGGAGGGAAAAGCGCGCTTTGCGCGGGTGCAAAATAGGAATGACACATGCGTCGGTGTACAAAGTCAATTGCGCTGGGTGCAAGATAGGGCCCTAAATGTCCAAAGGATACAATACTAATGCAATACTAGACATTGCAGTTAAGGCATGACCATTGGACAGTGAAATGCTCATTGGGTCAGCAGGGTCAGACAAAAACAGATGGAGAAGAAAAGACACCTGTTAACTGCAAAAGAATTAAGAATTAAGGTGAAGAATTAGGTGTGAAACCATCAGGAACCCTTTGGTCTCCAGCGCCACCATTTTCCAAAGCTGCAACCTACCTGGAGTCTCCAGAAGTGCAAGGTGTCAGGATCTCAGAGACTTAAATTAGGTAAAGAATCCTAAAAAAATTACCTCCACTTAATATACGAATCACAAGATGAAGTGTTGTAAAATACATGTATAGGTTTTATAGACGGATAGGTTGATAGTGACGCTTGAAGGACCATCACCACATCCCCCTGTACCACTTCCATTTTCCGAATCTGGCAGCAAGTTTTGGGAGTTCATTAGTCCACCTCCTATCCTGAAGTCCGTTTTGCAGAGATGGACTAAAAATGAAATCCCAAAACGTACTGCCAGATTCTAGAAGATGAATTCTTCAAACAGTGGTACTAGAGGATGTGGTGCTGGTCCTTCAAGAGTCACTCTCAACCTATCTGTCTATAAAACCTATTCAAAAAACAATATTTTACAACACTTCATCTTGTGATTCTTATTAAGTGGGCGTAATTTTTTTAGGATTCTTTACCTAACTCTCTGAGATCCTGGCACCTTGCACTTCTGGAGACTCCAGGTGGGTTGCAGTTCTGGATAATGGTGGCGCTGGAAACTAAAGGGTTCCTGATGGTTTCACACTTAATTCTTTAAGAGTTTGGAATTGGTAAAATGTGCCTGGAAAAAAAATATGATCAGAAAATCAACGTGCCTAATAATTCTGCATGAGGTGTATATTATTATTGATTATAATACTTACTATTATACATACTTAATACTTAGTAATAATGACACTTATTTCCCCCTATGGAAATATCATATCCCTGACTGAATAAAAGGCCATATAGCAGCTCATAAGCCTTGCATATCTTCTGAAACTTGAACGGCCTCTGTTGAAACATCTGCACCACAAATCAACCGTTAGCACTAGTTATACATATAAAACTGCGTAACCAGTCAGTTAAAAACATTAAAAACAAAGAAAAGAAAGAAGAGGAGCAGGAAGTTGAGATGAGTCCTTGCCTTGAACCATCCCAAAACATTTTTATCTATTGTCCTTCAGGCTCTACATCTGGTTATGGATGCCCCGTGTCACGAGAGAAGGAACGCTGAAGCGCACGAATGTGTGTGCAATATTCCCAAATCCATGCTTATGCTTCCCTAAATCCCTCTCCTTTCTCTCTTTCCGCCGTTAGCACATTGTAAGCTGATGCTATTGGGATATTAATTTGTAACACTGCATTAGCAGCACATGAAGGAAAGAGAGGGGGTGTTTATGCCCTGACAAATCCAAAGCTGCCTGGTTTATTCCTGTCTGTTTGCTTTTAGGCACTGCCGAGTGTGAGAAGTGGCCCGCCTCACTGCGTTTCTGCGCAAGCATGTGCACCGCGTTGCTTTTAAGATATTTTACGCCACTTTGTGCAGAAAATCACAACTACACTATGGGTGGAGAAAGGAAAAGATGACTGACAGGAGGAAGAGTTTGTGTAATGAGGGCAAGGACACAGTTTTGGCTGAGATCTTGATGTCTAGACAAAGTCCGTTTTAAGGGAAATTCCTCCAGAAGCTATTTCCAACTGCTCCTCTTGTGTGCATGTGAATAGCGTACAAATAATAACTAATAGATATCACCATACTTCCCCAGTTGATGGATTACATTAAGAATTGCAAGCATTTTTTGTATTACACGTTTTCTGAAATGTTATGTTTAAATATGCGAATGAGGCATTATCTAATTAAATATGCACTAATTTTCAATTCTAAAACAAAAAGCTGAACTTTGGATAAAACCAGGTTAAAACTAATTCTTTCATTTTTTGACAAATTACAGTCAAAGGTTTTTACAGAGGGGATTTTGGTTATCTCTTGGATACAGGCAAATTATATATGAACAAACCAGTCTGTAAAAACATTCAGGATATAGATAGGAATAAATGTTTGGTGTATGTAAGTGCTGAAGTGGAGATTTCTGAAAAACCCATTTTGAGAAAACAGCCTTTATCTATTTGTGTCTGTCGATTTCAATTACACTTTTATTTTCTTTACTTTTCTGTTTTCTTACTATTCTGAGAAAAAAAAAACACTTCTCACACAAAATTGAGAGCAAAATTTCAAAATTAAAAGATGCATAAAACAGTGTTTTTGCCTGTAGTATATTAATATAGAAAACGGTAATAAAAAATAAAAATTAAAATGTAATTTTCACCACAGGAGGTCGCTTGTTCAAAACAAAGGAGAAGCTTGATAACGCTGTGAATGAATGTGGAATCATGGGAGTTGTTGACTTCACCTCCACAGCCAATGGAAAGGAATCTGACAGACTCAGGCAGAAATCATGTTCACGAATGAGCGAATGTATTAAAGTTTGAGCACTTGGGAGCGAATGCTTATGAAACACCGGTCTCTGAGCTTTTATTATTGCTTATGCTGCAGTCGCCGCTTCCGCTCTTTTTGTTGCGTATGTGGGGTAACGCATCGCTGTTTTACACGGTTAAAACAATCATAATAAATACATTTGAGTGTGTTGAAAGTTATGTTATAACTTTACTCTGTGCATATTTATTTGTTAGTATTATTTTCTTTTTTAATCCCATTGGATTTTTTTTTTTTTTTTTTTTTAAGCTGAAATTTAGGAACAACATTTTGAAGAAAAAGAAAGCATCTGCTTCCTCATTAACTTTCCCTTCTTCCATCCCTTCAAACCTATAAAACCTTGAACTGCTTTCTAACTTATAACTTAAAAAAAAAAAAAAAAGTGTTGCACCTTAAAGGCATTAAATATTAAGGTCCATTTGATTTGCCTAAGAAACAGCTCCGGCTCTGACCCTCATGAATATAAATAGGTAGAATTCTTATCCCATCTCACTATCTCTCTCTTGCTCTCTCTCTCTTTTACTAGCTCTCACTCTCTTAATGAAAGGAATAAGCCCTCATTTCCTCATCTCATCATACTGTAATGTGACAACTCTGCTGTGGTGAGATGCCTAGGGAGAAACACTTTACCTGGAATGAGCATGTGTTTGTGTGTGTGTGTGTGTGTGTGTGTGTGTTTGAGAGAGAGAAAGAAAGAAACCAAGAGAGATGTGTGACCATGTGTGCATTGCACATCAATGAAAAGCTATTCCCCAGTAGGCTTGTAATATGTATCCAGCTTGCACTATACCATCTGTATGGAGTGAAGCCTTTTCATCTGCCAGAGAGCTCCAGCACAGCTCGGAGCAGAGGATACAGAATTAGGAAAAGATTCTAGAATGTCAAAATGACCAATGTGGGTGTAAATGGTCACATAGAGCTTGATGATAGTCTCACTTAGACTTCACCAAGAACAATCTGACCGTCAAGTAAAGTGACCACTCATTTGGTGGAGGGTTAATATAAAATAGCTAAAACATAAGACCAGCCCAGTAAAAACATATTCAAATTATAGCTCAACAGTGTAGGCCCATAATTGGCTGCAAACCCCTCTATAAAAAAAGAAATCATAATTTTTTTTTAGCCTAAAGGTTCTATTCCTATCTGATCTGAACTTTAAAAGGATTTTTGGTGATGTATGCTAAGGTAGGCTGTATCAGGCACGGCGCCAGGATTCCAGTTTTGGATGGGCCAGACCAATTGTGGGTGAGTCTAAAATGAAAGACGTTATCAAATCACTGTTTAACCTAATACAAATGACTTGACTAATATACTGTTATATTATCTGTGCTTACATAATAGAGATGTTAATAGCTTCATGCTCTTTAAATATTTTGTTGCATTGTAAAAAGTTTCGGTGCATAGGACAGACATGTCCGCGATCGCTCTCCATGGTTCTGACCAGAGAAGAACGATTTGGAATCTCCATTGTGCACAAGGCTGTGCTTTAGAGCAGCTAAATCGACATACAAAAAGACATGTTCAAATTCCAAAGTTGTGTTGTGATGCACTACTGGGTCAGAACACAGCTTTGAATTTGAACTTGTCTTTTTTTTATGTTAAAAGTAATTTTAATTAATACAAATTATACGTTTCAACCACTTGATGGAATTGGCAGACTCTCCGAGTGCCCCCTAGTGGTCACGAGCATTTCCGTTGTGTTGTGGCTTGCTTTTGTTGTGTAACACAACGAAATCAAGCCACAACACAACAAAAAAGCCACAAGACAACATGCTACTATAATACGCAAAGTATGAGAATATAATAATACTGTTGTTTTCCATCAGAGTCGGAATGTAATATGTTGTTGGACATCTCAGTATTAATTCTGTACTTGTACTAGCGGTTTTCTTAACTATAACTAATATTTTACAGTACTTTGCTTTATTTCTATTTAATTTTATGCATGCATGTGGCCACTGCACTCATCCCCCTGTTTGCTGTGGTTGTGGAGCGCCTCCGCACTCGGGAGGAACCACTCCACTGTGACGTGTTGTTATTGGAGTAAATAGTGGGCGCAAACAGATGGCGAAGTACGGTGGTTGGTTGGTTTCATAGACAGTAATAGAAATGGACAGAGCGACTCCATAGACTTCAACGGGGAGAATTGAAGTCAGGTAGAAGCACTCACTTCCTGATGGCTGATGTACTGCGCAGCCGCAGACTGAGCTTGACGACGTAGATGTGACGTGATCTGCCTGTCCGACAGTGGCAAGTCTTCTAGTAGTTGTGCCAAGTAAAATCTGAATCACCGAATCTCGCAGAGACAGAGAGAGTGAGCAGGAGCAACTTTTGATGAATGAAGAAGAAGGATTTGCAACATCTCTATCTGCGTTTATGCCTCCACGTCCCCCCGATTGCCTCATAGACAGTAAAAGATTGCCTACGAGCTTCTCCTCGGGTTTATACGGTAATTTGCTTAACAGCACGACACAGTCACGTGGTTATGACGTAATCGTTAGCCTATATTTTACAAAAACAGCTTTAACGGGGCGATAGTGTAAGAAACAAGGTAATTGAACTGTTTATACATTGTCGTGTTTGTTTAGAAATAAACAATGGACGAATGGAGTCTTTAAACGCCTCAGATGTAAAGATATTCACTGTCAAAGTGAGGCCAAAATGAATGGGAGTCAATGGGATGCTAACAACAGGTGATGGCTTGGTTAGCAATGGCCGCGCCTATGGGTGGTATGCTTTCCGGGGGCTGGGCTACCCCCTTGGTTGGTTTCTCTTTAAAGCTTTAAAGCTTATAAAAAAAAATATTTGCGCACAAAAATGAACTAAAACTAAGCCAATTTACACATTCAGGAGCCAGAAGACGCGAATGAGAAGTTGCGCACGTCGTGAGAAGATTGCGTGTGTGCGCTCATCCGAAGCGCACAAACCCGCTTCTCAGATAGCGAGCAAATATCCTCTTTCAAACCTCGCGCTTAAACTGACAAATTCACACAAAAATTGTCAACATGACCGTCTTGAGTATCCTAGCAAACTAATATTTCTGCTGTCTGTGTTTTTAATGTTAATCAAACAACAAAAGACAAGGGAATCACTCACTGCTCTAGATTGAATAGCTTTTGTAACTTCAATTTCATTTACACAGTAAAATATGCAATGTTATTTTACATTTGATTACTGATATTCAATTTCTGTACCTGAAAACTAATTTTGTGCCCTATATCATCACCATTCATATCTATGCAACCAATAAATTAATTACTATTAGAATACAAAATTGTTTAAAAAAAAAAAAAACTAATTTCATCATGGATCTAGTCACTTAATATTGCTCTCAAAAGGCACCAGATTCATGCATTTAAATTTAAAATGAACAACATTTTCTTCCAGGGAGCACACCCCGGGACCCCCTTAGAGGGATCTATGTCTACCGAGCAGCCTCACAAAATCATGTGCGAATCACTGAATAATATAATATATTTATAATGTAATATAAATATGAATAAACACTTCTACAGCTTCTCAAGAAAGAGCATTTAAGTTGCTCTATTTTGTTTACAACTATATGGAAAAACATCATGCTTCTACTACAGTTGAGTTATTTGTTATCACATTTCAAGTTACTCAGTTTGAATTCCTTTTCACGCAGAATAATAGTTTTGTTATCAATAATATACAGTATTATTACCTCCAGTGTAGGGCTTTGTATACTGGTTCACTGTTTATATGTATTTAAATGTGCCACCCCTCTCAGAGTCTGTGCCCCAGCCTGGCCCCCCCACGAAAAATTGTCTAGACCCGCCCCTGACGTTATTGTCATGGTGATCATATATTGGGTTATGATTTTGCCATTATGGCATGTTGAGTTTGATTCTCAATTTAATCAGCCAGCATAATTTTATTTACCGGTACATTTATTTTATTTTATTTACGCTATTTAGACACGTTTGAACATGTAACCCAACCCCGTCCCACCCCTAAACCTACCCATTTGTGTATTATATGATATAAAAAACAGGATATAACAGGCAGATACGGCTGCATGCACAATTTATTCAAAAAGTACAAATATTCAAAGTGTTCCGAGGCCAAACGATTGATTTGTGTGAAGAAAATCCCCAAAAGCGATCAGCACCTCCACATTAAATTAAAAAAATTGCCGTCCGTTACGTCAGTTTTCATAGTAAAATTGCATTGGCTCTTGTATGTCTCGTGACCAATTGCGTCATTACGTCAACTTTGATTGTAAAATGTCATTGGCTCTCGTGTGTCTTGTGACCGATTGTGTCATGCTAAAGAGGCGTGTGTATTATTTGAATGAAATATGAATGAGTGCGTTCACGGAGCGGCGGGATCATCATTTCAGCGATTAAAACATTAAGATCAGCTCTGTTTTTTACATGAAGATATCGTATGTAGGCCTGTCGCGATAGTCAATAAATCAATTAATTGCACGATAAAAAAAATTAGCTTGATAATTTTTCCGGCCGCGATAATTTCCAGCGTCCGTTTTTATATCCATTTTTGCCAAGCGTTACATTATATGATCATGCTCTTTAACATGTAAATGCTTCTAAGCACAACAAGACACAAGAGAATGCGCTGTATGTCAATGTCCTGTCTGTGTGGCTGCGTCTCATGTCAGCTAATCGAGGGACACACTGACACACACACACACACACTCGACGCACAGACAGACTCGCGTCAGTCTCCTACTCACATCGAGTTCTCTTTTGCTCATGAACAAACAATAACAACAACACAGAGAATTTTGAGTATTCTCATATTAGGAGTCTTAAATGAGTTAAATAATGTATTAAATGAACTTAAAGAGTTGTGAGGAAATGAGATGCGCGGGACAGCGCATGAGATCAGCGTCATGTTCGGCAGCGGCTGTTCTTTAAGTGACAGGAGCACTGATGATGCCTGTCATTAATGTTCATCAAACAGCAACGGGAACAGAGAAAATTATAGCTTTAATGATGATTAATCTATATTTAATTTATTATTTATGCATTAAATGTTTAATAACTATTACATTTCTGTATATGTCTAACAGGGAAGGCACAGGTAAAAATAACATTTATTATAATGGGTTTATGTAAAGATTGTTTTAAGTTCACTTAAATTAAAAATAGTTTTTTTTTAAAGCCTAATAAATGTTGAAATTAGGTAGCTGTCAGTTATACTGTAATGTAACGTCATTAATGTTTCTTAGAGACATTAGTATCAGTGATACTGGCCTTCATTCATAAAAAGATGCCATTACAACACATATTTAAAATATGCTGTCTTTAAATTGTTTCTACATTAATTTGGAGAGTAACTGAAATTATTACAATATCAAAACATTAAAAAACATATTAATCGTGATTAATTACAGACAATTGTTTGATTAATTAGTCAATTTTTTTTAATCGATTCCCAGCACTACCTAAAACATAGTCATCCGTTGCAGTTTTCCCAGTTTTCAAGTGCATTTTTTTGTTTATGAGAGTCCATTGCTTTTTTTGCTTTGGTTGTTTTGTTCATTTATTGTGGATATTTAAAATGCTTTCCGTTTTCAGTGTTAAAGAGTCTTCAGAAATAAAAGTTTATTGATCTTTGAGGTAAAGGTGTACCTGCATTATTATGCCATTATCATTATTTTAGATGAAAATGGTCTCAGAACGACAATATTATTGTTTATCGCAATAATTTCTTGGCCAATTTATCTTCCAGCAAAATTTGTTATCGTGACAGGCCTGATCGTATGACTTCAGAAGACTTGAGACTTGCAACATGAGTTAATACTTTTATACTGTTTTTGGTCAGTTTTTGCTATAAATACCTGTGGCTGAACTTGTATTTGCCTGTTGCGTAATTTATATTGTTTAGAAGGGGGTAGGTTTAGGGTAGGAGTGGGGTTAGTTGCTCCAAAATATAAAAGTAGCCTTTAAATATGAATAAAATCATGTCTGCTTTTACAAATGCAAAGAATAAAATGCGTCTTGGTCTGATGCATTGGGTAAACAATTGAAATTAATGGAACACCCAGCGCATCGATACAGTGACGCCTAGGTGTGCCTTTAGCGTCTTCATTGTGACTCGGAAGGCACTTGACCATGCTTCAGATTTTGACGCCTTGGGAGTGAGAACAGGTTGTGTACGCACATCAATTGAATAATTACTACTGCATAATTTATGCCTCGACTCAATACCAGGCCCATAATTATATCTTCTGTCCGTGCTGCACTTTAAATGATCATCAGATCAATGAATCTGATCATTTTCATTCATTTTCCATTAGGGTCAGGTTAGAGTTTATCATATTCACATGGCCCTCGTGATGATCTCACCTCCTCCAGCCGCACCAGGAAGGTCACATTGCTGCCCAAGTTGGCTGTGAGTTTGTCGTCACGGGTTGTCAGGACTAAACCTCGTGGGGGGCGGTTCAGACACTGCTGTTTCCTGGCCGTGTACATCTCCTTCACTCCTTTCGTGCAGTTATTCGCGACCACTTTACGATACCTGAAACACACACAGAAACCACATAAGCTAGCTTTAAAACATCTTTCTTTTGAAATAAAAGATTTGTTGGTTTGATATTATCTGACTCAATTGCATTCACATATTTTAAAGTGTGAAGTGTGTCTGAATACTTATAGGTCACTGTATTTATCCACTTGGATACAACAAGGTTTATGCAAGCCTGATAGATCTTTTCCGAGCAGCTCTGTTTATTTCGTTATATGAATCGGATTTGGACACAATTTATGTGCCAGCTCTGACACAATCTCTGGAAATGATAATTGTGTTCTTTCTGTGTCTCTTCCCTTGTCTGTAATTTTGTACTCTTGTTCTGAATGGACCTGCTTTCTGACTGATGTTGGTTTTCAAATTAAGTCTTTCCATTACACAGTGTTATCTGTCCGGCTAGGTCTCTTTGTATGGATCGTCTGTCTAGAAAGTTGTTGTAAAGACGGACGTCACAATCTCCAGAAAGTTTAAAACCTGCTCATGTCAATATGGCTTGCGCCTGCTCATCAGTTGCAAGTTTAAAACATGGTACACTTCGTTAAAAATAACCACTTTCCTATAACTATTAGGGCAAGTCTGAATTTGAATTGATTCACAAAAAATGCTCCCCACTTTATCTCAATGAACACAGAAAAAATATATGATTATTAAGATGTGGGTTCTAAGTTAGCTATTGTTATCTTATTCATTATTATTAAAAAATATGTGAAATATATATATATTTTTATATTTAATATATATAAATTATCATCATCATTATCATTATCATCTTCCGCTTATCTTCCGCTTATCCGGGGCCGGGTCGCGGGGGCAACGCCCAGACTTCCCTCTCCCTGGCCACTTCCTCCAGCTCTTCCGGAGGGACCCCGAGGCGTTCCCAAGCCAGCCGGGAGACATAATCCCTCCAGCGTGTCCTAGGTCTACTCCGGGGTCTCCTCCGGGTGGGACGTGCCCAGAAAACCTCCCTGGAGGCATCCGAATTAGATGCCCGAAATAGATCTCGATGTGGAGGAGCCACGGCTCTACTCTGAGTTCCTCTCGAGTGACCGAGCTTCTCACCCGCTCTCTTAGAAATATTTTTTCTGTAATATTTATTCAAATTACTTTTTTATTGTATAAATATTTAGTATTTGTATTATTATTATTATTCATATAAATACATATTGAAGCCTTTAAAATATTACACATATAAAATATTAAACATTTTATCATAACATGATTTTCTTAAATGCTAAAATTTACTAAATTAATAAAAATAATATATATTCAATTATATATATATATATATAAAAATACTTTTATTTTGGATGCAATTAGCCGTGATTAATTGTTAAACAGCCCTATTATAATTTAAAAATGTTATATAATATAAAGTTTTTTTCATCTAGTTCATTCAGTCAATCATGACTGAATGGTGACCAACCTGATGTACTAAAACTGAAGAAAAATAAATAAATACAAATAAAAATGTAATATATAAAATATATTTGTAAAGTTGTTAATTAGTTTTAATTGTGAACAGAACAATGTTATAAAGTAGGGCTATAGTTTATAGGGTTAGTCTAGTCATAATAATTAGCTTTATGTAAAAATTATGGAAGTATGTTAAATCCGCATTTAAATAGCTAAGTAACTCGGGGGTCAGATTTAGCCATCAGTAACCAAATGACCCAATAAGGGAAGTAAAATCCCACCATGACAGAATAAGATCTGTATGTGAATGCTTCTTACCCTGTGCTGTTGAGGTAGTTTTGCCCTTGGCTGCAGCTTCGAGATAGCATGGAAGGGTTGAACCAAAATGCCGGCAGACAGTTTCCATCTCCTCTTCTCTCAAAGCCATAATCACTACAAAAGACAAAACAATTCTCATAAACTGAACTCAAACAGGACTTATTTATGTGCTCCATTATTAATCATTTCTTTAAAGTGGTCCTTGATTATTTCACTTTTTAGTTAGTGTGTAATGTTGCTGTTTGAGCATAAACAACATCTGCAATTTATTGCAATAAAGTATGTAACACAACTGCAATAGCATGTCATAAAAGCAAGATGACAACATAAGTTATAACTGTAATTAAACTAAACTATATCTTCATGCATATATTCTCTGGCTCTGTGCATCTTACAACAGTTCCCAGACGAGCGTGTTTTGATATACATTTTATTTATATTATTAATATTTTATTTACCCATAAACGTGTCTTTAGGAAGCCATAAGTTATAGAGACAAGAATAACTTTTGCCATTTAAATGCCACATTAATTTACTGAGGACCCATACAGCCAATGATCATGTGTGAAAACACTTATACATAAATTGATCACTTAGAAATCAAAACTCAGGTTTGAGAAAGAAAGAATATGCATACAACAAAATATATTGTTTCATAGCAGCTTCAGTAACAAGTTCAAAACAAATTCTGCTGTAAACCGGCTACAAGCCAATATAGTGTCAATATTCAGCTCAAGTGACTTCAGTGTTGATTCAGTTCAGCTGATTTCAGTTCAACTGTAAAATTCTTCAGTTGTGCATGTTTGTGTGTAGTTAGATATATGCAAAAACAACATTTTTGGAAGAGTTAAAATAGTTTTGCACAAAGTGTTGCTTTTGCAAGCGATGTCTGATGTTTTGCATGTTGTGTGTTTTGTGTGTAGAGTTACAAGAAATGGAGCCATATTTTCAGAAATTGTGTGTAAGGAATTAGATAAAACTGTAAATGAATCCAGTTTATTTTAGTTCAGGACTCATAGTCCAGGTGTTAGTAATCTGTGCTTAATCTTTGTTCCAGGCAACAATTTTTTAACTCGCGATTTACTAGATTAGGCCTACTCTTGGCATAATTTAAACCCTGTCCAGGAAACCACCTCTTGAAAATCTGCATTGATAATTCATAAAATGTGGTGTGAGCTCAATTTAAATGACAATTACAGAAAAAACACAATCTGACTTAACTATAAACACACAAACTTGTACTTTTCACATTTATGATTAATAGCCATTTAAAAAATCATTCACAGTGCAGGGTGGAAAAATTAATTTTGGTATGTAAACTGTATGCTTTACTTGATTTATTTGTGTGCTTTGGTTCATTGTCTTGTTGCATCACATAACCTCTCTAAAGGTTGAAGACATGAACTGCTGTCCTGTATTTAGTTTGTTTTACATAACATTGGTTATTGCTAATGACATACAGAGTAATTAATCTACACTGTGAGCCCGGACAAATTGAATCTACTTAAAAAATTGGAGCAAACTGGTTGCCCTAAAAATTTAGTAATGTGAACTAAAACGAGTACATTTAACTTAAATTTAAGTTAACATTTTAACTTAAACTTTAAACTTGTTTTAGTTAAAAAAAATTCAGAACCTAGATAAAACTCCCCCTGCTGCTACTCTGATTTGCATTTGTGTAGCTCACAGCATGTTCATTTACATGATAAAGCCTCCCCTAGAATTAAGGGGGGGGGGGGGGGGGGGGGGGGTCATGGGGGGACAAGTGCCAAGCAAGGCCCACGTCAATTTCACGTCAATTTCCGACAATTTACGGCAGTTTTCGGTGTTGCCTGCAAATTGCCGTACACAGTCGTAAACCTGAAGTTCCACGGCAATCTACAGTGCCACATACTGACGAAAATCC
This sequence comes from Gobio gobio, assembly GCF_949357685.1. NCBI lineage: Eukaryota > Metazoa > Chordata > Actinopteri > Cypriniformes > Gobionidae > Gobio > Gobio gobio. The sequence continues at coordinate 50,836,822 of NC_137099.1, read as the reverse complement.
CACTTTTCATGCAGTGTTACACCGGTTTCACAGTGCACGTGCACACTGGCAGCTTTTCCCACGCAGCTGAACCGCGGCTTGTGTAGTGCTAAATACAGACATATATCGTCCATTCTGTCACCTTTTTCTGTGTTCTCCTCCAACCCCTGTCTGTCTCGTGCTTTGATTTATGATGGGCAGCATGTATCTGCTGCGAATGCGACCGTGTTCCCCTCTGTCCCAAACACATATGCATATAACATGCTGTATATAGGTAGTTTACACGATAAAAGTAACATTAAAGATAAGATATATGCCTCTAGTTTTAATTATTTAAACCGACCTTTGAAGTTTTGGGCAAAAACGTCTGGCATTTTGTGTATTTTATTTTTTAAAAAAATCACAGCGTTGGATGTCTTATGGTGATTGTGAAACATTGATTTTCATGTTATTCAGGTCAATTTTTTATCAAGAACAGTGCACTGTGGCTTTAATCCTCTGCTGAAAAAAATATGCGCTGCTTATGCTCTGCTAACGTGTGCAGTGTGAAACCGGCTTTATAGATTACAATGACAGAATATGCTAATCCATGACTTGAAGATAGTTAACTCCACATCAGCTACATAAATTCATCAACTAACCGTCCTGTTGCATTCTACATGTTGTCACTTCTTCTTGAGTCTCTCCATTATTGTCCGACTCCGGTTTGAACATAAAAGGCTGAACAGTTTCTGACATTTTCAGTGTGTCTGCATGAGGTAATCAGAGCTGCTAACACCAGCTCTTGAAGCTCCGCCCTCTTCTTGAAATGGGGGCTGGGAGCAGCAGCTCATTTGCATTTAAAGATACACACACAAAAATGGCATGTTTTTGCCACGCGTCAATCTCCCCCAGTTTCTCTTGAAGCCAATACGGAAGTGACTTAAACTGCAATTCATCGACTGGCCGCTAGGGACAGAAGGGAGCAGAATCTCATTGAGCTCCATATTAAAACACCCAACTTTACAGCAGGAAAAAAAACATGTTTACAACCTGGTACAAATTGTGGTTTTGGTCTATATAGCTAATTTTGCCCTTCATGACAACTGTGAGGGGGGTGAATTTTTTTTATAACTCATTCGTTTACATTATATAAAGCCTTAAAGTCTGCATAATTAAAGGGGTGGTAAAACACATTCTTTTGAAGGCTTGGCTGTGTTTGTGGGGTACACTGTAACATGTGTTCATGCTTCGTTTAAAAAAAAATTGCCTTATTTTTCATATATTTGACCTTTATTCTACACTGCTCTGTCCCTCCTTGTAAAACGGTCTGATGCTTTCCGGGTTGTATGAAGCCAGTCCCTCAAAAATACGCAGTGGGCTCAGATTGGTTAGCTGGCCCAGTGTGTTGTGATTCGCTAACCGCAGTGCACGTCGGAAACGTCACGCCCCTTACCGGAGGCTGTTCAGTATTAGAAACAACGGCGTCAATAAAACCATATGAGCTCGAATCAGACCCAGAACATTTGAGTGAAGATGATCGAGCAGAACCTGCTCAGTCCTCGAGAGTAAAGACTGCGGATCTATAATGATCGCTACTGAATGGCACTTTAACTTTTGTATTTTTAGAACGATTATAGCCAAATATCTGTCGCAAGAACTAACGTTAACCCAAAACAAACACTAAGCACTGGCTTTAACTAGTAAGTTAGCCAAATCACACACAGAAGCATGTTTAGCAAGCCTGTAGATAAACAATACATAAAAGCTCTAATCAAAGAATCATTTACACTAATGCCAGGTTCGCTGTTGAGATTTTAACGTTAATGTTTGTAACGTTAGGTGTTCGTCGGATAACGTTAAGTATGAATGAGCATTTAACAGACTGGTTTGCAGAACAGCGCTGTCATCTGTTTACTTCCTTGCTACAACCTATTACAGGAAAACACATCGATGAAAAATAAATCAGACTTACAGGTTGTGGCCCGTAAACAGCTTCTGTTTGTAAATCCAGCTTTCAGGACAAGCAGTTGTGCATATCCTGTATTGAACTTGCGAAGTTTGTGGAAGTTTGTGTTGTCCTCCGTGAAATGTGCAGCGCGTCGTGCATCCACGCACCGGCAGTGTTTTTTTCACGCAGCTGACGTTGTGCAAATCTGGCATTGAAATCGCGAAGACGGTGGATGTTTTCCTCTGTTAGATGTGCTGCAGGGAGCCCTGCGCGCGCCTGATTCCCCGCTGACTCAAACACACGTGCAACATGCTGTATGTTAAAAGCTCTGCAACGCACCCCCGTCCCAAGGAAGGCTGAACAGAGCAAGTACCCCAGACCTGCAATCCGGATGAATATAACAGCGTTTCCTCTGCATCGCGGCAACAACACTCCAGCCTACTAACCACAACAGCGCCGCGATACAAAATGGCCTCACCCCCCCTTATTTAATATTCTCGGAGGAGGGGTTTATGTAAATATTGAGCCTGTTGATGTCACCAACCCTGGAGGAATGTGTGTAGTCGCCTACTGGCCGTTTGCTGTAGTTCTTAGAAACTGATTTCTTTAAAAGCAAATATCTCCCTTTGCTTTAAACTTTGAACGTTATAACTTTGCAGATGTTGTTTATGCTCAAGCAGCAACATTACACGTTAGCTAAAGTTAGAATAGTGAAATCGTTGTTTACCACCCCTTTAAGAGCGTGGCCACTTTGAGTGACAGATGGATTGCCGTTTGTCTGCTGTCAGTCATCACGTCACCTCAGCTCCAGCCATTTCCTGCCTCTTTGCGCATTTTCATTTTCCGGGAGTGACGCGTGGTGATGCGCTGCCAAGATGGCAACGGCCAAATTTACTTTACTTTACTTCAAAACTGCTCTTCAGAATCCTATGGGTGACGTCCCGCACACTACGTCCATATTTTTTTACAGTCTATGGTTTTTTGTTTCTTAAAAAAATTCTGTAGGGTATTTTTATCTAAAACTTCACATACACACTCTGGAGGCATCAGATACTTATTTTACATCTTGTAAAAAGGGGCATAATAGGACCCCTTTCATTTTTTTTAAGTGTTTAAGATATCAATCCATTCTAAAAACATAAATTCACTAGTTTCACACAAGGTCAACATGAGCTCCTGATGTCGATCCCTCTTCACCACCATTTCCTATCCTGTAAAACATTCTCCTAACTACTTGCACATCCTTTCTTTCATGCACAGGAGCACATCTTGTATTCAAGAATGTCCCTCTTTTATGCCCTTGAGACAATTGCAGCCATTGAGATGTATTAATTCTGGGATGACAAATGTCTTTTCGGCTCTGAGAGCTGCAGGCTTCAACGTATGTCCTCAATGTCTTTCAATTCTCTCTCCTCCCAGAAGCCTTGGAACCTGCTGAAGTGAATGTCTGTTCATATATCACCGGTGACTTTGATTTATCAATTAATTACTGATCCACAACAAAACCCAGCAGACCACATGGTCCCTCTTGGCATCAGGCATTTGGGTTTTTAATTATGAGCCGTTCCAATCCAGCACTCAGATAAGATTCCAGCTTTAAATGATTTTTGTGTGCAAGCACTCAGATTATTCCCATACAAAAGAAGCGTTCACACCATTTACCTGTATTTCATATCTTAACATGCTCAAAAGATTGCAACATTTCAAAAGATGCACCATGTTTTTGTCTGCACAGTGAAATGGCGCGGTTGTCTTGTTTAGAAAGAGTATGCATGGAAAATTATTTAATTAGTGACACTTGATCTTGGAAAAAGAAACTTCCTCAAATGTTAAAACATTCATCGCAAAACATTCATGGAATAAAAAGTTTGTGATCAACTTTGAAGTAGATTTTGGTGTGGATATTTGATATTGTGTGGTAGTAATGAAGCATGATGGTCATGACGTCTTGACCAATGATTCTGTCAGCAAGAAGACGTTTTTTTTTTTTTTTTTACCAATAAAACGTATTAGATGAGCTCTCTGTTTCAGATTTAATAGAAAGAGACAGCATATTATATTCCACAGAATAATTACTACATATCATGTCACCAGTTCCTTTTTGTCCCTTCAAAACAAATTAAAAGTTATCTGTGGTTTCACAGCAAATTCAGCAAAACTTATTTTTTCTTTTTTTCCCCCCAAACATTATCCTATCACAAACATGCAGGATGAAATATGTAAAGGTGGGTCAAATTCATCTGGGCAATGAATATATAAAAATTGACTTCGTTCAGAAACAAATGAGGCTCAATGGAAGAAAAAAAGAATACCACAGCTTGGCTGTATTCAGTTAATTTAAGATCTGCAAAAGCAGAATTGGGTAAAATTGGCACATTAATTAACATGCAAATTAAATCTGTTTAGTAGTTTGTCATATCTGTATCATCCAAACTATTGCAAGTACAAATCCATAAGAAAAACAACAAATGCAATACTGTGCATTATAGTTCTTTAATTTATCACTAAAAAAAGCATATAATTATTCTTGTGTTTTAGCAAAACTAATCAACTTCACTCAAACTTTAATGTTGCTTGCAGTTAAAGTGCCCCTATTATGCTATTTCAAAGGTTCCTCATTTAGTTTTGGAGGTCTCTTACAACAGGTGTCGAGTCAAAAAACAAAATTTTCTAATAATATATATTGCACATCACCACAGTGTTCAATGATTTAAAACGACTCGTCGGATGTATCAGTCTCTCTAAATCCCTCCTTTCCACGAACCTACTCTGCTCTGATTGGCCAGACGGCCCAGTCTGTTGTGATTGGTCAAACTGGTCTGACAGAATTCCGTGAAATGAACACAGGCCCCTTAACTCAAAATCTGTGGCAGTTTCACGGAATTGCCGAAAATTATATAACAGGCAGATACGACTGCAGGCACAATTTATTCAAAAAGTACAAATATCCCAAGTGTTCCGAGGCCAAACGATTGATTTGTGTGAAGGAAATCCCCAAAAGAAATCAGCAGCTTTGAGTCCATCCGCTAAAGATCATAAACACATTACAAATTTTACCACCGGAAGAAACGTTACGTCAGCTTTTACAGCATTGGCTCTCATTTGTCATTACGTCAGCTTTGATTGTAAAATGTCATTGGCTCTCGTGTGTCTCGTGACAGATTGCGTCACGCTAAAGAGTTGTGTATTATTTGAATGAGATATGAATGAGTGTGTTCACGGAGCGGCGGGATCATCATTTTAGCGATTAAAACATTAAGATCAACTCTGTTCTTCACATGAAGATGTCGTGTGACTTTAGAAGACTTGGAATGCAACATGAGTTAATACTTTTATACTGTTTTTGGTCAGTTTTTGCAATAAATACCTGTGACTTTACTTTTTTTATTTGCCTGTTATGTGTTTTATATTGTTGAGAGTGGGTAGGTTTAGGGTAGGAGAGGAGTTAGTTGCTCCAAAATATAAAAGTAGCCTATAAATATTCAGAAAATCATGTTTACTTTTTACTGTCATTGACTTACATAGGTATCACTTCCATGGACCCATCACGGAATTTTCGGCGATTCCGTGAAACTGCCACATATTTTGAGTTAAGGGGCCCGTGTTCATTTCACAGAATTCTGTGAGACCAGGTTGGATTGGTCTATCGCTTACAGTGTGTGCTTCCAAAAGCTCAGCGATTGTAAAAATTGTAAAGACAGTACCGATGATGTCGATTTGACCAAATCAATCCGAGCATGAGTCCGATGACGAAACATTGGAAGAACTAGCTATTCAACTCGATTCTCCATTGAAGGATGTCTTGAGAAGTGTTGGGAAAGCTACTTGGAAAATGTAGTGAGCTAAGCTAGCAGTTACTCAACATTAAATTAAGCTTCACTACACTGAAGCTATCCCCTTGGGAAATGTCGCAAGCATTAATTTGATCAAGCTACGGCAACATGGCAAAAGTATATTTAATACATCTAAGCTATTATTATTTTTTATTGTTTTTATATTGAACCAACTTAATTCCAATCAATGCTATCTCAGTGATCAATAAAAGCCAAACAGATAGGCAGGCATACTTTTTCAGTTCAATTGTTTATTCAACAATCAAACAATCAATCCCGTATCAATTTGGCAACAAAAACATGTGATCCACATAATAAAAAAAACAGGTGTCGAGAGTGTGTATGTTCATCTGTATGTGTATGTGTATGTATGCATACACACTTGTGTTTGCATGTTTATGCACAATTGACCGTTCGCAAAGACCCGCCCCCTTTAGTTACTGTTGCTATGTCCGACAAGCCATGGCGCTCTCACACTATACACATGTTCTCACGAAGAGAAAATACATCGCGGAGCAAAGAGAACACTGACAACACGCTGACAGACAGAAGAGAGAAAGTTCATTTTAATATGAAACAAAGCCTCAATTTTAAAATGTTGTAATTTTTTAAAGAAATGTAAACCACAAATGGCTTTTTGTGGCTCTTTAATGTGTCGTGGTCGCTGTAGCGCCGAATCGATCATCTCTTCCTTCTAGTTCATTGATGAGCATCAAATTAACATGAATGAACACTAACAGAAATGTTGTTTCAACTGCGGAAAGACGTCAGTAAACAACGTTTTTCAAGTTCAAGTCCACCAACGTTAATCAACTAACTCTCCTGACTGCTTTGTCGGACAAACCGGCAGATTCGGCGATGTGATTGGCCAGATCGCCTGTCAATCAAACTCGCGGCGAAGGGTGAATTTAGACTTGGGCACTTTTGCAGGAAGTTCATTTAAAACTCAACTCAGCTCAAAGTACAGTAGCAAAAGAATTAAGACCTGCTCCAAACAGTACCAACATCTGGACCCTGATGCTTTTAACAAGAGGTGTTTATTCACGCGACACAATAGAGGCTTTTCAAAATGTGCATCGAAAAGACGGTTTCTCTTTTGCGCCAAAAAGGCTTGTGCGCGCATCGGTGAGTGAGGCAGAACGTAGAAAGTGAAGTATATCCGCGACATTAGCAGTTGTAGTTCCAATTTGAGCTTGATCTTCAGAAATGCTTGGGAATATGTAGCTACAATAGCTTGTGTGGACACTACCGCACTACTTGATAAACAAAAGAGCTTCGCTACTGAAAAGCTATTTAATTGAGAAAACAGCGAAGCTACCACCACGCTATTGAAAAATTACTGATCTTGAGCAGGACATTTCTCAATGACACACTACTCATTTTGAGGTACAATATGAGATGTCGCAACTGTAATTCCACACCATCAGCATTAAAAGGTCCCATGGCATGACATTTTCATTTTATGAGGTTTTTCAACATTAATATGAGTTCCCCTAGCCTGAATATTGTCCCCAAGTGGATAGAAATGTTGATCGGTGTAAACCCGAGTTCTGGCTGTCTTTCTCTGCCTTTGAGAAAATGACAGGCCAGACTAGCCAATCTTGAAGTCCCCTGGTTTGACGTCCAAGCAGGAACGGTTACCTCCCTTTCCTCTACCCAGAGAATCTGGCACGCCCATGCAAGCGCTCGATAGATCATGGCTTGTGAACGAGTGAACGCTGGCAGTTTCTCAGTGTTTGGATGTACAAATGAAAACAGAAGTCTTTTTTCAGTTCCTACTGATCTGTGATCAGTGATTTCTGATGTGTAGCTAAATATTTATTATTCGTGCATACTCAGCGGCTTCTCTCTCTCCCGACAGAACGTTGTTTTCTATCTTGTGAGTCAGTGTTTTTGTACGTCCTCGTCGCGTCTATCTGTTCTAAAATGTGCATACAGTCATTTCTGCTCAACATCAGCAGAGTGACATCTTTAGAGATAAACCTCACACACGCCGAGGCTCGGGCTGCACTGGCCGGTCGGCCTTCAACATCACCGACCCCCAGTACTGCATCTGGCCCACAGCGGAGGCACCAAACGCGGCGCGAGATTAAGCAGAAGGGGGGTAAGCGTGAGCATATCTGGGCTAGGCAGCTTTCCCCACAATAAACTGGATTACATTCGATTAATGCTGTTGTGTCTTTGTTTGCGCTGTGTACTCAATGCTCACTGACGCTTTTCATATGATAGGAACATATCTAAAAATAATGCTATTATCAACACTTACTCGTAACTCGTTCATCTCGACAGCTGTAATGGTACTTTGCATGTGTTACAAAGTTGGTAATAATGATGAAGACGGGCTCGGTGTGACTGGGACTCGTGTTTATTCAGAACTCTCAGATACAAACACAATAAACTCGCGCTGACTGACAGCGCTCTCATAACTCAGTAGTTACTATAAATAACTTTGTTAGCAATCGCTGAGCTCCGTCTCTGGTACATTAGTGATGTCCGGTTCGCGAACAATCTTTCTTTTGAACCGGTTCTTTTTAGTGAACCGAATCAGTTCACCAAATCGGACTGAGTCGGTCTAAACGGTTCGCGTCTCGAGTCTTTCTGACATGAGTGACAGTCCCTCCGACTAGAAATAGACTAATAACCTGAAGTATATGCTTTAACTACAACAGTTCACTGAACTGAGACTGACAGAACTGATGTGAAGTGAACTCCGGTCCATCCGTCTCTCTGGCAGCAGCTGGTGCCTGCTCGTGCCTCGTAGACCTCGTTAAACCACGCCCCCTCCACTCATTTCAAATGCAAAGATGTCAGCCAATCACAACAGTGGGCGTTTTACTGAAGTCTCACAGCAGACACGCCTCTTGAAACAGGGCATTCAGCCAGAGGGCAAACAGCAGTATTGAAAAAATGCCTTTTATTTCTAAATTATGACATTTTATGATGTAAAAATCATACTAACAATATAAGTACACCTCAGGAAACATTATACAATAATAGAAAAATGCCATGCCATGGGACTTTTAACAAGTGTATGACCATCAACAAACCCATGTGTATATTTCTGATTTATTGCGGTGCACGTGCTGGAATGGTATCAATAACAGCGCATACGTTAGCCCAGCACTAACATGAATGACTGATATAACAAAGTTTTTAAAACAAATCTTGCTCCATCCTTTTTTTTTACTCTAAGTAGTAAGAACAACAGACAATCTGCATTAATAGACAAAGATTTAGGTAATAGTTGCCCACAGCTGATTAGAAGAAGTATTTCAGTAAGTCAGTAATAATGCCAGTTAGCCAGAAACGTAAATAATATAAAACACAAAACTACGTATTTTGAACAGCCAGTAGAAAATATATACATCAATTATTATTCATACTTACAGGTTGTGATTCTGAGGAGCAAGATGGTCCAAATAAACTGAGTACTGACCCATCATTCAAGAGCAAGTGTTGAATCTCGTTGCAAATATGTATGACGGCGGGTCAAGTTGTTTGCGGGTGGACAATGTACAACATATGCGGGCATTATGCAAATGTCTTAGTGACGTAGAACCTTAATGCAGTGGGATTCGAATTACAGACGACTCGTTTAGGCGGTTAAAAGTCGATTCATTCCTTTGGGAGAAGATAACTTTATTTATTGTGCACTTTCGACTTTACAACTTTGCAGAACGTTTACATTACACACCGCATGCAAGGGAATATTCGAAAAACCTTAATAGAGGCACTTTAAAAAGCCACAATGAGAACTTAATTCTGCTAGTTTGAACCAACATGTTGAAACAAAAAGCACTTGAAAGACAACATCTTGAAATATGTCGTTTAGCTCACTTATTTAAGGCTAATAATCCTTAATAGTGCTCATTTGGAGCATGCAGGTTTGAGTCCAGCATGCAAAATAGCCTCATTTAGTAATTCCTTTCCTTTCTCGACTGCCCTCTGTCAAATATAAATGCAGCAAACATAAAAATGTTTTTATTTATTTTTAAAGTTAACTTATAATCATTTCCCTTGACAGAAAAAAGGAACTCAATGTTTCCTTCTAAATTATGTGCTGTGGAGCAAATGACTTGGAATGTACTTATAAGAAGGAAGTTGAATTATAGATTTCGCTCAGTTATCAAGAGAAGATTGCTGTGATGGCAGAGGTAATGGTGTAAACATATACGAGTCGGGTAGGAATGTAAGTGCAAATTGCAAAGGATATAATCAAGTCAAGTTAAGATGTCGTCCCAGATGTCAATTTTCAGCCGACTTCAGTTGTAAGCTGCATTAACGTTGTGAGGCAGACTTTAGGAATTTTTCATATTATAGGAAGAAAGTCCTTGCAAAGAGAGGCCTTCCCTTTCATAATTCGAACAAAGAATTGTTTAATGAAATATTCTATCATTAGAATCAAAGTACTGGGCAAATTATAGATGCACAATAAAAACTAAAGAGGCAGCCTGGGGACTATTTGCATTTAGAGAAGATGAATGAACACATCTCTGAAAGCATGTTTAGATCCCTCCACTGGGTTTCCAAGGGTTTTAACAGCAAAACGAGACCAAACGGGACAGGAGAATGTACTAAAGAGAAAGCAAGGATACACTGAGTGTTGTTGAAAGAAGAAGGAACACTTGGTCTGCGAATGTGATAAATGATGTAGATCCCAAGGTGTTTATATATATATACTTTAAAAGAAGCTCCAGACAGACAACAAAAGACTAGGATGATAAAAAACCTCAATCTTCTCGTCCTCTTTTAGCCCCGCTGCCTTCAAAAGCTTTAAAGTCCAGAGATGGTCTGTGTCATGCATCTTGATGCCATCTACACTGACCCTACAGAAGGGGTTAACCAGCCCATTGCTGTAGAAGCACTATGTCTATTCTGAGATCTTTGAAAACAGCTCCCGGATCCCAGTGAACAAAACACCAAGGTTTTATAAATACCTGTGAGCCCACCTAAAGAGCACACTAGGACATAAAACAACAAAGCTGCACTGAACAAGAAAATTTAGACCACACTTTATGTTTTAAAAAGTTTAACATCTTGTTCTGTTTAAACAGTCTGACATATTGAATCAGCGTTTTTTTTCTTTTTCGGCGGGGGGTCAAATAAATACAAAGCAGTACCAAGATGCATGTTGACTAAATTCAAGCATTAAAGAGAAAACAGTGTCTTCACTTTTATCTTTTTACACATTCATTTCCCACATATAATTGAATGAGGAAAGGAAAAACAAAAGAAAACAGCAACAACAGACTAGCATGTTGACTACTTGAACATACATTTTGCTCTCCTTTCTTTCTGGTCAGCAAATTACTCAATGACTCTCTGATCAAAGTCAGTCATCTCAGTAGTGTCATGACGTTTGCATTTTTCAGTCAGATATTTGAGGTCTCTTACCCCAGTTGTTATCCACAAAACTTCAGTACCGCCACTTTGAAATAAAAGACAGGGAAAGCAATAAAGGGCATTGCTAACAAAACATACAGCCAGCCACCTACGTTTCTCATAACAAGCCTGCTGCTGGATTTGTAAATCGCGTCGGTCTGGTTCGGGATCCTTTATCCTTTTTTTTTCTTCCAGTGAACGCCTTGTGAAAGAATTTGGTTTAACTGCTGCCATCTCTACGAAAGGGATCATCCTAACAAGGTTTTGGCAGAGTCGGAGTGACGGTGTCGCCCGCACACTTTCGCTTTAGTGGCCAAGAGCGTAAAGTTGAATGACAGCTGACGAGAACCAATCAGATTGGATAAAATAACATATCCAATTCTGATTCGCCAGGGACGCAGCGACCTGCGTCCGGAGGAGGATCTTTAAGAAACCAATTAGAGACCAGCTTCAGGTCACATGCTGCCCGTAGATTTTTGGACTCAGATAGACTTCCATTTGTCCGGCGTCCCTCGTCCATGAAACAGTATGAAACATATTGAAGAACATATAAAATAGTTAACCGATTAAAGCCAGTTTTTATTAAATGTTGAGGCTCTTACTAACAGCCGGCACATCGTATGAGTAAACTATTTTATTTTTATTCCATTTTTATATAATTTTTGTATACATGTTTATTTCTGGAATTTTGATGGGGGCAGCGCCCCAGCGCCCTCTATTGACAAGCCGCCACTGTTTTTGATATAAGTCTCTTATGGTGCACACCAAAAGCAAAGTGAACATTCGCATCGCGTTACTCGCTCTAGTTTTCTCGCGGGATAACTCGTTTTCCTCGTCACTCGTACGAATAAAAACATTGCGCGATGAGGGAAGCCCAGTTTGTTAACTTGTCAAACCGGATGTGTCAATAAGCTCTTCACTGATTGGCTTGCGCGACAACACGTCATGCAAATTTTCTGTTTAATTTGACATTTTTCAACTTGCGCGGAAGACGCAATTGAGGTAAATATCACATGTTCGCGAGGCAAACGTGTCGCCTGGTGCGAATCCGCTTCTTTCCATGGACTTTGTATACAATCTACTTGCGCAAATAATTAAATTCCCGTTTGGTGTGCACACGCATTATGCTCATCAAGGCAACATTTATTTGATCAAAAATAAAGTATAAACAGTAATATTGTGAAATATTTTTATACTTTTCTATCTTACTATATAAAAAAATATATTTTTAGCATCATTACTCCAGACTTTAGTCACATGATTCTTCAGAAATCAATATGCAGATTTGATGTTCAAGTATCATTTCTTATTATTATCAATGCTGCTTAATATTTTTTATCAAAACCATGATACACTTTATGCAGGATTCTTTGTTGAACAGAAACCCCAGCATGTATTAAAAATAGATATATTTTGCATTATAAATGTATTTTCTGTTACTTATGATCAATATAAGGCATCATTGCTGAATTATTAATATTATTAATAATAATTTCTCTCGTATTAATAATTAATTAAGTATTAATTTATTTCAGGAAAAAAAAAAAAAAAACTAACTTACTGACCCCAACATTTTGAATGGTAATGAGCAAGCAAACTTAGTGATATTAGTTATTAACCCTGCAAACTTTGATTATGTTCAGACTAGCGAGTTTGTGAGAAGAACAGCAATGTGAATGAACGAGTATAAGCATACCTATAATAATAATCAAATCTCTAAATTAAGATAACATCTAAAACTATCATCAGCGTATAATTACAATCAGTCTACATTTGAGACCTTCTTTTAATTGGAGTCAGATCAAATTTATAACAGACCCAAACTAAAGTAAATTAAACCATTTGAGAAACTTCCTCCAGAAGCAGAAGAAAAGATATACACGCAGGGAATCATTGCCCATTCTACTAGATTCAGCTGTAACACTTTAGTTTAGGGTCCAACTCTCACTATTAACTAGTTGCTTATTAGCATGCATATTGGCTGTTTATAAGGCACATTATAATGCCTTATTCTGCATGACCATATTTTACATTCCTCCTACCCAATACCTAAACTTTACAACTACATTACTAACTATTAATAAGCAGTAATTAGGAGGTTTTTGGGGGGCAAAATTCACAGTTAATAGTTAAAACTAAGATGTTGGATCAGTGGGCGGATCTAATAAGCTTAAACTGGTTCAGTTGGTAAAGTGTTTAGTTCACTCACCACTCAAAGTCATGTGCTCTGCAGATGCAGGGTTCAGCAGAAAGGATCCTGGAGTTGTCCCATCCCACCATGCAGTAGTTTCCAGGACGACGCTTCATGTAGATCTGCTTTTGACCCATTATGCATGGCTCACCCTTAGAAAGAATTAAAGTCAGCTACAATCAATATTGCAATTTAGAAATTGTGTTTCTGCACTTTCCCCCCCCCCATTTTACCTGGTTATGGAGGTGCCAGGTTTGGTAGTCTCCCTCTGTGCACCTTCTGGTAAATATGGGCTTGTAGTTAATTTTGATAAGCTGCCATTCAGACCGATGACTGAAGTGCCCGAAAAACCTGCCAATAGACAAAGAAAGGTTTAATTCTCCTTCATTAGCTGGTTCAGGCGTGTAAAAGGCGTTGGAATTAAATTTTGCAAAAAGGTACATCTCCAGAGGCTGGATTGAACAATCCTTAGTTACTTTATTAGCCATGTCTGAAAATGCTCTTTATATCCTATGGACGATGCGTGGTTAATAATTGAATGGCCTATAGTTCACTCTTGTAGAAATACAGATTTATTTTACAGGTTAACTTAACATCGTATTTTGTCCAGTACTTGGATAACGCTATAAATAAATAAATATGCACTTGTTCATGTGTTTTATTCTTATTGACAGTCATTTAATTCTCTTGCCTTTAACAGAGTGTATTTTTACACTGAGTGCAAATAGCGTGCCTTGTTGGCAAGTGCTATTTGCACTAGCTCCGCCTAACAATGCCTGGTTGGGACAAACAAGAATAAAAAAAGATGTGTATATTTCAATGTCTTCAGTGGCGTAGTCAGCAGAGCGTAAGGCTCTTTGATCTAGGTTGACGACGCGATCGACCCGGGTTCAAATCCGCCTTTTGGCGAGTTCACTCTTCTCCCTTTTCCCATCACATATCACATCGGAAAGGCATTTACTTTCAATACAAATTAAGAAAATTTTCTAAAAGTGGAAACAAAGTGCCTAACGTAATGCTTAATAATAATAGTATTAATTGGGTAATGGGATAGGGTTAGGGGTAGGTGTAGGGAGGGCTTTTATTGTCCCATTAAGCATCCATTTAATAATTTTAATAAATATAATAATTTACACTATGCTATTATTGCATCCTGTTACTGTATAAAAATACTGAGGAGCAAAAAAGTATGTATCTGTCAAAATAAAGTATAAATAGCATCTAATTACTATTATAAATAGAATATATCACAATTTTTACTTAGTATGCTATTTCACTTAGTAAATAGCATCTACAGCTATTTGCACTTAGGGTAAATATCATCTATTGCTAAGAAAATATGTAAAGTTCACTTATAGCTATTTACATCTGGTGTAAATAGCATATATCGCTATATTTGCACTTATTGCACAAATAGCCGCTGCCTATTTTTAATCATTATGAACCTATTTTAAACATGCAAACAGAGAAAAAAGGTGTCAGAATTGTTCCTTGTCACTGGGGAATACCCTTAAAATGACATTTTACCACAAAAAGGTTCATAGTAGTATCTTAAGGAATGAACTTGTACTCTAAGGTACTAATATGCACCTTTTAGGAGTAAAAATGGGTACAAAGATGGGGGCTGCCCCAGTGACAAGCTGTTGTACCCCTAAAGGTACAATTTTGACACCTTTTTTCTCTGTGTGTGGCAAACAAGCAGAACAAAGATTTATGAAACAATGTTAATATGGATAGTCAGGGGCGGCGCTATAGGGGTGGGCTCATGTTTTTTTTTAAAGCCGCGAAACGTTCAGGTTTGAGGTTTCTTAACAGTAGTCAAAATATAATTTTCCGATACATATCTCTTCTAAAATATGTTAAATGGTTCAGTACTGCTTTTCCGCAGTATCCATACACCGATACCCCAGCAGCGCTCTCTCTCTTCTCCCTGACAGCGGTTCTACACAGCCACACCACCTGTCACTCATTCAGCGCAGCGGCAGGACAGGCACTCAGACTCTCTTTCGGTCCGGTTGAAGTTTTTTTGTTATGATATAATATTAATCAACATTTGCACATTTGTCAGCTAAACATTCAGGTTTCCCATTAATGACCCAGTGCCACCATTTCATAATGAACCGAAAAAGTAAAACATAGCCTTACATAAAAGGTCCTTTCAACAAAAACAACTATAGAGTGTATTTGTGTGTGTGTGTGTGTGTGTGTGTGTGTGTGTGTGTGTGTGTGTGTGTGTGTGTGTGTGTGTGTGTGTGTGTGTGTGTGTGTGTGTGTGTGGGTGTGTGTGTGTGTGGGTGTGTGTGTGTGTGTGTGTGTGTGTGTGTATGCATAGGGTTGCAGCCACTGGGCTATAGAGGGTATGCACGTGACGTCACCATCGGACTTAGTGACTGCGGTTATGCCTACTGAGTGGCAAAAAGACAGCATTAGTTTTCAGTGTGAATGCTGCGAAAAGCACACAAAACACATATAAAATGGGAAAGAGCTTTGAGATAGATTTGATGACAAATCTGAGGTTTATTTTTACAGAAAAGATAAGCAACTGGATCGCAGCAATTCACAGAAACCACTGAACTCCAGGCAACGAAACGTGGATTTACCGTTATCATTTTGTGTCAATATGTTTTTGAATTTTGGGGTAAAATCCTACCCTATATATTGCATTGTTATACATTGTATTGACCACTCATCAATTAAATATTTAATTATGACGATATAACATTGATATAAGTGATCACCTGGATTTAGACCTACCTATATTGTATTTATGTAAAGCGTTCACAGGCAAATTTGCTTTATGTATTTGCCCAGCGTCGAAATCAGGCTTATATAAATGTCAGGAAACAAGCGTCCTGGTCTCTGGATCTTTGGTCAGTTGTAAGGAACACGACTTTCCTTTAAACTGATGTAGTCATTTGTTGTAATTTTTTTTTTTTGCAGTTTCCCCTATTAAACCCTCTATAACCAATATTCATAGATCTAGCCTATGTCATGTGGTTGTGTACGATTTGGCAATAGGGGGCAGCCTATACACAAGTCAAAATTATTTAAACATTATCGGGAGGTCGAGAGGTGCCCGTAACGCACTCGGTTCATCTCGTAATTCCTCTGACAATGCAAGCCGTGACTATACGAGCTTCACAATTTCACCATGATTACTCCCGAGAGAAAGAAAATGCCTTCGAGTTCGTACGACAGCAAAAATCCAGTGTGTGCACCCGGGTTTAGTCAAGAAGAGACCGTCTGACTGACATGTAAAGTGACTGTAGTCATGACATCTGAGGCTGAGACTAGGTATATCACCAACATCTCTGCAGAGCTGCAGGATTCCAGGGTTAGCTACAGTTTATATTTAACAATAAACCCGATCATTTCAGTCCCATCTTATCCAATACTGCAAGGATTGTTTAATGTGTGTTTAAAGTAATAATTAAAAAGTACAAAATGACCCTGAAAAAAGTACAAAATGTTAAACTACATACAAGCACTGAGACGTAATGAGAAATGTTGTTGGTTCACTGAGACGAAACAACATTAGCTTAAGAGTCTGATTAATTAACCTTTCCTCGTGAGTGTATCTCTTGAACGAGCAGAGCTCAGAGGAATATATTCGAGAAATAGGACATAATGAGGACGCACATGCTGTGTGCGTGTGTGAGAGAAAGATGATGGTCAAAAACAAACCTCTACAGACTTACGTCATGATCTGATTTTCTGCACCTCCCTCCACCAAAACACCGTCCACGAACAGTGGCATGGCTGAGAAACTGTGACGAGTCCACTGACGACCTTCATCGAAGCTGATCCTGCAGAAGACATTGAGATGTTCAAATGTCAGAGGATGACAAAACTACAAACAGAAGAACGAATGTCATGTGGGTTTGGAATAGGGTTAAGTTCTTCAGATATGTTTTCATTTAGCTTTAATTCTGTGCAAAATGTCCTTTTAGTTTTTATTATATTTAGTCAACCTATCCTGTTTTTATTCAATCTGGAAATTAGATATGCACCGATTGCAATTTTCTTGGCCGATTTTCGATGCGGACCTGGGGGATTTTCTTTCATCTATAATTGACAGCATACAAACAAAAATCTACTTTTCTTCATTGCAAATTGTTTTTCCTAAAAAAAACACAAGTACAAAGTCAGTAATAAAATAAGAACAAATAAAAAAAGGGCAAACAACAGCACAAATAAATAAAATAGAATAAAGAGAGATATGAAAAACATGTCTTTATGTTTTTCAGGCGGGTCTAAATACTTCAGAAAAAATAACACTGGATAGTCTTCATTGTAAAAAATGTTATGATTATTTAATTTAAGATTAATGCTTACAATTAAAGTTACAAAAGTTAAAGAACAGAGAGTGATTTTCTTTGTCTTTTGTTCTTTTATTAACATGACAGACAACAGCAGGAATATTAGACTGCTGTCATTTATGCATGGATCCAATATACTGTTATCTTTCTCAACTATTTATGTTCCAAAATTGACTGTTTAACTGTATACTCACCATGGGCAAGATGGGCATTTTGACATCATTTTGTGTGTAACACTCCGGCGTGTTGACTCCGATTGTTCGAATATTACAATTAAATAATACTTAAATCGATCTGTCATCCTCAATAAACCCGTCTCCAGCGTGTTGCCTCCGATCATTCGAATATTGCACTTTAATAATTATTTAATCAACATCATCCTCAATAAACCCGTCTCCAGCATGTTGCCCCCGGTCCCTCGAATATTCTGATCTATTATGACCTCTGAGCTGTATGCTGGCAGAATAATAATAATAATAATAATAATAATAATAATAATAATACGCTGTTTGTTAATTGGCCAGAGGAGAACTGGCACCCCGACTGAGCCTGGTTTCTCCCAAGGTTTAATTTTCTCCATTAGGTCACCTAATGGGGTTTTGGTTTCCTTGCCACTGTTGCCTCTGGCTTGGCGTGCTCAGTTGGGGACACTAAATTTTTCAACTAAACATCGAAATAAATCGAATTAATAAACTAAATTAACCATTTAAACTAAATTACTGATCTAATTATTGATCTAAAGCCCACATTGTCACTGTGTGATAATTGAAATGAACTGATGACATCAGCGTTTTTTTCCAGAATGGCTATACAGCTGAATAAAATTATGCTGCATTATTTTCCTGTTTAACACTGTAAAGCTGCTTTGAAACAATCTACATTGTTAAAAGCGCTATATAAATAAAGTTGACTTGACTTGACTTGTATTTGACCATTTAAGTGCAGTAAGCCACTCACTTTGGTACTTGCAACTTACAAGTTTGAGAGGTTGCTTTATGTGTGCGCACTTATAGGGCGCCCGCTTTTGGTGTGAGCATGAAACTGAACTGAATGAAACGAGTGAGTGAGAGGAGGCGGGTGTGTGTCACTTCGCAGTCAGAGAGAAGAGAGCGAGAATGCACAGCTGATGTTATTGCCTGTGCCGCTGACAACAAAATGAATTGGCTCGGAAAAAAATGAACCTGACCAGCCGGTCACCAGTCCAGGCCGAGCATACGGAAAAACGACCGATTCCAGGTCCCTGGCTGGTTGATCAGCCAAGGCTGAGTACCTTATTCAGAAATGCACGGATAATGGCTTCAAAACAAATAACGAATTCTACCGAATAATAGAAAAACTATTCGGCAGTGAGCAAGAGGATAGCATAGCAAGATATTATACATAAACTTCTAAAATCACAACCAACAATGGCTATCGGCTCTGACAATTAGGAGAAATTTAAATAAATGTAATTATTATAATAAAATTATTATTTCATGAGTTTTATAAGCCATTTTTGTTAAATTATAATTATGAAGGGAACAAAATTACAAAAGAAAAGCTCTCATTCAGTAATTTGATGAAGTTCTGACTAAAGCCCCACCCACTTCCTGTTTCATCAGAATCCCTACTGGGAATTTTAGTCAATGAAAACTTCATATTTTTGTCAAGGTGTATAATGGTTAAACTGATAATAAATATGTTAATAATTTAAATAATTCTAAATTACGTCAATGTAATGACAGAGTTGGCAGAGAGGCGCTGCCCCGGGCACCTCACGTTTTAACCGCCTGCTGCGCCTCGCGTTTTAGAAGGAGCGCTCTGAGCGTATGAGGTTGAAAAAAAAATCAACTCGGAGCGGAAAAGCGCCCGACGTCATTTTTTTTCTATTGTTCAATCGAATGAATGGAGGGGCGGGTCTTCCGTTGTGGCGACCGTTACCTTGATTAGACTGACAGGACAGCTGATTCAGTGGTTTCCGCAGCGCGCTGCTATTTTCTAAATTTAAAAAACGTCGACCAATAAAAGGCAGTGCAGTGCGCCTCGTGTTTTCGAACCTGAAAAACGTGTTCTGTGTGATTGGAGCCTAAGTGCATTTATTCTGCAGCCACAAGTGCGCTTACATTGAAAAACAATTAAAAAAAATAGTGCAGTGGAATGGCAAAACCAAGCGGCAACCTCCCGCAGTTTCTCTTGAAGCCAATATGGAAGTGACTTAAACTGCAATTCATTGACTGGCCACTAGGGACAGGCTCCAGAAGGCAGCAGAATCTCATTGAGCCCCATGTTAAAATGCCCAACTTTACAGCAGAAAAACACATGTTTACAGTCTGGTACAAATTGTGTTTTGGTCTATACGGCTAATTTTGCCCTTCATGACAACTGTGAGGGGGGTTAATTTTTTTTATAACTCATTCGTTTACATTATATAAAGCCTTAAAGTTCTGCATAATTAAGGGTGTGGCCACTTTGAGTGACAGGTGGATTGCCGTTTGTCTGCTGTCTGTTAGTCATCACGTCACCTCAGCTCCACTCACGTCTCGCCTCTTTGCCCATTTTCTATTGTCCGGGAGTGACACGCGATTACGTGCTGACAAGATGGCAATGGCCAGCTCGACCCTACTTTGCGCTTCAAAACGGCTCTTCAGAATCCTATGGGTAACGTCACGGACACTACGTCCATATTTTTTTACAGTCTATGGGCAAAACGTGCTATATGTGAACTAAGGGGCCCTTAGTGTTTAATGATAATGGTGTCATCTTGTCATTGTCAATGGTAAAAGGTCATCAATGGAATTTTTTAGTCAAAGTTTTCATTAACAGAGTGTCTATTTACACTAAGTGCAAATGGCCCACCTTGTTGGCACATGCTATTTGCACTAAGTCCACCCACTGACGTCTGGTTGTGCCAGACAAAAGGACAGAAGACACTGGTATGTGTACAGAAGCAATAGTATATGGGTAAAGCATACAGCAGAAATTTCACGCAAAACGACCGAAGGTTCGAATCCGCCTTTTGCCGAACTCGCTCTAATCCCTTTTTCCAAACCCATAACAGATTGGAAAGACATTTATTTGAAAAGTAGAAATAAAGTGTCTAACGTGTGTTTATCGGTTAGGGGTAGGTTTAGGCAGGGCTTTATTGTACCAAATAAGGCGGCATTCATTTAATAATTTTAACAAATATAATCATTTACACTCTGATATTATTGCCTACTGTTTAATGTACAACACCACTAGTGCAAATAGTATCTGCCGCTATTTATAAGTATAAATATTGTCTAACTAGTGTAAATAGCAGAGGTTTAAGAAAACCAGAAGCAACATGAAAACGAACAAAAAATAGCTTACAATTTTTTTACATCTTCACATGTAGGAGGAGTAGAAGTATCAGACAGATACTTTCTGACGGCTTATCAACATCATTGCACAGGTGCAAACAGTATAGTATCGTGTGTGACAAGGTCACAACAAAAGGACTGAAGCGAGATGGCAAAGTTGCCTCAGAGTTTTCTCCGGTCTGCTAAAAGCAACACTGAGGCAGTGTTGACATGTATCCATTAAGAGAACATACAGTCAAGGCTGTTATTTGAAGTCATACTTGCAGGAAATGACACGACTGCCCTCCACAGTTGTGACTCCACTTACTGTCTCGCTTGAGTTGTTTAAGAGAACTAAAAAATGAAGGTGCCACACTTCAGTGGGCCTAAAACTAAAGCCAAACGCTTCGAGTGATAAGAGACAAAAGATTTAAGACTCTGGAGGATTAAACATCGCTGAAGCAAAACCAGAGAGGGCCAATTTGAAGAGGGAACCAATGTGTGAACTCGAGGGGATAAGTGGGAAGCTTTAATATGGAACACTTCCCATGGTTCGCCACGCAAAAACTGATTCCAATCTGCTATTTGGCAGCCTTTGTGTCCTGCTGTTTCAGTTTTGTTCTTGTAGGGAGCATGTTCAACCTACACCAACTCATTGATTTTTTTTCCCTTCAGCGATCTTGATAGCACAGAACTGACCCTGTCAGACAGTTAGAGCGCCGACCGAAGCAAGTGAAGCGAATTTCACCAAACCAGCATGAATAAATCTGGCAGAATCAAACTTATTTTCACCTACCAAAGATGTCTAGTGGGCACAGTGGGCTGCTTCACAGCAACCAAAGCTCCACCTTTGTCCAAAAACCACACGTTGTGCTCTTCCTCAAAAATCTGCATCATGGGAAGAACAACATGGAGTTATTTTCATCTATCTATCTATCTATCTATCTATCTATCTATCTATCTATCTATCTATCTATCTATCTATCTATCTATCTATCTATCTATCTATCTATCTATCTATCTATCTATCTATCTATCTATCTATCTATCTATCTATCTATCTATCTATCTATCTATCTATCTATCTATCTATCTATCTATCTATCTATCTATCTATCTATCTATCTATCAACTCAAATCATCCTTGTTCACATTACTTAAAAAACTCATGTAACTACATGAACTTAAATTTACTGAGTTGTTTCTACTAACAATGAGTATTGTCAGCTTTACTTAATAAGAGTTTGTTTGGTCAACTTAACATTGCTGAGTGAAACGAACAAACTGGGCAGTGGATCTGTATTTCCCAGCATGCTTTCCAAGGGACTGCATTAGGAAGGTAAATTTAGGGATTAACGTGTTATCTTATGTGTTTTTCAGTAAAGGGAAATATATTGTTAGTTTATGTTAGTGGTTAATGTTCAGCTATGTTGGACATTTATTGGAGCTTCTGTAAATATATAGTACATTATACTGAAGAGTGGTGCCTGTGTTTAGGCTGTGGGCACTCATATACACATTTAATGGATGGACTTCCTGCCCTCAATTAAATTAAGTTTTTCCAATTAGTTATTTTTGCATTTTGTTCCTAAAATATGCTTGTTGTTATTTAATAGTTTTCTGCTTACACTTGTAGAGCAAATAGTACATTTTATAAGGTGAATTATATTGATAAATCTGGTCACCTAACATAATAAACTTTTATAAATTTAACACAACATTATTAAGTAAAATGCACATACAAATATTATATTATAAAATATTATATTATAATATTTAACTAAAATGTTATTTGTGCAAATTACTCAATATAGTTGTGTGGAACCACTTGACGCTGCTTTTTTTTCTGCTTTTTTTTCTATCATCTATCCATCTATCTATCCATCCATCCATCCATCCATCCATCCATCCATCCATCCATCCATCCATCCATCCATCCATCCATCCATCCATCCATCCATCCATCCATCCATCCATCTATCTATCTATCTATCTATCTGTCTATCTATCTATCTGTCTGTCTGTCTGTAGCTTGTTAATTTAATATTGTTAATATAAATTAGTACATATATTTTTTAGTACAGAGGTGTGAAGCAGCCGTACCTGTCTCCAGTTATTGCCTGCGTCTGATGAAATGAACATAGCCACATTATTGTAAGACAGTTCGGAGCCAATATTTCCTAGGAAATAAACCATGTAATAATTAAAAAACAAATAGCATTTGTGTTAAATAATCAAACAATGTAGAGCACCAGCAGGCCACATTTAAAATCCATAAACCAACAAATATGCATTTATATTTGAATAACCAGCCTTTGTAATTTAGGTCAGGCAGCATGGTTCAATATTTGCTCAATTCATGCTTATATAAGCTCAATATACACACAAGATGCATATACACATACACAAACACACTCAGCTCTAACTGCAATGTTCCCTCACATCCTGACAATAATATGCACTACCATTCAAAAGTTTAGGGTTGTTGAGATTTCTGGGTAACACTTTATAATAACGTTCAGTTATAAGTCACTTATAAGTCATAGTTAATGATGAACTAATCATTTACAAAACATGACTATACATTCATAAATTATTAATAAGTGGTATGATATACCGCCTATATCCGTATATATAAGTGATGAATAGTTTACACTTTAGATAAGGGGATGCAGAAAGCTTTGTAAATGATTTATTCATGATTTATTCAAACAAATAAATGCTGTTTTAACACCCTGCATGTTTGCGCTTTTGAACAAAGACCAGATTACATCAACAAATTATATACTGATCCTTTACTAATGGTCTGTTCATCATTTGTTCAAGATTAACCATTGTTTATTGAGATCATCCTAAAACAAGTTTTCGCTCTAGGGCCAGCCGCTTTCAGTATGTCGCTCGGGACACCCACCCCCCAAGTTACTGTATGCTATATCCACACTCATTTCATATGAAAACAATTGTCTCATTTTTGTGGATTTTAGGAGAAACATCCAAGTCAAAGTCCTAAAGCTCTAAAATAGAAAGTTCTGAGCAATAACATTTTCCTCTGGGAACGACTGAATTACAGTAGAAAGAACAAGAAAGATAAGGAAAGAGTGCTGCATAGTCACAGATTAACTGATAGTCTTATGTAGTTTTGTTGTGTCGCTGTTGTTTTACGCCAACGCACATGAAAATCATGACTAGCATGAACCCGCCTGCAGTCGTCTCTGCTGTGTGCTGTTGACTGTCAGAATGAACTGAGGGGAAGTGATTGTACGTCCTTGAGTTGCCTGTGAGAAATTAGCTTATTTCCTTCGAGTGACAACTTTAACAGCAAACCCACTGGGAATGTGAAATGAGAGATATTTTCATGCTTAGAGAAATTCTATATATTTAAAAACTGATTGCACTTGAGGCGATTTCATGACAAATATTTGACACCTGGCCATTCATTACAGTACAGGACAAGTGATAGTGGAAATGAGTTATGGCACTTGATTACATCTGGATTACACTGGATTGCTATTAATGTTGAAAACAGTTGTATAGCTTTATATTTTTGTGGAAAACAGGATTAGTGTAGTGGTTTTACATGCATCAAACATGCGAACATGCATCAAAGCCATTGCATAGGCCAAAACAATGCAGGCAAATATGAAGACATTCATATAAGAGAATTATGTGTATTACTGTACATCGCTAACTGCATGGAACCACATAGTTTGTTCTAATAGCAGGGCAGTGTAACTGTGCAACTGAGAGCTAGTCACTTCAGCTAGTTGGCAAATTAAGCATTAAAATACAATACAAGCTGCTAACTATCACACTGTAAAAAAATAAAAATAAATAAAGGGGTGGTTCAACCAAAAATGACATTTCTGTCATCAATAACTCACCCTCATTTCGTTCCAAACCAGTAAGTCCTTAGTTCATCTTCAGAACACAAATTAAGATAGGCCTGTTTTTGATGAAATTCTAGAGCACTCTGACCCCGAATAGTTCGCAATGTTATTACCACTTTCAAGGCCCAGAAAGGTAGTGAATACATTGATAAAATAGTCCATGTTACTACAAGTGGTTCAACCTTAATGTTATGAAGCGACGAGAATACTTTTTGTGCGCAAAAAAAAAAGACTATTCAACTATTTCTTCTCTTCTGTGTCAGTCTCCTACGCCGTTCAAAGGTTCTACGTCAGAACGCCGGCTTTGTATTGGCCACTGATTGTCCAGCTTCTGCGTCAGCATCACTCTCATGCGTTGTTGTGCACATGTGAACAGCGTCGGCCAATAGTGAGCCGGCGTTCTGACGTAGAACTTGGAGGCGCTGCACTGTGTTAACTACTTTAACAGCGTCAGACGGACACAGAAGAGACTGTCGTTATTTTTGTTTTGTTTTGGGGGTTTTTGTGCACAAAAAGAATTTCTGTTGCTTCATAACATTAAAGGTCCCATGACGTGGATTTTTTTTTTTAATGTTTCCTGAGGTGTACTTATATTGTTAGTATGATTTTTACATCATAAAATGTCATAATTTAGAAATAAAAGGAATTATTTATATCCTGATTTTAGCCCTGTGGCTTGAATGCTCTGTTTGAAAGGCCATGTCTGCTGTGAGACTTCAGTGAAAATGCCCACTGTTGTGATTGGCTGACATCTTTGCATTTGAAATGAGTATTACATTTTGTGGCGGAGGGGGCGTGGTTTAGCGAGGTCTGCACGAAGAGAGAGAGTCGGGAGAGTGGCGATGGGCACTTGCGTCTGATTGCGGTGATTAGCGTGGATATAAGCCAGAGAAAAGCAAGCACTGCCAGAGAAAGACGGACTGGGCACTTGTGGACCAGAGAGACAGAGAGCTGGAGAAAGATTGCTGTGAGCAATTGTTTTTGTGAGCGCAAGTTTATTTTGTTTGTATCTGAGAGTTCTGAATAAACACGAGTCCCAGTCACGCAGACCCGGTCTTCTTCCTCCTTATTCTACGAACTTTGTTACACATGTATTCGGATGTACATGGATCTATGACCTCTCATTCGAATATTGCAATTTAATAATTGTTTAATCAATACGTCATCCTTAATAAACCCGTCTCTGCCGTGATGAGTCAGATCTTTCGAATATTGCAATTTAATAATAGTTTAATCGATACGTGATCCTCAACAAACCCGTCTCTGGCGTGTTGCGTCCGATCATTCGAATATTCCGATCTAATATGACCCCTGACCTGTAAAGTTGCCAGAATAATAATCATACGCTGTTTGTTAATTGGCCAGAGGAGAACCTTGAGCCTGGTTTCTCCCAAGGTTTATTTTTCTCCATTATGCCACCTGATGGAGTTTTGGTTCCTTGCCACTGTTGCCTTTGGCTTGGCTTGCTCAGTTGGGGACACAACATTTTCAAATAAATATCCAAATAAATCTAATTAGTAAACTAAATTAACCATATAAACTACATGATCTGCCCACATTGTCACTGTATGATAATTGAAATTAGCTGATGACATCACCGTTTTCTCCGGAGCAGCTGTACAGCCTAATAAAATTCCTGTTAAACACTATGAAGCTGCTTTGAATCAATCTGCATTGAAAAAAGCGCTATATAAATAAAGTCGACTTGACTTGACAGGTGGAACCCCTCTCGAATA
The DNA here is from genome assembly GCF_949357685.1 of Gobio gobio. Classification (NCBI taxonomy): domain Eukaryota; kingdom Metazoa; phylum Chordata; class Actinopteri; order Cypriniformes; family Gobionidae; genus Gobio; species Gobio gobio. The sequence goes on along the minus strand of NC_137099.1, from coordinate 50,810,266 downwards.
CTTTTACTACGTTTTTTTTTTTTACTATTACAGCTGTCGAGATTAACGAATCATGAAAGTGTTGATTATAGCATTATTTTTAGATCTTTTTCCATCACATGAAAGGCTGCAGTGATGAGCATTGAGTACACAGACAGTCTGTTGATCGCGTGAATGCAGGGATCTCGTCATTGCAACCCTATTTTTCTCACAAAATGCTTTCACCACAACTAACAGCAAACACAATATCGACATGAATACAGTAAGAGCCTCGTTGTGCAGCATAACAGCGTCATTCATTATAATGGCAGTTTGGACAAGTGTGCAGATACACTCGCAACGTGTGATTGACAGATCCGAACATTATAAAGAGAGTGTTCTTTGATCGCTAATCTAGCATCTAATCACAATTTAAATAACAGATTTGTTTCATGCTACTAAGAGAACCAATGTGAAGTTGATCGTTTAGTCACTGGCTTGATTCACTGATGCATAAACAGTATTAAACGATTTAGGAAGAAAGTCTGTGTGAACTTGAATGATTAGCTACACATCAGAAATCACTGATTACAAATAAGGCATTACTGAACACTGTTACTCACTGTTTGAGGCGGTGCTGTCGAATCCATATTGTAAAAGTCTGTTTGTAAAGCCTGTGCTGACATTGCGACTAAAATAAACTGAATCCGTTTTCTCCATATTCTCTGGGCGGGGAAAGCAGAGGAAGGGGAGGTAACCTTTCCCCATAAGACGACATATAGGGAAGTTTCCAGATCGGCCCATTTGAGCTTTAATTTTCTCAAAGGCAGAGCAGGAGACCCAGGGCTTGGTTTATACCCATCGCCATTTCTAGCCACTGGGGGACCATAGACAGGCTAGGGGAACTCATATTAATGTTAAAAAACCTCATAAAGTGAAATTTTCATGTCATGGGACCTTTAAGGTTGAACCATTGCAGTAACATGGACTATTTTAACGATGTTATTATTACCTTTCTTGGCCTTGAAAGTAGTAATAACTTTGCAGTCTATGTGGGGTCAGAAAGCTCTCAGATTTCATCAAAAATATCTCAATTTGTGTTCCGAAGATGAACGAAGATCTTCCGTGTTTGGAACGACATAAGAGTGAGTAAATAATGACATAATTTTCATTTTTGGGCAAACTAACCCTTTAAGTACAATCTACTTGAATGATTAAGTCATTGCAACTTAAATTACATTACACTTAGAACTGAATTTGTTAAACTGACTGCTGAAATTGTTGAATTTTGTATAACTTATAAAAAAAAATTGTTGAACTTATTTTGATGAGTTAAAGAGATGTAAAAACATATGTTGTTATAAGCCATTGATCATAATTTTTTTTTTCAGATTGAGTATTAAAAGTAAACCTAATTGACCATGAAAGATGCAAACTATAGGCCAACAATATGTATAATTCACCCAAAAATGGAAATTCTCACCTTCATGTCATTCCAAACCTGTAGGACTTTCTTCTGCAGAACACAAAAGATATTTCGAATAACATTGGTAAACAAACAGTTTTATAACCATTGACTTCCACTGTATGGACATTTATCAAAATCAGAAGACAATGTCATATGCGTTTTGGAATGACATAAGGCTGAGTAAATAACAGAATTTTATCAGATTTTTTTTTTGGTGAACTATCCCTTAAAAAGGTTGTTTTTGTGATTTAGGTTGGATTGCTCATTGCCGAGCTGAGAGGAGTTGTGTGCCAAAAACCACTTTTACACCAACTAAACGGACAGAACTCTGACAGCGAACAGCAAAAGCGTTGGTGTGAAAGCATTCTTAGTGACCAGCCTGAAGTAACAAGCAACGTTTTAGCTTCTTACAAACATGCTGACACACCCAACTGCAGCAGAACATGACAGTCCCACACATGCCGCCCAGGTTTTCCATATACCTGTAGCCACGATGACTCCCGGTGCCGAGCTCTTGGTGGAGATGGAGCCTGAGAGGTACGGGTTCTCTGACATCTGCAGTTGTAGGTGCAGCGAGCAAAACGGCTGAGCAGAGAGAAAGTGACACATCCTCCATTAGCCACAACAAAGCTATTATGTCGCTGTCAATCAAAACAAGCCAACGTGATCCCGCAGGCATGAGAAAGTCTAAGACAATAAGCGCAAGAGCAATGCTGTGTTAGCCATAATGTTGGTGACTTTATGCTTGATATTAAACAATTCATAATATAGAAACAACTCCCATAATTCACTGTCATGACCCTGGAGTAACATGGATAATACTGTGTGATCTATTGCGCACTGGGTACTGTTAATCTTGCGGTCGGATATCTGCAAGTAAACAAAATAACACAGCTCAGGTAAATCAAGGCAATAAATCTATGAAGCAAACCTAGCCAATCATGTTAAAGGACGATAGAGGACAATGCTGCATGAGATTCTACGCTTATCAAGGCAACATGAACAGAGTTTAGGAAATGACAGCTGTTGTGAGAATATTGTGTTTCGTTCAAATTCGGATGAAGAATATTCTGATATTTTCTAGTTCAGACCATAAAGGCCAGATTCTTGGAAGATGATAAAAAACGAAAATGTGAAGTCTCTTCACATCTTGATAGCAATCACTAAGTTAAGTGGTCTAAATGTGTATATATATATATTTATTTATATATATATATCGTCTGTGGAAGGCATAGGACCATAAAATGTTCGTCCAATCATTGCCGGTCCGAATGCAATAATTGGACTAACATTTTATGGTCCTACGCCTTCCACAGACAATATATACGCATGTCATACGTCGTATATACGTAATCTTATGGTCCCACAAATCCTATGCCTTCCACAGACAATATACTGTATACACATATACAGTGAGGAAAATAAGTATTTGAACACCCTGCTATTTTGCAAGTTCTCCCACTTAGAAATCATGAAGGGGTCTGAAATTGTCATCGTAGGTGCATGTCCACTGTGAGAGACATAATCTAAAAAAAAAAAATCCAGAAATCACAATGTATGATTTTTTAACTATTTATTTATGATTCAGCTGCAAATAGGTATTTGAACACCTGAGAAAATCAATGTTAATATTTGGTACAGTAGCCTTTGTTTGCAATTACAGAGGTCAAACGTTTCCTGTAGTTTTTCACCAGGTTTGCACACACTTCAGGAGGGATTTTGGCCCACTCCTCCACACAGATCTTCTCTAGATCAGTCAGGTTTCTGGCCTGTCGCTGAGAAACACAGAGTTTGAGCTCCCTCCAAAGATTCTCTATTGGGTTTAGGTCTGGAGACTGGCTAGGCCACGCCAGAACCTTGATATGCTTCTTACAGAGCCACTCCTTGGTTATCCTGGCTGTGTGCTTCGGGTCATTGTCATGTTGGAAGACCCAGCCTCGACCCATCTTCAATGCTCTAACTGAGGGAAAGAGGTTGTTCCCCAAAATCTCGCAATACATGGCCCCGGTCATCCTCTCCTTAATACAGTGCAGTCGCCCTGTCTCATGTGCAGAAAAACACCCCCAAAGCATGATGCTACCACCCCCATGCTTCACAGTAGGGATGGTGTTCTTGGGATGGTACTCATCATTCTTCTTCCTCCAAACACGTTTAGTGGAACTATGACCAAAAAGTTATATTTTGGTCTCATCTGACCACATGACTTTCATTGGCAAACTTATGACGGGCCTGGACATGTGCTGGTTTAAGCAGGGGAACCTTCAGTGCCATGCATGATTTCAAACCATGACGTCTTAGTGTATTACCAACAGTAACCTTGGAAACGGTGGTCCCAGCTCTTTTCAGGTCATTGACCAGCTCCTCCCATTTAGTTCTGGGCTGATTTCTCACCTTTCTTAGGATCATTGAGACCCCACGAGGTGAGATCTTGCATGGAGCCCCAGTCCGAGGCAGATTGACAGTCATGTTTCGCTTCTTCCATTTTCTAACGATTGCTCCAACAGTGGACCTTTTTTACCAAGCTGCTTGGCAATTTCCCCGTAGCCCTTTCCAGCCTTGTGGAGGTGTACAATTTTGTCTCTAGTGTCTTTGGACAGCTCTTTGGTCTTGGCCATGTTAGTAGTTGGATTCTTACTGATTGTATGGGGTGGACAGGTGTCTTTATGCAGCTAACGACCTCAAACAGGTGCATCTAATTTAGGATAATAAATGGAGTGGAGGTGGAGTTTTTAAGGGCAGACTAACAGGTCTTTGAGGGTCAGAATTCTAGCTGATAGACAGGTGTTCAAAGACTTATTTGCAGCTGTATCATACAAATAAATAGTTGAAACATTATACATTGTGATTTCTGGATTTTTTTTTTTTTTTAGATTATGTCTCTCACAGTGGACATGCACCTACGATGACAATTTCAGACCCCTCCATGATTTCTAAGTGGGAGAACTTGCAAAATAGCAGGGTGTTCAAATACTTATTTTCCTCACTGTATATGTGACTATCATGTGACTTTATGGTTCTATATTGAGAACCTTTGTGACTCGAATTTATGCATTTCAGTGGAAACACGAAATGGATCTGCAGCAGTTAGGTGGTACAAGTCAGTGCTCTTTAAGTTGTTTATGTTCATTATTATTATAATGTTATGTGTTTGATACATGAAGTAGCTTAACGCCATCTCTCGTGACGCTATTGTTTGCCCCCTTCTATATGTGTTCTTATGTTTGAAGGATGCTTTGGAGACGCTCTGAAGGGAGGATAGGATCTTATGCTTTAAAGTCTAGCTCGCTATTGCTAGCCACTCCAAAAATCGCCTACCTTACATTTAACATGTTCTATACAGTTTTCAACACAGATGATCACACCTGTCTCTGCACATGTTTGCTAACATCTTTTATCACATAATTTCTGAGCTTTGACTCACTGATGCAGTTTGTTTGCTTAATATGTTTTTTTAAATTAACTTTGTGCATCTCCCTGGGTGCAGAAACGGTGTACACTAATGTCTTGAGTTGTGTATTTCTGTATACGTTTCCAAGTTTATGTGTCGTTCGTTTTTCATGAAGGAAGTTGATTTGCCGAATTGGAAAGCATAACACTGTGGCACGCCGCGATTCGTCAAAACTAAATCGTGCCCATTATAATCAGCTGTCTACAATGGAAGCAGCCAACGGTACCTTCAATTGATGGATTCCCCATTTGAGTTGTCACGCTGCACTGCCACTTAATAGAAATAGCAGCTGTTCACTCAAAATACTAATGTAAATAAAATAAATATCAGTCTACTTTATTTTGACTGCTATTACATGAAATGGTTGTCTAATTTGAGCAATCTTCTGTTTTTCAGAGTGAGGCATAATTATACCATGGGTTAATGGTATAAGAAGTCACTGACAGCGTCGTTACGTGCTAAAGGCATAAAACGGTAGCAGACATCGCAAAGAAGCGGACTCAAGAAAGGGGAGGCCCTGCGGGGCATAGTAAGTCCCCTACAGGAACCCGTCTTGGACTGACTTGAAAGGTCCAGGACATTGCGAACCTGCTCCATCTCTTCCATCTCAGATAGGGGTATGCCGAATTTAGAGAATCAGGCAGTAAGGGATCTATTTATCATTTTTTAAATTCTCTTTACAACTGTTTTAATTATCCTTGTTTCTATTTTTAATTCTTATACATGGTATTTTTATTTCTTATGCATACGTTATCACTATTTTAATACATTTTCTATGTAAAGCACTTTGAATTACCATTGAAATGTGCTATATAAATAAAAACATATGAAAAACATATGAAATGTGCTATATAAATAAACTTGCCGTGCCTTAACGCTATCATTTGGGATCAGCACTTTTTTTTTGAAGCAAGAATGCATTGAATTAATCAAAAGTAAAAGTAAAGACGTAAAAGTAATATTTTCCATAAAAATATTAAGTGGTTTTCAACTTAAATAATGCACCAAATCAGCATATTAGAATGATTTCTAAAGGATCATGTGACAATGAAGACTGGGTGATTATGCTGAAAATTCAGCTTTGATCACAGGAATAAATTATATTTAAAAACATACTAGAAAACAGCTATTTTGAATTTAATGTTATTGTTTTACTGTATTTTTTTTTTTTTCAAATAAATGAAGACTTGGTGAGCATAAGAGACTTTCTTCAAAAACAAACAAAATATTTGAATGTTGCACATGATAAATGTATTTTACTATTCGAAAAAAGTCCATGCATAGTCAACTTCATAGCATTTCCAAATAAAGTAGCATTTGATTTAATTTTACTATTGCTGAAGTAGCCTCAAGCTAACGGCTGATTAGTCCATGTTAGTAAATATTCAGAAATAGCATGTAGCCGTGAATAGCATAGCCTCAAGCCGTGACTTGTACAAGTATGTGTATGATTTTGCAATAAAGGGCAGGTGTGATGTTTTATTACTGAGTGCAATTGTGGGTATCATGTACTTATTTACCCAACAGTAAAAAGATAACAACATGAAAGGGGGTTGGCACAAATACTACATAATCAGATTTGGAGTGCCCTCTGTCGAGACTGCTATCCTTACCATGAGCGCTAATTGCCTTTTATAGTCATTACCGGCAAAAGTCACGGATTTGACATTAAAGTAGAGAAGCAACTCTCCTAGGACCTCCAACATAACAAAACAAGAATTATATCTGCTCTCCACGCACCAGAAATTGTCCTTTTCATTCCCTTAATGGATGGCTTGACATTATTACGTGGACGGCGAAGGCAACTGAATTTCAAGTCAGTAATCGTAAGGATTATAGAAGGCTAATGAGAGCGTCAAAGAAGAGAACTATTACAGTCAAATCAGACGCAAGCCTCTTCAATCTGCAGGGGCTTTCTATGTGTTTTTCGACCTTCATTTTTTCCCCCTTCCATCTAAACATGATATGGCTACTAAATATTCATGGTTCCCTATGCATATCCAAGACCCGGAAACTACTTTTCATTCGCAAATAATAATAAAAAAATATATTACTTGAGTAACGTACACACAGGAAATCTAATATCCTTTTTGATTATGTATTACAGAGTCTGTAGCCTTTAATCAAATTCTTTGGAGAAAGAATATTACCTTGAGAGAATTAGACAGTTAAATTATAATATAAGCTAAGATATTTCAAACATTTCTTTGCATATTATTTTGTATTCCCATAAATAACAACAAAATTACAACAAAAAAAATAAATAATAATAAATAAATAATATATATATATATATATAATGTAATATGTGACCCTGGACCACAAAACCAGTCATAAGTCGCACGGGTATATTTGTGGCCAACAATAGCCAACAATATATTGTATGGGTCAAAATTATCATTAGGATATTAAGTAAAGATGATGTTCCATGAAGATATTTCCTTAGAAAAAGATTTTATTAGTAGTAGTAATATGTATTGCTAAGGGCTTCATTTGGACAACTTTAAAGGCGATTTTCTCAATATTTAGATTTGTTTTGCATTCTCAGATTCCAGATTTTTAAATAGTTTTATCTTGGCCAAATATTGTCCTATCCAAACAATCCATACGCCAATGGAAAGCTTATTTATTCAGCTTTTTTAGCATTCAGATGATAAATCATGATGTATAAATCACAATTTAAAAAATGGACTATATATACATATACTATTCTATATTACATTTATATATATATATATATATATATATATATATATATATATATATATATATATATATATATATATATATATATATATATATATATATATATATATATATATATATATATATATATATATATTATTGTATTATGAGTGAACTATTCTTTAGCAGGTTAAAGGAATAGTTCACCCATATACAAAAAAAGTAAATACATTTCCACTGTAATATACTGTAATTACAATTATATTATTTTTCTTTCTTTTTATTTTATAACAATCACAATGTATAACATGTATTTTAGTAATGATTAACATGAGATAAAAGACTAGTTCAAAAGCATTTATTTCTCTCTCTCACTTCCTTACCAGCACACAATGAATCGGATTTCCTGCCAGGTCAGTAGCAGGCGCCTGCAAAAGCCTCCAGTCGCGGCCCTTGTTGTAAGTAATGTACGTCTTCACCTGGTTCTCCACCTTCCTATTAGCAATGAGCATGCCTTCAATCCCTGCTACCTGGGAACAAGGGGGAAGAAATAAGATACAAATATGAACATGAACATCTACATCCACGGTTACAGCTCTTTCGACTGTCATCTAATAAAGCCTCTTAATTACGCAGTATCTAGTGCCCACTCTATGATAGCTCAAGCTAGCTGACATGCTCCAGACAATTTCAAGGTATTACTCTAGCTGACAAGCATCTAACCCAGTGCCAGGCTGCTCATCCTTGGCTTGAAACAAGTCCAAACTTAGCAATATTGAATCGTGACAGTGGTGCAAGCGACCCGTTTTAAATCGCACCCCGCTAGCAAAGCATGCTCTAAGGCAGGGTCCGAGTCTGTAAGTGGCACTAATAGGGACTGCATTTGACAGTGTCACAGTGACGGAGCCGCATTGGATGGACACGACTAATGAGGTCCCCTCCTCCGCTGGCCAGACGTGTCAATCACAGTGGTAATTATTTATTATCCTTTAGCTTCCATCTCTCCATTCCAATGTTCTTCCGGAAGAAGACGGATGTACTGGTTGTGGTAGAGTGCTTCATATTCAGCATGCTCTGCAAATCGGGTCACACTTCAGTGAATGGATCAGCTGCTCATTCGTGTTTACAATGAACTATGTGTTCAGCACTATGCAAACAATCAAAAGAGCGAACAAAGCAAAGATCTTTGGCCTGAAATACTTCTGATAAAAAACAGAGTAAAAGCAAAATGACCAAGAAAGTATTGCTGTTTAAACTATTTAAGAAGCCATTTGGGATGCAACATAGAGTTCTGGAAAAAATTAAGAGACCACTAAATGTATTATTGGATTTATTATTTATGAATGAACATTTTTGATTTATTCTACAAACTACTGACAATTTTTTTTATCTCCAAATTTCAAATAAATATATTGCCAAGAGCATTTATTTGTAGAAAATTACAACTGGTCACAATTGTTGAAAATTGTTGAAAAAACTAAAAAGTTTTCAGACCTCGAATAATGCAAAGAAAACACGTTTATATTCATAAAAAAAAGACACAATACTAATGTTTTATTTTAGGAAGAGTTCTGAAATCAATATTTGGTGGAATAACCCTGATTTCCAATCACAGCTTTCATGCGTCTTGGCATTCTCCCTATCAGTCCGTCACATTGCTGTTGGGAAATTCAAGCAGCTTGGCTTTTTGATTTAATGGCTGGTGACCCTCTTGCTTATTCCAGAGGTTTTCAGTTGGTTCAGGTCTGGAGATTGTGATGGCCAAGACAGGGTCTTGGTCTAGTGGTCCTCCAACCACAAATTGATTGGCCTGACTGTGTGGATTGGAGCATTGTCCAGCTGGAAAAACCAATCCTTTGAGTTTGGGAACATTGTCAGAGCAGAAGGAAACATGTTTTCTTCCAGGATAACTTTGTACATGGCTTGAGTCACACATCCTTCACAAAGACAGATCTGCCTGATTCTGATCTTCTCTTATGAGTCCAGTTTTAAGCTTTGCCCAACACCTGGTCCTCTAATGGTTAGACGGAGACCTGGAGAAGCCTACAACCCACAGTCATTCTCACCCACTGTGTGATTTGTTGGAAGATTGGTCATGATCTGGTGGTTCTTCAGTAAGGCTAGAATCAGGCAGATATGTCTTTGTTAAGGAAGCATAACTCAAGTCACGTACAAGATTATCCTGAAAGAAAAATTGCTCCCTTCTGCTCTGACAATGTTCCTTAACTCGAATGATTGTTTTTTTTCTAGTAGGACAATGCTCCAATCCACACAGCCAGACCAATCAAGGTCAGATCAAGACCCTGTCATGGCCATCGGAATCTCAAGACCTGAACCAACTGAAAACCTCTGGAATGTAAGCAAGACGGTCACAAGCTATTAAATAAAGCCAAGCTGCTTGACATTTTTGCCAGGAGTGGCATAAAGTCGCCCAACAGCAATGTGACCGACTGATAGGGAGCATGCCAAGACGCATGAAAGCTGCGATTGGAAATCAGGGTTATTCCACCAAATTTCGATTTTGGAACTCTTCTTAAAACATTAGTATTGTGCTGTTTAAAAATTAATGTAAACTTGTTTTCTTTACATTGTTCAAGATCTGAAAACAATAATCTTTTTTTGTTATTTTGACCAGTTGCCATTTTCTGCAAATAAATGCTCTAGCCTACATGACAATATTTGGTCCCACTTTATATTAGGTGGCCTTAACTACTATGTACTTACATAAAAAAATAAGTACAATGTACTTATTGTGTTCATATTGTACTGCAAAACACTTTTGCTGATATTGAGGTGGGATACGGGTAAAGTTAGGGACAGGTGTGGTGGTATGGGTAAGTTTAAGGGTAGGATTAGGTGTAAGGGAAGTGTCAACAGCAACTGCTAATTTTGCTGTGGTCTCTTAATTTTTTCCAGAGCTGTATGTTGGTGACCGGTAATGACAGACTTTTTAACTGGGAGGAACATCAGTGGCCACCTGGGGAACTGACCTTCTACATCCACTTATAATCCACTTTGAGACCATTTGGTTAAACGTAATAATAATAATGGCTAAGACCATTTTATTTTGAGAAAACAATCAGACTACAACAATGAAACAATGACATTCACATATTTTTAACTGCCATAAACGCAGTTGTGCCAAAACCCCAACTTTTGAATGGTAAATTCTAGTGTTGCCAAGGAAAGCATAGTGCGTACTTTGCAAACAGGATGACACACTGTTGATGCCAAAACCAAAAAAGTTTTTCCACTGGGTGCCAGAACCAAAATATGCATTATCAATCATTACTGTTATAAAACTATATAAAAAGTAAAACAACCTCACTTCTCGCTGATCAATAGGCAGATAAATATGACAAACGTCCAGCCACAAACCGTGTCTAGGCTCCAACTGGAGCTTCAGTGAAAAAAGCCAGTTTTCAATAAGCAGTAATGAAGGCTGCTGCAATCTATTAGAGATATGGATGGACTGCTGATTCAGTATTGGCAGGGTAAGCGTGCACTGAGCCAGCCTTGGCACAGCAATGGGGAGGCGCATCATAACCAATGCATTAATGAAACCATCCTTGCTTGCACTCACTAATGGAGACTATTTTTAGCTGCTTGGACAAGGGGGGGAGAATGTTTCATTCCACAACAGCTTGGTACAGGCTGCTAATTTTAAAGCAATATAATATAGTATATGCTGAGAGCAACCATATTCTGATGGTAATTTCTTGCTGCCATGAAGGAAGAATGGTTTCCTTGAACTCAATTGGCAAAGCTATTCTTAAAGAAAAACTACAGACAGTGTTCTTGGCCACAGACAGCAGGATCGATCTTGAAACACTGATACTTCCGATACTTAATTTTTCTGGTGAGGATTTATCCTCACAAAATAATATTGATTATGTAAGAATAGTGATTTTATTATTTAGTATAAAAAAACATGCATATCATACGGTTTAAATTAAATAATTAAAATGTATTAAATATTAACTTTAAATACTGTACATACATATACCGATAGTTAGGTTATTGCTTGCCTTTACATTTGTATGTACATTGTTTATTCACTTTAGTACTTGAACAGATCCAACAGCCTATTATTACAACAAAGAGAATTTGGCCTTATTAATAAAAGAAGCAAGCAAAGCAAAACCATTGAACCATTGAGCATTGAGCATAATGCAGACTACAGCTGATAGGAGGAGACACAACAGGAGAAACTGATAAAGAGAAAGGCACTTCCTTTCATTTGTTTCCACTTGCCGTATGTTGTTCTCTTTTATGAGCTGTGAAATATTTCTCTCATAGGAGTAAACCACCTCCAGGAAGTCCTTCAGGCTGTAGCTTGACAATATACTAAAGACCCTCAAGCTCTGTGGTCTTCAAAAGACCTTTCTTAAATATTGAATAGACATTATAAAGAGTCTTTAGAAGTCCTATACAACTATTTGAAGGTTCTGATATGCATTAATGTTCATGCTAAATAAACAATAAACACATAAACAATTAAAGGGTTAGTTCACCCAAAAAAATCTGTCAGTAATTACTCACCCTCATGGCGTTCAAAACCCGTATGACCTTTGTTTCATCTTCAGAACACACATTAAGATATTTTTGATGAAATCCGAGCGCTTTCCCAGCTGGGAATGCTCATAATCCATTTTACACTGATTTATAAGTATTTTTTAGTCAATCGGGTTCCATTATTGTATTTATAAAGATGCAGCCTGCATTGCTGTTATTTTATTATAGCTACAATGACTTTAGTAATTCAGATTTCTGTCAAATAAGTGAATATATTATAAGACTGTAAGATGCCAGGACGTCTGGGCTAAGGAGAGACTACCCTTGAGAAAACAAAAGATGTTTCGGGAAATTAACATTTGAACTCTCTCTTGTGCATTAAGCGTCCCCATCCGAGACGACATCACACTCAGTTGATCACCCAAGAATTGTCTTAATTTACATTTCTTTCCCTTCACTGCCTCTTCCCCCATCTCGCCGCTATAATTCACCCAAAATCTACATGGGTTAATGTGAACAAGTACAGTATTATACATGTTTGGTATCATTTGAAATGTCTCTGGTACAAAGGTCACATTCCCACAGAAGTAAAGCAAAAGGTAACAAAGGTTTTAAGAGTTATTTTGCTTATTGTGGCGGGTGTGTCCTCGGCCAATTGGTCTTTACCTCCTGTCCTCAATAAGGTGTAAATTACAAGTCTACAGGACTTGATTAATGCAAATTCCCATTGTGAACTCATGTTTACATTTGAAAGAAGTTTCTGTCTTGGTCTGAGTATTTAAGGAGCGTTGCAGAAGGGTCAGGGCACGATTCTTTACTCAGGTCAGCCCGTAAAGCTTGGTGTTATGTAATTTTCCGACGTCAGGTGTCTATCTTTTACTCTTTACTTCAGAGCATTTGATGTTATGTATTGATTATTGATTATTGATTATTGATTATGCATTACTTTGAATACATTTACCTGACTTATAATACATTGATTTATTCTGACTTACTCTGGAATTATTAACTCTAGTAGATTAAGTCCATAACACCACAAATCTACGCTCAGGTTAGTAGCGGACTAGAACACAGTTTCGGTGAAGCACAAGGTCATAAGTTAGGTATACTTAGACTTGAGAGGTTTGACCAAATGGGTCTTCCTTTTAGAGGCACAAAAATGTGTTAGACCAATCTAAATAGGGTGAGCCTCAACTCCTGATTATTGTAATATTATTCTAATTACGTGTACGTGGGAAACCACCGCATGATTATGTAAAGTTACCATTAGAGGAAGTTAAGTTGGTCACTTGGTTCTGTGGTAATGGTCATGGCCTCTGATTAGATATAGTCTTGCATTAATTAAGTGAGTTCAGATCTAAGGGGACTGAAGAAAAAAATATTCTAGAAGGAGCAACGTATCACACGGCCCTCTAGAATATCAATTACCTTGGAATTACTACCCAGCTGAAAAGACAGAACATGCAGAAACCTTAATTCGCTTATCGGAAACTGTCGTCGAGACAATTGAGGGGGCCTTGCATTATTATTAATAGCTGTGTTGTGTTCTTATCAGTGTTGGGCTGTCAGGGCCATCAGGGTCTTCTCTGTTGGCCCTGTCAAAATATATATATATATATATATATATATATATATATATATATATATATATATATATATATATATATATATATATATATATATATATATATATATATATATATATATATATATATATATATATATATATATATATATATATATTTTTTTTTTTTTATTATTTTTTTTTTCATAATTAAATTAAATTAATGTGTGTCTGAACATGTCTAAATTCAATTACTGTCTATTTCAGTGCGTTACAATTATATTTTCAGAAAGAATGTGGTTATTTTTTGTGAGGCTGAGCTGTTTTTTCCATATGTCATCATCTAAACGCATCACAGCTCCATGGACCAGCGCTAGCCTTCCGCAGAAGCTGCCGTTTTCCATTTGATCAGAACTTTGACTGACGTGTGTCATCAGCCAATCAAATTTTGATGTGGAGTGATAGAACGCCCCAGAGGCCCAGCGATGTGTCGGCGCTACCCCCCGCTGATGTCATCAGCTTTTGAAATTTTGACGGGTTGTGTGAGCGATCTAAGTGAAATAAGCTATGACCGCTGCGGATGTCGGGCTGCGTTCTAATGAGCTTTGTGTGCATCCTGATGTCAAGAAGCCGGTAGCTGACAAGCTGTGTTTTTTCTGTATTTTGTATGTATCAGTGTGTGTGGTGTTGTTATGGCGGCGGCGTGGGGTGTGTTGATCGTTAGTGAAGGCCCTGACTGAAATCACACGGTGCGCTACTGGTTCTTATACGCCTAATATAATAATACAGTTACTAACCTCTATAAATTCATAATTGATGGCTTTAAGTAAAGTGAAAAAAAAATTTATGTTGAGAAATCATGAAGATGTGCTCATTATACATTTTTTATTTGTAAATGTAACTAATAAACAATAATTCCTGTAATAAAATTATGACAAAAAACAGAAAACGTTAATACAAACGGTTGAAAAAAAGGTATTTTATGTTGCATACTATCAAAACACTGCAACATTATTTTTTTAAAGTATAATTTCAAACTGCCATTAGCAAAACCATGTATGCATGAGCATGAGCATTGAAAAAGCAAATGCATGACATAAGTAATTCTAAAAATATAAATAACTGTTAATGAGTCTTTATAAATATATTTACATAATAATAATACTTACTTATAAATAAATATAAATAGGGCTATAATTCATTATAAACATGGACTTCATAGAACGTGTTACCGAGAAAAAATGTTGCATAAAGAAGTTATTTTTGATTTTTTGCGCACAAAAAGTATTCTCGTTGTTTCACTATTGCACTATTTTAATGATGCCTTTACTACCTTTCTGGGCCTTGAAAGTGCTGATTAAGTTGCTGTCTATGCGGGGTCAGAAAGCTCTTGAATTTCATCAAAAATATCGGCCCCACTTTATATTAGGTGGCCTTAAGAACTATGTACTTACATCCAAAAATAAGTACAATGTTACTGTGTTCAAATTGTATTGCAAAACACCTTTGCTGATATTGAGGTGGGATACGGGTAGGGTTAGGGACAGGTGTGGTGGTATGGGTAAGTTTAAGGGTAGGGTTAGGTGTAAGGGAAGTGTCAACTGTGTAATTACAAATGTAACTACAGAAATTAATTACAGACGTAATTACATGCAGGTATTTTTTTAAAATGTAAGTACAATGTAAAAACATGTATGTACACAATAAGTGCATTGTATCAAATTATTAATTAAAATGTTAGTACATAGTAGTTAAGGCCAAAAAATATAAAGTGGGTCCAAAATATCTTTATTTGTGTTCTGAATATGAACGGTCTTACAGGTTTGGAACGACATGAGGTACTTAATGACAGAATTAAAATTTTTGGGGTGAACTAACCCTTTAAGACAATATGAAGGATTGTTCTTCTCTGAAGTCTCAGTATTTCTTAACCGTGCTTGAGACACCAGCTATCATGCTCCAAAACACAGCTAAACTTGAGCTAGATTTTCTAGAAGGAGAAATTTACAGTCTGTTTTTCATGGTACAATTAACTCTTTTATCTCGAAAGATCAAGGGAAACTTCATTCCTTATGATAGGACCCCTTTAAAAAGGAGTCGTACACGAAACGCGAGCGGTTCCCATTGAATCAGCAGCCTCTCCCCGCTAGCCCCCCTCGACAACATTTAACTAAAACTCAATTTATCTCTCTGTCTTCATTGCTATCGTTCATTTACGCTTGCTAATTCCCCAGAGGCTTAAGATAATGTGGGCTATGCTTGAGTGCCAGGGCGAGAAGTAGCGTCTGACATGAATTCTAATGCAGCCTGAGGAGTAATGAGCATCTAGCATGAAGCCGTTGACTTGAAGGCTAATGTTAGCGTGTTAACAAGTTAGTGATGAAGTTATGCCTCGTAAAGGTCGATCATGCTGTTGCCTCCGAGGCCACGGCTGGTCCTGACGTTTTCCAGGGCCAAGGTGAAGTACACCCCACGCGTGTCAGATATGTACAGGTTGTAGGTATCATTCTGGTTCCACTCCTGGACGGCGGTGAAAACCTGACCTTGATCTGTGCTCACGATATGCATGTCCTAGAAAACAGAAAAAGAAAGAAGGAGAAAAGTCAGCTGAAGGGTGAGAAAAAGGAAAGAAGTCATTAGTAAGGACCCCTGCTAGTTCTCAGTGAGCATGATCTACAGGATTACATGTTTGCGCAAGGCTCAGTTGAACATGTGTTTTAATGGTTACCCAGCTGACCAAATCTAGCCAACTGAAAATTTTTTTTACCTGGAGACATGTGCAGAAATGTGCTTGGAATTGGTAACTAAAAAACTTTACTTTAGTGTAATCATTCATCACCCAAAAAATGTATTTTGCCTATGTTCCAGTTCCAGTCCTTGATTCTGATTGGTCAATTGTGTTTTATTTACGATAAAACACAGCAATGACAGCTTCACCCAACGGCTCTCTGTATCACTACACAACACCCTTAGCAACCACTCTTAGCAACGTAAACATAATTGTTCTTAATTGATATTGTTCATTGAAGCGTACTGTATTATGTAGAGTAGAGTATTGTGTGAGAGAGATCAAGTGAGCAAGTGTTTTATCTATATATTTAGATTTAGCATTTTCCTTCAGGTCAGTCCTATTATGATAAAAAAAAATCTGTTTAAATGTCCACTGCAATATCTTGTCCTTTTAACAGTTAATGGTTTTCCCCGTGCCCTGACACAGATAGTGCTAGTCAAAGCATTTGTCAGTTGTGTCTCGTTCTGTGTTCACAACAAGTTTCAGTCCTTTCAATATAAAAGTCTTCGCTACTGACTGACTGACTCATAAAGACAGTCTTTCCAGCCATCTAATGGCATAATAATGTAACTTCTGTTGCTGTTCAAGGTCAGGGATTCTTTTTTTCAGGAAGGCTTTTAGTGATTTTACTTCATGAAAGTTGCATTGATACATACATTTTTTGGCTTCAATATTTGTATTTTGTGGTAACCGTTTGATAAAAGCAATAATGTACTTGAGTGCTCTATCGTGAATAAGTCACGGCTGAAGTTCAGTCACAGTTCAGCTGTGACTTATGTTGCCTTCACGTGCTAATGGAATTTTCGTAAATACGAGTTTAGGTAAAAATTGCACATGAACGCCCTTTACCACTGGGAAGTTCGGAAATAATTTTGATACCCAAATTCCTCTCCTTGAACTGTCACCTTATCATGGTGGAGAGGTTTGAGTACCCGAATGATCCTGGGAGCTATGTTGTCTGGGGCTATATGCCCCTGGTAGGGTCTCCCAAGGCAAACAGGTCCTTGGTGATGGGCCAGACCAAGAACAGTTCACAAACCCTCATGACCACAATCAGACCAAGGACTGTGACGTCGCCCGGCATGGCGCAGCCGGGGCCCCACCCTGGAGCCAGGCCCGGGGTTGGGGCTCGTATGCGAGCGCCTGGTGGCCGGGCCTCCCCCCATGGGGTCCGGCCGGGCTCAGCCCGAAGGAGTGACGTGGGGCCGCCCTCCTGTGGGCTCACCACCTGCAGGAGGGAGCGTAAGGGGCCGTTGCTTTGTGAATCGGGCAGCAGTCGAGGGCGAGGCCCCCGACGACCCAATCTCTGGACACGGAATCTGGCTTTAGGGACGTGGAATGTCACCTCGTTGGCAGGGAAGGAGCCTGAGCTTGTGCGGGAGGTCGAGAGGTACCGACTAGAGATAGTCAGGCTCACCTCCACGCACAGCTTGGGCTCTGGAACCACACTTCTCGAGAGAGGCTGGACTCTCTACCACTCTAGAGTTGCCCATGGTGAGAGGCGGAGGGCTGGAGTGGGTTTGCTTATAGCCCCCCAGCTCAGCCGCCATGTGTTGGAGTTCACCCCGGTGAACGAGAGGGTCGCTTCCCTGCGCCTTCGAGTCGGGATAGGTCTCTCACTGTCGTTTGTGCCTACGGCCCAAATGGCAGTGCGGAGTACCCGGCCCTCTTGGAGTCTCTGGGAGGGGTGCTGGAAAGTGCTCCGACTGGAGACTCCGTCGTTCTACTGGGGGATTTCAACGCCCACGTGGGCAGTGACAGTGACACTTGGAGGGGCGTGATTGGGAGGAACAGCCCCCCTGATCTGAACCCGAGCGGTGTTCTGTTATTGGATTTCTATGCTAGCCACGGTTTGTCCATAACGAACACCATGTTCAAGCATAAGGGTGTCCATCAGTGCACGTGGCACCAGGACACCCTAGGTCGGAGGTCGATGATCGACTTTGTGGTCGTGTCATCAGTCCTTCGGCCATATGTCTTGGACACTCGGGTGAAGAGAGGGGCGGAGCTGTCAACTGATCACCACCTGGTGGTGAGTTTGATCCGATGGCGGCGGAGGAAGCTGGACAGACCCGGCAGACCCAAACGTACTGTGAGGGTCTGTTGGGAACGTTTGGCCGAGCCCCCTGTCAGAGAGATCTTCAACTCCCACCTCCGGCAGAACTTCGTCCGGATCCCGAGGGAGTCTGGAGATATTGAGTCCGAGTGGACCATGTTCTCCACCTCCATTGTCGCTGCGGCCGCTCGGAGCTGTGGCCGTAAGGTCTCCGGTGCCTGTCGAGGCGACAATCCCCGAACCCGGTGGTGGACACCGGAAGTAAGGGATGCCGTAAAGCTGAAGAAGGAGTCCTATCGGGCCTGGATGGCTTGTGGGACTCCGGAGGCAGCTGACCGGTACCGGCAGGCCAAGCGGACTGCAGCCCGGGTAGTCGTGGAGGCAAAAAAATCGGGCCTAGGAGGAGTTTGGTGAGGCCATGGAGAAAGACTATCGGTTGGCCTCGAAGAGATTCTGGCAAACCGTTCGACGCCTCAGGAGGGGGAAGCAGTGTCCTACCAACACTGTTTACAGTGGAGATGGGCACCTGTTGACCTCAACTGGGGATATCGTCGGGCGGTGGAAGGAATACTTTGAGGATCTCCTCAATCCCACCGACATGTCTTCCGTTGAGGAAGCAGTGGCTGGGGACTCAGAGGTGGACTCGTCCATCACCCGGGCTGAAGTCATCGAGGTGGTTAAAAAGCTCCTCGGTGGCAAGGCACCGGGGTTGGATGAGATCCGCCCTGAGTACCTCAAGTCTCTGGATGTTGTGGGGCTGTCTTGGCTGACACGCCTCTGCAACATCGCATGGCGGTCGGGGACAGTACCTCTGGACTGGCAGACCGGGGTGGTGGTCCCTCTTTTCAAGAAGGGGGACCGGAGAGTGTGTTCCAACTATAGGGGGATCACACTTCTCAGCCTCCCCGGGAAAGTCTATGCCAGGGTACTGGAGAGGAGAATTCGGCCGATAGTGGAACCTCGGATTCAGGAGGAACAGTGTGGTTTTCGTCCCGGTCGTGGAACACTGGACCAGCTCCATACCCTTTCCGGGGTGCTGGGGGGTTCATGGGAGTTTGCCCAACCAGTCCACATGTGTTTTGTGGATTTGGAGAAGGCATTCGACTGTGTTCCTCGTGGCATCCTGTGGAGGGTGCTCTGGGAGTATGGGGTCGGCGGCCCCCTGCTTAGGGCTGTTCGGTCCCTGTACAACCAGAGCAGGAGCTTGGTCCGCATTGCCGGCAGTAAGTCAGACTTGTTCCCGGTGCATGTTGGACTCCGGCAGGGCTGCCCTTTGTCACCAGTTCTGTTCATAATTTTTATGGACAGAATTTCTAGGCGCAGCCAAGGGCCGGAGAGTGTCCGGTTTGGGAACCACACGATTTCGTCACTGCTTTTTGCAGATGATGTTGTCGTGTTGGCTTCCTCGAACCAGGACCTTCAGCGTGCACTGGGACGGTTTGCGGCCGAGTGTGAAGCGGCTGGGATGAGAATCAGCACCTCCAAGTCCGAAGCCATGGTTCTCAGTCGGAAAAGGGTGGCTTGCCCGCTTCAGGTGGGTGGAGAGTTCCTGCCTCAAGTGGAGGTATCTTGGGGTCTTGTTCACGAGTGAGGGAAGGATGGAACGGGAGATTGACAGACGGATCGGTGCAGCTTCTGCAGTAATGCGGTCGATGTACCGGTCTGTCGTGGTGAAGAAGGAGCTGAGCTGCAAGGCAAAGCTCTCGATTTACCGGTCAATCTACGTTCCTACCCTCACCTATGGTCATGAGCTGTGGGTCATGACCGAAAGGACAAGATCCCGGATACAGGCGCCCGAAATGTGCTTTCTCCGTAGGGTGGCTGGGCGCTCCCTTAGAGATAGGGTGAGGAGCTCGGTCACTCGGGAGGAACTCGGAGTAGAGCCGCTGCTCCTCCACATCGAGAGGGACCAGCTGAGGTGGCTCGGGCATCTATTTCGGATGCCTCCTGGACGCCTTCCCAGGGAGGTGTTCCAGGCACGTCCCACCGGGAGGAGGCCCCGGGGAAGACCTAGGACACGCTGGAGGGACTATGTCTCCCGGCTGGCCTGGGAACGCCTCGGGGTTCCCCCGGAAGAGCTAGAGGAAGTGGCTAGGGAGAGGGAAGTCTGGGCGTCTCTGCTTAGACTGTTGCCCCCACGACCCGGCCCCGGATAAGCGGAAGATGATGGATGGATGGATGGATGGATGGACCCAAATTCCCGAGATGGGAGTGCCATAAACTTTAAACATGGTGGAGCGAGATCTACTGCTGTGATTTATTCGTTTTTTCCCCCATAACAGCTAGATTGTCTCATCTGGTCATTAATGCAGTGTATATTTACATATATGCCTAATCATTTGAAAAGTATTGTAGCCTTTGTTATATACACAGCGAAAATAGCCTGCATTTGACCGAAATTACAGAATCGTCAGCAAGCGGACTATCTGGATAGCATCGTATGTCTTTATATGGTTGCCAGTGCACATGATACTCGTATATAGTTGCTTTTAATAAGATTTTTCCCATAAATAGGCAAGAATCAACACGGAGTCCTCCATGATTCAATTTCATTCCGACACCAAAGCATTTGAATGCAACAAGCTCGTAATCACAACATCTGTAGGAATGTAGGAATTATTACATTTCCGATCGCATGAAAAAGGCAGCATTTTTCATGATATATTGTAGCCTCTCGTACCTTATTGCTTATGTAAATCCGGTTCTGTAACTAATTAAATATAACTCCTTAAATATAAATGCAAATACTTTATTTTTTTAATCAGTCTAATTTATTTTAAAGTTTAAGTAGTCTCTTACCTTGGGGAGGGAGTATTTGGGGATTTTAATGCGTACAAAAGATTCTCTTTGATATGACACATAGTAGCTCGCTCTGCCAGTGGTCGTCACCTGCATGGGAAAAAAAAATACACATATCTATCTCAGATGTCAAATAACTGGCAGCAACTCTGGAAGATCTACTGACAGTAAAAATGTATTTGTCTTTGTACTTTGAACAAAAGTTTAGAACGATATGACCAAAATCTTACACCAGGCTATGATTAATTTTATATAACGCTGACATCAAAATATACACTCTAATATTGGCTTTGTTAAAAGTAATCCAACTGGCACAAAGCTGGGTAAGTATCCGACAGAACATGTTGGGCTAAACGTCTGGATGGTAGTGTATAAACAGGTATAAATAATTAGACGACGTCTATTCAGGTAATGGAAATTGAACAAATTAATGTTCAAGGTACTTTTTTCCAGATTTTTTAATTACTAATTCATTAGAATCCTTAAAAAAACTAACAAAACAATCATTCAAAACATTTGGGGGGAAAACACTAAACTAAACTAAAAGAAGTTCAAAGACAAATTTCTAAAGATGACTCTACACTTGCTTCTCTAGCGCAAGAGGTCTATACTGTCATAGCATCCAGCCATAGCACAGTAGGTTAATAGCTCAGGATTCCATTAGATGACTGTCTTCTCCAGCACATCACGCAAAGCTGTAAATTCAGAAGGCTAATTCAGTAACGGAGTGCGCAGGTTATATCTGGAACGAATCGTTTAAAAGAATCTCCCCCTATGATTTGGAGGATACTGCTTGGTCTGAGTTTGTCAATGCCCTTTGCAGTTCAGAAGTGGAGAGTGGTAAATATCTTGTAGGACAATCAATACCCTCATTATTCTCTGTCAAGAGAAATCTTTAATTCTCGCAAGCAACGCGCCTGCTCCCATCACGCTCCGAGGGGGATTGTTGGCGCTAATGATAGCAAATACACACTGGTTGTTAGCATACACAGCTAGAACTGTCAAAAGCGTGTCATATCTTCTGCTGCACAAGAGGGAATGGAGAATGAAATAAATAACTGTTTCGTTACTGTCACAAAAGGTACTTCATTCTGTCAAAGTAAAGGACATGTTTAATTCATCCCACCTCTTTTCATAATTTCAATTAGAGGGCATATACACACCCAACAAGATTCCGATTTGAGCATGGGAATAAAATGGATCCATGATGATATGACCGAAACAATTAAGCTTCTTAGTGGGTAACATGCTTTCAATAAAAGAGGAGAGAGAGACAGATAAGGAGAGCGGCAGTCTGGGGAAAGTTATAAACAAACAGCATGTCCAACATGTCTCCAAAAAGCGGCTCTGCATGCAACAGAAGGAGGGAGCAGGCAGGATCGATGGTTTCCAGGGGCAGTTGAACTTCGAAAGAAATTGGGATGATCGATTTTTCTGTTTCACATTCTTTGGACTGTGATGCGGCATGGCAAAACATTGGGGTTGAGCGTCCACTCCTCATTGGCAGGACTTGTTATCTGCTCTGCTGTTAAGACTTCCAAGAGGGTTGTGAGTAAATGTTTTGAAACTTCCCATCAATGTGTGGAGCTTTTCGGTTGGCTAGGAAATATTGCAATTTATAATTAACCAGTCTGAAGTTGTGTTTGTATTTTCACACTGCTTTGAGACTATTTTAACTCAAGTACATTTCATAAACAATTACATAGAAACAGCAAATAACACAATGAATTACACATGAAATATTAGGGCACTTTCAGACCTGTAGATCATTGGCTTTGTTCCTAAACTAAGGGTACTAAAGGACTAAGGGTTTGAGGTTTACACAACAGCGATGAACTTAACATGGAAACGTTTTTTCTTTGCACAGATGACAACTTTGTCAAAACGATCCCTGACACGGATCCATGAAAACGACTAAAACTCTGTATTATCTATGCCAGGCTAGTAGTTGGCAATGTCACTTTGTAAAGAAACTCCGCAGGTATGCATTCTTTTACAGAACACTCACGGCAAATGCGCTTGTCTATAGACTAAACATGTAATGCGCATGTGCATGCCATCACCGTTTTCATAGATTCACTTTTTTGTAGTTTACACAGAGACAATAACGGTATCATTTTCAAGAACTTGCACTTTGAAAAGTTTGTTTTTTCAGGCCTCCAAAACGCCGTTGTCGTGTAAATGAACAGCCAAAATGCACAAGTCTTCAGTTTTTAGATGAAAACGGTATTGTGTAAACGGCACCTTACAATGCTGCATTTTCTTCTTGGTTCGGTTCGCTTTCACAAGACGTTTCAAAGCATACCAAAATGTGTTTATTTGAGTAAAACTTTCCTCTTATTGGTCAGATTTTCCTCTGCAAAGTTAGGCTTTAGCTGTAGCTGTCAAGACACAGGCAAACACTTGTACGAATGTAGCCATCATTCCCGCTCTAACTGATAAATTATATATATAGTGGGAATCAAGGCTTCGTCGGCATAGCATTCTTGCACTGAATGGAGAAAAGTAATTGCACAACATTTTAAGTTGAAGAGGCATTGTTTAGTGTTCAACTGTTTAGTGTTCAACTGTTCAACTCTGAAGGGGCATTATGGAACCCGTGGGCAATCCTATATAGGGCCCAGTTTTTCAGCCCATTTCATACCCATTTGGGTCCCACATACACCTGTTGCCTGGGAACTAATGTTGAATTCTACAGGATGTCCGCAAGATGTGTGTGTTGCGTTCTTTAATGGTCCGCAGGGAAACAAATGCCGTAAGTTTGCGGCTCCATTGTTGCAGTAAACTTACACAATGTTCTTGAATTAATAATTTATAGATGCACACTGGTCTGACATTGACTTTACATTTTCATGCCCATAAACACGACGCAGAACAAAACAAACTGTGATTGGTTGCGTTACATGTCAGTCAAACGTCCTCTTGGGTGGTCCTTGACCAATGAAAACTGCGATAGAGTCCAGACTTTCTGCCGTCAGTCTGAAGGTCTGGCTATGTGAGATTAAAGCAAACCAAACTAAGGGAGAAAACACACCAGGTTCCGGAAAAAAAATGCTCCACGCGAACCAGGTGTGAAAACGCCCTTAAAGTTTAGAAGGACTAAAAATAGTATTTTCGTTTAAAATATACTCCAATTTACTTACAACTTCAAAAAATCTTTTTCAGTGTTGGTGCCCTAAAATAGTTCCCACCCTCATTTGTACTGTTTCGAAGACAATTGTTTTGCATGCAGACATAAATTAATATATTCAGAAACTGTCCTGGATTGGAATTGGAAATTTAGGTCATTACCATTTCACTTTTTCCCTTGAGTATACAATTATTATTCTGATCCACTGGGGAGTCGAAAATGACACAGATAAGCATGAACATATACATAAGTATGCACAATTTGCCTGAATGGTAAGGAAACTTCACAAAGTTTTTGGTTTGCAATGACATGAAGGTGAGGAAATGATGTGAGAATGTTCATTTTCGGGTGAACTATTTCTTTAAGGTACATTGACAATGACAGTGATCTGCAGCCCAAAGCAAGCAGAAGTCATTTATTTTCAATGAGATTTGAGGCGATATGAGTGGCAGCAACCGTTGCCGATGTGACAAAGGTGAGCATAGTTCAACTTCATGCAAATGAGTAGCGACGCCATGGGAGTGAAGACAGAGGACCTTACATGATCCGCCTCGTGATAGTTAGATATTTTAATCAAGTATGTACTGAATTTTGGATGCCACTTGAGTGATTTTGAAAGAGAAACAATACATTTCACACTTTATAGTTTGAAAATCTCTGTGAAGTCACATAGCTTGAGATTTTGCAAGACTGCGAGTTACAAAATCATAGTTCTACTAGTGTCTTATAAATGAGGAGCAACGGGAATGACACAGCATTCCTCAGTGAGAATGAACTAAGAAATTCCAGGTTTGTTGTTTCAAGAAGTCCTTATCTCAAAGACTAAAGTAAGGTGATCTCTGGTCCTTACCTGAAGGAACACGTATTCATCCTGAACCACGAGTGAGTTGGTCTCAATATAGCCAGAAAATGGATGCGTCCTACTGGATTCAGAGCAGGCTTGAGCTCTGCATGTCACATACTGACAATCTGTTGTAAGGAGAGACAGAAAAATGAGTCTAGCTGTTAATTAGATTCTGATTCTGGTGGCTTTGAGTTTAATAACCTCTGACTGCTTCTAGAATCTCTTAGCATCTCAGGAAGATCCAGAATTATGTATCAAATATTAAATGGAAAGTTCATTCAAACTCATTTAAAATATCAGTCAATATTTGCTCACCCTCCACACTGTAAAAAATCCAACTTATGTTTTGTATGACAAATTCAGCTTTTAAAGTGTATTCAACTATTTAACATGAAAAAGTTGAGATAACTAATTGACCCTAAGTTGAGAAAACTCAAATATTCTGCAGCTGGTTGCCTTAAACTTTTAAGTTTTCTCAACTTTTTTTTTTTTCTTTTTTTTACAGTGCAGTGACCACATGAAGAGAACTTGGTTACTATGAATTATTATTGTACCAAAAAAAAAAATCCTCTCCCTTTTGTGTTCCGCTGAAAAAAAGAGAAAGGGTTACACTTTATTTTAAGGTGATGTAGTTACATTGTACTTATTCAAATAAGTACTGAGTAATATTAATTAACTACATGTCCTGGCCCCCTTTTATATTAGGTGGCCTTAAGTACTATGTACTTACATCAAAAAATAAGTACAATGTACTTACAGTTTTCAAATTGTATTGCAAAACACTTGTGTGGTGTGGCAGGTGTGGTGTGGTGGTATGGGTAAGTTTAAGGGTAGGGTTAGGTGTAAGGGAAGCGTCAACTGTGTAATTACAAATGTAACTACAGAAATTAATTACAGACGTAATTACATGCAGGTATTTTTAAAAATGTAAGTACAATGTAAAAACATGTATGTACACAATAATTGCATTGTATCAAATGCTTAATTAAAATGTTAGTACATAATAGTTAAGGCCACCTAATATAAAGTGGGTCCCATGTCCTTACTATAGAGTTACAGTTAGGGTCGGGTACTATAGAGTTACGGTTAGGGTTGGGTTTAGGGTTAGTTGCTGATAATTATGCATGATTTACTGATATTACTATAGTAAGTACATGTAGTAACGAGTAACTACGTCACCTTAACATAAAAGGGACTTTCGCACCGGGTAGTTCTAGGAACTTAGTTCTAGGAACTTGCCTGGTTCCCCAAGAACTAATAGTTCCCCTATGGCCATTTTCCTGGTTGCATTCGCACTGCCAGTAGGAATTCTGAAGTGGCGTAAGGTTAGACCCTACTCTGAAGTAGGAGCTGGGTTAGACCCTACTCTGAAGAAGGAGCTGGGTTAGACCCTACTCTGAAGCCACTGGGTTAGACCCTACCTTGAAGTAGGAGCTGGGTTAGACCCTACTCTGAAGCCACTGGGTTAGACCCTACTCTGAAGCCACTGGGTTAGACTCTACTCTGAAGTAGGAGCTGGGTTAGACCCTACTCTGAAGCCACTGGGTTAGACCCTACCTTGAAGTAGGAGCTGGGTTAGACCCTACTCTGAAGCCACTGGGTTAGACCCTACTCTGAAGCCACTGGGTTAGACTCTACTCTGAAGTAGGAGCTGGGTTAGACCCTACTCTGAAGCCACTGGGTTAGACCCTACTCTGAAGTAGGAGCTGGGTTAGACCCTACTCTGAAGCCACTGGGTTAGACCCTACTCTGAAGCCACTGGGTTAGACCCTACTCTGAAGGCACTGGGTTAGACCCTACTCTGAAGGCACTGGGTTAGACCCTACTCTGAAGTAGGAGCTGGGTTAGTCCCTACTCTGAAGCCACTGGGTTAGACCCTACTCTGAAGGCACTGGGTTAGACCCTACTCTGAAGTAGGAGCTAATTTAAGGGCCTTTCATACCGGGTGGTTCTTGGTACTAGCAAGCTTTTAGAACCCAAGTGTAGTTTATTTAAATACAAACATGAACAAACTCAACTTGAAACATGAACATAAACCTGGACTTAACACAGAACTCACCAAACAGCAGTTTACACAAACAATACTAGACCAAGATGCATGGCAACATGAGGGCTTATATACACAGAGACTGATGACTAACAAGGAACACCTGTGAAAAATCAAACAATGAACCAATGACAAAACTGAACTAAGAATCCACATGACTAAATCAACCAATGAAAACATGACACAAGAGACTAGGGAAGCACATGACATGATCACATGGGGGCACAATGGAATTACATGACTGACCAGAAAACATGACTGATTAAACTCAAACAGAAAACATGAACATGAAACAAAACCAAGAAATTAGACATTACACCAGGGTGGTTCCCTGAGAACTAAAAGTTCCCCCAGGGCCATTTTCCTGGTTGCATTCGCACCACCAGTAGGAACTCGGAAGTGACGTAAGCTGTGCTTGTTGTTGTGACTTTTATTTTGATGACGCACCGGACCTTTATTTTGACGGCGCTGAGAACGCCAAAACCGGAGCACACAGCTCTCATATTCTCCGTCTTATGCTGCGTTCCAGTTAATTTTTATTATGCCCTTCACTTGCTAACTTCCCTCCGTCTCATTCACTCGGATATGCGTCATTGCTAGCGTTGCATGAGTGTCCACTAGGCGGAACCTTTGCAATGGCCTGAACTGGAACATCCTAAGCCCTGGAACCCACTATGGAGTTGATTTAATTGTTTAATGCAGAATTCTATATGTATATAGGTGTGTTTAGGTAGTTTTAAATGTTTTTAAAGGTCCTGTTTTTCCTGATTTTTTGAAGCTTTGATTGTGTTTATAGTGTGCAATATATCATGTGTTCATAGCCTGGTTAAAACCAGACCATTCTCAGTAGTAACTGAGTTATGGTCTGGCAAAGCTTCATAGACCATTTCCAAAGGGGCGTCACCAACAGGCGTCGCTCAAATGCCTCTCGGCGCAATTGGATAGATTTAAAACCAATCAGAGCGATGAGGGAGATGACGTATGCAGAGCGACGGAGAAACATCTGAGACTCTGGCCGTTTCTCATATGCGTTCTTGTCTGTACTTGTGTTCTCAAATAGGAAATGTCCCCGGTTTCCATTTCAGAAATCTGGTCACCTTACCTAAACCACATATTAATGTTTAATATATTATTTTTAAAATGTAAACGAAAAGAGGCAGGGTGTTTTATACTTCGTTTTATTATAAATATATAAGATAATCAATGTAGGCCTAGCTACGCGTTACCTGAACCACATTCGTGTGGCTATTATTATGTTTAATTTTTATTTAATTTTTTTATGAAATGAGGCAGTGGTGTTGTATGACATATTTTGTACGCGAACTTCTGACTTGCGTCCGTGACTTACCAAGTTTGACTCCGGAGAACGAACTCCCGAGGACGGGAGGACACTAGTCCGCCTACTCTGCTAATGGACAAGCAGCGTTCTTGACATCACTCAGTATATAGCCTATGTAGTGCAGGCAATGCATATTATCTTCAATGCATGTTTATAACAAAACGAAATATAAAAAAAACCCAGCCTCTTTTCGTTTACATTTAAAAAAACACACACACATAATATAGGCATAATATAGGCTATGATTATCACTGTAATAAATTAAATATGACACAAAACACAACCCAGTCTCTTTTTGTTAAATGTCAGTTTATGTGTGATCATCATTAGCAATTATAAAAGTATAAGTAATAGGTATAAGAAGCTATACAATAAATAAAGCAATTCAGTCAAAGTCAGCGCTAGGAGACTACAACGGTAAAGTTTAATATCTTAAAAATAGAAAGTTATGAAACTTCACTTTGCCCTCAGACAAAACGATCTGTCTAGGAACAAATTATAGATTAATGAGAGCAAAGATCAGCCGTTAGATCTACAAAAGACGAGATGGTTTAACCACTACAGAGACATCAGAGCCGACGGCAGACGGCAGAAGGACTGGCCGAGGAAAGGCGCCTCTCGGCGGGCTCAATGATCGATTGAGCGCCGCTGAACCACTGGAGCTCACAACTCCGAAAACGGCAGATCTAATTTTAAAAAAGGCGCTCTCTTTATAAATAAACCTCAGATTTGAGCTTTAAACAACTACATTCACGCCTGAAAAGGACTTAAAACTATATTTAGTAAAACATTAGCACTAACAGAGGGCTCTCACTAAGACCCATTCATTTAGCCACCAAAGGGCCAAGCTGGTATCAGACTTTTGCCGAATCCAGTCGGTAAGACAGCGATAACATCTTTTTTAGATATGAAGGCTTCGAGTGTTGTTCTTTGCTTGGGTTTTAACGAAAAGGAAAAGTTTAAATCGCTTAAAACAGACACGATAGCTGATTCGAACGAGTGATGCTCCACAGCGGCACATCTGCTAATGTCGCTGCGCTGTCCTCATCGTGTAAAGCCCGCCCCAACGTTTCTAATTGGTGCCGCGATTTCTAGGGTTTAGAAATGGGCTTGAATGGGGTCTTTGCCAGACTACTTGCAGAGCAAATCTAAATTTGCCGGAAGTTGTCTGGGTTTTCCCAGGCTAATGTGTTCCTGTTTCGCGTGTAAAAAAAAACACAGAATTTTTCACACAATTTACTTATCTGTATACCGCTGTTTTCACTGTCCTAAAAACGGCTCGAAGATTTCCTTATTCTATGAAGTCCCTCCTTCAGAAATACTTAACGAGTTCTGATTGTGCCAGCTGTTCCCGTGTTGTGATTCGACAGCAGCTTAGCGCACGTTGCCCGGAAAGGTCACGCCCCTTACCATAACGGGGAGATGCATGTGTTCAAAGTAGGCCCTGAAGGCCAAAGTTTGTGTTTGTGTTCAAAGTTTGGCCCTGAAGGCCAAACAAAGGTGATTTGACTCCGGGATGAAAATAACAGCGTCTGGACAACATGGCGACAAACACTCTACAAAAGCAACCGAACGCAACACTTCCTCTTCTCCACGTGGGAGAGCAACAAGACCACGCCCCCTTTTTTGCGTATTCTTCAGGGCGGAGGTTAGTCGACAAACTGTTCTACTGACGTCATTAAAGCAGGATGTACAGGGATGTAGACCAAACCGGTCGTTCAATGTAGGCTTTGAAAGGGAACTTCTGTTAAATAAAATATCTCGCTTGGCATTGAACTTTGAGCTTTATAATTTTACAGGTATTATTTATGCTCTAACAGGAACATTACACACTAACTAAAGTTTGAAAAATGGGATCACGAAGAACAGGACCTTTAAAATAATTAAAATATCACAGAGTTGTTTGTGGTGGGGTAAATTAAACGCGATGTGCGGTGACGTCACAATCGTGTTGCATTGTGGTATATGAAGCTGCCTGAAGTGTACACATGAAGTAGACTCGCTCCCTCGGTCAAAATCAAAGGAACGAGGGTCTGTCCATTTAAACTTCCCTCATCCACTTCATGAAGTGGAACGCACTTCAAAATGGCGGCAGGGATTAGGGAAAGTGCTTAGGGAAGTTCGCAAGTGGTCTAAAACTGGAGTGGAATGCAGCATTAGTTTACAAACTGTTTAACAGTCCTGTCTAATATGTTATTAAACAGAACTGTTATACAAAGAAAGTAGAGAGTGTATATAAAAAAAGTGTATATAATGTTTGATGTCCAATGTCGCTAGCTGAGCAGAAATACATAATCATGTTTCGCTTGGTTCCCTCCAAAGTTGCGTTGAATTTTCTCCTTAGCGTAAAGCTTGAGAGGTCCATCTATCACTGTTTTCCATGTTTGTAGAGTTAGTTTGTGGAGTAAATATATATAGGAGTGTGTTCACAGCTTTTTTTTAAATGGCGGGGGCTGGTGTGTCTTGTGCGTTCGGCCAATCAGTATACACTTCCTGCGGTGCGAACACGCCAATAGTTCTAGGAACTAAGAAAAGATTTCTCTGGTGCAAAAGCCCCTAATGTGTTACCAAAGAAAGAAAGAAAAACAAAATAATGGTGGGTAAACAATGACAGAATTTTCATTTTTGCGTGAACTATTCCTTTTAAACCAATGAGAGAAAGCAAGGTAGAGAGAGTGCGGGTCCTGCATTAATCTGCTATCAGATGGTGTATTTATCATGACGGTAATCCTGTCTAGCTGCCTGCAGGACTGGCTTTATCCTCAGCTTCGGAATTGATCCCCAAGCTCACGGGCTCTCGTCTCATCTCTTTTCCTCCTCTAACATCAGGTTTGAAGGAGGAGTGGACCATAGATCAGTAGATGGGATGTGAGAGGAAGGTAAAAGTGAGAAGACGCAGGAAAAAGAGAATTCGAAATAACCTTATATTATATACGGTGAAGGAGCTTTTCTTTGAACGGACGAGCATACTGAAGGAATGTATCTCTTTACTGAGCGAGCCAGTGTTTTGAGTCTGAATGAGACTCACAGTGAACGAAAGAAAAAAATATACAAGGTGAAAGTACTGCATGTTTCAGAATGAATAGAATGAGTGTCACGCTCTGGCTTGACTTGATAATCCACAATGAGGCTTGACTCAGATAAATGATAAAAACACTTTTAATAAACACTAGGAAACATACAGAGAAACTTACCAGCATGAATTGTAAACACAAGATGATGAACAGAAGATGACTGAGGGGTCAAATACACAAGATAACACAGGACTAAATGAAGGACAGGTGATGGTGATTAGTAGTCAAGGTAACAAACAAGGGTTGCTATGGAGACTAACAAGACAGCAATGGAAACACTGGAAACAGGACCTAAACCACAGGAAGTGAAAACCAGACACAGCATGAAAAATTTGAGAATAATATAATGAATATAATATAATATAATATAATATAATATAATATAATATAATATAATATAATATAATATAATATAATATAATATAATTAATATAATATAATATAATATAATATAATATAATATAATATAATTAATATAATATAATATAATATAATATAATATAATATAATATAATATAATAAAATATAATATAATATAATATAATATAATATAATTAATATAATATAATATAATATAATATAATATAATATAATATAATATAATATAATTAATATAATATAATATAATATAATATAATATAATATAATATAATATAATATAATATAATATAATATAATATAATATATTATAATATAATATAATATAATAGGCTGTAATAGGCTTTAATAGGCTATAATATAATATAATAGGCTATAATATAATAGGCTATAATATAATATAATATAATATAATATAATATAATATAATATAATATAATATAATATAATATAATATAATATAATATAATTAATATAATATAATATAATATAATATAATATAATATAATATAATTAATATAATAATTAATAAAATATAATTATATAATTAATATAATATAATATAATATAATTATGATATGATATGATATGATATGATATATATATGATATATGATATGATATGATATGATATGATATGATATGATATGATATGATATGATATGATATGATTGATATGATATGATATGATATGATATGATATGATATGATATGATATGATTGATATGATATGATATGATATGATATGATATGATATGATATGATATGATATGATATGATATGATATGATATTATATTATATTATATAATTAATATAACATAATCACTTTTTTTTCTTTTTCATCCTTTTGACGAATTCATTTTGATTATTTTTAAGAGTATTTTACAATGACTCTTATAATATTTGGAAAGTGAGCAAATTTAATTTTGAACAATTCACTAAGAATGTATTATTATTTTTTTATTATTATTATTAATTTATTAATTTAATTTAATTTAATTTAATTTAATTTAATTTAATTTAATTTAATTTAATTTAATTTAATTTAATTTAATTTAATTTAATTTAATTTAATTTAATTTAATTTAATTTAATTTAATTTAATTTAATTTAATTTAATTTAATTTAATTTAAAACAATAGGTAAAACTAGATTGCAGGACAGAATTGAAAAAATAAAATAAAAATAAAAATAAAAATAAAATACATAAATAAATAAATACATACATGCTAAGACCATTCAAATAATCTAAAGATTTGATGCGATGAATCAAAATTATCACCACAAAATTGCAGAATAGAATAGAATAGAACCAGTCAAAAAAAAAAAGAAAGAAAAAGAATTGAGTTACTGTGATGAATCAAAATGTTCAGAACTAGTTTGCAGGACAGAATTGAAGAACACAGACAAAGAAAGAAGCAACTCACGGCCATCAGGAGTGTGGGCCTCCATGTGCACAAGATCTGACTCCTTGTCCAGACCGGATACTGACCTGCATTAGACACACAACAGAGTGAGGAGAAAGACGTTTCATCACAGAGTATGATGTCTTACTGAAGGTCCATTTCAGCCAGCAAAGTGACATAAGAGTTGTGCGGTGCCATTTCTCCAAATGCCACACGATGGGAAAAAGAATCTTCTTGTAGTACTTTTTTTCAGCAGTAACTAGAAGTGTGTGTAATGTATTTTGTAGGTGTGCATGGTGGTGACAGTGAAGGAGTATAATGGAAATTAGAATGATGACAACTCCTGGAAACATGAGTGTTTGGTTCAAGTCCATACTAGTGCACTAGTCCTTAAACAAGCCTACCATTAGGTAGAGTACTAGACAGTGTCTTTTATAGCTCAAGTAGGCTGTACTAGAGACCACTCTTTCTCTATCTGACTCATGCACAAAGACAAACTACAAACATCCTTGAGATTTACACATAATCTTATACCTTATACTTATCTTATTGTGTGATTTGTTCACTTTGTAGTTACTTTGGTCAAAAACATTGACTAAGAATGTAAATGTTTTTCATAAATAGAAGCATGCCACTCTCAGCCAAGTAATATACCAAGAGGGTAAGTGACCAATAAAAGGGGGTCATTGAAATGAAGCAAGTAGTATTCAGCTGGTCCTGTGATCTCAATATGGCATAATGTAACCCATGTAAAATAAGACAACAGCTTCTATTGTGGGTCTAAAATAAAAGCTCAATGGTTTAATGATCGAAAAATGTTGAACATGTGTTTTAAAAATACTTTCCATTTCATTATGTGTGTTCATATTTACAGTCTAGATGCAGTATCCTCAGACAACTTTATGCCCTTATTTTCTTTCCATCTTGCTCAGCCATGTTTATTCTCTCCCTTTCTTTGTATCAATATTGAACAGGGAGAAGTTTTGCAACAAAGGTCTAAGAGCTCAAACATCTGTGCAGATTTCATCTCACAGACACAGAAGCCTATGCTTCTTCTAAGCAAAAGAGAGGGCAAACAAAGGACACACTTCTCAATTGCTCAAACTTTTTCCCCATTTCATCAATGTGTCAATGTCAACCAGCACTCTACTAAACTCTCCTTGTCTGTCCATAAAATTGTAAGTTAGTGACATTGTGGGAGAAATGGAGATGAGGTGTGATTGACAGTATCACCTACCAGTAGAAGCGGTTCGGAGTCACTCGCTCATGAACTAGCTGCCACTTTCGGCCAAAGTCAAATGAGCTATACAGCTGCAAAAAGAGAGGGGAAAAAAATAGGCAGCCATTAAAATCTGCAATCATTCGCTCTGTTAAGTTTAAGCCATGTATCCATTTGAAGGCAGTTTCTTCTCATCTCGATTAAGAGCCCTTTCTCAGAATATAACTGATTCGTCATTGTGATTTGTATTTCATTACATACTTGAATCATTGTGTGTGGTACTTTTTAAAGGCTTGAGCTAAACGCACAGTCCTTAAATCCGTTGTCATGGGTTAAGGAGAAGGCCATTATGGTTGGGCTTTTTCTAGGTGACTGAACACACAATCATATGGAAATATATGCCAATTTAATAGTGTGAAAATGGAAATCGTGTTTACTGCACATAAACATGGTTACGGGGGTCATATCATAAGGAATACATGTTTCTTGCTCTTTTGATAAATAAAACAGAGAGATAGATAGATTACAATGTACTTTAGATACAATGTATTTTCAAACTACAACTGAGAGAGAGAGAGAAGAATAGAATTCTAAATGTGTATTGATCTTTCAACTTATTAATATGTTATATATATATTTTTTTGTAATTTAATATATGTATATGTACATGTATGTTGGTGATTCACTGTAAAAATTAGAAATGCTTTGGCAATACATTGTAACAATTGTCATGCCAATAAAGCACAACTGAATTGAAATATAAAATTAATTTAATTGAGAGAGAGAGAGAGAGAGAGAGAGAGAGAGAGAGAGAGAGAGAGAGAGAGAGAGAGAGAGAGAGAGAGAGAAATATATAATGTATAATATATGTAAATATTATATAAATATATTTGACAAAACAGTCATTACCATTCAAAATCTTGGGGTCAGTAAGTTGTTTTATTTATTTATTTAGAAATGAATTTCTTTATTCACAAAAGGAGGCATTAAATTAATCAAAATATTTCTATTTCAAATACATTGCTGCTCTTTTGAACCTTTTATTCATCAACAAATCCTGAAAAAAAAAGGGAAAAAAAATCACAGTTTCCACAAAAGTATTAAATGGTTTCGATATTGATAATTATTTTTGTAATTATGTTATTTTGTCATTTTATTTTGTTTTATTTTATTTATGTTTTTAAGTATTGCTATTTAGGTTTATTTTTTGTTTTTATGTATTTATGTTATGTTAATGATTGTAGTGCTTCGATTTAAAATTATTTTAGTTCATGGCCAAGGCAAGCTATATTTTCAGTTTTTCAACTAATATTTACATTCTATTTTGTTTCAGCTTTATTTCAATTAACAGAAATGTTTTAAATAGTTTTAGATTTAGTTAACGATAATAACCATCTTTTAAAGTGTATTTTACAATATATATATATATATATATATATATATATATATATATATATATATATATATATATATATATATATATATATATATATATATATATATATATATATATATATATATATATATATATATATATATATATATATATATATATATATATATATATATATATATATATATATATATATATATATATATATATATATATATATATATATATATATATATATATACACTGTAGGTTAAACATATAGGGAAAAAAATTATAATAATGAAAAAAAGCTGGTTAGCACTTTTGCATTTGTAACATAATTTTGGCCAGTCTCCTACTGTACTGTATCTCAATTATCCGTTTTATTACCACAAAGTCAGAGTCAACAACAATACATTTCCCTTGAGATGTGTTTAGGTAATAATATTTAGCAAAATTCTATCCTTCTAAATCTGTTCTCATTATTATGGCTCAAACTCTGGGACGTGACAGACATGGGGCCATACAACAGACAGAAACAAGGGAAGAGAACTGGCAGAAGTTAAAAGCACAAATCATTTGAGCTTCAGCACTTTACCTGGAGCTAGCAGCGCGTGAAACAGAACACACATTATAATGTGTCTGAATGGAATTATCTGGACTTGAAGCTACAAGGTGAATCTCACGGGAATCTTAATGGATGAGATGAGTCCACTCAAGTCCGGAGGGAATTCATTTGGAAGTTTCTGCCCCACTATGTGCTCTGTACATGTATCTCAATCCATGGAAAAGAACAGGCTATACCTTCAATCTCCAGAGAAGCAAAGCTGCAGCTTTCTAGAGCCATTACAGCATTTCTCAAACTAGGGGCCGTGGGCCCCCGGGAGTCTCTCTCAAATAGCCGGGAGGGGGGTGGGGGGGTGCAGAAACTTTCTATATTTCGAACAAAATTGCACAGCAAGCAATATGAATGCAACAGAAGCAGCATTTTCTGCAGTTTGGGGTTCCTATTCAATTTCCTCCACAGACATTTCAAATAAAGTGTTTAATCGTACCAAACCATTCAGCTCTGAAAAACGAGATGGGGTCCGTGAACAGTTATGAACTTATGAAAGGGCTAAATAAGTTAGAGAAACCCTTTGTTAGGGATCCTTGTTTTTTGTATTTTTTTGTATTCTGAGGCATGTAATTTTTTGCGCATTAACAAAAACAAAATACAAAGTGCCAAGTGTGTTGTGGAGTAGTCACCCTTAAATTGGAGTAGTTGTTCAAATGTTCAAAAGAACAGAGACACGAGTCAAAAAACATCTGAAGATTGCATTGTACGCCTTGACAAGTCACTGAACATTACATTAACGCAGAACAAAGAGGGTTAGCATCACAAGCTGTTTACTGACAGGAGCTGGAAGCCTCACACAAACACTCAATAACAGGGCTGATGCTTTTGATGAGATCTGAAAAGACTGTTTCTGAGAAGACTGACCCGCATTAAAGCCCCATCTATCCCAGAAATACACAATGTTCAAAAAGTACAAGAACGCAAAAATACAGAGAGCAGACAGTTGAAAAATATCAAACTAAAACTGAAAAATGTACATTTAAATCTACAAATCAAACTAATTTAAACTAGTTAAACTAAAAGTGCCACCCTATTTACATAGCAAAAGCACTCGCGCCCATCTGTTCGCCCATGGGCGTGCTGGTCTGAAAACGAGGTGGCACATTGTTGGCACATTGCTTTTTTGAGGCAACTGAAATCGACTGCACCATTGACCAACTGAAACCTGGTGTTAAGTCAATAGCCCAGTATTTTTGTGTTATTTAAAGGGCGTGTTAGTAATATGTGCCTATAGGCGGGTGCTATTGACTCTGCTTATTACACACACAGGGATGCGCAGCAGCACACAAACATTTTTAAATATTAAAAAATAAAAGGATTCCTCTCTGGAGAAGCGTTCAGTCTTTCCGCTCGCAAATCCCGCCATGGTGCAAGCGCTACTGGCTTGAGACTCTGATTGGTTTATTGCACGTTACGCCCAAAACACACCCATGACTCTTTAAGAGACTAGGTACAACCCTTTTGGACCATACGCCTGGCCAAACTTTGACTAGTTTCTGTTGTTAAACTAGCAAAAGTGGATTCGGACACGTCCTAAGTGCATCTGCACCATGCGCTTCAGACCATGTGCTCAGATCGTTAAAATAGGGCCCTCTGTATCTCTCTGCCCTTATAAAAGAGGCAAAAACTCTCACAACAAAAACTGTACTAAGCAAAAGAATTTGCTTCTATGAGTCGAAGTGAGTGGGAAGTAGGAGAACAGAATGCATACTCAGATCTTTTGACACATAGAGTCATGTTTCCCCATACATTACCAGAAGGATTATATGCCAGACACATTAAACATACTGTCAAAGAAGTGCAGAAAGACCCCTTACTGATTCGAAACATCCCACCAGCCGGCTACATGACATATGAGTGCCAGCATGACCCCTACAAGTTGCTAAACACATGGCCTAATTTCCACTGCTCTAATTGTGTTTCTGCATGCCCAGCCGCACAATTAATGGCAAAGCCTGGCGCATTCCTATTACACTGATTGATGCCACTGTTGATCGGCCCCCTGCCGGGAATAGCGCGTTGTTATTCTAGTCCTACAGTGAGGAGGCACCGACCCAGTCAAGCTCTGGCCTATTTCAACTACGATTCTTTATGATTATTGATGGCTAATGGAGACAGAGAGTTAAAAAAGTGGACAGAATACAGAAACTGATGTTCCTTTGAACATTTCGTTGGGGAATTTGTGTAACTTTTGAAGAAATATTTTTAGCTGTCTGTATGATAACAATATTTTGTTAGGATTTTATGTGAAGGAAAAGTTAACCCAAAAGGCAATTATACATCACACTTAAAAGTAAATGAATGTTATTGTATATTGTAACAGTAGTTCATCACATTCATGCAAATGTTCCATTAAGGATTGACAATGACACAAAGTGTCCAAATAACTTATTGGGCCCTATCTTGCACCCAGCGCAATTGACTTTGTACACCGACGCATGTGTCATTCCTATTTTGCACCCGCGCAAAGCGCGCTTTTCCCTCCACAGAAGCACGTCTCTAAACTAGTGAATGAACTTGCGCTACCTGGGCGGTTCAGCGCAAAAAAGGAGGCGTGTTCCGGCGCAAACAATCCCTGGTGCTATTTTGCTGTTCCATTAAACAATTGCGCCACTGACCAGAAAAAACCTAGTCTAAAGTCAGTGGCGCGTTGTGCATTGTTCATTATGCTATTTTAAGGGCGCATGCTTGACCATAATGTATAGCGTGCACAACGCGCATACACTTTGCTCATGTAATCTACACAGATGCAACAGTTATTTTTGCAAATCATAAATTGTTACACTAAAAAATATTAACACATGAGATGACGGAAATCATTGTGGTGTGCCACGAAGATGTGAAAAAATAGGCATAAATCTAGCTTACAAATTATTCAGGCTAATTGTAGTCTAATAATTAAGGAAACCTGTTTGCTCAATAGTGGCAACTTCTGGCAAGACATATATGTATATAAGGACATCTAACAAATTGGTTTGTCCGTCAAGAACCAGGAAAAAAAATCGGTGAGGGTGGACGCAGCGATGTCCTCTGCTGGCGTCAGGTCCTGAGTAGAGGCAGATCCACCTCCCGTTACACGGCGTGCCCGATTGATGCTGGCAAGCTTGGACTTTCCCCGTCTTCTGATGTCATTGTAGCGCTTGCGGCACTGGTGCGACGTCCTGGGGATGCCAGCTGATGGAACAATTGTGGCTATTTCCTCCCACGCCTGTTTAACCGACGCTATTTTGGGTGGGTTTCTCCCATCCCCATACAACACAACTTCTCTGTCTTTCACTGCTCTTACAAGAACATCAGTCTCCTCGGCTGTGAACCGCTCCTGGCGTGCGCCTGGTAAATACGCCATAATAATAACAATCCATAATGGAACTTGCGCACCTGCTTTTACAGGGAATGTTGGATGACGCTCTGATTGGTTTATTCACGTTACGCCCAAACCACACCTATGAATAATGAAGCTACTTCAGACCAACCCATTTTAGATTTGCGCCGGGCGCAAGAGCCATTTATCCCGCCGGGAAAATAGCAACAGCGCCGAGACCCGCCCACAAAGTTACTTGCGCTTCGCGCTTTGACACTTGCGTTTCAGATCGTTAAAATAGGGCCCATTTTCTTTAAAGGGATAGTTCATTAAAAAAAAATGTATTCTGTTATTAATTACTGACCCTCATGTCGTTCCAAACCCATAAGACATTTGTTCATCTTCAGAACACAAATGAAGATCTGTTAATGAGATCTGAGAGCTTTCTGTCCCTCCATTGACAGCCAACGCAACTACTACTTTCAAGCCCCAGAAAGACATCATTAAAGTAATCCATGTGACTCCAGTGGTTTTAACCTCAATTTTATGAAGTACACGAATGCTTTGTTTGCGCAAAAAAACATAATTTACAACTTTATTCAAAAAAACGTTAAAAAAAAATTTGCGCAAATAAAGCACTCAAATCACTTCATAAAACTGAGGTTAAACCACTGGAGTCACATGGATTACTTTAATGATGGCTTTCTGGGATTTGAGTGGTAGTTGCTAGACTGTCAATGGAGGGGTCAGAAAGCTCTCAGATTTGATCAAAGAAGATCTTCATTTGTGTCTCGAAGATGAACGAATGTCTCACCGGTTTGGAACGACATGAGGTTGAGTGACAGAATTTTCATTTTTGGGTGAACTAACCCTTTCATTTACCTTTCGTCGAAAAATCACGCCTAGGGGTACCTTTAGCGTCTTCATTGTGACGCGGAAGGCACTTGACCATGCTTCAGATTTTGATGCCTTGGGAGTGAGAACGGGTTGTTTATTTATCGATAATGAGCGGCTGACTGTACATTACAAATGTAGTTTATTTACATTTGTCAAGTGCCTTCCGCGTCACAATGAAGACGCTAAAGGTACCCCGAGGCGTTTTCAAAGAGAAACCTTCGGCGTCATACACAGACGAGTTGGGCATGGGAATGTTATCGTCATGATGAAATTATATATTGGGTTATGATTTTGCCATTATGACACGTTTCTCAATTTAATCAGCCAGCATAATTTTATTTACATTTATTTTATTCACGCTATTTAGACACGTTTGAACATGTAACCCAACCCCATCCCATCCCTAAACCTACACTCTAAAAAAAAAAAAGGTTCTATATTGCACCAAAAATGGTTCTTGGCTCGTAATCATAGGGTAACCTTTTTTAGTGCTATATAGCACCAATTTTGGTGCTTCAGTGGTTCTTCAGCGGTTCTTCAGAGGTTCTTCAGCGGTTCTTCACCGGTTCTTCACCGGTTCTTTGACTAAGGTGCTATATAGCACCTCTGAAGAACCGCTGAAGAACCACTGAAGCACCAAAATTGGTGCTATATAGCACTAAAAAAGGTTCCCCTATGATTACGAGCCTTTTTTTTTTAGAGTGTACCCATTTGTGTATTATATGATATAAAACACAGATATAACAGGCAGATACGACTGCATGTACAATTTATTCAAAAAGTACACATATCCCATTAAGTGTTCCGAATCGGCCAAACGATTGATTTGTGTGAAGAAAAACCCCAAAAGCGTCTCCATCCGCTGAAGATCATGCACACATTCAAATTTCAAAAATTGCCGCCCGAAGAAACATTACGTCAGTTTTCAAAGTGAAATTGCATTGGCTCTCGTATGTCTCGTGACCAATTGCGTCATTACGTCAGCTTTGATTGTAAAATGTCATTGGCTCTCGTGTGTCTTGTGACCGATTGTGTCATGCTAACGAGTCGTGTGTATTATTTGAATTAAATATGACTGAGTGCGTTAACGGAGCGGCGGGATCATCATCTCAGCGATTAAAACATTAAGATCAACTCTGTTCTTTACATGAAGATATCCTATGACTTCAGAAAACTTGGAATGCAACATCAGTTAATACTTTTGTTCTGTTTTTGGTCAGTTTTTGCAATAAATACCTGTGACTGTACTTTTATTTGCCTGTTACGTGTTTTATTTTGTTTAGAAGTGGGTAGGTTTAGGGTAGGAGTGGGGTTAGGTGTCAAAAAATATAAAAGTAGCCTATAAATATTACAAATGCAAAGAATTAAATGCGTCTTGATCTGACACATTGGGCAAACAACTAAAATCAATGGAGTACCCTTCGCGTCGATAAAGTGATGCCTAGGGGTGCCTTTAGCATCTTTATTTTGACGCAGAAGGCGCTTGACCATAGACTGGGTAAACCCAGCCTGATCTGCCGGCGGTTTGATTTCGCCCTGCAACTCAGTCTGGAAACCTGTACATTCATTTCTACTGCTTCTGTTACACTTTTGCGGGAACCAATCACAGACTGGCTTATCCACCAGGCGTGCTATTGGCGGGTTTAACACGATGACGGACAGAGAAGCGATGGGTCGTTGCCCTCTTGTGGTCTGATTGGTTGAAGGACTATCCAATTGCGTAAAGAGTCATTTGAATTATGCTTGTTTATCACGTCTCTTGTGCAGTAGAAAATACATAGCAGACTCCCCAGACCAATGTTCAATCTTAAATTGAGCTTGGTCTGGTGATAGCCAGACAAGCTTGACCATGCTTCAGATTTTGACGCCTTGGGAGTGAGAATGGGTTGAAATAAAAAAAATAAAGTGGACATGGAATATTGATTTAGGTTGAAGTTGCGATAGTGTTTTCTTCGCTATTGTCACATATATGATAGAAATTCCTTTTTGAATGAGAAAAAAATGTATTGTAATGTTTCGTCCATGGGGAATTGATTGGATGGTTGTGGTTTATTATGGTCGATCTCATCTGCAGGATGGAGGGGGAGTTATTTTGATTAAAAATTATAAGTGCAAATGAAAAAAAAAAAAAGATGTCCAAATCATTAATAAATAATGTGTAATAAATAGTGCAATATTCCATTAAAAATTGTCTATTTAACACCTCCACATTATATATTACATATATATACATTATAATCAAAACTTTTGTTATACCATTTAAGATATATTTGAGACTTGTTATGACCTTAAATTTGATCAAACTGAATATAAGACTTTTTAAGGACCCGCAGGGACCCTGCAAACAAGAGTTTTAGTTCCCCGTCAAATTTCTTTCAAAACAAGTCAGTGCTTAATCAGATTGAATCTCAAATTGTCCCGGGCCTTTCACATTTAACGCAATCTGTCCAGATACGGGGACAGACCGAATAGGGGCGACTTCTCTTTTCGATGTAAGAGTCTATGGACCACTGGGTCCCTCATAAGCGTGGACGTTGACATATTGTGCCGCTGGCTGAGCTCAACCTGTAGTCATTCATCAGCCGGATGACATGCTCAATTTTAAAAGCTCGGAGCTGTCACAAAGTCGGCTTCATAGCTTCCCACTTACATCAATAAATCACTAGCTGCAGCAAGGACCCGCTGCTGACAGTCAGTGACTGCCAACAGGGAGACTCTGGGGCCTTCTAATAGGAGGTGAGGGGAACAGGGAGAGGAGAGCTGATTTTAATAATGTACTTATAATGAAAAAGAAAATCTATAGCACATATTTGCATAACGCCCTGAACACTTGGATCATTTCCATTAAATTGTGATGGAGAGAGCAGGAAATATCAGGCATGGATTGCTGGAGGAGGAGGATGAGGATGAACCGTGCCAGAAAAAGACAGGACATAAGAAATGCCATTTAATAGTATGTAATAAGAAAGAAATTCATCTGGGAATGTTTTAGAGACACATGAAAAATATGGCTGTTGTTTGTAAAATAAATGACAGACAAAACATAACTGGCAACTGCTGAGTTTAGGCTTGGTTTCTATTGGGTCAACTTACAGAAGGAATAAATACTTAGCAGAGGTGTTTACACTTAATGTCAACCAATCAGAATCCAGATAACTAGCTGGATCAATTTCAAATGAGGGCTACATGATTAATTGAAAGAAAAAAAAAATCACGATTACAATGTGGGCTGCCGCAATCATGAAAATGTCGATATAAACAGCATTCCATTTAGATCTATTACCTCTATGTCAAAGGTTTCTCTTTCCAACGTGCACTGAACATTAGCCAACCACAGTTGAGCGCATGAACCCAATGGCCAATCAGAGAAGTTTTTAAATGAGTCACTATGTTTTCAGTGATGTATAAAGACCTTACATAATGTACCGTCATGTTTTTACTACATTAGAATGAGCCATTTCTATCTACATACATCGCGGGTCCCCTTACAGTGAAGTCACCATTTTGTGTCGCCATGTTTCTACAGTAGCACTAAACGGACAAACTGCTCTACAGTGCGCTAGTCACTCTCTGCTGTCTCAGATGACATCTTTGTCCTGTGTCAGCCACCGTAGCTTCTCTATGTGCTTCGAAAGGGAGGGGTGAGCGAAAGGCAGTTGCAATTCGCAACCTCACCTCTGGATGTCACTAAAATGTACACACTGCACCTTTAAAATAAGTATAAGTAATAAGTATAGTATAAATGAGTAAATAAACTCCATGCGTACTTCATGTGTAATTTTAAAAAAAAAGTTGCGAAGAATTGTCAAGTTCACATAACTCAATTTTTTCAATTATG
The DNA here is from genome assembly GCF_949357685.1 of Gobio gobio. Lineage (NCBI taxonomy): Eukaryota > Metazoa > Chordata > Actinopteri > Cypriniformes > Gobionidae > Gobio > Gobio gobio. The sequence continues at coordinate 50,765,518 of NC_137099.1, read as the reverse complement.
CGTGAAGTTTATTGCTTAATTTTAAGGCAACGGATTTCCTCACTTGTTTTAAGTTAAGTAAACTGATCACTTTTTACAGTGCATGTTGTGTGTGCTGACAGCATCTGTGAAGTAATATAGAAAAACAAAGAGGAGGTTAATGAATACTAACATGTTAGTAGTATGAGAATAAATAAATGCTATGACGGCAGGATAGTTCAGTGAATTTCAGCGTTGACAGCTTGGTCTCCAGAAGTTAGGCGTTCAGAATCTTAGAGATCTCTACAGTGTTTAAATGATCTGTCAAGCACAAAATGTTTATGCTAGCAAGGCAGATGGCAGGATTAGCCCAATTTATGACTCAAATTAGCGGCAGGAGGACACATTTAGCTTGCTCATGTGCAATATTCAAGGGACTCAGTTTTACTCAGTCCAAAAACAATAACTAGCTTGGCAAAATTCAAAGAAGCAGGTAATTTAGAGTTTATATATACAGGGGTGGGCAAATGTGTGTATACAGATGTTTACACAGATGTTTATTCTCTCCCTCATTTACCATTTCAGTCGTATCCGACTCTTGGTGATTTTATGGCCATCTCTTGCCATATGCGAGAGACTGACCATGAATTTTCTTGGTAATGATTTTCCTGGTGTAGTTCGCTAGGTCTTTCCCCAAACCTCCCCATTACATGGCTCCGGACTGTCTCAAACACAAACGCATTCACACCTACGGACAATTTAGCATCTCCAATTCACCTACACTGATTTTGGATTGTGGGGGAAACTGGAGCACCCAGAGGAAACCCACGCAGACACAGGGAGAATGTGCAAACTCCACACAGAAATGACTCCTGTCTCAGCCGGGACTCAAGCCGGGGACCTTTTTGCGGTGGACAGTGCTACCCATTCTACTTTGAAATTCAAATTCAAAACTTGCCTGGGTTATCCGTTTGTCCAACCAACAGAAAAGGGGTGTAGTGGAAACTTGCAATTCCGTTTGGTGTCACTAGAGGCCTTGAAGTGACAAATTTCACCTTTAAACTGGTATTTAACCCAAACAATCCCTTTACCTTTTTAATTAATCTCTTTAAAAATTATTAGAAGAGTGTTCACATGCATACAAACACCTCTTAAATACTGTCAAATATTCAGCTTCTCCTGTGAAGTGTTGACCTGCCCTACAGAGGAGGAGAGTGGTTATAGAATTATGGAAATGAGCGACCAAGTGTTATTGTTCCTGTGTCTGATCATTTTCATAATTCACTTTTATACCAGCTAATTGCGTTAGCTATGAATTCACGATGCACTTATATACAGCACTCTAAATCATCTGGCGTCCTGTAGAGAGAGCCTACAATGGCAATAGCTGAACTAATCCTTTCTTTCTTCATTTCCCTGTCGAGCTAAAACACGCTCAGTGATCACAATCCTGAGACATTATATGCAGAAGAAGGTAGCGTATATGCAAATCATGCATCAGTATTGTTTGGGGTTGAGGTTTATCTTTGACACCCAGGCCCCCAACATTACACCTCTCTGAATTGTCACTCTCAATTTTGCCAAAACCATTTGTTGTGTTTTGACTGATGCACTTTTCAAGGGTGTTTGTAGACATGTTCTTCCCTGTGAACTTTGAAAATAAACTTGATCTAATTTGTCCATTTACAATATTTGACAGTTGGTTTATAGTTGAAAGTCTGTTTATGAACCAACAAATGTCATTTCTATTTTGATCTCAAATTAGCTTAATGCATAAACGCATTCTGTGATAGAAATGGCATTTTTCTAATAAAATTACAACTCCTTACTACTAAATTAATCTCCTTTATTTTAACTGAAGCATGCTGACACTGTTGATTTATTGGTAAAAGTGCTCTAACTTTAGAAATAAAACTTTATTAGTCACAATTGTTGGCTGTCATGCCTCGACTGAGAAACTACAAATATTGAAACTGTGTATTCCATGTCCTGTTTAGATTATCGTAGTTTTAAAAATGTCAAATTGCAAAAATGTAGGTCTGGGAATAAGGTCCCATTAGTTAACGTTAGTTAATGCATTAACTAGCATTAACTAACAATGTTAAAAAATACTATTTGCTACAGTATTTATTAACAAATGTTAGCAAATGTAATCTTAAGGTTCTAAATATATCTTAACATACTGTATAGTAAACTATATAACATGCACAATACATATAAATATATTGGACGCCTGCCTTTGCATGCACATGAACTTTAATGACATCCCATTCTTAACCCATAGGGTTTCATATGGAGTTGGCCCACCCTTTGCAGCTATACCAGCTTCAACTCTTCTGGGAAGGCTTTCCACAAGGTTTAGGAGTGTGTTAATGGAAAATGTTGACCATTCTTCTAGAAGCACATTTGTGAGGTCAGGCACTGATGTTGGACGAGAAGGCCTGGCTCTCAGTCTCCGCTCTAATTCATCCCAAAGGTGTTCTATCGGGTTGAGGTCAGGACTCTGTGCAGGCCAGTCAAAGTGCAGGCCACACCAAACTCGCTCATCCATGTCTTTATGGACCTTGTTTTGTGCACTAATGCACAGTCATGCTGGAACAGGAAGGGGCCATCCCCCCAAAGTTGGGAGCATGAAATTGTCCAAAATGTCTTGGTATGCTGAAGCATTAAGAGTTCCTTTCACTGGAACTAAGGGGTCAATTGGCGCCCAATCCCTGAAAAACAACCCCACACAATAACCCCCCCTCCACCAAACTACAGGCAAGTACCGTTCTCCTGGTAACCGCCAAACCCAGACTGGTCTATCAGATTGCCAGACAGAGAAGCGTGATTCATCACTCCAGAGAACACGTCTCCACTGCTCTAGAGTCCAGTGGCGGCGTGCTTTACACCACAGCATCCGACGCTTTGCACTAAGTGATGTAAGGCTTGGATGCAGCTGCTCGGCTATGGAAACCCATTCCATGAAGTTCTCTATGCACTGTTCTTGAGCTAATCTGAAGGCCACACAAAGTTTGGAGGTCTGTAGCTATTGACTCTGTTGGTGCGCACTATGCGCCTCAGCATGCGGTGACCCTGCTCTGTGATTTTATGTGGCTTACCACTTCATGGCTGAGTTGCTGTTGTTCCCAATTGCTTCCACTTAGTTATAATACCACTAACAGTTGACCGTGGAATATTTAGTAGTGACGAAATTTCATAAATGGACTTATTGCACAGGTGGCAACCTATCACGGTACCACACTTGAATTCACTGAGCTCCTGAGGGCGACCCATTCTTTAACAAATGTTTGTAGAAGCGTCTGCATGCCTAGGTGCTTGATTTTATACACCTTTGGCCATGAAAGTGATTGGAACACCTGAATTCAATGATTTGAAGGGGTGTCCCAATACTTTTGGCAATAGAGTGTATTGAAAATGTAAGAAAAATAAGGAAACATGATGCGTTAAGAGCCGAGGGGTGAACTTTTTTTTTTTGAAGATCAAGGTAAATTGTACTAAAACATTTAAAAGAATATATATATATATATATATATACCTCCAGAGATTACCTGTTTTGAGTCTTTTTTCAGTTTACATTGACCATCATATCAAACCTGGTTCAGACGTTTCAGGTAAGATCAGATGGCATCTGTGCCTTCCTGTGGGGCAACAGTTGATGGGGTGGTATCATCTGCCCAATGAGCCAGTCAGCCCATGGAAATGAATGAATTGATCGGCTTATTAGAGGCACTTTATCAAAGGCACAGCGCTCCAAAATCCTGTCTGGCACTGCGTTGTGCCCCCCAAAGCAAATGAGGTAACCACCGGAAAACACAGATGTAGATTATAAAAGAAATAGCCATTTTAACTTCTGCTGAAAATGGTCTCCTCATTAACAAATGTTCATTAGTGCATTACCTCCACAAAAGTTAAAATTCACGCACTGTGGAAATATTTGATTAATTGATCATAATAGCATGTATGGCTCAAGTGCCTCAATGAAGTATTTTACTGTCAATATTTGTTACTCATTTATTACTCTTTATTATGGTCTACATGTTGCAATTTAATTTGTTGCCAATACGTGGGGGTAATAAGATTTTAATAGCGGGATTTGGTCCAAAGTGCCATGTATAACAGTGTTCCAGAATATTGTTGTTATTATTTACACTAGCCTACTGAAGTTTGGGATCAGTAAGATTATGTTGGTAGCACTTTATTTGACAGTCCTGTTTCGCATGAACACACTACTTGTAGTAATGACACTAACTGTATATAGGTACTTATCCTGAACCTACCCCTAAACTTAACCCATAGTTACGTTATAAACTACTCAGTACTTTTGAGGGTAAGTACACTGCAAGTACACATGCAAGTGCACATACAGCAAAACAAAGTGCCATTAAAAAAACATGATTTGTTTATTTAGTTCATTTTCAAAATAAATGTATACTTTTATTCAGCAAGGAAACAGTGAATTAATCAAAAGTGACAGTAAAGACATTTCTATTTCAAATAAACGAAATAGAACTATTAGTCCTCATGAATACTACATTACTCATCATGAATATTCTGAGAAGCTAAACTGTCTCTTTGCTTGGCACTGGATTTGTGTTTTCCACATTAAGGGAAGTTTAGAATGCCTGGGAGGCTTCGTCAGGAGGCACTGATGCGAGGCATGAAGAGGGAGGTTAGACACAGGGAGGTGACAGGCGGGAATACGGCTAAAGATACGTGCCATCTGGATGAGCAGTGAGCTGATAAATTCAGCATTAAAAGCACTGAAACAACTGACTTCACTGCAAAGAGGTAAAGGTGCACACGGACACACACGTCCCTTGCTGAGTCACGTACGGACACACACACTTAGAGAGGGGATTATACAGGTTGATGGAGTGCATGAACTTATACACTAAGGATGCTCAACCTTACATCATGAGCCATGTGGTACGATCAAATATTGTGAATATAGACGCGACTAAAGGCCATTGTTAGGCACGGCACGCAGAAACCTTCAGCCATGAATATATTCAAAAAACTAGATGGCCTCAAGTTCCTTATTGCTTATTACTTCATAAAATTCAATTAAAATGTAAATTATTTGATTAAAAAATCATATATTTATAGTCCCTGACATGTACACCGTCATTCAAAAGTTTGGGGTTAGCAAGATTTTTGCTGTTTTTAAAAGAAGCCTCTTATACTCACCAAGACTGCGTTTATTTAATCAAAATACAGGGGAGAAAAACTAACAATCAACAGTATTATTACAATTTCAAATACATGTTTTCTATTTAATATATTTTCAAATGTAATTTATGCCAGTGATGACAAAGCTGAATTTTCAGCATCATCAGCGTCACATGATCCTTCAGAAATCATTCCAATATGCTGATTTGCTGCTCGATACATATCTCTTATTGTTTTCAATGTGGAAAACAGTTTTGCTGCTTAATATTTTTGTGTAAACCGATACAATTTTATAAGGATTCTCTGATAGAACGCTCAAAACAGCAGCATTTACACATTTTTCTTTGGTGTCTTTAGTGTCACTTTTGATCAACTTAACCATACTAAATAAAAGTTTACTTTTCTTTCTTAAATTAAAAAAAAAACTAGCTATGTTTACAGTTTCAATCCAAATAATTGAATGCTAAATAAAGTTATTGGGTTGATGGGTTTATATATGTCCCAAAGCTTCAAATTGGAATTGATTTGATTCGAATAGTTTCCCATTGTTCGGGCATATTAACCACTCTCCTACATTGCTTTTCTTTGTTTTAAAGAGCAAACTTAATATTTATAAATTTTGGGTCCTAATTAGGAGCACATGAACTGTTGTGCCGTGCTGCTTAAATTTATCCAGCAGTGAAAACGCCTCTTCCCATGCCCAAAACAAGGCATCTGTGGAAGAGAGTCCAAAACAAGGACTGGTGGGATGTTGTCCTGCTCCACTTTACAGACGATGAGTGGAAGGGAATTTCAACAGCTCATTCCACGTGTCTTACGCCATCACGCCATTTCTACATCATTGCACACGCGCAGTACTTCCAGTTTTGGATATCATATTTTTCCGGAAAAGTATAATATCTAAGCAACATGTATCAAACCCAAGATGGCGGCGCGAGTAGTTCGCGAGGCTCCGGGTCTCTCCAGATTCTGCAATTTTGCGGTATTTTTCCTGCTCATCTCGGGTCTGTTCGTTCAGAATAGTTGTGCCTTAACATCGTACACCCGTGGTGAGATTTTGGATATTGGTTTGCGAATTTCCGACAGTTTTATGGACAATCTTCGACTCCTTCCTGAGATCGCTAGAACACCCGAGGCTATGCACTCTGCCCGGCCGGGCGGAAGTGCTCGCAGGCGGCGCCGAGATCGTAAACAAAGGCGGGGAAGACGCGGTGGTCTGAGAGCTAAGCTAAGGCTAAAGCTAAGGCTTACCCCACATCGGCTCTCTTTACCCAGTATTTTCCTTGCCAATGTACGGTCGCTAGTGAACAAAATGGAGGAGATTCGACTCAGCATCACACACAGCAAGAAACTTTTGAACTGTAACGTCCTAATCTTCACGGAAACCTGGCTAAACGGCGGAATACCGGACACCGCTATTGAGCTAGCGGGATGCCACACGCTCCGGGCGGATAGAACATTAGATGGCTCCGGTAAGACCAGAGGTGGTGGATTGTGCATTTACATTAACAAAGCCTGGTGCACAAACTCTGTTATTGTTGGGAGTCATTGTTCAGCTAACCTGGAGTTTCTCATGGTTAAATGTAGACCGTTTTATCTGCCGCGAGAGTTCACTTCCACCATTATAACTGCAGCCTATATTCCCCCGGATGCTGATGCCAAGCTTGCTATGAAAGAACTTCATGCAGCCATCAGTAAACAACAGACTGATCACCCGGAAGCTGCTTTTATTGTTGCAGGTGACTTTAATCATTCAAACTTAAAGTCAGTGCTACCCAAGTTTCACCAGCATGTTTCCTGCCACACCAGAGGAAACAAAACCTTAGACCACGTGTACACAAACATGGCGGGAGCTTACGTTGCGACACCCCTCCCCCACCTGGGACAGTCAGACCACATCTCTTTGTTCCTCATCCCCAAATATTCACCCCTCATCAACCGTGTGAAGCCATCAGTGAAGACCATCAAGGTGTGGCCTGCGGGGGTTGATTCCACACTCCAGGAAAGGTTTCTACACACAGACTGGAGTATGTTTGCTTCTCAAGCCACCAGTGGCGCTCACACGGACATTGACTCCTACACCTCCTCTGTATTGGATCATATCAATACCACCATTGACAGTGTTACAACCCAGAAACAGATCACCACATACCCAAATCAGAAGCCATGGATGAACAGGGAAGTGCGACTCCTGCTGAAGTCATGCAATACTGCCTTCAGATCAGGAGATGCACAAGCCTACAGCGCATCCAGAGCAAACCTGAAGAGGGGCATCAAAAAGGCCAAGCACTGCTACAAGCTAAAGATAGAGGGTCACTTTTCCAACTCTGACCCTCGACGCATGTGGCAGGGCATCCAGGCCATCAGTGACTACAAACCCACCCACTCCACCCCCGCAGCCACTGATGTCAACTTCCTGAACGAGCTAAATCACTTTTACGCTCGTTTTGAAAGAGACAACAGAGAAACTGCCACCAAGCTCAAACCCTCAGCTGACCCACCAATCACACTCTCCTCCACAGATGTCTGCAAGTCACTGAGCCGGATCAGCGCGCACAAGGCTGCTGGACCAGACAACATCCCTGGTCGTGTTCTCAGGGCATGTGCGGAGCAGCTCGCTGAGGTTTTTACAGACATTTTCAACCTGTCTCTTGCCCAAGCAGCTGTACCTTCATGCTTTAAACGCACGTCCATTGTGCCAGTGCCAAAACACTCTAACCCGAGGTGCCCTAATGACTACCGCCCTGTAGCACTCACACCCATCGTCATGAAGTGCTTTGAGCGGCTGGTCCTGGAACACCTAAAAGACTCTCTACCATCCACATTGGACTCACACCAGTTTGCCTACCGCAGCAATAGGAGCACAGAGGATGCCGTTTCCATGGCACTGCACTCTGTGCTCACTCACCTGGACAATAAGAACACTTACGCACGCATGCTGTTTGTTGACTTCAGCTCAGCATTCAACACTGTCATCCCAACCAAGTTAATAGCCAAACTTGGAGACCTGGGCATCAATACCTCAATGTGCAACTGGATTTTGGACTTCCTAACTGACAGACCCCAGAATGTTCGTTCAGGATCCACCTGCTCCACATCCATCACACTCAACACTGGTGTACCACAGGGCTGTGTGCTAAGTCCGTTTCTCTACTCCCTCTTCACCGCCGACTGCAAGCCTGTGTATGGATCTAATTCTATCGTCAAGTTTGCGGACGACACAACGGTGATTGGTCTCATCAGCAACAACGATGAGACTGCCTATAGGGAGGAGATCCAGCACCTGGCCACATGGTACGCTGATAATAACCTGCTCCTCAACACCACCAAAACGAAGGAGCTCATCGTGGACTTCAGGAAGGAGTCAAGAGGCACACACGACACCATCCACATCAATGGAATGGCTGTTGAACGTGTCTCCAGTTTCAAGTTCCTGGGGATCCACATCTCGGCGGACATGTCGTGGACGACCAACACCTCCAGCCTGGTCAAGAAGGCTCACCAGCGCCTCTTCTTCCTGAGGACACTGAGGAAGAATCAGCTCTCCTCGGCTATCCTGGTGAACTTCTATCGCTGCGCAATAGAAAGCATCCTGACCAACTGTGTGGCAGTGTGGTATGGGAGCTGCTCTGTTGCGGAGCGCAAGGCACTGCAGCGGGTGGTGAAAACTGCCCAGCGCATCACAGGGACTCCACTGCCTGCCATCGAACACATCCAGAGGAAACGCTGTCTGCATCGAGCTCGCAGCATCCTCAAGGACTCCTCGCACCCAGCCCACAGACTGTTTTCTCTCCTGCCCTCCGGCAGGCGTTTCAGGATCCACCGGACCAGGACCAGCAGACTTAAGAACAGTTTTTTCCCCAGAGCTGTCTCCTTACTGAACTCAAACCCCCGCTGATCCACTCCCCTCATATACTGATAACTCTCCTACCTCACATCCACCTTCACTTTGTTATTTGCACTACCGACTCTTTATTACAGTAACAACTGTTTACTTATTCATTTTGCACTACCACACCGTAACTGGATTATGCTCATTTGCACTGCCGACTGTTATTTACAGTACCTACTGTTTACATTTGTATTTTGCACCGTACTTCTAACTGTAATATGCAATCACTTCCACTGCACTTTTACACTTTTTTTCGGATAGCTTCTGTCCATAATTTATTGCACTACCTTAATCCACTGCCATATTCCTCATTTTAGCCTAACATATCATTGTATACCTCTATCTGTAAAATTCTGTTTATAGTAATAGCCATCTGTATATTATATTATATTCATAGTACATATCCACCTGTAAATTCTGTTTATAGTATTAACCATCTGTATATTATTCACTGTACATATTCACCTGTAAATTCTGTTTATAGTAATAACCATCTCTCTATTTATAGACATATTTATATATACTCAGTACATATCCATGTCCTGCACTTATGCAAATGTTGTATATCCTGCACTTGCTGCTATTGCACTTCTGGTTAGACCTAAACTGCATTTCGTTGCCTTGTACTTGTACTTGTGTAATGACAATAAAGTTGAATCTAATCTAATCTAATCTAATGTATGTACATGCTTGTATTTTTGAGAGAAAAATGTTTATGCGTGGTTTTTGATTAGTTTTTGAAATGACTAAGAAGAGCATTTTTTGCACATTTTTTGTACTTTTTTGTTTTTGAAAGTAGTCTCATGCTAAAAAATTTAATAATAAAAAAATAAAATTAAGATACAATTTATACAAAACGAAATTCACTGTAAAGAAAGCAATTCACTTTTTACAATACAAAAAAAAATCACTTTCTACAAAACAACACTTGCCGATAAAACAAACTTTGATATTAAATAAAAAAAATAACATTAGGCTATAATATTTAAACATCAATATGAATAAAAATAAATTTGACTGGTACTATATTTATAGCATCTGAGCAGACATTTGCAAATAAAAGCTTTATTGATGTGACACTAGGCTCTTTTACAATAAACACGTTATAATCTGTCCAAAACAAAAGTCTGTCTTGCTTGTATGACAATTTATATTGCAGCAAGATTCATATTTTTTCATATCTTTTTGCGTTTAATAATCACAGATGCTAACAGAATAAACTTGGCCTACCTTACAATCATCCCCGAATCCTTTGCTCAGTCTGAACAGAACATGAACAGCTTTTCATGAGGTTAATTATTCCTCAACGCGTCTCAAAATGATGTAGCTGAAGTA